>NW_025766954.1:0-637571 GCF_003918875.1 Haliotis rubra | reverse complement strand
GAATGCACGTGCAACAACGTATTGCACGTCTCAAGGACGAACCAACTGACGTCACGGAACGAGGCACGTGCATGCATGCTGGATACATGTCACTAATCTCTGAGTTTGAATCCTTATGTGTCTACACAGGTTTGATAAATTTAGATTTTAAATTTTTGTATGCACAGTTTCTTTATGTGCCTAGTATAAAATGTAGAATCTCGAGCACTCTATATTCGTCGTTAATGTACATCGTATATCAATGTTTAGTAAGAATATGCGCTCACAGCGGTTCACGTGGCTTCTAAGTACACAATTTGTGAACTGATCAATGATAGTTGTTACCAAACAATACCCGACAGAATTGGCCATTGTCCTGGACTACCTGGTGAGTATCCCAGATAGGCCGTGAGGAATGTACATGTCATTTTCTGAATCCTGGCCGTTCATTTGTGTGTTTGAGTTGAATCAAAAATATCAGCAACGTTGACGAGTAACGCAAATTAAAACTAGCTACATCATGTGCTATGCTTAGTAAAAGAAGAGAAGTCTGAATCAGCTTTAAAAATCTGACATAACAGAAAGTACAATTACATACTAAACCATAATTATTAATTCTTGCTTGGTCACAATCATGATAGGATGATATTACAGGACCTTTCTCAGAACTCCTATTCAAAATGCATTGAAACGAAAATTCAACTTAAACATATTCGGTTTTGTATGCTAGAAACTATCGATAGTTGTTTTATTCCTATTTAATTAATGAACAAAACAGGACATGAAGCTCGTCATCAATCATGAAAAAGAATAATGTTTCCTTTCAGTTACAAAAAATTATTTTCTGTTAGTGTAGCACATCGGTGGACGCTTGATAGGTAGGTGGCTTGATCCCTGCTAATAGCTGCCTTGTTTCTTTGGATTTCATCAGCATCGGCAATAGTACTTCAAATCGTTCTCTCTCTGCTCGGCGGATCAATGACTATCATGTAGTACCACAGGCAACTAATGAACATTTTGGGTCCCCTCCTGTTTCATTCAGGACCACAGCCTCAAACCCAGCGTTCACGACATAAACGTATTTTGATAAAGCCATTATGAATATCTTTTCACTATCTCTAAAGAGTTCACTATTGCATCAATGTCTTGACTTATCCATTCCCTTTGTAGTTCTCAATACTATCCGTCTGATAAAGAAAACAAATGAAAAAAAACCATCAACTTGATTTGACGTGTGGATGTTCCCTTAATGACTGCATTCCAATAAATATGCAAGATGTATATATTTTCTCAATGCCACTTACTTGTTTCAGAGAATACGTTTTCTTGTCCTTTATCATTACATGATGCACAATTCAAAATATTTATAATGTCTATCATTACTAACGCTTCCGAGAACGTGCTCGACAGTTTCCTGGCGTTTTCCAAGCTAAGAGGTAGGGTAATACTGGTTAGCTATATGCTAGCATTACAACTAACGCTATCGAGAACGGGCTTGCACAACTTTCTTGGCTTCTTCCAGCAAGCGAGGTCAAGCTCTATATAGTCATCTCTATTCAGGCTACATCAATGATCGTTAAAAATCTGCTTGTGTGTTCGAGAAGTAATACAGGATGTCATGAAAAAGCCCGATCAAGAAGGAGAGTGTCTATTCAAGTCTGTCTGCTAGAGACATGAAACAATATTTGTTCATTGTAACAGGATTTGTGCACGCCTTTGGTGCCAGACCAACTTAAGCCAGTCACTCTGAAACAATGAATTACATTTAGGTAGGTGATTGTAACCTGTTGCTTCTTGGAATATTTTGCTGCCCCACATGTCCAATCGAAGGATCAGCTCTTCATCTGCGAAATAGGAATTATGTTTTTTTGTAAATATTCATTGGGATTACAAACCGACCGAATTTCCAAAGTCAAAAATATTCTTATTTATCACTGCGTGTGGTAAAAGCACTGTGTGATTAAATGTGTTTATCCTTTATTAATAAAGAGCAATGTCTTTAACATTCAAATTTTGCCCTGGAAAATGACGGGTTTTACCATAATGGTGGTAAAATGTCTGGCCATTCTCAGTGCAAATTAACTTTGAATGTATATGACTTCTCCTTTCCATCTGCCTTTCCATCTGAGTCCTAATAACATTAAAACGACATCAAACTATCTTGATCCGAATCGTAAGTTATTTGTTATGTCATTCTAAAGCCGAATTACCATAACTGGTATTGATATTCGGTTGACAGTACATGTATACCAGCAGGTTTTATTGCCTTGTTGTATATTACACTTAATATATTCATAGGCCAGACTCGGTATATTGTGTGTTCTGATAGTGTGTTCGTACTTTCACGATTTTAAAGGACTTTCTTTCAGCGGGCAATTGTACGGCCGACTTGATCATCTTATTAAATGGTGTTCCATAATTATGACGATGTATAAATGTGACGAGGATACTCAAAGTGGTGAAGATCTGAATTCTTGACTGCTGAAAACAACAGAGAAACTTTTAGCTGGAGACATTCTGAAACTAAATTTCCGCGAGTGTTTTGTTAATGAATGTATCAGTGGCACAAATGATCAGGCATCTGTTGGTTTTGAGTGACACAACTTACATGAAATCCCCGAGCAGCGGCTAGTTTAATGTGGTCATTTGAGATCCTCACAAACAACAGCTTTTTCATGTTCTTGTTCAATATCAAATCCTCCCAAGTAAATGTCAAACATGTTGAATCTAAAATCCATGACTACGTCTTCCGTGGGAGACAGGATGAGAAATTTATACCTCGCGTGCACACCAGTTGAAACAATATCTTTATTGTTGGGTGTTTTCTTGCAATATAAGAACACAAAACGCCAATATCTCCTGTCATACTAGTTTAGGGGTTGGGAAAGTGTATATATTATGTTGGTATCACGTAGGTCACTTCTTGCAGCACGATCAATATACCAACTACAGTAGAACAGTTTCGGTGTGTTTACTCGCTGAAATATACTTCCTGTTTTTCGAATCTCTCCCGCCCTTTATATTTATTATAATCTCTAACACACCTTAGGAACGACTTGTGATACTCATATATCATATTCTCTCCTGAAGTGCAGGAGTGTACAGGGACGTCTGTATTATCTAGTTCCTTTAAACGTCAAACTACACGGGTCATGGTCACAAGAGGTACCAGTTACATCCAGTTTAAGTGCAGATACAAAACAAATTGATAAAGTCAGATTTTGAAAGCCCATCGTTATAAAAAGATACCAGGGTGCAGTGAAGCTGTGGACTAGCGTACATGACAGTATCAAGGTGGAGTGACCAATGGGTACCTCACTAGCTGTATACACGAAGGTGTGATGAACTGTGGGATGAGGAATATAGTTGTGCATGTGAGGAACACTTCGGGTGAGATATAGCTGTATACATGAAGGTGTGATGAGATGTGGGATGAGGAATATAGTTGTGTGTGTGAGGAACACTTCGGGTGAGAAATAGCTGTATACATGAAGGTGTGATGAACTGTGGGGTGAGGAATAGAGTTGTGCATGTGAGGAACACCTCGGGTGAGATATGACTGTATACATGAAGGTGTGATGAACTGTGGGATGAGGAATATAGTTGTGCATGTGAGGAATACTTCGGGTGAGATATAGCTGTGTACATGAAGGTGTAATGAACTGCGGGATGCGGAATATAGTTGTGTATGTGAGGAACACTTCGGGTGAGATATAGCTGTATACACGAAGGTGTGAAGAACTGTGGGGTGAGGAATATAGTTGTGTATGTGAGGAACACCTCGGGTGAGAAATGACTGTATACATGAAGGTGTGATGAACTGTGGGATGAGGAATGTAGTTGTGTATGTGAGGAATACTTCGGGTGAGATATAGCTGTATACACGAAGGTGTGGTGAACTGTGGGATGAGGAATATAGTTGTGTATGTGAGGAATACTTCGGGTGAGATATAGCTGTATATATGAAGGTGTGATGAACTATTGAATGAGGAATACAGCTCTTTATTACCCTTAAGCTAAATTTGTCGAATTCTGATTGGTCAATAGCCAAAGCATTCAAACCATGTTGGGGGATTTGCCAGGGTGTACGAATCGTACACCCCGTCAAATCGGTCCTGTGACACACTACACGGGTTGTACGAATGACCTTGACCTTAGATGGAATGTGGCTGCCAAACGGTTGATCGCTTCGAACTTTTAGAGTTGGCATATACAATTATGAGTATAAACAGAGCAATAAAATTGTTGCCATAATTTCTTATTTGTTTGTGTCAGTAAATATATCCGAAAAGTTAAAATGTGTCTGTATTACACTTGTCTTTTAACAAAACCTCAAATTCGATATTTTTATCATAAACTAAGCCACTCCGAGTTATCTCCCTTTATGACCGTTCAGGAAAAATCATGGCAAAACGTTTTGCGTCTCATTCTGCCGATGATTGAATGTTGTTTAAAGATAAGCTAAATGAAAAGATGTTAATGGTAATAAATTCGTCAAAGTTTGTAACATGCAAATGTCAACCAGCCGGTTGTATCATCTGTATTTGGGCGATATTATAGCGAAATAGGATCATTGCGACTGTGTAAAGTGTGTAAGTTAGCCATGATTGAAGATGAATTTCATTTTGTTATGATATGTCCAGCGTATGAAAGCTTAAGCTCTAAATACCTACTGTTTGTCTGTACATCCTATAATATAAAAACTAGTTTCACCAACTTAATGGTATCTAATGATACAAACGTTATTTTTAAGCTACAACTTTATTTTCACTGTGCACTATATCTGAGATATGAAAGTTTGTAACATTAATGCCAACCTGCTGTATAATCTGCATATGGGCCGGAGGCCACACATGCGGAATAAACGATTGAATTGAAATTCGTCACACGGTGTTTTGAAAGAGTGTACGGGACGAATTGTAAATTTACCCTTGCAAATTCTGTATTTCCTTCGGCTGCGCCTCGGGAAATACGGAATTTACAAAACAACGTGTAACTAATAGTATGTGAGGAATACGTCTGGTGACATATAACTGTATATATGAAGATGTGATGAACTTTGCCTGGGCCCCTATTCTCGAAAGGATCCTAGCCCTAGGATATCCTAACTCTGATCCTAGGGTCTAGGATAGGTGTCCTACCTTATTCTCGAAAAGTATCCTAGCGCTAGGATATCCTAACTTAGGATAAATACTAGGATAGGTTCTGACTTGTCCTAAGTCTATCTTAGTGGAAATCAACATGGTGTGGTTCTTGTTTGTTCACCAATTTTGACGTTGTCAAACAAAATAACTCGCCTAAATTACATTTGAATTTACAAGAGCACACAGTTTTGATGTGTTACGAAGAGTTTTTTGAGTTTATATTATCAATTTATCGGTAATGAATAGACACACTTGTTGTGATGCACATACTCTTTAGATCTACAAACGAGATTTGTTCAGTTCTTACCTATTCTCGGCCTTTTTAATCACAACATTGCTCTTTCCAGTCACATTGCCGTGAAATGTCAATGTCAAGGCCAACTTGATAGGGGAAGTAACTCCGATCCTGTTTATTTCCTAGGTGAATTTTTCAGTTTGTGAGATGATGCATAATGAGAGTTCAAATGACGATTTTCATAAAAAACAAATACAATGAAAATATGTTTTGCACATATCTTTAATATCCTTATTGTTTTTTGGCAGACTTTCAAACTCTGAAGTAGAAATGTTATCGCCTTGTCAAAAAATTAATTTTCAAAAACTTCAAAACTACTATATAATGTGATGAAAATATCGAATAATTTCTTCTAGATCTACTAAGTCCATCAAAAGCTGAATTTCCTCATATTATGTGTTTTTTATGAAATGAATCATGGGTAATATTTAGGGGAATCCCCAACTTAATGAGGGTTTTTCTATCTCACCTACTGAAGAGCTCGCTATCCTAGCTAGGATAGGCAGCACAAGTTAGGACAGGGATAGGATCGTTTCGAGAATGGGTCTTATCATAACGGTAGGATGTCCTAACTTCTGTCTTAACTACTTAGGATCTGTCTTAGCTGGGACACTTTCGAGAATAGGGGCAATCCTGAGGGTTTGCTGAATCCGAAAGAATTCACGAGCGCCGACTGATTGAACTGATTTCGCCAACTCAAGCCATGGTATTGCGTTCGATTACCACATTGAGTATGCAATTACCACTTCTGGTATCCCCTGTCGTAAAATCATAAATGAAGCAAAATACCTTAGTCGCTTTATCTAACCCTCGGTCTCTGTTCCAGTTGGTGTTTGAAGTTTGATTCACATTTAGTACATAAATACATCAATTTTCAGGGAGAGAACAAAAACAAACTCTGAATATAAAAATGAACCTTCATTTCAGTCTGTGTAAAAGGCTCCCAATAATTGGGGAAACATTTGTATGGGTATTGAAAAAATAACATCAATACAAAAGTAAAGGAAGTAAAGTTTAATAAAATAAACATTTCTTAAACATGATACCGACAAAGAGATTTCTTTCTAAAGAAGCAGCACATTAAGACAATCACAATCCGACTGTCGGAAAGATGGTTTTGTAATGAGGCTCTAGACGGATAAGAAATGATCATCATTATCTTATATGGCTAAATTCTTTCGTACGTAGTCGATTGTAAGATGTACATTCTCGTCCATACATCGCACATCGTCTGTAATTGTTGAAGAAGAACATGTATTTCACAGCTGTCTCAAGAGATAAATTGATAAACTGAGATACATTGTAAATGGTGTTCTTACCCAGCTTAAAGCTTCAAAATACTTTTCTGTGGGGGTTGAAAAGAATTCCAGATTGCAAATACTAAGCGTGTCCAAAATGCATGTAAAGAGCTAGAAGGGATGTAATTGCTGCGACTTTACTGAACATACACATATTGTCCCCGGATTTGTTGTAAACTCTGCGATGACAGAAAATGCGGTTGCTTTCAATGGACACTATCATTCATAATAGTTAATCCCTTGGTTAAAACACCATGATGATATTATGGGACTCCTATCAGAAATGCTGTACTAAATCCATTAAAACCAGATTCAGTGTACACACATTTTGGTTTGTGCACTAAAATGTTGATACTTCTGTTCTATTCGTAAATTAATGATGGACAAATCTGCATCAGCACTGGTATAGCAAGTTATCATTTCCCCACCAGGCGGATAAATGTCCATTAAGTACTACCACTGATGACTATTGAACATCCCCTGGTGTTAAGGATCCCCCTCCTCTTTCAAACACGACCACATTCTCAAAACCATCCTCTAAGGAGCACTCCAACACTGTTCTGCAAAGTGATGGATAAATTAAGTAACAACCATAGCATTGATATAATTCTGAAAGTGTTACTAAGAAAATATTTTCGCTACAAAATCCTAACGTTTGTAATCTCTGACAAGTGTCTCTTTTCTAATTATTACTAATATTCTTGTGATGAAAGAAACAATAAAATTAAAATGAAGTGGAAAGTGGCCTGTGTCTGTTCCACAAATGAATCCACGCCACTACTTGTGGCTGATTTATACATAATCTTTGCCACTAACACCATTCATTAACATATGCACTGGTCTTCTGCGTGATAAAATTAATTAAAATTTGAAATGATCAACTAAGATGAAATATGTATAATTTAGTATGTGACGGCTTTTCTCAACTGCTAACGCCATCGAGGACAGGCTCGCCAGTTTCCGGACTTCTTCCAGCAAGCCACGTCCCACAAGGAATAGTTTTCTCTATTCTGGCTGTATCAACAATCTCTAGAAGAAGTGATTGTGTGATCGAGAAGGATTGCAAGGATGTCATAAAAAAACTTCAAGAACGACAGCCTCTATTCATGTCTGTCATTTAGAGACATGAAACAATATTTGTGCACTGTAACAAGATTTCTGAACGCCTAAGGTGCTTGACCAATTTAAGCCATCCAGTCTGAATCAATGATTACATTTGTGTAACCTGGTGTACTGTGATTCTAAGCCGTTGCTTCTTTGAATATCTAGCTGTTCCACATCCTAGCTGCTTCTTTTTATCAAAGGAGGATCAGTGCAGCTGCATGTGCGCAAAGAAGAAGTTTATGTTATAAATATTCGATGTAATGACAAACAGCAGATGCAATTTTGCATAAAAATGACATCCTTATTAATAATACACTGATTACTGAACAGCACATGTCCTAAATTTCTTTCTTTTCCTTTGATATAATATTAAATAATGTGTATTGGGGATTTTTCGTTTAAGATGATAGACTTTCTTTTTAAAATCTTAATTGTTTTCAGGGGTTTAATTTTGTTGTTTTCTGTAGAATATGTGATTTTCCAAACTGTTAAAATGAATTTACTAATTGTGGCGAAATGTTTTGACATTCTCAGTTCCCTTAAATGATGTACAATAGTTCAGATATGTTTATGGTTCCTTCCTATTTAATCCCAATAAACATTAAAACAACATTACTACGCTATACTGGGCTGTCTTAAGTGGTTTGTTATGTCAATCACTAAAGCCGTATCACCATAATTATTATTGATTCTCGGTTAACAACACATTAATATGAGCACAGTTTTTGTTGCCTCATGATAAATTTACATCAATATAACCACGGGTCGGGCGCAGGACATGGGCTGAGTGTTTGTCTTCATACATCCATGGGGTTGGACGCACATTCTTTCTTGGGCTATTGTAATACCGGCACGATGAAGATGGAATGTGTGTACTGTGTCTCAGGGAAAAATAGGAGCAAGGAACAGATATGAATACTATTGCATTGGGTGTTTTGTTCGTCGATTTATCGCTGACACAAAAAGTAGAGTGACGTAATTGAATTCCTAGAGCAGCAGTGACTTTGACCTGTACAACTGTTACAGCGGTACTCAGGTCCTCTCAAAAACAAGGGAGTACTTGTAGGGTTCGAGGGATTTATGCGAATATTGTGTTCTAAAACGAAGTCAAGATCTGCCCTAAAACAAACATAATTCAATTGTAAACACCGTGGACATAGGCAGTACATGTAGACACAATATAACAATATTATTTATAATACTTTTAAGATTTACAGTTTATTTCTAAATAAACTTTAACAAATCCCTTTAGATAAAACAGATAGACATTTTATATAGAGATGCAGTTAAACATAAATATATATTACCTCGTCTCAGGGACGCAGGCTGGAATGACTCAGATGTACAGTGATACAAGCGCTGCACAAATAAATATACTATATATGTAAATAGAGTATAATAGTTATGGTACAGTTACATTAGCATGTACACATTACACACATTTAAACTTCATCTCGGTAGACGGACTGAACAGGATTTTGGGACCCTGTTAGTGTTATTCTCATTTTACGTTATTGATTTTTCTGATGCTGCTCTGCAAGATGGTTATGTTGATTTCTGTAGGTGGTGACCATTGCCATCTTTGGTGGTGACGTTAGCTCAACGGATATCCCGCAGCACCTTCAGTGAAAACACTGACCCCTTCGAAACGTAATGCTAAACCTGTACGCCATGTCAAAACGTACTGACCATCTCCACCATTAGGATTGAACTGCATTTGACTTGAACATTTGTCACGATGCAATGAAAAACTATCATAAAGTACAACATAATACAACGAAGTACGATATCAACTATGAGCTGGTGTCCATCCAGCAAGTAAAGACAATCCCCTTTAATCACTGCAGAGTGAGGGTAACCCTGTTACAGAAAGTGGGATGCACATAAATGATTAATCTTGCGTGCAGACCACGCCCAATGAAACAGTAACTTTATGGTTGTGTGTCTTCTTGCAGTACAAGAACATAAAACGCCAGTATCTCCGGTCATAGTTTGCCAGTTGAGAGATTCTTCATTTTATGTTAGTATCCCTTAGGTCAATTCTTGCTACACGATCAATATACCAACTCAGCCAGTAGGACAGAGTCGGTTCGCGGGACTTGTAATAAATGTCTTGTTTCTCGGGTCCTAACAACCGTTTCTATACTTTGTAAAAAACACTGCTAAAACAAGGTCTTTTATATTCATATTTCTGTTTTCTGCAGACCTTTTGCTCACGCAGTGCTTCACGTAGTTTGCGAGAGACTTGCGGGTACGCAACGGCATATTCTAGATGCTTCATACTTTATACATACCAATGCGAGGGGAAAATGTAATTTGTGAAAACCCCCATACCTTAAGATTTATGTTTGAAGTACCACACTTTTTCAGGTCAGTCATAAGATACAACCTGAGAAAAGCGCATAAAATAACAATGGCTTCATTACGTACAAAGCTTTTTTGACTTCTTATTCATACCATCCCCTATTGAATTGTTGACGACATTGTCGATTCCACAAAAGTAAATTCAGCCCTCCATCGATTTACATCCAACTTAGGAAAAGATTCATGAACAGGTTAATCACGTTTCTGAAAAGTATTCACACATACGTACAGAATGGAGATACGCTGGAATTGGATTCAAGAAATAATGCACTTAAGAAGGGTTTACACGATGCAGCCCATAACAAAACTCATATATAACTTTACTGCATGAATGTATGTTTCTGTAATAGCAATACAAACTGATACACTCGTTATTGCTAATTGTGAAAGGCAGATGGGTTATTAAGATTCAATTGATGCAGTTCAGGGACTGTCAGACATGCCAAAGAAAACATTTCTGTGGATTGCACACGCACATATTAAGAAAAACCAAAAAGGTCTGAGTGAGAAATTTCTCTGTTTCTCTTCTTTCCTTTCTGTCATTTAATGCAAATGTAAATATGCATGCATGTAACTCTATGAGAGAGTCCGATCAAAGGAAAAATAAAGCATTAATATAAATTATACAGTGTAAAATGAACTAATCAAATTAGTTCAATGGCTTTTAATGGCTATGTAAAACGCATCTTAAATTTCCCCCAGGAACAGGATTACTATTTTCCTTGACTTATGTTGTTTGTGAATCGTCGTTCAACAACATGATGAACTGTGGCGCCGAAAAACATATCAGAATGGGATTAACTTACATCACTGACACAATTTCATCTCATTGTGAATCGACCCGTCATATCTACATTTCGCTAAGAAAGTATAAGTCCCACAGGTGTATTCAACTTAAATAGGGATTTACGATCAAATAAATTTAGTGATAAGTAAGCATTGATAACCATTTTAGTATTTGCTAAATGACTCACATATTGATCGGGCTTCTATCTGTTTGCACAACAGATGATTGCCATGACAGATACGACTCGCTTGATTGTGTTTTAATGCATATTGAGGTCACTAGACGCGACACACCTCACATTTTCTTTCCCCTTTCAACCAGTGTACACTCTAACTGGGTCTATAAACAACCGACTATTTGAACGCGTAAACAGTACAGTAAGTGCATGAAAAATGATTTTGTGAAATAAGAACATGTCCAAAAGTACGTTTAGAGGCACAAATTTGTTAATGATGCACTGTCCTTGTAGCATCTGACGAGGTAACCATGTCTTTTCGTTATATTGTCAGAAACACGGCCACATAAAATTTACCGTCAGGATGTTATCATAAAATGTGAACTCCTAGTATGTATCACAGTCTCTGAACCGCATAATGCTAAAGCTCTAAATGGAGCAAGTCTAGATTTACCAAGGTTCAGGGTCTGTTATTCTCTGCAAGAAAACTAAGTCACTTCAGGTGTCGGGTTGCAGAGTGAACACCAATAGCAACCTCCATTTTGACTATCATATGTCACTACAGCTTTAACACTCAATGTTTGTAGAGATACATTCATTACATCTTGGAGTATGAGACAGTTGCCATGTGTTTCACTTTACTTTTTTACGTTTTCATATGTAAAGACGTTTATCTTTTCCCCTCAGTACATAATCTAATTAGATTCGTAATTTCGATACGAATACCAATTCCTAGATAGGATTGCTTTTGATAAAGTTTGAAATTCTACCTTCTGAGTAACATTGTGAAACCTGAGCTTAGAAATATGTCTGCAAGAGAATACATTGCTGGAATGAGAGTGTTGCACTTGGTCATATGGTGTTGTTTACACCAGCAGCACCCTCGTTAGACTCCGTGGAGAGAGGACAAAAAGGCCAACCTTTTATCTGGTGGTTGTGGAATGTAATTTTGAACAGATAATGACCCCGGCACGAGTAGCCCATATGCAGATGTTATTAGTCTCTGAATCTAACATCTCACTTGAGCTCTTTTTCAGTTTAAAAGGAATCATGTGTTTCCATCATAATTTTATATATACAGAGACCAAGAGCCTAGTGATCTCCACAAACAGCCAAATATGTCACAGTAACTGTTGTGGTGTGCTACGTTAATGTTAGATAGTTCTTATACGTCTTTAATTTGGTGGAGCTATATGTATGGGTCTTGTAGAATAATATAGACATTACTCTTCACGTTGTGTCATATGTGTAGTTAAAAGATTGTAGGGAAGAATGTGGGTATAAATTTAACATCGATCTATAATATGAACGTGCGGTGAGCAATGAGCTGAGTTGAAGCTGAACATGTAATGGTGAACTGTTTGGTGAGATGTATTGGGGTGAGGGTATTGGTGTATATATATATATAGCATGATGGAATGTGGGGTGAGAATATTGGTGTATGTATGAAAGTATAGTGGACTGTGGGGTGATGATATTGGTGTATATGTGAAGGTATGGTGGTGTATGGGTTGAGGATATCGGTGTATATATGAAAGTGTGATGAATTATGGGTTGAGGTGTAGTCAATATGTGACGGTATGGTGGACCATATATGAAAGTATGGAAAGTATGGTGGACTGTGGGGTGAATATATATGTGAAGGTATGGTGGACTGTGGGGTGAATATTGGTGTATATGTGAAGGTATGGTGGACTGTGGGGTGATGATATTGGTGTATATGTGAAAGTTTGGTATGGGGGTGGACTGTGGGAAGGTATGAGGACTGTGGGGTGATGATATTGGTGTATATGTGAAGGTATGGTGGACTGTGGGGTGATGATAGTGGTGTATATGAGAAAGTTTGGTGGACTGTGGGGTGATGATATTGGTGTATATGTGAAGGTATGGTGGACTGTGGGGTGATGATATTGGTGTATATGTGAAAGTATGGTGGACTGTGGGGTGATGATATTGGTGTATATGTGAAGGTATGGTGGTCTATGGGTTGAGAATATCGGTGTGTATATGAAAGTGTGATGAATTATGGGGTGAGGTGTAGTCAATATGTGACGGTATGGTGGACTGTGGGGTGAGGATATTGGTGTATATGTGAAAGTATGTTGGACTGTGGGGTGAGAATATTATTGTGTATATGAAAGTGTGATGAATTATGGGGTGACGTGTAGCTGAATGTATGACGGTATGGTATACTGTGGGGTGAGAATATCATTGTGTATATGAAAGTGTGATGATCTGTGCTGGTGACGTAGTCAAACGTTTTCAAACATGATCATAATAATTGATTTCTTAAGCGCGCCTAGTATCATCGACAGGTGCTAACTGGCGCTATGACACAGTTAAAATCAAATCCATAAACATATATACATAATATCCTGAAAGTCTAGTGAGAACGAAACTGTAGGTGCTAGCAACATTTAGCATAAATCATTTTCCTTTAAATCGCTTTTAACCCAAGGAGCCTGTAAACGAAATTGTAAGTGCTAAGGACATCCAGACCAGAGATGACATTTAGACTTTATTCCTGTTTAATGGTGGGTCTGTCTAAAGAGTTGTATGTAACTCGGGTCATTCAAGCCCATTAGTTAAATATCCACATTTGGCTTCGTTAACTTGCAGTTCACCTGACTTAAAAGCGGAAGATTTATGGACAAGTGATGGTGCGCTGTCTGAAAGGAAACATTATTTGGTGTTGTTTTCAGCAGTTTATCGGTCGTTTCGAGTCTCATCAAGAACTAAATAACTCACTGTGGACGTGTTTGTGTTTTGAAACACGATAAAGTGGTTTTACAGGAAACAGGTGGAAGAACGAACATCCGATTTCGGACCACTATGGCAATCAGAGTATTTCTTTGAACCCCATCCCTTGTGTACAATGCAATGTATCATTATAGTTTAGTATTAACGTTAGGTTAGTGATAGTATTTTCAGTTGTCAGCTATTTCAATGACCTGTGAATTTCAGGTTCATAATAGCCTACCATGGTCCATAATGTGTTATTATCTGTAAAGAAAGGCTGTGTTGATTATAATACACGGTTTGTATTGGATGAGTGTTAGGGGTTGAGTAATTGGTAACAAAGATACCGCTCATCATACCGAAGTCTTGCGTTCGATTTCCACATTAAGTCTGTGGCTACTATTTCCTTTGCTAAACGTGTAATACCTTATAAACACACGTACTGCGCACTGGCATACCCCAATATCAGAAATAGATATAAATCTTCTCCTGGCTGCATCTCTCATTCAGACTTTTGTTGGACTGTTGCAAAGCCCTTCTGTTTGGGTTGTGTGCATGGTAAGTCCACCGTCCTAGAATGTACCAACACAATGTACCTGTTGAGAACTCATGTATATTGTTCTTGAATAAATATATTGTCCCAAAGTTTGCAAGACAATTCTTAGGCTTGATTGGTTACACGCATGATGTGAGGGTTTTCTTAGAAGTCCGAATCTGAATTTAATAAAATGCAAATTCCATTTATCCATTTTTGGGTTTGTGTACTAGAAACTGTTGACAACTCTCCCTAATCAAATAATGATGGACAACAGAAAATGGAACTCGTCGCCAAAGATAGACGGCAGTTGAACACAGTTGAGTACGCTGAATGGGTAGATGCCTTGGTCCCTGCTGATGATTGTATTGTTTCTGGAGCCTTCTGCACGCCAGTAGCTCGGTCAATACCGATCAAATACTACCACGGGTACTAATTAACACTCCACTCCTCAAAACTAACGTACTGACAAGAGCAAAAAGAATACCCGTTTTACATCTAGAGGAACAAACTGACGATCTTGACAAAAAGTCCATAAATATATTTCGAACTAAGAACTTATTTTTACTTTCAGTAAATATTTCATTTTTCCTACAATGTCCTACTTAACGGATCTAGTACAAATGTCCCGTTTCTGATTATTACTATTCTCCTTATAAAAATACCATGACAACGATATGAAAAGTGGCTTGTGCATGTTCCACTAAGGAATGCATTCTGCTCATAATGCATGATGCATGTTATTTTCTCTCTGCCACAAACAAGAAGCATGAAAACATAGAATTCGTTTTATATCATCATATGAATGGGCTCGTCAGTTTCCGGTGTCTTTCAAGCTAGCAAGGCCTCGTTAGGAATAATTATCGTCTTGACTGACTGCATCAACAATCGTTATAAAAGCTGATTGTGTGTTCGAGAAGGATTCAAGGATGTCATAAATAGGCCAAGAAAGACAGCCTCTATGCATGTTTGTCATTTGGAGACATGAAACAATATATCTGAACTCCGTTGGTGCCAGACGCACTAAACCCAGTCGATCTGAATCTATGAATTACATTTACGTAAGCAGATCTGTTATGATTGTAAGCCGTTGCTTCTTTGAATATTTAGCTGTCCCAATTTTCCAATTTTGTTTCTTCTTATCAAAGGAGGATCAGTGCTACATCTGCATAACAGGAGGTGTATCTATAAATATTCGATAGGATGAGTCTTAAAGGCAAACATATCTGCGAATATATTCCTATTTATTATACTGTTATTGTTTAATAGCACATAACTCGAAAAACTGTCCCTTTCCTTGACAGTTAATGTTTGTTAAATTTGCATTTGGGTGAAGATAAATCCAATAGGCTTTCTATTATTTGAAAGAAGAGATTACTTCAGCAGATTACTAATTTGGTTAAAGATGAACCACACGGGCTTTATACGTATTTTAATACATTTTCATAAACATGTCTTTTTATCCTATACGAATTAATATAAAGAAATAAAATGTGCTTCAAATGTCCCCATTCGGTAATTTAATGCACCATGAAAACATGTATTCAACTGGCTTATGTACACCAGGAAGAACAAAGATGACTAAAGTTCACCTTCACCTTCACCCTATGGGCATGACAAGTGGAAATCACAAAGTATTTGGCAAGGTCAACGGCATTTCTTAATCGCCAAATAAGTCGACTGCAATGAAATGATATGACCCAAACTTTCAACCATCTGTTTCGTGTGGTTAAACTGTTTGTTGGATGTATGAAGATATCCCACCGTCATACGGCTAGAATATTCTTAAAACCTCACCCACAACATTGTATTATAGTGTCAAAGTAGCAAACGTTTGATTACAAGAAGTGGGTTGGGTTTGATGTGACCTTTAATTATATCCGATTCATGCCCCAGTTTATAGAAACGATTGGAGAATCACCGGAACCATTGCTCCAGTTGATAGAGCGTGTGCGTGGAGAGAGGCCTAGGGAGCTGGCTTGATTCCCAGGCGTGTCGAATCCAAAGACGCAAAATAGTTTCCTACCGAGGGGACAAGGGGCGGTGGGGTAGCCTAGTGGTTAAAGCGTTCGCCCGTCACGCTGAAGCCTCGGGTTCGATTCCCCACATGGGTACAATGTGTGTAGCCCGTTTCTGGTGTTCCCCGCCGTGATATTGCTGGAATATTGCTACAAGCGGCGTAAAACCAAACTCACTCACTCACTCACCGAGGGGACAAAACAAGCACGAAGCGCAAAGTCAATGTGTCGATGTCGAAATGAGGTATTGTATCTCAACGGGTTACTAGAGACTCGGCACACGCAGACACACAGACGCACACACACATGTATTTTGTAAACAATTTTCATTATTTTCAGGTAAACAAAATACTTAAAATATAAATGAGCACATTCCAACGATTGGCATTTAGCACTTCACGGCTTTTTCACTAACCGGAGAATTCCTGCACTTGAACTGCTGGTACACGAAAAGAACGAAAGAAAGATAGCTAGCATCATGGAAAAAATGTCATGATATCAAACAATGGAAAGTCAGTGGCGAGAGTGCGAGCGCCAATACTGATGATGTAGAAGATGTCAAGCCACGCCAAATGTGTTGATAAAAAGTGTGAATAAAAGTGAATATGAGCTGAAATCTTTGTCCTGTGTATTGTATTGTCAATAATGGCAGTAATTGAATCACGTGTTACAACAATGTTCAGTTCTAGCCGTACGTAACCTTGTCAACTCTACAATCCGACACGCTGTCTAAACCGGATTATTTCTTCAGTCTGGACGAGTGCCGGTTTAGACAGCTTCCATTGTACATCTATCCGAAATGATGACCAAGGCAATGTTATGTTAAAGACCAGTGCACAGACTTTGAACCATTAGCGACATCCTCCTGGCACGTTAACCATGTTTTTTGTTTACTTGATTGTCGATTTGTCGACTTGCCAATGGTGTGACCGAATTCTGTGCCAAACTGTTTGCTCAGGGTTTCCAGATTTGCTGAGCCATACTGCTCTTTGTACTTGCAAATTTCTTTTTTCGCTCTCGCTGTAATGGCATGGCGTTTACGCTTTGTTGGTTGGCTTGCCATGTTGACAGACAACGTTTCTGATCAGACAAGAATTCATCAGCGTAATTATAGTGACCCACCAATTGACACGCCTCAAGATTAACTCAGTGTCACCTTGCTAATTAAGGGCAGTTAATCCTCTCACCCTTCAAAGAATGCCGGCTTGTAACCCATGTTTCATGTTAGCGCACGCAAGGCCACTCGGTAAAATGCGCGTGTAAACATACTGACAGGTGCTCAGCCATCCGGATATACGAGAGAAAAATGCATATGATTTAGCATTTGGTATGTGAAAATGACCGTCCGGTTACGGAAACCGGATTTCCGGTTAATTGAGTAGTTTTACAACGTTGTGAATTCGTTTTAATGAATTTTCGTTCGGAAGGCGAGTTTTCCGGATATCTGTGGTTCGGATAAACGGGGCACGACTGTACTTGATTTTCAAAATGTCATATACAAACAACTAATTCATATATACGAATTTACTGTTTAGAATATGATGGTACGACGGTTATTAGACCATTATGAACTTAAAAGAACAACCATGCAACATGCCGGTCAACAGTCAACAGGTTGATCAAAATGGTTCTATTAGGTAGAAAATATGCTTTGATCAAAAGCTTTATGAATATTCAATATGTCCAATCAGTTAATGAGTTAAATCTTCCGGTCTTTTACACCGAAACAGGTTCTGTTGACTTTGAATTTCTTTTATGACTTAAGAACAATAACCAAACTTAAGTCGTGAGAAATCTTAAAACTGAATCTCCGGAATTTCCTTTTGTGTTGAGATATGCTAAAACCGAATTTATCCCGCGAGAGAATTTCTTTTTGCCACCAGCGTGTCGTTTTCATGGATTTGTCAGTGGCACAATAACAGAGAACAGACACTGGTTTCCAGTGATCTAATTAACAATAAATCCTGCAGCAGCGGTTAGTTTGACGTGTATAATTGACATATACACATCCAGCAGATGCTCCACGTTGTGGTTCAATATCACATCCTTCCCAGTAAATGTCAAACACGTTAAATCCCGAATCCATTATGATGTTTTTTTTCAAGAAATGAATTCCTTATCTCGCCTGCACACTAAATCCAATGAAACAATAACTTTATGCCTGTGTGTTTTCTTGCAGAATAAAAAACATTAAACGCCAGTATCTCCTGTCATATTTTGCCAGTTGAGAGAGTCTGCATTTTCTGTTTGTATCACGTAGGTCACTTTTTGCAACACGATCAATATGCCACAACCGGTGGAACAGCGTCGATGTGCCGGACTTGCTGAAATAAAGGCTTAAAGAATTAAATTCTTGTTTTTCAGGTCTCCCCCGTTCATTCGATTATTCTTGCTTTTAAAGATGTCTAACAAACGCATTTTAAACTCTTCTGTCGACTTGGTGCATACGCAGTGCTTCTCATAGAGTGGAGAGTTGCAGAGACGCCCATACATTTTCTTGTCTCTTCATACATCGCACCGCTTTGAACGTGGAACGTAAAGATCTAATTCATCAAACATAGCATACAACCTGAGAACTGCTGATACAGCCATGCATGATTACGTTAAAATACTAGAATCCTATAGCTAGTTGATACAATCCCCTATTAAATTGTTGAATACACTATCCATTCCACAAAAGATTACTGAACCTCCTCCTGATTTATATCCAGCTTTAGAACAGATACATAAACATGGTGGAAATGGAACAAAAAATGAATTATTGGAAAAAGTGTAAGCGAGGATGCGAACAGTCGATGAGACATAACTCATGTGAGTCTAATCAGTTTGATAGACTGACTATTGTTGATTGTGAAAGATACCTGTGATGGTAGATTAAACTGATGCTTGTTACCTAATCATGCCAACGAAAACTTTTCTTAGGAATGTACACACATACATAAAGAATACAAAAGGTTTGAATCTCCACTGGCTCCCAGTACAAGCTAGAATCGAGTTCAAAGTGTTATCCCTGACCTACAGCTGTTACCACGATGTTGCACCAGGATATCTGAAAGAACTTCTCCAGAAATATACTTCATGCAAAAACCTGAGATCCAATGATCAACTTTTATTTACCATCCCCAGGACCAATCTCGAATCCTTCTGCCAGAGATCATTCTCATTCTGTGCTCCTTCTCTCTGGAACTGTCTTCCTTTTGATATCAAAACCTCCCCATCTTTAGCTGTCTTCAAGTCCAAACTTAAAACCCATCTCTTCTCCAAGTACTATCCTTGATACCTGCGCTTTGAGCAACCGCAACGGATGGAAAATAGCGCAATATAAATGCACTTATTATTATTATTATTATTATTATTAAAAGGTTTGACTGATAAATCTTATGTTATGCTATGTTTCTTTGTGTTTTCTTTCCTGAAAGTCGTTTAATGTAATATCTGTAAATATACATACATGTAAATCAGTGAAAGAGGGTGCGGTGCTCGAAGTTGTGATGACGTGTATCCAAGTCTATTCATCGGAATATACAATGTTAGAACTAAACACTTTTCAAGTTTACCTTCATGGTAAACGTGTATACCGATCGTAGACACCACCAGTGAGGTTTCAAAAAAGTCATGAGGAACAGGAATATCTATTTAAGTCACGTTATATTGTTGTTGAATCGTCGTTTCACGATGAGATCTAACACTGAAAATACATCACGTCCGTGGGCACATTAGATTTGCATTACAGGATGTCATAAATTAACTTTCATTCCCTTGAGAAACGACCCTTGATGTATGTATTCCACTAGTACAAGTCCAAAATATTCAGCATACAGGGTTATTTATGATGCAATACATTTTATGATAAGTGTGCATTGATAATCATGTTAGTATTTGCTAAATGGCTAACGTATTGATCGGTCTTCTGTTTGCGCAACAGATGATTTGACTTGACATTTTTGGCTCTATTGATTATGTTTTAATGCGAATTGAAGTCAAAACGAGTGACACACCTCACACTTTCTTTCCCTTTCAAAAACAGTGTAACCAATAATTGGGAATATAAGCAACTGGATATATGTCTAAACAGCACCATAATTACACGTATATTAAATTGCATTTAAGTTTTTAAAGGATTTTCTTCAGAAATTCACTGCATCCTAAACAAAAGACATGGTAGTATATATCCAGCCCAATTTAAGAGTAGGACATTTACACCTTCAAAACTGTGGGTTTAACAGAGGATCAGTCACTATTTCGTCAGGTGTGCTGAACTGTCAGGTGAGATAAAATGAAGGTGTGATGAGCTGTGAGGTGAGATGTAACTGTATATATGAAGGTGTGATGAGCTGTGAGGTGAGATGTGACTGTATGTATGAAGGTGTAATGAGCTGTGAGGTGAGATGTGACTGTATATCTGAAGGTGTGATGAGCTGTGAGGTGAGATGTAACTGTATGTATGAAGGTGTGATGAGCTGAGAGGTGAGATGTAACTGTATGTATGAAGGTGTGATGAGCTGAGAGGTGAGATGTAACTGTATGTATGAAGGTGTGATGAGCTGTGAGCTGAGATGTAACTGTATATATGAAGGTGTGATAAGCTGAGAGGTGAGATGTAACTGTATGTATGAAGGCGTAATGAGTTGTGAGGTGAGATGTCACTGTATATATGAAGGTGTGATGAGCTGTGAGGTGAGATGTAACTGTATATATGAAGGCGTAATGAGCTGTGAGGTGAGATGTAACTGTTTATATGAAGGCGTAATGAGCTGTGAGGTGAGATGTAACTGTATATATGAAGGCGTGATTAGTTGTGAGGTGAGATGTAACTGTATGTATGAAGGTGTAATGAGCTGTGAGGTGAGATGTAACTGCATATATGAAGCTGTGATGAGCTGTAAGGTGAGATGTAACTGTATATATGAAGGTGTGATGAGCTGTGAGGTGAGATGTAACTGTATGTATGAAGGTGTGATGAGCTGTGAGGTGAGATGTAACTGTATATATGAAGGCGTAATGAGCTGTGAGGTGAGATGTGACTGTATGTATGAAGGTGTGATTAGCTGTGAGGTGAGATGTAACTGTATGTATGAAGGTTTGATGAACTGTGAGGTGAGATGTAACTATGTATGAAGGTGTGATGAGCTGTAAGGTGAGATGTAACTGTATGTATGAAGGTGCGATGACCTGTGAGGTGAGATGTAACTGTTTGTATGAAGGTGTGATGAGCTGTAAGGTGAGATGTAACTGTATGTATGAAGGTGTGATGAGCTGTAAGGTGAGATGTAACTGTATATATGAAGGTGTGATGAGCTGTGAGGTGAGATGTAACTGTATGTATGAAGGTGTGATGAGCTGTGATGTGAGATGTAACTATATGTATGCAGGTGTGATGAGCTGTGAGGTGAGATGTGACTGTATATATGAAAGTGCCATGACCTGTGAGGTGAGATGTAACTGTACGTATGAAGGTGTGATTAGTTGTGAGGTGAGATGTAACTGTATGTATGAAGGTGTGATGACCTGTGAGGTGAGATGTGACTGTATGTATGAAGGCGTGATGACCGGTGAGGTAAGATGTGACTATATATGAAGGTGTGATGAGCTGTGAAGTGAAATGTGACTGTATGTATGAAGGTGTTATTAGTTGTGAGGTGAGATGTAACTGTATGTATGAAGGTGTGATCACCAGTGAGGTGAGATGTGACTGTATGTATGAAGGTCTGATGAGCTGTGAGGTGAGATGTAACTGTATGTATGAAGGTGTGATGAGCTGTGAGGTGAGATGTAACTGTATATATGAAGGCGTAATGAGCTGTGAGGTGAGATGTAACTGTATATATGAAGGCGTAATGAGCTGTGAGGTGAGTTGTAACTGTATATATGAAGGCGTGATTAGTTGTGAGGTGAGATGTAACTGTAAGTATGAAGGTGTAATGAGCTGTGAGGTGAGATGTAACTGTATATATGAAGGTGTGATGAGCTGTAAGGTGAGATGTAACTGTATATATGAAGGTGTGATGAGCTGTGAGGTGAGATGTAACTGTATGTATGAAGGTGTGATGAGCTGTGAGGTGAGATGTAACTGTATGTATGAAGGCGTAATGAGCTGTGAGGTGAGATGTAACTATATGTATGAAGGTGTGATGAGCTGTGAGCTGAGATGTAACTGTATGAATCAAGGTGTGATGAGCTGTGAGGTGAGATGTAACTATATATATGAAGGTGTGATGAGCTGTATGTATGGTGAGATGTAACTGTATGCATGAAGGTGTGATGAGCTGTGAGGTGAGATGTAACTGTATATATGAAGGTGCGATGACCTGTGAGGTGAGATGTAACTGTATGTATGAAGGTGTGATGAGCTGTGAGGTGAGATGTAACTGTATGTATGAAGGTGTGATGAGCTGTGAGGTGAGATGTAACTGTATGTATTATGGTGTGATGAGCTGTGAGGTGAGATGTAACTGTATGTATGAAGGTGTGATTAGTTTTGAGGTGAGATGTGACTGTATATATGAAGGTGTGATGAGCTGTGAGGTGAGATGTAACTATATGTATGAAGGTGTGATGAACTGTGAGGTGAGATGTAACTGTATGTATGAAGGTGTAATGAGCTGTGAGGTGAGATGTAACTGTATATATGAAGGTGTGATGAGCTGTGAGGTGAGATGTAACTGTATATATGAAGGTGTGATGAGCTGTGAGGTGAGATGTAACTGTATGTATGAAGGTGTGATGAGCTGTGAGGTGAGATGTAACTGTATGTATGAAGGCGTGATGACCTGTGAGGTGAGATGTGACTATATATGAAGATGTGATGAGCTGTGAAGTGAGTTGTAACTGTATATATGAAGGCGTGAACAGTTGTGAGGTGAGATGTAACTGTATATATGAATGTGTGATGAGCTGTGGGGTGAGATGTAACTGTATGTGTGAAGGTGTGATGAGCTGTGAGGTGAGATGTAACTGTATATATAAAGTTGTGATTAGTTTTGAGGTGAGATGTAACTGTATATATGAAGGAGTGATGAGCTGTGAGGTGAGATGTAACTGTATGTATGAAGGTGTGATGAGCTGTGAGGTGAGATGTAACTGTATATATGAAGGTGTGATGAGCTGTGAGGTGAGATGTAACTATGTATGAAGGTGTGATGAGCTGTGAGGTGAGATGTAACTGTATGTATGAAGGTGTGATGAGCTGTGAGGTGAGATGTAACTGTATGTATGATGGTGTGATGAGCTGTGAGGTGAGATGTAACTGTATGTATGAAGGTGTGATTAGTTTTGAGGTGAGATGTGACTGTATGTATGAAGGTGTGATGAGCTGTGAGGTGAGATGTAACTGTATGTATGAAGGTGTGATGAGCTGTGAGGTGAGATGTAACTGTATGACTGTATATGTATGAAGGTGTGATGAGCTGTGAGGTGAGATGTAACTGTATGTATGAAGGTGTGATGACCTGTGAGGTGAGATGTGACTGTATGTATGAAGGTGTGATGACCTGTGAGGTGAGATGTGACTGTATGTATGAAGGTGTGATGACCTGTGAGGTGAGATGTGACTGTATGTATGAAGGTGTGATGACCTGTGAGGTGAGATGTGACTATATATGAAGGTGTGATGACCTGTGAGGTGAGATGTAACTGTATGTATGAAGGTGTGATGACCTGTGAGGTGAGATGTAACTGTATGTATGAAGGTGTGATTAGTTGTGAGGTGAGATGTAACTGTATGTATGAAGGTGTGATGAGCTGTGAGGTGAGATGTAACTGTATGTATGAAGGTGTGATGAGCTGTGAGGTGAGATGTAACTGTATGTATGAAGGTGTGATGACCTGTGAGGTGAGATGTGACTGTATGTATGAAGGTGTGATGACCTGTGAGGTGAGATGTGACTGTATGTATGAAGGTGTGATGAGCTGTGAGGTGAGATGTGACTGTATGTATGAAGGTGTGATGACCTGTGAGGTGAGATGTGACTGTATGTATGAAGGTGTGATGACCTGTGAGGTGAGATGTAACTGTATGTATGAAGGTGTGATGAGCTGTGAGGTGAGATGTAACTGTATGTATGAAGGTGTGATGAGCTGTGAGGTGAGATGTAACTGTATGTATGAAGGTGTGATGAGCTGTGAGGTGAGATGTAACTGTATGTATGAAGGTGTGATGACCTGTGAGGTGAGTTGTAAGTATGTGAAGGTGTGATGACCTGTGAGGTGAGATGTGACTGTATGTATGAAGGTGTGATGAGCTGTGAGGTGAGATGTGACTGTATGTATGAAGGTGTGATTAGTTGTGAGGTGAGATGTAACTGTATATATGAAGGCGTAATGAGCTGTGGCGTAAGATGTAACCGTGTAAGCCGGCGACATTTAACTTAAACAGTTTCCGCGAAATCGCTATTGAGCAAAAGAACTTGTTAACGAACTTCTAAGTGTTGCTGACACGGAGATGACATTTTGCCTTTATCCTGTTTTAATGGTGAGTCTGTCTGCCGATGTGTATATAAACCGGATCATTCATGCCGTTTACCTAATTATCCGCATTTAGCTTCGTTAACTCGCAGTTCACGTGACTTAAATGTGGAAGATTAATGGTCAAGCGATAGTACGCTGTCTGAAAGGAAACATTATTCGGTGTTGTTTTCACCAGTTTAACGGTCGTTTCGAGTCTCTTCTAAAACTAAATAACTCACCGTGGACGTGTGTGTTTTTTGAAACACGGTAAAGTGGTTTTACAGGAAACAGGTGGAAGAACGAACGTCCGATTCTGGTCTCTATGGCATCTAAATTAGATGAAAGCTTAAAACACCCATAGCGATGTCGGTTTTACAAAATGCAGTTGTAGAATGACCTGGTCCCCGTTTCACAAAGCTATCTTAGCGCTACGACTGCCGTAAGTCTATGTTAAAGTATGGGATTTACGATCACCTTAGCGCTACGATAGCTTTGTGAAACGGGGTCCTGCTAATTCCATCAACATGGTGATGCCATCAGACCGAATAAATATCGGTAAAGAAATGTGGCGATAGAACACGCACTGTGACATCATTGGGGAACATTCTATCATAGTGTATAAAGTAACTATTCGGAGGGGCGATGGGGTAGCCTAGTGGTTAAAGCGTTCGCTTGTCATGCCGAAGACCCGGGTTCGATTCCCCACATGGGTACTATGTGTGAAGCCCATTTCTGGTGTCCCCCGTCAAGATATTGCTGGGATATTGCTAACAGCGGCGTAAAACCATACTCACTCACTACTATTCGGAACGGAATGGTAGGAGAGGGTTAGCCTAGTTGTGAACGCAATCTCTCATCGCATTGATGTTTCGCGTTCGATTCCCACATTGAGTATGCAGTTGCCATTTCTCGAGCCCCTTGCGTGATATTACTGAACGCAGTACAATACATTACATATTGTTATTTAGACTTCGGTCTCTATTCTGATTATTTACAACTTTCATAGTCACGATATGGCTGAAATACTACCGATGTGACTAAATTTTAACTCACTCACTCTATTCTGATTGGTGTTTGACATTTGGGTAACGTTTAGTACATTCAATACCATTTTGCCAGGGCTTTACTGTGGAATCCTGGAAAAACATACAGACGTATTGTCACCCTCACAAACGCAATAAAAAAACTTTAATACCAAATATACCACATGTCGATAAAGCGACAATGTGATAAGTTTTAAAGTCAAAACATGCCACGCTGTCACCTCATTTAGAATGGGAAAGAGAAGAAGTGAACGACAAAACGACAGTGCGACATATTCATTACGTTGCATTGTCGCTGTGTCGCGCTTTGCTTAATGTTGTCATGTGGTGCTTTTTTTGGAAGGGCCACAGCGCTATGTACACTGTGGTAACCTCGGTTCCATCCTTGTTCTTTCCTCAAAGACCCCCTTTGCTACCCTGAAGCTTGAACATCTTGATCAAAATGAAATACCGTTCCAAAATGGCTTTAAAGCGCTTTAACAGAAATAACTAGCTCTAATGCATTTGTTCTGGTATTTGAAACGACACGATAACCAAATCAGCAATATATTCACCTGGTATTGATGACTCCGGTGAGTTTTTCTGGACTCTTCGAGGATCCATTTTGTACAAACGGGAGTTATTCGAGGCCTTCTTTCTACAACTTTATGTGTGACTTTTCAGTGCGGACGGGATATAGACCTTTAAAAAACACAAACATACTCTCCTACCTGCTTCCAAAACTGTATCATGAGACCAAAGTCTACCACAGAATATTTTTGAACGTTTGAGACCATGAATGTTGTATCCTTTTTCAAAAACCTTTTGTGCGGAAGTCGTTTGTGAAAAAGGACATGCTCGATGGTACTTCAGAGGTTCTGAAATCGTCCTTTTATATAGTCCCTGCAACATCAACAATCTTGGATGAATTGGTAAAAATCAAATAAGGACAAACTTTATGGATGAACAACTTCTTTATTCGGATGCTGCGACGTTTCGATACAGATTCTTGTATCGTTGTCAAGCAATACAAGAATCGTTGTCAACGTTACAAGAATCTGTATCGAAACGTCGCAGCATCCGAGTAAAGAAGTTGTCCGTCCATAAAGTTTGTCCTTATCTGATTTAACAACTTCTAAACATGCCGCTCAAAGAAGTTATGGTAAAAATCAATTCAGCACACTTATCCGTCACTAATATACCGACCAGCTGAAAATATAAAAAATGTTTCATTATTTCACATCGAAATAGAAACGAACGGGTGATTGGAAACACAGAAACAATACGTTTATCTTTATGATTCTTTGCTTGTCAACACCACACCCATGCTGTTTGGTTTTATCAAGACTGAGTAAACGCCCAAGATCTGCTTCACTACGGACATCCCTCGCACATTACGCTGACACGACCTATTATAACTCAGTTTTCATTATTAGAAACTGCATGTGCTAACATTGTTTCAGCAGCGGCAAATTAGGTCTAATCGATGTAATGATTAAAAACATCTTACATCAACTGTGATCTCTCCACCAAAGACGTCACAGCTATGCCATGTGAGTGTGATTTACGCCCAAGGTACTATTGTAATGCAACTGGTTTATTACGTTGTACGGGGCGGTAGGATAGCATCGTGGTTAATATAGAGCGTTCGCTCGTCACGCCGAAGAGCCGTATCGGTAACATGTGTGAAGCCCATGTGTAGCCTAGTGGTTAAAGCGTTCGCTCGTCCCGCCGAAGACACGGGTTCGATCCCCATATGGGTACAATATATGAAACCCATTTCTGGTGTCTCCTGCCGTGATATTGCTGGAATAATGGTAACAACGCCGTAAAACTAAATCACTAAACATCACTATTTTGTAGATTCTCTAGATCATACATCAGATGAGTATTGTCAATTCTATTTACGGGCAACATTGATTTTCAATTGTTTTGTTCTTCAGAGTAATAGCTGGTCGGTAAGCATTAAGTTTGGCATCTCAGAAAAAATACAGTTTTCCCTCTACCTCCATGTATGGTGAAATAAAGTACAGTTATGTCTTAAACCATTATAGTTAAAGCAGGAGAACATAAGGTAAAGCGAACTATATCATACATACATATGTAGAACGTCATACTAGATTTGTATTGACCGAGAAGATGGCATGGGAGCAGAGAAACAATGAGTTCGATGAACTAGTATGACGTTCTATTTTTATTATATAGGCCTACCCTCTTGTCTTGCACTAATCTGTTACTTACTAAAATAGCGTAGCAATGAAGAACCGGCAGGGGTTCAATACGGATTCTGGGATGCAATACGGAATTTGACCCCTGTATTGCTATCCTAAGTATAGATGGGTATATAATAAAGTAAGGACCAAACAATCAGATTGCTTGATTCTTTAACAATGATGCTCATTTACCATGTATTGGAGAAGGTATTTAGTTACGTAGTAATGCGTTTCGAGATATAATTGATTAATAAAATATAAAATTCATTTAAATAGCCCCGATTCTATTCACTAAGTGAATATCTTACAGCGCGACATTATTACTTGCCTGGTTAGTGGACCTGTGTTTTTTCATTCTCGCACCAACCCGTGAACATCCGGGATAGGATTGATCTTCAATAACTCATGCTTGTCGTAAGAGGAGACTAACGGGATCGGTTGGTATTTTATTGCACTATATTTTAATGTACAAAATTGATCTTTTCCCCCACCCCCACCCACCAATTCCCAGATGAACAGTCCCTTATGAGGGTCCATGGGGAAGGGTTGGTTGGCTGCAGCCAACATATACCCATTCATGTGAGGATGTACATGTCGTATCACGCGTGACAAAAGTAACTGAAACAGCCATAAAATATTCAAAGCAAGTATTATTTCAAATAATTTTCAGATGCTTCTTTTTTTCATATCAGTCCAAGTTTTTTTCGTCTCGTCTCAAATCACCTCCTGGAATGACCAAACACGCATTTCAAGCTTGGGAAGGTTAATCATGTGTTGAAGCATCACATGCAAAAAACTAAATGTACAGTAAACAACGTATATATCCAACGTGTCTATAACAAACCGTCTCTTTTCAGTATCGGCCTCTTGAAGTATACACATTTGCGAGATACATTTATAACGAACTTAAATATTAGTGCTCCCTTTACAGTTTAAGTGAAGGAAGATCAGCTTCTTACAATATATGTAGCTTCTTACACAATAGGGCCTGTAAGTCTCGCGAGGCGCTTCTCCCTGTTCCCGGCTCCCTTTGAGCGCGCCACTTTGCGATATGCTAGACAGCTTACTTCCGGTACCAGATTTCCTGTGACAAGCGGTTCTGGTTCCAAATTGCGCGACCGCCAAACATGACTTTACTAGACCGGACCAAGTGTACGTTGTTTGTCGCCGGAAGTGCTACGGGCCTTCTTACGGGCCCTCTATCTTAAAAGTCACCCAAAACGGAGTGAGTGACTGAAAATTACTTGCTGGAATCAACGTTCGAAACAAGGCTGATGTATCTCCATTCTGTAATGACACAAAAACAGAACAAATACAAAGGCTTTGGCTACAGCGGACATATGGCATTGGCTGAGGCTGATATTGTCAGTAGGTTCAAAGGTCCAACTTCGGAATCAGTAAAACTTGAAATTGGCATGTATGTTCGTGTTTTAACCCAAACAATAATTTTCATCACAATGCAAACATAACGCAGGAACATATACAATACACACATAAACTGTCCTCAGAAAAACTGACGTTTCCTAGCTCACAAAAGTGTCTCGTGACTCAGGACACGTGAAGATCCGGGTTAGAATTGATCTTCAGTAACCCATACTTGTCGTAAGAGGCGACTAACGGGATCGGGTGGTCAGGCTCGCTGACTTGGTTGACACGTTATCGCATCCCAGTTACATAGATCGATGCTCATGCTGTTGATCACTGGATTGTCTGGTCCAGACTCGATTATTTACAGACCGCTGCCATATAGCTGGAATATTGCTGGGTGCGGCGTTAAGCAACAAATCGACCAACCAAAACTCAAGTGATATAATCCATTTAATAAAAACTTGATGCATTGTTGATGACAAGCTGAGGCCTCGTGTCACTCTTGTCTTCTGCAATATACCTCCTTGTCATAACTTTTTGTTTATATTCACTGGTCGTCGGATAACTCATGTTGAAGAATTCAAGCTTATTCCCTGAGAAATCACACTACCTTGTTAATATACGTGGTCACTGAGTCATGCGTGTAAACAGGACGTTCTGAATTGAAAGGAGTGTCACGTGACGTAGCCAGTATATATGACACGCTATCATACTAATCTTTATTTAAATACAGTTCTTAATAGAAAAACAAATGTTGTTCATGTACACGCGTATGGTATTTTCCGATCAGTTCTCGGAATAAGAGAAATAGTATATACGGGCATGTATAAACTTTGCTTTGTAAGGATAGGCATGTATAGACTTTGCTTTGTAAGGATAGGCATGTATAGACTTTGCTTTGTAAGGATAGGCATGTATAGACTTTGCTTTGTAAGGATAGGCATGTATAGACTTTGCTTTGTAAGGATAGGCATGTATAGACTTTGCTTTGTAAGGATAGGCATGTATAGACTTTGATTTGTATAGGCATGTACAGACTTTGCTTTGTAAGGATAGGCATGTATAGACTTTGCTTTGTAAGGATAGGCATGTATAGACTTTGCTTTGTAAGGATAGGCATGTATAGACTTTGCTTTGTAAGGATAGGCATGTATAGACTTTGCTTTGTAAGGATAGGCATGTATAGACTTTGCTTTGTAAGGATAGGCATGTATAAACTTTGCTTTGTAAGGATAGGCATGTATAGACTTTGATTTGTAAGGATAGGCATGTATTGACTTTGATTTGTAAGGATGGGTGAGTGAGCATGGTTTTACTATGGTTTTGCTTTTTGCAATATTCCAGGATTATCACGGCGGAGGAAACCAGAAATGTAGTTGGGAACAAATACATCAAACACCACTGTGTTGAAGTTGTAGGCACCTTCCAAAATACTTCGAGTTATCCCGTGTTCGACAAATGATTACATTTACGTTAATTGGTGTTTTTATTACGTTTGTAATTATTTGCTGAAATACATTTTAAATTGCGTACTATTGCTTACTTTTGCTTGGAAATTCGTATGGTCAGTCTACCCGGTGCAGTTGTTTGTAGTGGTATGTCTGATACACATGATACATATGGTACATTGTCTGTCTGATGCCGTCTTTAGAAGTGACTTTTGACTATGGCACAACTGATTTATGTGGGAGATTATCTGACATAGTCTGATATATTTAGTACTGTTGTGGTCTATTTGGGGCGGCCTGTTCTTGTGGTACATCTGGTAGGGTTGATACATCATAGCAGATATGTGTGGTACATCTGGTAGGGTTGATACATCATAGCAGATCTATGTGGTACATCTGGAAGTGTTGATACATCATAGCAGATCTATGTGGTACATCTGGTAGGGTTGATACATCATAGCAGATCTGTGTGGTACATCTGGTAGGGTTGATACATCATAGCAGATCTGTGTGGTACATCTGGAAGTGTTGATACATCATAGCAGATCTATGTGGTACATCTGGTAGGGTTGATACATCATAGCAGATATGTGTGGTACATCTGGTAGGGTTGATACATCATAGCAGATCTGTGTGGTACATCTGGAAGTGTTGATACATCATAGCAGATCTGTGTGGTACATCTGGGAGTGTTGATACATCGTAGCAGATCTGTGTGGTACATCTGGTAGTGTTGATACATCATAGCAGATCTGTGTGGTACATCTGGAAGTGTTGATGCATCATAGCAGATCTATGTGGTACATCTGGTAGTGTTGATACATCATAGCAGATCTGTGTGGTACATCTGGAAGTTTTGATACATCATAGCAGATCTGACTGACTGACTGACTACATTTTATGGCGGGGACACCAGTGGGCTTGATACATCATAGCAGATCTGGGGAATCGAACCCGGGCCTGGCGTACATCCAACGGAAGTACCCCACCGCCCCCATAGCAGATCTGTGTGGTACATATGGGAGTGTTGATACATCATAGCAGATCTGTGTGGTACATCTGGAAGTGTTGATACATCATAACAGATCTGTGTGGTACATCTGGTAGTGTTGATACATCATAGCCGATCTGTGTGGTACATCTGGTAGTGTTGATACATCATAGCAGATCAATGTGGTACATCTGGAGATGTAATAACTCCATGTCATATCGTGTCATTAGAAATCTGTGATTTAGTGAAAAGTATTTAGTTCACGGAATCCTGACGTGACATGAATTTAGAAGTGTTAGGATATATCACTTCTTGTACAATTAATTGACATACGTTTCAGTACGGTTTAAGAGTGATTGGAAGAATTAGAATATCAACAGTTCAGTTGTATGTAAATATTGAAATATTAAAGAAAGGATTTCTCGTCAGGGGCAATGTCTTATCATGCTGTGAGTGAGTGAGTGAGTGAGTTTTAACGATTATTAAGCAGTTACAACATTTTACAATGATCAGGACGCATTTGGGAATCAAACAATAACAGAATTTTGGCACTTCAAAAATCCAAACAAAGCACAGAGGATTACAGCATCTTAAACTATCACTGGCAGTCCTAAGGTCATGTTAGAATATTGATCTTCAGTAACCCATGCTTGTCGTAAGAGGCGACTAACGGGATCGGATGGGCAGGCTCGGTGACTTGGCTGACACGTCATCGGTTTCCAATTGCGCAGATCGATGCTCATGCTGTTGATCACTGGATTGTCAGGTCCAGACTCGATTATTTACAGACCGCCGCCATATAGCTGTTATATTGCTGAGTGAGGCGTAAAACTTAATTCACTCACCCATCCTTACAATCAGACGACCGCCCTGCATCCTTTATGGTACGTGTTGGCAATTGCCCTGCCCTTTCCGTTTAGAACATCCTTGTTGATGACACATTAGTGCAACGTAAAACTAAACTCACTCACTCACTCTAACCTCCCTGCCCTACTACACACAAGCTTATCTACCCCTCCACCACCACGTTGCTTTATTCAAAATTATTACAAATCCTTACGACACCTGTCACAAACCAATGCATTTTCCTTTTTAAAGTTCGCCTCCGGGCTTAACTATATATCCTGTTCGTGAACTGGCGACAACTTGCAAATTCTCCGAAACCTTGTCTCGCGGCGCTGAAATTGTATCCTCGTTGCATATGTATCTAAGCCAAGGAACAAACTGTATAAGAAAGACACATCCTGAACAAGATGGATGACACATTACTTACTGAGGTATTGCAGTATACTTTCCAGTATATTCGATTCCATTACACTGAAGCATTTGTACAAAATAATAATAAAATATATCATCATTTCCCCCTACACACACATTCGCTCTCTCTCTCTCTCTCTCTCTCTCTCTCTCTCTCTCTCTCTCTCTCTCACACAACACACACAAACAAACACACACAACACACACACACACACATACACACACACAGACACACAGACACACACACACATTTACTTGAGCTGCACGTGTCTGAACATAGTCGTATACTGAGTCACTGACCTGTTTTTACTTCTATTTTTTTATTTACAAATTTAGGCTGTTCGCAGAGTTTCGGATAAATGTCTCCATTTTAAGTGAATCTTTTCTTCTCCGAGCGATTAGAACGGGAAATGAACTGTAAACACATAACACTTCAACGTCAAAACAAAATCTCGAGGACCCTCGTAAGATTCGATTGGGCATGGAAAGGAAAATGGCGGTGGAAAAATATGAACTGAAACTGAAAACCACTTATGATACCCGAAATTCACGAAAAATGAAGCACATCCTGTTCTACAGGACCCTACAGTCAATCAATTTCAATAAAAAAGTTATCTTTGGCCACATCCAGTATCATAATTACTATCATATGTCAATAACGTAAATATAGTATTAGAGTCCGCAGTTCCTCCTTGCCAGATACCTGAGGCAACCATGCAATGATGATGCGTAATACACACATTCTTTGATGTATGCATGGTAAGTGATTCAGCATTGTAAACAGGATGCAGACAACGGAAGGTCATAGTTCACATGACATAGCCTAAATATAAGTAATAGGGCATTGTCCTAACAGGAGCCCTCAAGCATCGTGCTGTATTCTTCCATATCTAAAAGACAGGTAAGACGTATTTACATTTTCTGTGAATATGGTTAATGAAATCCGATTACTCAGTAACTTGTATGGAGGACAAATGTTGTGTTATTGTGAAGTAAAATAGTGAGAAAGCATTGTTTTACACCACAGGCAGTAATATTACAGATAATATGCAATTATCTCTTTTTCCTTTTTTTGCTTATCGCCGCAATAGTCTTGGCATATAATGTGATACGACATGGGTTTTAACGTTGAAAATTATATATGTTGGGTAATTAGACCAATTAAATTGCTCAAAAACATGACATGGTGACTTAAGTAAAGTTACGCCGTTGTAAATATAAATATTCATGCAAATCGGTAAATTTTTACTCTCTTCGCTGGCCTCACAAAAAATAACCAAATTATTACTCATCAATTGGTAATTAATATACAGATTCATTTAAATTTGTGCCTATCTATCGAAGGATAACAGCCACAACCATAGGCGGATCTAGAGGGGGTGGGGCTGGGGGGTCGGGGGTGTATTGCAGGTTTCCGGACAATTTATCAAATGACCATTGAAACTTACGTGAAAACGATGGTGCACCCACCTTTCTCAAAAAGCTGCATCGGCCCCTGACTATGAAATCCTGGAAGGGACATTGTCGCTATGTCGCATTGTCGCGTTGTCGCCCTCTCAAATACAAGCAAAATTGTCGTGCGTCGCCCTATGTAAGATGTGTAAAAACAGCCTAAACAAATTACTAAAACGCGACACGCGAGAATGCGACAACGCGACATTTTGATGAATTTAGTGAATTTTTTAGTGAATTTTTAGGCTTCTTTTTACACATCTTAGATGGGGCGATGCGCGACAACGCGACATATTTTGACCTTGAAAATTGTCGCTATGTCGCGTGTCGCCCTTTGGAGGAATAGACAAATATTATTCAAAACGCGACACGCGACATCGCGACAATGCGACAAATGGGCGAAATGTCGCGTTGTCGCTATGTCGCGTGTTGAATGTCGCGTTTTGGTTTATTTTACCTCACTTTGAGAGGGCGACAATGCGACATAGCGACAATGTCCCTTCTCGGATTCCATACCTGAAAAACTATTTTCCTTCGACAACCGCACAAAGTAGTACAACAATCAATCGTTACATAAAGGTACAGTTTTAATTTTAACATATTGAAAGTGATATCTATCTTTATTTATTGAGACAAATTAAATTGCTCGAAAACATGAAATGGTGACTCCAGTGAAGTTACGACGTTGTAAATTGACAGACTTCCATGCGCATCGGTATATTTACTCGCTTCGGTACGCCTTACAAAAAAACAAACAATTTTTTAGCCGGTTTTGAGTAATTATACAGATATTTTAATGACTGATATTGTATGCCGTGGTATGTATATCTCACTCACTTACTATTTACAAAAAAAAGAAACTATCGGAGAACCTGTGACATTCCAAAATATGTTTGGGTGGGTTTTCCTGGCTTCAAACTACATATCATTTACACACAGAAATTGCGAATGTATGCGCACAGATTTTACATTGCGAGTCCTGGGGTACCAGAAAGGGTGAATATTGAGACCAGTTACAATTGTATACTGCGTGTTGTCCCTCACTGTCATTTCAGGTCAGGGATAAAATATACCGAATAAAAAAAGTAACTTCACACTGGGCGAAATGCATTATACTGAAAATGAGCAGCACAAGGTAGTTCATATGGGCGAATACCATATTGGCCATGTTTAACATATAAAGGATTCGCCCATTTCTATTGTGGTGAACAAAGCCACCCTGCACATGTTCCTAACCACCAACACGTGTGCAGAAACTGATGGTGATTAAAGTGAGTGAGTTTAGTTTTACGCCGCACTCTGCAATATTCCAGCTATATGGCTATGGCGGCGGTCTGTAAATAATCGGGTCTGGACCAGACAATCCAGTGATCAACAGCATGAGCATCGATCTGCGCAACTGGGAACCGATCACATGAGTCAACCAAGTCAGCGAGCCTGACCAACCGATCCCGTTAGTCGCCTCTTACGACAAGTATGGGTTACTGAAGGTTCATTCTAGCCCTGACCTTCACGGGTCGCTGGTGATTAAAAATAGTCACATTAACAATCTTTGGGAGATAAACAATTCTCATGCCACGCCTTTCAAATGTTGAACGAAAACGTGCAATTGGCATGCTCCAGGCTGGGACATGTCTGCATCAGACGGGTAAGACATCTGATCGCCACAGGTCAGGACGACCATCTGTGACGTCACATAGCGAGAACAATCAAATTCGACTACGTCATTTGCGTAATATCGTAAAACAACCGCACGTTACGTACTGTTTAGGGGTCGCATAAGTGCCCAGACCATGCAAAATCGCTTGGGCGCTGCTCATCTTCGTGCAAGATGTCCATATGTTTTTGCCTATTCTGACACAGGTAAATCATAATGAACGTCTTCGCTTGGAACTTCTAGCAAAATGCGGGCATTTGACGTCATGGAGAGGCCCTTTAGATCACCTGACCTCAATCTAATCGAACACGTGTGGGAAGCTCTTGGAAGAAGTCTTCGTGCCTTGAGATGTCAAAGCCCCGAATGTTCAAGAGCTGGGCACCATGTTGGTACGGCAATGGAGCACGATGCCTAATGCTGTGCTCACTGTGTCGACAGCTAGGACCTTCAGTGAGAGGGCGACAGAAAAGTGATGGGACTTACTGTGCCAAAAATGCTGGAGTACGAAGATCCAATTGGTGTACAAGACTTTCTCCTGGAAGTGTGAAACGTCTCAGCAGCAGATATGACCCTAACACCATTTTCACTCTACCACACAGTTCTTTCTTCAAGGTTGGTCAAAAGTGTAAATCTGACACAGCTCAGGGATTGCCAAGCCACTAGCGACAACAGATTTGTGCACATGTGCATTGCACTGGTGGATAAACACACCTTCAGTGACCTTTCCAAGACCTTTAGCCTTGATATTTTCACGTACTTATAATACTGGTCTATGGGAGGTAATCTACCAGTAAAACCCCTTAGAATCCCAAAAGAGCGACGTCATCACCTTGTCAACTAATGGAACAGATTTTGGCTTCTTCTCTGGCAGATCGTGGTGAACTCAAGATTCACCATAATATACATGTCTGTCAACAAAATCATATGTGTCTACTACAAAAGAACGTAAATTCTCACAAGACATGACAAACCTCGTGCATTTCTGATTGTGGATCAGAAGCCTTACAACAAGGAGAGCGCTTAGTCACTTGGGTACCTGCATACATGTGCGGCCTGTCTGTGTATGTGGTACAAAACTACAGACTGTACGTATGGAAAGTATTGTATTACAACCAATCTAGTTAAACTCAGAGCTCAGAACCGGGTAGTTCCTTGGACCCGTGAATACACAGACCCATGTAAATCTGTTGAATACCTTGCATACAGGACATTCTACCATTACATTCCATCTATATCTATTATATTTAGTATATTATATATATATTTGTTATTTTCCTCTCAGGTTCCGATCAAGAACAATGAGTACGCTATCGTGTGTATGTCTACTTGCCTGTGTGGCACTGACTCTGACTTGCCCGCCGTAAGTAAATGGACTGAATATTTGGTACTGTGGATGGGTGGTCTTCTATGATTGAGCAGTAGAGTTGTTTGCCTGAAATGCTACCTGAAACCTGCTGCAGAAAAGAAATTGTTTGTCTACTCTTTCGATGTCTGATTGCTACAATGATCGAAACATTGTTGTATAGATGTGTTGCCCTAGCATCCTAGGTCTGTGCCATTTGGACCAACCAGACAGGCGTAAATATACTAGGGACTTTATTGAATACGATCAATCATTTTCATCCATTACAAAGTGCACACAAACGCAGGTATCTGAGGAACAGACAATTTATTTACATCTTACTTGTGAATCAGTACATTTGTTTCAGAATGTTGATATTATACAAGTAGCAAACAGAAAAGTTTGGTTTTTATTATTTTCTCAAACTTTAAAAATAATTATCTGGGAAATGTTATGTGAAAAACGCTTCAAAGTGGGTTTAAGGTAGTTCACGCAGTGACAGCACAATGGTTAGGTTAGCGAGTTTATTATTTCACCACCCAATACAAAAGTATATAGTACATGATTTATTCGTTATCTTTAAGGTGTATTGACTGTCCTTGTTGTATGTGCGGTCCAAATATCACCGTTACAATGGAGGTGCAGAACAGACTCCAGCCGCCGACTTTCAAGTCCTCTACCGAGGTTGAGATGCACCAGAGAGAGCTCATCTACTTCCTCCAAGCGGCAGTAGCCCAGGACCAGCAATTCCAGTAAGATGGACTGCCACATCTTCCTCCTCAATCCTGTTGGCCCAGTGGCTGACTCCACCTTCTCTGTCACACACAGCATAATGACACATGGTTCTTCTTCTGTCAGAAAACAGCTGTCAGACATCATCGTTCTCTATCATGCAACATCTTCTTTCCTCACATAACAGTTTCTTACAAACTCCTGCTCCTCCAGGCCCAACCTTCTCCATTAGACAACACTATCTCGTAACATATTTTCCCGTCACGCAACACCTACTCCTCCAGACCCAACCTTCTCCATTAGACAACACTTTCATCTATCTCGTAACGCATTTTCCCGTCACGCAACACCTACGCCTTCAGACCCAACCTTCTCCATTAGACAACACTTTCATCTATCTCGTAACGCATTTTCCCGTCACGCAACACCTACGCCTCCAGACCCAACCTTCTCCATTAGACAACACTTTCATTTATCTCGTGACGCATTTTCCCGTCACGCAACACCTACTCCTCCAGACCCAACCTTCTCCATTAGACAACACTTTCATTTATCTCGTAACGCATTTTCCCGTCACGCAACACCTACTCCTCCAGACCCAACCTTCTCCATTAGACAACACTTTCATCTATCTCGTAACGCATTTTCCCGTCACGCAACACCTACTCCTCCAGACCCAACCTTCTCCATTAGACAACACTTTCATCTATCTCGTAACATATTTTCCCGTCACGCAACACCTACTCCTCCAGACCCAACCTTCTCCATTAGACAACACTTTCATCTATCTCGTAACATATTTTCCCGTCACGCAACACCTACGCCTTCAGACCCAACCTTCTCCATTAGACAACACTTTCATCTATCTCGTAACGCATTTTCCCGTCACGCAACACCTACTCCTCCAGACCCAACCTTCTCCATTAGACAACACTTTCATTTATCTCGTGACATATTTTCCCGTCACGCAACACCTACTCCTCCAGACCCAACCTTCTCCATTAGACAACACTTTCATCTATCTCGTAACGCATTTTCCCGTCACGCAACACCTACTCCTCCAGACCCAACCTTCTCCATTAGACAACACTTTCATTTATCTCGTGACGTATTTTCCCGTCACGCAACACCTACTCCTCCAGACCCAACCTTCTCCATTAGACAACACTTTTATTTATCTCGTAACATATTTTCCCGTCACGCAACACCTACTCCTCCAGACCCAACCTTCTCCATTAGACAACACTTTCATCTATCTCGTAACGCATTTTCCCGTCACGCAACACCTACTCCTCCAGACCCAACCTTCTCCATTAGACAACACTTTCATTTATCTCGTGACACATTTTCCCGTCACGCAACACCTACTCCTCCAGACCCAACCTTCTCCATTAGACAACACTTTCATCTATCTCGTAACGCATTTTCCCGTCACGCAACACCTACTCCTCCAGACCCAACCTTCTCCATTAGACAACACTTTCATTTATCTCGTGACGTATTTTCCCGTCACGCAACACCTACTCCTCCAGACCCAACCTTCTCCATTAGACAACACTTTTATTTATCTCGTAACATATTTTCCCGTCACGCAACACCTACTCCTCCAGACCCAACCTTCTCCATTAGACAACACTTTCATCTATCTCGTAACGCATTTTCCCGTCACGCAACACCTACGCCTTCAGACCCAACCTTCTCCATTAGACAACACTTTCATCTATCTCGTAACATATTTTCCCGTCACGCAACACCTACTCCTCCAGACCCAACCTTCTCCATTAGACAACACTTTCATTTATCTCGTAACGCATTTTCCCGTCACGCAACACCTACTCCTCCAGACCCAACCTTCTCCATTAGACAACACTTTTATTTATCTCGTAACATATTTTCCCGTCACGCAACACCTACTCCTCCAGACCCAACCTTCTCCATTAGACAACACTTTCATCTATCTCGTAACGCATTTTCCCGTCACGCAACACCTTCTCCTCCAGACCCAACCTTCTCCATTAGACAACACTTTCATCTATCTCGTAACATATTTTCCCGTCACGCAACACCTACTCCTCCAGATCCCACCTTCTCCACCAGAAACCACCCTATGAAGATATTTATCATGAATATCTTGATTGTCCAATCACCAAACTGTTCTGGACAGATTTTAACAATTTTGTAACTCAAGCCCTTGGTAAAACGTATGAAATATCAAACCATGATACTCATTTTTGTTGCAGTGGTAACCATTTACTCAATCACATGATACTATTAGCAAAGCGCCACATTTTCATAATGAACATAAAAGAACACAAACCTAGCTTCATAATCTATTTATCGATACGAAAAACGATAACATGAAACATTTTTACAGAAAATGGAATGCCCTAGATGCAGTCCTGTAAGTTAGAAATTCTGTCACATTCTCTGTATTACTATATAGCATTTCAATTGTTAATCTATATTCTTAATACGAAATACTTTATACTGCCTGCTTTTTTATTATGCAATATGTAACATTTTACTCAACCCATATATCTTGTTCAACTGTAACCAAGTAAAGTGAATAAAAAATACTTAAAAACAAACAAACACTTTCATCTATCTCGTAACACATTTTCCCGTCACGCAACACCTTCTCCTCCAGACCATACCTTCTCCATCAGACACCACCCTTTCTGCCAGGCTTTGTGGCTCATCCAATTTTTTCGGTCAGAAGTTAACTTCTCTGTCAGGAGTAAACTTTTCTGTCAGCTATTCAGTAACAAACACTCAGTTACTCATTTAACTACCCGTGAAGATCCGGGTTAGAACTGATCTTCAGTAACCCATGCTTGTCGTAAGAGGCGACTAACGGGATCGGGGTGGCCAGGCTCGCTGACTTGGTTGACACATGTCATGGTATCGCAATTGCGAAAGTACATGCTCATACTGTTGATCACTGTATTGTGTGGTTCAGACTCGATTATTTACAGACCGCCGCCATGCAGCTGGAATATTGCTGAGTGCGACATTAAACAACAAACCAACCAACTCACTCAACTTTCCTTTTGTCACTTCTCCTGTCAGAAACTTTCTCTCTCTGACAGATTTCACCTGTTGGGCTACACGTTCTCAGGCAGCACTCTATCACCTCATGTGCTCACCTTTTCATCTTCTGTTTTATTTAAAGTTTTTAGACAAAGTTGACAGGACTAGTTGGTTTTCAGTGGAGTTTGCTAGGCCATTAAATTTATCATCCCTGATCTGGTACATTTTTTGGGGAGTTTCATGTACTTAAAAAACTCTTTCGGAATTATATAATTACTCACATACTATTTGAGTTTCACTGATCTCGTCCATTCAATATTTATAACCAAAACAAAACACGTTTTCCTTTGATTGTTCAGGTTTACAGCTCAGTATTATGCGACACCAAGTGTGACGGGATACTTCATCCTGAGTATGAACAAATTATCTGGTAGCACCACGAACAGGACTTACTGGCAGATCCTGGACGACGGGACACCGACACCTGTTGGTAAGTGTGTGTGTGTGTGTGTGTGTGTGTGTGTCCGTGCGTGCGTGCGTGCGTGCGCGTATGAATATGTGTGTGCTTGTGGGTGTGTATGTTTGTACGTGTGTGTGCGTGTATGTATGTGTGTGTGAGTATGTGTTTACGTGTGTGTGTGCGTGTATGTATGAGTATGTGTGTGTGAGTATGTGTGTACGTGTGTGTTTGTGAGTGTGTATGAGTATATGTGTGTGCTGATGTGTGTTCATGCTACAATTTGATCAACATCCAAAATGACTGTGGTCTTTCTGCCTTGCAGGTGTCAGTCAGTACGTACCCAAGAATGGGGCTGTAATTACCTTCAATTACACCAGGTACTAAACCGGTTCCACCACGCCGTAGACAAGCACCGAGGACATCCAAACACAAGACTGAATATCAGCCGAACCAATGCCGCAACTTCTTAACACCCGAAACTATTGTCTCTACTGAAACATGTACTGGGGATCAAGGGGGGGGTGGGGGTCGAGGTCGGGGTTGGGGTTGGGGTTGGGGTGGGAGGTATACGCAGGTCTGTAGGTCTGTCTTATTATTGACGTATCTCTATGACGACCACGTAATGGTGTAAGACCGCGTAATTTATTGTTTATAGTAATGTTGTGGAAATGACTATCCTCAGAACGCCCTGTCATTTAAATAATACATGTTATATTGTCGTATGTATGGGAACATGAAATAAACGCTGGATATAGTTACATACAGGGTTTGGAACTTATTTCATGAACTGTGCAACGCTTTTAACCATATTTAGATCGATGCAGGTCAATGATTGTTTGCAATAATCTTTATATGAAGCGTCATCATATCATCAATGTGATGATACTATAATGAGCGACATTGTGAACAATACATTGGGTTTGCAATGTCAGACAGATGACAGATATTATGACCGATACAATGAATACACAAAGCTCCATTTTGAGAACAAAACACTGGCTATGCCATGTCATCCTAGTGGACAATGTTATGAACAATATAATGAGAACACAAAGCTACAATTTGAGAACAAAACACTGGGCATGTCATGCCATACTTGTGGACAATGTTATGAACAATATCGTGAATACACAAAGCTACAATTTGAGAACAAAACACTGGGCATGTCATGCCATACTTGTGGACAATGTTATGAACAATATAATGAATACACAAAGCTCCAATTTGAGAACAAAACACTGGGCATGTCATTGCCAATACAATATAATGGACAATGTTATGAACAATATAATGAATACACAAATACACAAAGCTCCAATTTGAGAACAAAACACTGGGCATGTCATGCCATACTTGTGGACAATGTTATGAACAATATAATGAAAACACAAAGCTACAATTTGAGAACAAAACACTGGGCATGTCATGCCATACTTGTGGACAATGTTATGAACAATATCGTGAATACACAAAGCTCCAATTTGAGAACAAAACACTGGGCATGTCATACCATACTTGTGGACAATGTTATGAACAATATAATGAATACACAAAGCTCCAATTTGAGAACAAAACACTGGGCATGTCATGCCATACTTGTGGACAATGTTATGAACAATATAATGAATACGCAAGGACCAAGCTTTTACTTCGAGACACATCAGGGTTCGACACAACTGTGTTTAACTGTATCTGGTTGGTGCTACACAGACAGATTGCTTGAATATCTCGACGGATCTTCTTACCGACATGTTTTATATACAGAGATTCTCCTCTCCTTTACAAACTCCTAGGCCAAATGTAGAGATAGCATCAAAATCAGGTACTATGAATACACCCGGTCTTATCACCCTTACTGCATATCTTGACCATGTTGAACGCCAGTGCTTGTCACCGTTCATTATGTAATGTGATTAATACTCATGCAGTTGGTCTATGAACATGTGGACACCGTTTCAGATGTGGGGTAAACCTTGTTTGTTTTTAGTAACCTGATACATTCAGTGGCGAGTTCCATACCAACACGATTTTTGGAGGGTGGGGGTTTCAAACCAATAATTTACTGGATGACACTTTTCCTGCTCCTGAGAGATCCTAAAAGATGGAGATTTTTCTCGCATTTGGCCTAGGACTATACACCGACAACCCAACCCGTTTAAACTTACGTCCGATATACCTTATACACACAGGCCGTAAAGGTCATATACGAAACCTGAAAGGCACTAGGTCCATATCACCTTAATTATACTACTCAGAGGCAGTTTGGGACTACCGATTCTCTAATCGATCCATCATGTATAGTAATAATATAGAAACAGGTTGCCCTTTAACCTTTTTTGAGTAGTATAGTTAAGTATATTTAGTGATGTAATACGATCGCAGTTACATTTGCTCTCAATGTCTTATTCGTGAAGTGTTATTAGCAGAGACAGGCTAAGGTTCATCCTACCTAGGTGGCTACTGTGAACACGTATAGTCATACCTAATACCTACATACTTGGATGTATGCATGGTATTTGATACTGCTGTGTAAACAGGGTGTACGAAATATGAAGAAGTATCACCGTACACGTGACATGGCCGCGATACAGGTCACGTTAAAATATTCCAGTTACAAGGATATCTTCGTTACAGGAGCCCTGACACACCTCGTGGCATCACAGGTAGGGGGCGTATTTATTATATTATTTAATGCTTTACATTTTACAGTATTTTAATTTTGATCCTTGCGACGAGGACCAAAATGTTCACATGGTATGATGACCGTAGAGCATTTCTGATGAGGAATCAGATACTGTGCAGTCCAAAGAATCCCAGGTCATTTTGATGCCAGTGTAACGCTCTGCAATTATTGGGACATTTGACCATTATGTCCGATTTCCGTCATTTATTCTAGTATTATTTTGTTCCTCCTAGGTTACGATAGAGAACAATGAGTACACTATCGTGTGTATGTCTGCTGGCTTGCGTGGCATTGACTCTGACTTACCAGCCGTAAGTAACCGCTCTTCCACTTAGTCGACATGGAAGGGAACTGGCTATTTGATTGATGGCAAGTGTATATAGAGGGAGGGTTATTCTGTGCCTTAACAGGTGCTTTGACTGTTCTCTGTGATGAAAAGAATGAGGTCAATTAACTTAGAATCATGTTTTACAAAATCGGACTTATTCGTTGCAAAAGATATTTTATTTCTGATATCAATCTGATTCCTAACGAATTTGATATTTGTTTTAAATCATGTGCATTTCATAGTGTACATATGACAATGCCTAATGAATATACTATTTGTTTTCTTCACGTTCTTCAACGCACTTGTTTGAAGAAGTCAACGTTATGAGTTGTAGTTTGTACAATGTATTTTGTACATTCACACTGAATACGGATAAAGGCAATGTAAAAGTCGCTTCAAAATAGATTTAAAGCAGTTAAAATAGTCCATGACAGCAGTACACAAACATTTTAGATAAGTTACACATTTTAACACTGAATACAAAAGCGATAATTGATTCCAGTAATGAAACGTTATCTTTCAGAGGTGCTAACTATCAATGTTGCATGTGCGGCCCTAATGTCACTGTTACCATGGAGGTGCAGAACAGCCTCAAGCCACCGATGTTCCAGTCTTCTGTCAAACTTGGGATGCCTCAGAGAGAACTAATCCACTTTCTTCAAGCGGCCGTCGCCATCGACCCGCATTTCCAGTACGATTACAGCTTCAGTCCTCAGTCAGATGCTAATTCCCTGAAACAAATACACCTTTGTCCTCAGTTTGATACTTTTTCGCTTAACACTTCAGTCTTTATCAGTTGGATTCCACAGGCCTTAAACTCCCTACCTCATCAGCCCAGAGTTAGGCACCACTTTCTGTGTTCTTCTCCTACCGCACAACGCCTCTGTCACACGACACTTTCCGCTCTCAGACAACACATTCTCCTGCCGTACACCACCTTCTTCTCTCAGAAAACACCTTCTCGTACCGTACACCACTTTTTTTTCTCAGACACCACCTTCTCGTGCCCTACAACACCGTCTTCCATCAGAAAACTCCTTTTTCTATCGGAGAACACTTTCTTCTGTCACATATAGCACATTCCTATTTCAGACAACCTTTTATTTATTATTGTTTATTTTAGTTTTACGCCGCACTCAGTAATATTCCAGCTATATAGCGTCGGTCTGTAAATAACCGTGTTTGGACCAGACAATCCACTGATCAACAGCATGAGCATCGATCTGCACATTTGGAAACCGATGACATATGTCAACCAAGTCAGCGAGCCTGACCACCCGTTAGTCGCCTCTTACGACAAGAATGGGTTACTGAAGATCAATTCTAACCCTGACCTTCACGGGTCTCGGACAACAGGTTCTTCTCAGAGAACACCTTTGTCTGTAACACGATCTATGCCAGCAAGGTCAGAAAATGGCTCACAAAACCGCTTCACCAGAACGACTCAAGTAATAGGTAATAGAGGTGATGGACAGACGGTTTATAATCGACTTCACTGATTGAACCTGCATGCGTGACGTCCACGTGCTACCCTACGATTGATGCACCGTCACATTACTGCAAGACGTGGTTGGTGTCGAGAGAGGCAGCGCTGTACCAATCGTCGTTGGGCAGTGTTGGTTTTGTGATGAATCAAGGTTTACTTTGGGCTTGATTAACAAGCGCAACAGAGTGTCGCGTTGACGGAACGAGAGTTGTCATGCCGTTAACGTCAGACACAAGGAGCGTTTTGAGGGTTGGCACAGTACTGGTGTGTTGTGGAATCACATTTGCATGTTATTCCCGGACGTGCTGGGCCAGTTTACTACGGGAGGCATATGTGGTGACGTTTGCGAGGAGACATGGACGTCGTTTTGTGCTGCAGGATGACAACCGAGCTCGTACTGTTACTGAGATCAATAACCAGCTCACCATGGCCATCGAGCATGTCTTGTGTATCCTAGAACGGCGGCACGTACGTCACTGTCAGGAACCACCGACCACAATAAATGAACTTGGAGCTGCCCTGCAGGAAGAATAGGATAGAATGAACCAAGCTGGCAATGGGTGTTTGATAAGGAGTATGCTGAATCGATTCAGGGATTGTGTTGACAATAGAGGTGGATTCACGCGATAATAATGAGTTGGACATTTCATGGTAAATGACGTGACGGACTGTTGGCCACATTAGACATTCATCTGACAAAATCTACGGTCATATGATGTTCATTAAAGACCATTAAAGATAGTTTTTACACCTTTTTATTGAATATCTCCTACTATACGTATTATATATATCTGATATATAGTAATGCCAGCAGTGTTTGTGTGGCAAAACCTAGGAAAACGACAATATCTATGTCAATATAAGAGCAACACACCTATTTCTTAAACTGCTTTTGTCTAGTTCTGATCAGCATAGTTGCAATTATTCTGGGATCGATCTCACACATGTTACCCAAATGGCATGTGTGTCATAACGAAATTGTCATGTACAAAATGAAATGATTATTCTATGTTACAATCAAAATATAACATTGTTTGTGATGTTCAGTTTTACAGCTGAGTATTATGCAAAACCAAACGCAACCGGATATGACGTGTTGAGCATGAACAAGGTGGCTGGGAGTGCCACAGACAGGACATACTGGGAGATCTTGGACAACGGAGTGGCTACAGCAGGTATTTCTCTATTTCTGTGTCTATCTATCTCAACATGACTCAACTCTCACTCTCGCCTCTCTCACACATACTCTCTCTTTCAAGGAAGAGTGGAGAGCAATCCCCAGCTCTTACTCTCTCCTACTATCACTTTTTCTCTCTCTCTCTCACTCTCTAATGCCAGCAGCGTTTGTGTGGCCCTAGGAAAACGACAATATCTTGCTGTCTCTGCTCTCTCAATTACTGGGATCGATCTCTCCCATATCACTCTCTATTTCCTTTTCTCTCCCTCAGTCTCTCCGCCACTCTGTCTCACTCTCTCACTCTCTCTCCCCCACTATCTCTCAATCTCTACCTTTCTCTCACAGACAGCCACATCTTGCTGTCTCACTCTCTCACACTCCTTACTCTCCCCCTATCTATCTCTCTATCATATTTCTTTTCTCTCCCTCAGTCTCTCCTCCTCCTCTTGCTGTCCACTCTCTCTCACTCTCTCTCCTCACTCTCTCACCATATCGCTCTGTCTCTTTTCCTTTCTCTCTCAGTCTCTCCGCCCTCTTGCTGTCTCACTCTCCTCTCTCCCACTATCTCTCTCTCTATTTCCTTTCTCTCTCTCTCTCCGCCACCCCTGTCTCTCCCTCAGTCTCTCCGCCACCGCCACTCTTGCTGTCTCACTCTCTCACACTCTCCCTTACTCTCCCCCACTATCTCTCTATCTCTATTTCCTTTCTCTCCCTCAGTCTCTCCGCCACTCTTGCTGTCTCACTCTCTCACACTCTCCCTTACTCTCCCCCACTATCTCTCTATCTCTATTTCCTTTCTCTCCCTCAGTCTCTCCGCCACTCTTGCTGTCTCACTCTCTCACACGCTCCCTTACTCTCCCCACTATCTCTCTATCTCTATTTCCTTTCTCTCCCTCAGTCTCTCCGCCACTCTTGCTGTCTCACTCTCTCACACGCTCCCTTACTCTCCCCACTATCTCTATCTCTATTTCCTTTCTCTCCCTCAGTCTCTCCGCCACTCTTGCTGTCTCACTCTCTCACACGCTCCCTTACTCTCCCCACTATCTCTCTATCTCTATTTCCTTTCTCTCCCTCAGTCTCTCCGCCACTCTTGCTGTCTCACTCTCTCACACGCTCCCTTACTCTCCCCACTATCTCTCTATCTCTATTTCCTTTCTCTCCCTCAGTCTCTCCGCCACTCTTGCTGTCTCACTCTCTCTCACACTCTCCTTACTCTCCCCCACTATCTCTATATCTCTATTTCCTTTCTCTCCCTCAGTCTCTCCGCCACTCTTGCTGTCTCACTCTCTCACACTCTCCCTTACTCTCCCCCACTATCTCTCTCTCTCTATTTCCTTTCTCTCCCTCAGTCTCTCCGCCACTCTTGCTGTCTCACTCTCTCACACGCTCCCTTACTCTCCCCACTATCTCTCTATCTCTATTTCCTTTCTCTCCCTCAGTCTCCCCGCCGCTCTTGCTGTCTCACTCTCTCACACGCTCCCTTACCCTCCCCCACTATCTCTCTCTCTCTCTATTCTCTTCTGGGGCGGTGGGGTAGCCTAGTGGTTAAAGCGTTGGCTCGTCACGCCGAAGACCCGGGTTCGATTCCCCACATGGGCACAATGTGTTAAGCCCATTTCTGGTGTCCCCCGCCGTGATATTGCTGGAATATTGCTAAAAGCGGCGTAAAACTAAACTCAGGCAGTCAGTCAGTCTCTCTATTCTCTATTTCTCTATCTCAATTAATTCTACTCCCTCTCTATATCTCTCTCCCCTCTCTCTCCCACCCCTCTCTCTCTCTTTCTCACTCTCTCTCTCTGTATATATATATATATATATATATATATATATATATATATATATATCTGTAGGATTGATCCACATATAACTGACCACGGTGTTTCCCCATTGCAGGTGTCAGTGAGTACGTACCGAAAGACGGCTCTGTGATCTCCTTCAATTTTACCTCATACTAGACCTGTTGATTTCACCAAGCTGAAGACAATACCTGATTTCCATAATTCACAAAATAAAAGTCTCTCATTATCCATGTACAGCGGACTAAAGCGAGATTCTTCCAGATATTGTCATATTTCTATTCAGTTATGCACTACGGATCATGTCAAGGCCTGAGGGAGAATTCACTTTAATGCTTGTCAAGAGTAATGTTGTGGAATTATTTAAACTATGAACTAATACATTGTTAGACATATTTTAGTGTGTTGTGTTTCTGTACATGAAATAAATGTTTGTGAGAAACAAAACGAAAATTATATGCTTTTCGCTTTCTTCAAGCACGAGGCAATGCAAAGTTCGAGCCTAAAATACTTCTGATATGTGCATGATAAAAATAACTGTATGATATTGAAGAACAGTTTATATCATTCTCATAAGGGTAATATTGACATGCACATGGCGCTAGTTACCGGTCACGTGACATCTAATCATATGTACCCCTATTTAAACGGCAGAAACGTATAAGCTTCAGTACAGAGCAGTCATAAAGAGTTTGGTCCTCGAGAGCCATCCAGCGAAGCACATTGAGGAGCGATTAACAGCAGTGACTCGTACTGCACATATCAGAAGTTCTTTAGGGCTCAAAACTTTTTGATAAACCCTCGAAATGGGCTATCAGTGTCACACTAATGGCAGGCATGTGAACAACACACTTGGTCTGCAGTGTCACACTAATGGCCGACATTGTGAACAACACGCTTGGTCTGCAGTGTCACACTAGTGGCCGACATTGTGAACAACACGCTTGGTCTGCAGTGTCACACTAGTGGCCGACATTGTGAACAACACGCTTGGTCTGCAGTGTCACACTAGTGGCCGACATTGTGAACAACACACTGGGTCTGCAGTGTCACACTAATGGCCGACATTGTGAACAACACACTGGGTCTGCAGTGTCACACTAATGGCCGACATTGTGAACAACACACTGGGTCTGCAGTGTCACACTAGTGGCCGACATTGTGAACAACACGCTTGGTCTGCAGTGTCACACTAATGGCCGACATTGTGAACAACACACTTGGGTCTGCAGTGTCACACTTATGGCCGACATTGTGAACAACACGCTTGGTCTGCAGTGTCACACTAATGGCCGACATTGTGAACAACACACTGGGTCTGCAGTGTCACATTTATGGCCGACATTGTCAAGAACACGCTTCGTCTGGCTAACACTGTCACACTAATGGCCGACATTGTGAACAACACGCTTCGTCTGCAGTGTCACACTAATGGCCGACATTATGAACAACACACTCGGTGTGCGGTATCACACTAATTGTCGACATTGTGAACAACATGATTGGCCTGCAGTGTCACACTAATGGCTAACACTGTGAACAACACGTTTGGTCAGCAGTCTGCAGTGTCACACTAATGGCCGACATTGTGAACAACACGTTTGGTCTGCAGTGTCACACTAATGGCCGACATTGTGAACAACACTCTTGGTCTGCAGTGTCACACTAATGGCCGACATTGTGAACAACACGTTTGGTCTGCAGTGTCCCACTAGTGGCCGACATTGTGAACAACACGTTTGGTCTGCAGTGCAGTCACACTAATGGCCGACATTGTGAACAACACGTTTGGTCTGCAGTGTCAACTAACCGACATTGTCTGCAGTGCCACACTTGGCCGACATCAACACGCTGCAGTGTCACACTAAACTAATGGCGACATTGTGAACAACATGATTGGTCTGCAGTGTCACACTAATGGCCGACACTGTGAACAACACGTTTGGTCTGCAGTGTCACACTAATGGCCGACATTGTCTGCAGTGCCACACTAATGGCCGACATTGTGAACAACACGTTTGGTCTGCAGTGTCACACTAATGGCCGACATTGTCTGCAGTGTCACACTAATGGCCGACATTGTGAACAACACGTTTGGTCTGCAGTGTCACACTAATGGCCGACATTGGCTGACAGTGTGAACAACACGTTTGATCAGCAGTGTCACACTAATGGCCGACATTGTCTCCAGTGTCACACTAATGGCCGACACTGTGAACAACACGTTTGGTCTGCAGTGTCACACTAATGGCCGACATTGTGAACAACACGTTTGATCTGCAGTGTCACACTAATGGCCGACATTGTGAACAACACGCTTGGTCTGCAGTGTCACACTAATGGCCGACATTGTGTGTCACACAATGGCCGACATTGTGAACAACACGTTTGGTCTGCAGTGTCACACTAATGGCCGACATTGTGAACAACACGTTTGATCTGCAGTGTCCCACTAATGGCCGACATTGTCTGCAGTGTCCCACTAATGGCCGACATTGTGAACAACACGCTTGGTCTGCAGTATCACACTTATGGCCGACATTGTGAACAACACCCTCGGTCTGCAGTGTCACACTAATGGCCGACATTGTCTGCAGTGTCACACTAATGGCCGACATTGTGAACAACATGTTTGGTCTGCACTATTACACTTATGGCCGACATTGTCTACAGTATCACACTAATGGCCGACACTGTGGACACTTGACATCATTACATTTCCATGTATTCCATGTTTTGAAATATGGTTTGGAATTGTTGGATTTTATGCCAATAACCAAAGAAAAGTGATATTGACATGTGCAACTGTCTTTATGCCATAGGGATCAGGTGGTCAGGCACGCTGACTTGGTTGACACATCGGTTTCCATTTGCGCAGATCGATGCTCATGCTGTTGATAACCGGATAGTCTGGTCCAGACTCTAGTACTTACAGACCGCCGCCATATAGCTGGAATATTGCTGAGTGCGGTGTAAAACTAAACTGACTCACTCACTCACATTATGCCATATGTTTGGAGTGTGTGGTCATAGAATGAATAACGTAATGAATGCCTAATGTTTTATACAGTTCAGAAATGCTTCAGCTGTTTCAGTAGGGTTTGAAAGTGATGAAGATGCTATTTTCACATTGTCCAAATATGACTAAATGACAGAAGGAATATTTGTCATATAACATAATTCTCGAGTTCCAGACGTTTTAATGAGATTCGGCATACTGTAGTAGCATGGAAAGTGTTTGTGCATAGAGTAACCTGATATCAGTAAATATGAATGAATTTCTCATAGCGTAAAATTTAGGCAGGACGTAGAGAGGGCGTAATGGTGAACGTTGGCTACTGAAGCTTTTAATGAAGGGGCCGTGGGGTAGCCGAGACGTTAAAACGTTCGCTCGTCACACCGAAGACCCGGGTTCGATTCACCAATTGGGTACACTGTGTGAAGCTCATTTCTGGTGTCCCCAGGCGTGATTTTGCTGGAATATTGGTAAAAGCGGTATAAACTCACTCACTCACACTCAGTTTTAATGGAAAGCTACTTTGTTCTGAATCGGATGTCTATTCCCATTAAATGTCCGTTAGCATGTACAGCAAGAGCATTAGTCTGTTTCGTGTCTTATCTTACATTACTTTAAGACAGTATGTGTTTTCTGTTCCTCGGGAGCTCCTGTAACTTGCAACAAATGTCCTGAAACGATTTATAAAGATATACGATATACTCCAGAAATAGTGTGGCTACAATGGGGTAAAATGTCATCTGCATACGGGACCTGACTGGGGATTTGAAAACGTTTTGTTTTGCCCGGCATTTCCAGATCTGACGTACCAGCTGAAAACATGATATCCGATATAATTATCCCTCGTGATTTGTACCAAGTGTCCACGTGGTTTATCTCAGGTAACTGGCTTGCCACTGAATGAGCTTGTTGCCTGGGTGGGGCGGGGATCACCTCGACTTTCCTCGTGCATCCATGTCATCACTGTTTGTTAGTGAGTCATTCCTATCAGGTTGACAGTGTGCAGTCGGCCCTTGCAGTGCTTTTATGATTATGGAATAGGTTTCATCGCTTTTGTTAACTCCTGCACATAACAGATAATGTTTTTAAGATTATAGTCATATGACTTAATTTTTCACTTTTCCATGGCTTAATCATGTCAAACCAAACATCCGTTTTGTCATACAACCTTGTGGAGAGTTGTTGTCACTCTAAAAATCTTAATATGAAACAGTTGAGACAGTCTCACTTGCCTCCTTAATTTCAAGTTCAAGTGGAAGGGAATTGATTATTTGATGGTTATTGAACGATATTAGATCATCCATATACCTGAAGCTTAAGGTAAACTTCTTGGACAAATTACCTTGTTTGCTGTTGTCAAACCAAACACAAATTCTGATTCAAATGCAAAAAGAAACAGATCGGAAAGGAGGGAAGCACAGTTGGTGTCCATGGCGATGCCTACATCTGGTCGAAATGTTTTAACCCCATATTTGAAAGTCTAGCATTTCACAAATTGCTTTTTCTATAAAGTTCAATTGACATTTGGTTTCATTCTTTACAAACCATCCCATGTCTTTTGGACAAACCTCACATCATCATTCTGGTAGTTCCATGAAACAAAAAGGGCTATCTTGTTGCATCTTTCATTGAATATTTATGAAGAGAAATAGCCTAATAATCACAATCAGAAAAAGTCTTCTGCTAAACATATAATCGTGTGTTTTGAATTATTCTGTTCCATTTACGTTACATTGAAGTAAACAGGTGGTGTCCACGTTCTGATACAACCCGCGTAATTCTTTATCTAATCGGGACATTATTTAACTAAGTCTTGTAAAGTCAGTCATTTTAAGTTGTTAAGTTGTCCAAAGTGCGTCAAATTCTGACAGTCAAATCAAGACCTTTTGTACAGTTGAGGGGTTGCTGTAAATCCTGATAGGGTCCATGCAGGTAGCAAAAGTACTGTAAGTCCCCATGGTCCCTAGTGTGGTGATCTACCTGCAGATGCTACAGCCTGCAGCCCGTTTATATTTTGTATTGTTCCGTTTCGAAATTGTAGTGATAGACACTAGTGTTTATATTAAAGTTGGTTTATCTGTCCTTCGTAGACAGGTTTTTATACTTTAACAATGTTATCGTGAATTAATATCATGTTTTAGTCACAATATGGCTGAAATATTACCGATGTGACTGTAAGTTCTAGCTAACTCACTCACTACAATTAAAGGAAACTAGGTGAGATATATATTGTAAACCAAAAGTCACTGTGTTCTTTAATCTGATTGGTTGAAAAACGTGATCAAATGGTATTCGATTCCCGGAAATTCGGTGCGTATTAATACATACAAACATCGCTCACACCATTGTATTGTTACGTCGTCAGCTGTGATGACGTCATTCAAATCATATTGTGACGTAAAGTCCGAATGACGTCACAAATGAGCAGTTCCAGATGCTACCATGGGAGACAGCCGAAACGGCCGGCTGATGACATTTCACTGCTGTACCCGTACTCGATGTCAAAGAGTGCAGACACAAAAACGTGTGTGGACCTTTTGGTTTACTTTTGTGTTTACAATTTCGATAAACATCATGTGTTGGCCAATTTCCGGGTGTTATTGAGTATTTGAAGCACGGGTTCAAATGAAATATTCCCATGCTTCAAATACTCAATAACACCCGGAAATTGGCCAACACATGATGTTTATCTCCTAACTAATCAACATACCAATATCGTCTTTTTCAAGACACATAAACTAGTCATGACGTCATCTAAAATAGTGAAATGTTTTCAGCATTTTCCTTACATTTGAAGATATAGCTGGTGCTCTGTTACTAATGGTGCAAAAGTAGTCAAAATACATCTTCACAAACAGAAGAATACGGGAATCTCAAAACTAATCTACATATCCGATAGCGTCACCCATTTATTATATATTACGTGCTTTCTCACGTCATTTATTGCAAGCCATTTTTTATATTGAGTGTATAACGTTATACATAAGCACACAAACCCAGTTAGTTCAGATATAAGGCAGTACTTTGTTCGATCACGCTTCCCATAAAGATGCCAAAGGAAACAGGCGTCGCACAATGCTTTATCGGTGAACGAGGATAAAGACGAGAAACTTACTGTTTTTAACAAAATTTCGGACAACACTTCGTGTTCAAACCTCATAGGTATTTGCACATGAATTTAATCAATCGTATAGGAAAATTAATAATAATGTAACATTTAATTTCTGTGTAATTTCATAGCTGAAGGTAGTGCCGGATCCGGTAGAATGGAATTCTCGCATAACGTTCACTTTTAAAAGTAATGAAAGGGTGCACCAGAAAAAAAGCTCGGCAACTTGCCGCACTCAGCAATATTCTAGCTATATGGCGGCGGTCTGTATATAATCGAGTCTGTACCAGACAATCCACCCAGCTAACAATTTCACGTTGTCACAACGTTATGCTTTCATTTCATTGTTACAACGTTATTCTGTGGACTCCTGTTTACGTTGTCACAACGTTGTGGCCTGACGTTGTGATATGTCGTTTTTTCGTTGCTATTAACCGTTAATAGTTGAATAGTTTTCCAGTAGTGAACAGTACATAAGAAACAAAGCAAAAATTCATTTCTATGTTTATGAGTCAATTCGCATGTTGTTTTGATCGTGTGTTTTCTGACGTGTGAAGAATACTTACGTAATACTAATATTGTGTCATGGCGTTGCCAATCTACTAGATTCCCACAACGTTGCGAAAACGTCGTTGGTTAGCTCGGCAGTGATCAACAGCATGAGCATCGATCTAAGCATATGGGATACGATGACAAGTGTCAAACAAGTCACCGAGTCTGATCACCTGATCCAGTTAGTTGCCTCTTACAAGCGTGGTTTGCTGCATACCCATTTTAAACCGGATCTTCACGGGTAGGTTCAAGGCTAAAACATTCAGTATCAATGCCGGTATATTCTAATGTCACTGTGACCGTTCTGCTTGACGTGTATAAAAAGTTCGAGCGTGTATCGTTTCATGTCTAATTTTATTCGTGAGGACTGATATGCCTTTCCCGAGAATATGTCATTACCTAAACGCCATCACTGCGCATGTGCAATTCATACGAAACGCTGACCACGCAAAGTTACATTCATTTTGAATTCTGTCTGAACCTCAAGCGGACGTTAAGGTAAGCAGCTCTGTGAACCTGGAAAGTTTATAGGGATATTTTGTATACACACTTTGGTTTAAAGGATTTTTGAATATTTTCACAGAGGTTAATGTTTACAAATTACTTGCAAGATATTTAAGTAAATTTCAGTATAATCCCGTCTGTCGGAAACCTTAGTTGCCCGGAAACCTTTCTATTCCTGGACTCTCTGTTAGGGAAGACTTATGTTCCATAGGATGTAAAACTTCGAAGTGCATTAATGTTTGTGTTGTATTTGGATCATCAAAATGAGGGTTGAAGAGGAGAGACATATATACTCATTGAATCGAATAAGGGAACACATGAAAGTGTTCCTTTATTCTTTTCCAGGTTTCTTCACAAGGTATGTATTGCACTGTGAGTGAAATTCTGGAAATATATAAAGGTACACTTGTACTTTCATGTGTTCCCTTAATCATTTCCATGAGTATATATTACCGGTAGGGTCTGTGTAGTGCATATACGTTTTAATATATACTGTAAGAAGACCAAGTTGGAATGGTTTACAAAACGAACGCTGTTAGAAATTTGGTACAATGTATGCGTTTTTATAATCGCGACGTCACCACAGAGAGGCCATGAGCGATACACACAGCCAGCTAACGGACAGGCATCATGAGGGTTAAAACAGTAGGCTGCGAATCGAGACACAAGAACCATACACACGCACCATTTACCCTTCAGCTTGCTGGATTAATGTCAGCATAAGACGCTGAGGTTGATTCTGAACAATTGGGCTTTCATTAAGTAAGAGACAACTGCACGTTAATATACTGATACAAAAGTATACATTTTTATCCCAAAACATCCTCATAGTTTCAAATGTAAAGAATGTTTCTTGAACATAGTTTAATTACGTTACTGAACGTGAAATGCATGTAGTACATGCATGTATTAGAAACTAGTATAAATCGTTACATTTGTGCTAAATGATTTCAGTATCATGTTTCTAATTTCTAGAGGTTAAATAGTACTTTGTAGAAGTTTCTACCGAGATGGCAAATAATAAACCATTTCTGAAAAAGACAGATTCGATCCTCAAAGTTCGTCGCAACAGATCGTAGTTTTGATGTAATGTTAGGTTTATTCTAACGTGCCATATCCTGACATTGACAGGGAAGGAATGATTTTTAAATATTCCTCATTTTAAGTATTTTTGGACCCGTGAAGGTCCGGGTTAGAATGTGCCTTCGGTAACCCATGCTTTTTCGTACGAGGCGACTAATGGGATCGGGTGGTCAGGCACTCTGACTTGGTTGACACATGTCATCGGTTCCCAATTGCGTAGATCGATGCTCATGCTGTTGATCACTGGATTGTCTGGTCCTGACTGGATTATTTACAGACTGCCGCCATATAGCTGGAATATTGTTGTGTGTAAAACTAAACTTACTCAAGTATTTTTGTTCTGCAAGTCAAAACGTACATCCCGTGTGGTACGCTCTGTGGCATGCAGGCTGTATATCTGATCAAATGACGCTGTTTGAAATCTTTGAAGAAATAGAATGCACAATTGTGCTTAAAATTCTGTGAAATGTAGACACCTTGAGGTGATGCTGCTTCGGACTGTTGCTCAACATAAAGTTAAAAGAGACTATTAGAAAGTTCATGTCATCCTTCTTCTCTGTCTCATGCGGGACGGTGATTCCCCTAGTGATAAAAGCGTTCGCTCGTCACGCCGAAGGCCCAGGTTCGATGCCCCACGTTGGTACAATGTGTGAAGCATATTGGTGTTCTGGTGATATTACTGAAATATTGCTAAAAACTCAACACACTCACTCACTAACTCTCTGTGTTATACAGTCTCGTGCATGCATCTCGCTAGGAATTTGTATATGCACATCGAAATATCAAACAGATAAGTTGATTTAACAGGTTGGTTCATTTCTTGCACCATTTAGATAAATCAGAGGAGTGAGTGAGTTTAGTTTTACGCCGCTCTTTTAGCAATACTCCAACAAAATCACGACGGGTTAGGTGAAATGGGGTTTAAGGTCGTACTTAAGAATATTTCGCTCATATGACGACGTGCATGCGTGTGTATGTGTGACTGCTTGTATTAGCCCAGACTTATGCTGGTTTTATAGTGCTAGCTTACTGAGATACCATGCCACAGTTAAGCATGAATACCCCACTCAGACACAGTATATTGGCTCCGAGCCTACCAGTCCTTGTTGTACCCATTAATGCCGAGTGCCAGGCAGGGACCAACAAGTACTATATTTTAACGTCTTTTGGTATGACGCAGCCGGGGATCGAACCAGCGACCTTCTGCGTCTCCGGGCGGACGCTCTAACCAATACATCACGGAGGCGGTCCTATAGAATTTTGTGGATTTCATCTTCTTTTTATTCTTATTTATTTATTCATTTTTTTATTTATTTATCTCTTGTTTTTTAATTTTAGAATAAAAAGAAGATGAAATCCATAAAATTGTCTAAATTTATCAAATAGCGTCTTCTAAAATGCTAATAAAGCGTCCCTTCTGAGATTTCTATGGTCAGACTGGATACGTGACTAGTTTAGAAAGCTACCCTATTTTCAATGCATCATTGTGCGACACGAAAAGACCATGTAGTCCTTTCATTTCCTCTCAAAATGTTTGAATGTGTCACTGAGCGTTTTACTTGTTTCTTGAGTCAATAGGCTATAGAAAGACTAAAATAGTGTGCCTAAATCCCTTTATCACACTCACATTTTTAACTACAGTCCAGGTCTGAATATATATTGACAGCGCGTAATAAAAGTTTTTGTGGGTTTATTCTATCAAACAGACAGGTTTTCGAGGAATTGGTAGGCATGTCTTGTCACGCAGTTACCTCCCGCCACGTGTACAGTTTGCACTGCGGTACTTACGGCACGTGACATGAAAACAAACCAATCAGGAGACGGAGCAGAAATCTCTTTACAGGATGGTACATGCACAGATTTTGTTCAACGATGTGTTAATTTTGAAGTACGTGTTTTGTGTTATTGTCCGCAGAGACCCTTCTAACAAATATGAAGCACATGAAGTGCAAAGAAACCTGTTGGGTTGTACTATAAACCTTTTCAATAAACATGATTTCATTTTGAAGACACCCGTGAAGACCCGGGTTAAAATTGATCTTCAGTAAGCAACGCTTGAAGAAAGAAGCCACTAACGGGATCGGGTGGTCACATGGACTTGGTTGACACATGTCATAAGCTGTAATGTTGCTGAGAGCGGCATAAAACTAAACTAAATCAATCAATCATTGTTAAGATAATGACAGACGCTGAAGTCAATTCTTGACGTAGCGTTTGGTCGTTTACCAAGACATTTAAATTTGGGCAATACTTAAAATACAATAAACTACCTAAAGTTTTTATATCAGGAAATCTAAGCCTTCAACAACCACACATGATTCATACATAATCCAATCGATACGTGAATCCCTCACAGTTATTCGGGGATGTCATTGTGCTATTCTGCCGAATGGGTACGAGTTAGTGAGTTAGTGAGTGAGTGAGAGAGTGCGTGTGAGAGTGAGTGTGAGAGTGTGTGATTGAGTGAGTGAGTGAGTGAGTGAGTGAGTGAGTGAGTTTAGTTTTACGCTGCACACAACAATATTCCAACTACATGGCCGCCTGTGAATAATTGAGTCTGGACCAGACAATCCACTGATCAACATCCTGGGCATCGATCTGTGCAACTGGGATACGATGACTTGTGTCAACCAAGTCAGCGAGCCTGACCGCCCGATTCCGTTAGTCGCCTCACGACATGCATGGGTTGCTGAAGACCGGAACTTCAGGGGTACCAGCATAGAGAGGATTCAATGGGTCAAATAAGGTCTACTGACGTCATTCGAATATCAAGTTGCCCCAGTGACATCATATTGCATGGGACTTAAACCATGGTGTGGGAATTCGAATGAATGGAAATAGAACTCTAGAATGCGAAAATTATGAATCTGTATGATAATGTTTGGGCTATGATACAAATAAGTAAATACTTTAATTCAAGTTTTGCAAGACAAAATGGTATATTACCCTTATATTGTAACTTGCCCTTCAAGGTCAGTGCTGCGGTGCCTAGCTCTTGGACATACAAGGATAACATTCTCAATCAACAACGAAGCAAAACAGGGGCAATATGCCAAATAAACGGAAAGATGGGGGAGCTGTGAGGGCAAATGGACGAAAAAAGCCGAAGCTTCCAAAGACAACTGGCGCCGTACCGGGTGAGTTTATTACTCATATAATGACAGATAGTTGTCCTAAGGCCTCAGGCATATCTAACCCTCATATAAGCCCATCTCACAACTCGACGACCGTTCCTCTACCTAATCTTAATATCCTCAGGTACCTTCCTTTACCTAACTCAACTCCTTTATCTAACCCTCATGTATGCCCATCTCACAACGCGACGAGCGATCCTTTATCTAACCATCATTTAACTCCTACACGCACAGGGTTCCTTAACATGTTACCAAACACCATTTAAGACCATCTTAAATCACGCAGGGGCCTTATTTATTGGAGCCACACTTAAGCCAATCTCACTACCAGCATTGCGTTCCTTTATCGAACCCTCATTTAAGTCATTGCTGGGCGTCCTTTATCGAACCCTCATTTATCCATTAAGTCCATCTACCCATTTAAGTCCATCTCACAACCAACTGCTCTAACCCTCATTTAAGTCCATCTCACAACCCACTTACCTTTATCTAACCCTCATTTAAGTCTGACAAACCGTACAGCGTTCCTTTATCTAAGCCCATTTCACAATCCACATGAGACATCTACACAACACACTGTCTCCGATGTCAGCAAGATCTGTATTCCACTAGCTGACGATGACTTCGGGTTTATTGACCCACAACATTTAAACAAAAACAATTATACCTTGAACATCTGAAAAAGGGATATGTGTCTTTGTTTGCTGTTTAACCCGGCACTCCCTAATATTCCAGGTATATGACAGTGATATGTAAACAATCGAGTCTGGACAAGACAATCAACTTCACATACGCCTCGCCCCGTATGTCCTCAAACTGCACCTGAACGCCCCGCCCCGAATCTCTTCACACCGCACCTAGACGCCTCGCCCCGTATGTCCTAAAACTGCACCTGAACGCCCCTCCCCGAATCTCCTCACACCGCACTAGACGCCTCGTCCTGTATGTCTTAAAACTGCACCTTGACGCCCCGCCCCGAAGCTATTCACACCGCACCTAGACGCCTCGCCCCGTATGCCCTAAAACTGAACCTGAACGCCCAGCGCCTCCCAAAAATCTCTTCACACCGCACCCAGATGGCTCAACCGGCATCTCCTCACACTACCCCGTAAAGCTCACCCTGCCTCACATCGTACCTCAATGCACTGCCCCACATCTCTTCAAACAGCACCCACCCCACATCACCACAGCACAGCACCTTAACACCCCGCCTTCAGACTTCACCTAAACGTCTCGCCCTGGATCTTTTCACACCGCTCGTCAGCGTCCCGCACCACATGTTATCCAACTGCCCTGCATCAAATTTATCAACAGCACCTCCGAACCAACCCCATGACTTTCATAGCAAGAGTACCAAATTCCACAGCTGCCATGTAACAATCTGTTCTCCATCCAGCCAACATGGACAGTGACTCCGTACCTATGTATCGACGTCGCCCATTTCTGTTTGCTCTCGATGGCGTACACTCCGATGTGTGCGACAATGCAGACGACCAACCAGAGCAGCAGGATTTCACCTCCAAGCCATTTTACGACGCGCTTACTGAAGGGGGACTGGATTATGTGTATGCCAAACTAAACGGGCTTGATGCCCCAAAACACCGCTGGAAGACCACGCATCACCGGAAACACGTGATCATCGTAGGGGCGGGACAGTCTGGTCTGTCGGCGGCGTATGAGCTGAGCCAAGCTGGGCATCAGGTGAGTAGGGGTTACTATTGAGGGGGAAACAACTATTGAGATAGCAATAGTCTATTGCAACATACTGATAGCGATAGTCTGTTGAGGACAACTATTGCAATAGGTTTTTTTCCCTCCTTGTTTAATTTGTGTGAGTGAGTTTAGTTTTACGCCGCACTCAGCAATATTCCAGCTATATGGCGGCAGTCTGTAAATAATCGGGTCTGTACCAGACAATCCAGTGACCAACAGCATGAGCATCGATCTACGCAATTGGGATACGATGACATTTGTCAACCCAGTCAACGAGCCAGACCAACCGATCCCGTTGGTCGCCTCTTACGATTGTCTAATTTCCCAACGAGTCTTCTTGGAGGTTACGGAAAGGGGCGAGTGGTGACGAATGGGAGGTTACGGAAACGGGCGAGTGGTGACGAATGACACGGCATGCGACATTCGTCACCACTCGTCCCCCACTCAATACTTGTTATGTGCGAAAATACGACAAACCAATCAGAACGCGCGTAAATGAGCGCGGTGCTTTGATAAAAATAATCCCGAGTACTTAAATCGTTTATGGCATTATGTCATTGTTTCAAAAATCATGAAAAATATACATCGTCATATTGAAAGTACAACGAACGTAGCTAAAAGGATTTTGCTGCCTATTATGAAGTTTTTAATAAGAATCATGCGATTGACGGTGAGAGATTCAAATACACACACGTGCGTTTGTTGACATAACTGCTCTCATGGGTCCAACTGAGTGTATTTCTGATGATCTTGCGGGCTTGTTATGGAGATTGTACGTGCGCTTCGACCAATTTTAGGAAATGTAATTATAATCGCTTCGAGTTTCAACACAATAAGATCGTATTTGTATGTAACTAATCAACCTTAATCTTTAATATTGGGCTTATATTTCATAGCTCTGGGGATATTTTAGTCTGACTGTTTTCGGTCATTCATATTTCTTTCAGCGAATTCATTTAAAATTTCACCAGGGGTGTGACAGCAAGGTTACACGAATGATCAGTTTGAGTTTACGCCGCTTTTAGCAATATTCCAACAATATCACGGCGGGGTACCAGAAATGGGCTCAGTTTGAGAAACATTTTAAAGTCATATTTAAGTATCTGCTTTGGGATTTAATGTAGCTGAAAAAAATATTTTTTTTATTTGTATATTCAATAAAACAATTCCCATTTGTGATGATTAAAAAATATTAAGAACCCTATTAATTAACATAATTGGAAATATAAGGTGAACAGCTGGTAATAATTACATTATAATATGTCCTTAACATTTATGTATTTCTCTTTCTTTTAGTTGAAACAAAGAGGTTTAAAATAAATAAGTAAAAAACAACCAAAAACAACAACCTAGCAATACAATGTTCATGTGCTTCGGTGATTTCTAGAAACACTGGAATCAAACAGGGATAGAGTTATCGTTCTTGTTTATAGTAGTTCTGATGTTCATGCGCCAATATGAAATCCTTCCAGAGGGGCACGAGTCGCTATTCGGCTTGTCCCGGAATAACACGAGTTGGTCACGAATAGGAGGTAACAGGAGCGGATAACTCTAAATCAAAGAGAACGAATCTGGTACTTCCTGCATTTTGCGCTGCGCATTTATCAACGGAAGTCAATTACTAAACTACCGATAGTCACCTATACTATCGATGCATCTCTCACGTATCGATGGCTCTGACGTTTCGTTTCTACCATCGATTAATTGCTTGTTTTTCTTCTTTGAATTGTGCTTGTGTTTGTGTTTGATTTCTTTCAAAGCAGCGGGTGTTGATGATATATTACCTGAATTTATTAAATATTCTGAAGATATCTTAGCACCTTACTTGGAGTTGATTTTTAATGTTATTTTAGAGAGCGGTAATTTTCCATCGAATTTGACTATTTGAATTATTATCCCAATTCATAAGAGCGGGAACATTAATAATGTTGATAATTATAGAGGTATAAATCTGTTAAGTATATTGGGAAAGGTTTTTGTCTATATCATCAACAAGAGATTGACTTTTTGGGCAAATACTTTTGATAAAATAGATGAATCCCAAGCCGGCTTTAGGGCAGGATACAGTACTGTCGATAATATCTTTATACTTAATTCAATTGTTCAGAAGTGTCTAAATACAAAGGGAAAGAAAATGAATGCTTTGTTTGTCGATTTTAAGAAAGCGTTTGATTCAATACAGAGAGAAAAACTTTGGGGGGTAATGCAAAAACATGGTATTAGCCCTAAGATGAATAGATTGCTACAGAAGATATATGATAATGTGGAAGTTGGCATCAGAAATAATCATGAAATATCAGATACCTTCAATTGCAATGTTGGGCTTAAACAAGGCTGCATTCTGAGTCCATTCCTGTTCTCAATGTTCATTAATGAATTTGCTTCGATAATACAACAAAATGGTACTCATGGTATCCAGTTACATCCCTATTTGACACAATTGTTTTTATTGTTGTTTGCCGATGATATGATTCTGTTTGCGACTACTGTTGTTGGATTACAAAGGCATATACATGAGTTGGAACATTATTGCAATGTGGCAGGATTAACTGTTAATTCTGAGAAAACTAGAATAGTCGTATTCCAAAATGGGGGCAAACTATCTAAAACGGAAAATTGGCATTACAAAGGAGAGCCGCTCCAAGTCTCACAATCATATAAATACCTTGGAGTCTACTTCACTAATCGTCTTGGCTTTTTAGCACATGCTAAATATTGTCCCACACTAGCCAAAAAGGTACTTATTGGAGTTCTCAAAAGTATTCACAAACTCGTAGATATTGATTATCATTCTTTTTTCAAAATATTTGATACAAAAATCCTTCCTATTCTATTGTATGGTTCAGAGGTATGGGGCTTCAGTAATTTTGACGTAATTGAGAAAAAACTTTTATATACTTGCAAGAATTTTTTAGGAGTATAAGTAAGTACACCTAATGCCATTGTATATGGAGATTGTGGAAGATTTCCCATACACATTTTTGCTAAAGCTAGAATAATAAAATATTGGATACGTCTGTTATATATGCCATCTGATAGATACCCTAGACAGTGTTATGATAAGATGTTAATGTACGATAACAACGGGAAGACTAACTGGGTGACTAACATTCGAGAATTGTTAAATACAATAGGTTTTGGGGAGGTATGGCAAAGGCAAAATGTTGACTTTCATACAAATTTTGTGAATAATGTTACTCAAAGGCTCAAAGATATATATACACAAGAATGGGTAGGAGCACTGTCATTGTCAAGTAAATGTTTCTATTATAGAATGCTTAAATCCCATATATACACAGAGAATTATCTGCTGTCACTAAATATCAAGAAATTTCGAAAGGCTTTTGCTCGGTTTAGGTGTTCCTCACATGACTTGTCAATCGAAACAGGGAGATATCATAAAATAGAGAGGGAAAATAGAATTTGTACATTTTGTGATCTTAATTGTGTAGAAGATGAATATCACTTCCTCTTAATTTGCCCATTATATTGTGAGTTAAGAAAACAAAATGTCCCAAGATATTATTCTGTATATCCCGATAGGGTGAAATTTTCTTTGTTAATGAGTACTGATGACAATGTTCTTATCCGTAAGTTGTCAACCTTTATCTATCAAGCATTGTCTCTAAGAAATAGACATAATAATTCATAGAATGTATGTACTCATATTGTTATTTGTTACGATATGGTATGATGTGGTGCGATATGATATGATACATGGTATGATATGACATGATGTATTATGGGGTGTTATGATATGATGTGATACGACAAAGTATGTGTAATGCGATGTTATATGATGTGATACATTTTGATGCGATATGACATATTGTGATTTGACTATTTTTATTCTTTTCTATGATATTGTGTACTATGTTCTTGTATACTATGGGCCTGTCGCCTTCAGTATGAATAAAGATTGATTGATTTCTTTCTTCACCGACTTCTGATTGTGCTTCAGAGTTTTGGGATTCCATATCTGTAACCTCTGTCATTTTGATTGCATGTCTTGTGGTGCGTAATATTGGTTCACTTGTGTTTCTATCCAGTCATGAACAGCTTTAGATTTATTAGATGAGTCACTTTCTGAATTAATGTCTGTGTGTTGAGAACTCATGACCATATTCTGCAATACTTGGGCTTCTAGATCTGCCATTTCAGTTTCATGTTGGGCTTGGAGTGTAGCTAACTGAATATCAACCTGTGCCTTTGGTAAGCATGTACAGCTTTCAACTTTGTTGCTTCTGCTTGTAAGTTTAACTTTAATTTGTCTTTGTATTCCTTACTTGTCCTAGTTGTACCTGTTTTATGGTGAGGCTTTAAACTTGATGGCTTAGTTACCTCAAACAATTTATCAAGTTCTGAATGGATACTTGGGAAACTTGAATCAGATTTAGCGTTTGCACAAGTTTTCTTGATAGGTTTAGGAATAGACTTGATGTTTGATGGCTTAGTTGACTTTGGTAGATTATACTGTTTAACAAGATCAGAATGGAGACTTGCAGTTGCAAAATCTGTATCCGACCTGGCTCTAACATGATTATATAGGGGGATATCATCATTATAACCATATCTCACGGGTGGAATCCCTTGCGTCGAACGTTTGGGTCGAACATCGGGTACCGGTAATGCACGACTGTTGCTATGTTTTCTGTCGCTCATTATGCACAAAAATGTTCATTCACATCAAAAGTTGACGGAAAGCCCAGTTTATGGAGTTCAGCATTCACTAACTTGATAAAAGACATTCATATCTCGGTGCTGGATAACTTGTATTGATTGTGACATGGCGAGTGTTACTATAAATAGTGTCCACCAACACGCGGAGAGTTTCCGTGCTCAAACTACCATTAATAAACTTTTTGTTCGTGAGAGAACTTGAAGGTATGGATGTGGTGTAACTTTCCTTTCTTCAAACAAGACACGGTAACATTCTTACCGGTTTTATTAATGTCGCTTGCCAGTTTTACAGCAGCTGAGCTTCTCGCTCCAGTTCATATAACATGTGCTCAAGGGCAAGGGAGATAACTCTACGTTAGAAAAAAGAAGGGTAGCGTTATTCGAATAAAGAATAGAATTTCATACACGGACACTCAACAATTGCAAACCATCGATAATTCGATGCACTACAAGTGAGACACTATTAAATCTTCTATTTTCTAATGAGAGGTGGGGTAGTCTAGTGGATGAATCGTTTGCTCGAGACGCCCGGCTTTGATTTAACCATACGTGTTAGGTTCGTTACTTATTTCATGTTCCAAAAACAAATCACACAACGTGTCGACTGGGTGACGACTGCGACAAGACTGCCGCTCTTTATTCCCTGACCCGTACATTGCACGTCCAGCATGCGATAATGTTTTCGTGACGACTAATCATATATTAGCGTTCGGGTTGCGGTAGTCTGATGACCTACAATTTTTAATTCAAATTATTAACAGTTATAACAATACGTGAAGCATCTTTCTGGAGATATTGCTGCAATATTGCAATGTAAAACCATTCTTACCGGTTTCCTTAGATGTGTTGCACTTTAGAAGCCGGGTTTTCGCCACTGTGAACATTAGTTCAGTGATAGTGGTAATAGCAGTGTGTCGACTTGATTTCGGAAGACACCCCGAAGTAAGAAACCCAAGGGGGTCCGTTAACACACATTTCTGTAGTTTAGCAGTACATAACTATCAATTACTGTCTCTTTTATGGATATTGATATATCGTATCATTACATAAAATGGTGCAGTGTTAAGAGTGAGTGAGTGAGTATAGTTTTACGCTGCGTTTAGCCATACTTCAGCAATTTCTCGGTGGGGGACACCAAAATAGCTTTCACACATTGTATCCATGCTGGAAATCGAACCTGGGTCTTCAGCTTGACGAGCGGACGCTTTAACCGTCAGACTACCCCACCGCCCACAGTGTCAAGAAACATGATACAAGTATTTGTCGATATTAATAATTTGCTTCATAGATATGTTAAATGACTCCGTATCGATTTAAGGTAAATCCTGATTTCGTAATGTCTGGCCAAGAATCGGAATATTTACTGGCCACAGTAATGTATCTATATATTCTACTAAGATACGCTACCAAGATTAATCTGTCATATCATCCTATTTCAGTATTTAATAATGGTTTTGTTCTGTACGTTGTCTTGTGTATTTGGGATGTTTTTATCATCCAGTCATTGATCAATTCGCAGGTGACTATCCTGGAAATACAGCACAGAGTTGGTGGACGAACTAAGACCATCAAAGATAAATTTTCTGACGGCCTGCATGCTGAAGGTATGTCACATTGAACCCTAGATATTTAATGTAATATACTTTTGAAATTGAAACAATGAAAGCTTCCTCAACATGTAACTGCCTGTAGTGCCACTTCTAGCAATATTCCAGCAATCACGTCAGGGAACACCAGAAATGGGCTTAACACATTGTACCCATGTGGGGAATCGAACCCGCGTCTTGGGCAGGACGAGCGAACGCCTTAACCACTAGGCTACCCCACCGCCCCTTTTAACTGCCTGTAGGGTGTACTCCTATATAAGGATATAGGCACGGAGACCATAAGTTTGTTGAAGCCTATTGCTGCTACTTTGGAATCATATTTGATTTTTTTTTCAAATTGAATTTTCTGGTATAGTTCTCATTTTCACACTAATAAAAAATTACCTATTTGGTTTATTTCCTTGTTGTTTTTTTTCAAATTGATTTTAAGAAGTCAAAATTTTAAAACTGTTTGTTGTTCCTATCATTTTCGCAAAATTTGAAAAAAATATACAAAAGACTAAATTTGTGAAATTTCAATTGAAAACATATAATAATGCGACCATTGGGTTCTCGAAGAATGTCAGTTCTGACAATACGTGAGAATTAAGAATATGGCAGGGCTCCTGTGTTTGAAGTGAGTAAGGTTGTGATCGAGTTGGGTTTAGTCGCCTTGAACCATGTATAACGGTGTATCCGTTAAACTAGGAAGAATGCCCGAAGTGACGTTTACAACTTTTAGTGAGACCTAATAGGGTAATCTGACCAACCTTAAACCACAATCAGGAAAAATGAGAGGTTAGAGCCTGCAATTATGGAATTCCCTATGTGTGCAATTGTGACCCCTCTGACGCCGAAATGTTTGAAATAACACTGCGCCATATAATACCATTTATTTTAAGGATTGGTATATGATTGTATAATATCAGTGAAAAGGGAGTCGATGCTTCATAACTTCAGGTAATTTTGAAGGAGTGCTGCTGTTCAATATATCATTGGTGCCATTTAGATGTCATTGTTTTCAAAAGATGTCATACTATATGTAATATCACTGGTTTAGAGGTCAGCTGTGTCATATAATGTCATTAAGTTATGCAGGAGAAGTAATTTATAAAACCGTCAATTTACAGGGGAGCGCGTTATTATCTCACTGATCTAAAGAGGTCCATTACTATATTCTATATGTGAAAGGGGTGAAGTACTTTATAATCATTGATACCAAAGGGAGTTTAACTTGTAACATCGTTGGTTTAAAGAAGAGGAGTTTTGTATAATGTCATAGACTTCAGTATGTTTTATATAATGTCATTGTTTTAGTACCGGTGAAAGTCCGGGTTAGAATTGGCCCAAGCTTGTCGTAAGAGGCGACTAACGGGATCGGGTGGTCAGACCCGCTGACTTGGTTGACACATGTCATCGGTTCCCAATTGTACAGCTCGATGCTCATGCTGTTGGTCACTGGAGTGTCTGGTCCAGACTCGATTATTTACAGAATTAGAAACTGGTACGTTCCCCAGATGTTGGGCAATTGGCATAATAGTTCCTATCCATAAACAAGGTAATATAAATAATCCAAATAATTACAGAGGCATAACACTACTGAGCATATTTAGTAAAACTTTCACCTTTATAATAAATAAAAGACTTGTAAACTGGGGAGACTCAATGGATAAGATCAGCGAAGCGCAAGCTGGCTTCAGACAGGGATATACGACAGTAGATAATATGTTTATACTGCAAAGTATTATTCAAAGGTATTTAAACTCTAAAGGGGGGAAATTCTACGCATTATTTGTAGATTTTTCAAAAGCTTTCGATTCAATACAACGAAAAAAACTTTGGCTTCTATTTAATACCCACGGTCTCAGTGGTAAAATGAGTAAACTTTTATGCAATATGTATGAAAATGTCAAGTCTTGCATTAAAAGTAATCATAATTATTCAGAAACATTCGACTTGCAACTTGGTGTGAGACAAGGCTGTATACTAAGCCCATTTCTATTTTCCTTTTTTATAAATGAGTTAGCACGACAAATTGAAACTAATTGTGTACACGGGATTCAACTCCACCCTGATATAGTTCATATTTTCCTATTGCTATTTGCAGATGACATTGTTTTGTTCTCAAGCACGATTAATGGCTTACAGAATCAAATTAATGAACTTGAAAATTACTGTGGTAAATGGAAATTAACTGTAAATAGAAAAAAAAATCGAAAACTGTTGTATTCAAAAATGGAGGCAAATTGTCAAAAAAGGAAAACTGGTTATATAAAGGTATGCAGCTGGAGTGTATTGGCTTTTATAAATATTTGGGACTATATTTCACCAGTGGCCTGTCATGGACGAGGCATGTAAAATATGCAGCGTTACAGGGACAAAAGCATTAATTGGAATTATGAAACAGTTGAGTGTACTTGGTAATATTAACTACTCTTCATTCTTTAAAATATTTGATGCCAAAGTCAGTCCAATTTTATCATATGGGGCCGAAATTTGGGGAATAACAAAATTTGACGAAATTGAAAAAATCCATTTATACGCATGCAAAAGTTCCTCGGAGTTAAAATTAACACTATTAACGCAGTGATTTATGGTGAATGCGGTAGGTACCCAATGCACATTCTTACAAGCATTAAAGTTATTAAGTACTGGCTAAAACTGCTGATTATGCCTTCAAATCGCTTACCCAAGAAGTGTTATAATATGATGTTGTTATATGATAAAGGTGGACAAAAAAAACTGGGCAACTAATGTAAAAAAACTTTTTATATTCTATTGGTTTTGGAATTACATGGAATACACAATATGTCGAATCACCTACGTTATTCATACAATCCTTAACGACAAGATTAAAAGATATGTATATTCAAACATGGAGTGAAAGGATATCCTTATCAAATAAATGCATGTATTATCCATTGTTTAAAAATGCCATAGTTCTTGAGTCATATCTATCCTGTGTTAATGTTAAAAAGTTTAGAATAGCACTGGCACGATTCAGATGCTCTTCTCATGATTTGTTGATTGAAAGAGGCAGATATATGAATGTAAAAAGAGAAAATAGAATATGTACACTTTGTAATTTTAACGAAATAGAAGATGAATTACATTTTCTCCTAATATGTCCATTTTATGACCGGTTGCGAACAAAATATATTAAAAGATACTACTATGTCCATCCAAATGTGATAAAATTCTCCTCATTGTTAAGTAGTAAAAATCCAGTTCTTCTACAAAATATTTCAATGTTCATTTACTATGCTATGATTACCCGATCTAAATTCCTCTCAAATGTAACATAACTTTATGTACTATAGGCCTGTAGCCTTCTCAGTGCAAATAAAGATTATTATGTTCTACAAAAGTGGGAACGAATACCAGAAATACTGCTTTGCTTACTGTGTATTCTAAAACTGGGTAACCAGAAGACAATATTCCTTACATTATTAGCTACATTCTCTACAGATGAGAATCCAGTAGTTGACAATAATCCTTAGAATATTAGCTACATTTTCTGCATGTGAAAAACCTGTAGTTGACAATATTCCTTACATTATTAGCTACATTCTCTACAGATAAGAAACCAATATTTGACAATATTCCTTACATTAATAGCTACATTCTCTACAGATGAGAAACCAATATTTGACAATATTCCTTACATTATTAGCTACATTCTTTACAGATGAGAATCCAGTAGTTGACAATATTCCTTACATTAATAGCTACATTTTCTACAGATGAGAAACCAATATTTGACAATATTCCTTACATTATTAGCTACATTTTCTACAGATGAGAAATCAGTAGTTGACAATATTCCTTACATTAATACAGTAGAGCTGTGTATCGTGGCCAATGGTTGAAGTGGCGAGACGATATATCCCGATAGTAGTTTAATGAGGCGAGACGATATATCATGAAAGTATTGGCAAGGAACCTGCGAGACGATTATTATCACGATACAGTGATGGCGATACGATACTTATCCCGATACTTTACAATCCTAAAACAGGACATATATGATAGATAAAATGACCGAATCTTCATTTGTTATTCAGCACAACATGTGTTACATTCACACACACTTAAAAGGCTGTTCATGTAATAAAGTTTCAGCATTTAATGCTTAAGAAAGTACAATCAAACATATTCAGTACACCTTGCTCTAGGTTTCCCTTGAAAGTTGTGTTTCTGCACCAATGCTTGCACAGGCAATTTATACAGTAATTTATACCATTAATCACTGCAAAAACTACATAAGTATGCTTTCTAAATTTTATCTTCTCTTTCTTAACAAAGCTAAGACATCGTTCATAGTTGTTAATAAATGGTGTTTGTCAAACAACTAAAACATGTTTCAATTACTTAAAGACAAGTCTTTACCTTACATTAATAGCTACATTTTCTACAGATGAGAAACCAATATTTGACAATATTCCTTACATTAATAGCTACATTCTCTACAGATGAGAAACCAGTAGTTGACAATATTCCTTACATTATTAGCTACATTCTCTACAGATGAGAAATCAGTAGTTGACAATATTCCTTACATTAATAGCTACATTCTCTACAGATGAGAAGCCAGTAGTTGACAATATTCCTTACATTAATAGCTACATTCTCTACAGATGAGAAACCAATATTTGACAATATTCCTTACATTATTAGCTACATTCTCTACAGATGAGAAACCAATATTTGACAATATTCCTTACATTAATAGCTACATTCTCTACAGATGAGAAGCCAGTAGTTGACAATATTCCTTACATTAATAGCTACATTCTCTACAGATGAGAAATCAGTAGTTGACAATATTCCTTACATTAATAGCTACATTCTCTACAGATGAGAAGCCAGTAGTTGACAATATTCCTTACATTAATAGCTACATTCTCTACAGATGAGAAACCAATGTTTGACAATATTCCTTACATTAATAGCTACATTCTCTACTACAGACAATGAGAAACCAATGTTTGACAATATTCCTTACATTAATAGCTACATTCTCTACAGATGAGAAACCAGTAGTTGACAATATTCCTTACATTAATAGCTACATTCTCTACAGATGAGAACAATATTCCTTACATTAATAGCTACATTCTCTACAGTAGTTGACAATATTCCTTACATTAATAGCTACATTCTCTACAGATGAGAAATCAGTAGTTGACAATATTCCTTACATTAATAGCTACATTCTCTACAGATGAGAACCCAATAGTTGACAATATTCCTTACATTATTAATTCTCTACAGCTACATTCTCTACATTCTCTACAGATGAGAAACCAATATTTGACAATATTCCTTACATTAATAGCTACATTCTCTACAGATGAGAAGCCAATAGTTGACAATATTCCTTACATTATTAGCTACATTCTCTACAGATGAGAATCCAATATTTGACAATATTCCTTACATTAATAGCTACATTCTCTACAGATGAGAAGCCAGTAGTTGACAATATTCCTTACATTAATAGCTACATTCTCTACAGATGAGAAACCAATATTTGACAATATTCCTTACATTAATAGCTACATTCTCTACAGATGAGAAACCAATATTTGACAATATTCCTTACATTATTAGCTACATTCTCTACAGATGAGAATCCAGTAGTTGACAATATTCCTTACATTAATAGCTACATTCTCTACAGATGAGAAACCAATATTTGACAATATTCCTTACATTAATAGCTACATTCTCTACAGATGAGAAACCAATATTTGACAATATTCCTTACATTAATAGCTACATTCTCTACAGAAACCAGAGAAATATTCCTTACCAGTACAGATTTTGACAATATTCCTTACATTAATAGCTAACAGATGAGAAACATTCTCTACAGATGAGAAACCAATATTTGACAATATTCCTTACATTAATAGCTACATTCTCTACAGATGAGAATCCAGTAGTTGACAATATTCCTTACATTAATAGCTACATTTTCTACAGATGAGAAACCAATATTTGACAATATTCCTTACATTATTAGCTACATTCTCTACAGATGAGAAACCAATATTTGACAATATTCCTTACATTAATAGCTACATTCTCTACAGATGAGAAACCAATATTTGACAATATTCCTTACATTATTAGCAACATTCTCTACAGACGAGAATCCAGTAGTTGACAATATTCCTTACATTAATAGCTACATTCTCTACAGATGAGAAACCAATATTTGACAATATTCCTTACATTAATAGCTACATTCTCTACAGAAGAGAAACCAATATTTGACAATATTCCTTACATTATTAGCAACATTCTCTACAGACGAGAATCCAGTAGTTGACAATATTCCTTACATTAATAGCTACATTCTCTACAGATGAGAAGCCAGTAGTTGACAATAATCCTTACATTAATAGCTACATTTTCTACTGATGAGAAACCAATATTTGACAATATTCCTTACATTATTAACATATATTATTAGTGAGTTTTGAATAACATTATATTCAAAAGATTAGAGAAAGTGAGTTTGACCAGAGGTTATTTATTAAAGAAATCTATATTACAAATAATGCTTTGTTAGCCTATATAAATGGAATGTCAGCGGATATTCATCATAAAGACAAAAATAATGATTGGTGTAAATGATTGGGTTTATCGACAATATTTCCTTTTGGAACTTTTGGTTTGTGCGATATCCAAGTTTCCATGTCTCGACAGAGATAAAATATCTAACATCCCTTGTTCCAGACAAGTAGCTAACATAGTAGTGTCTAAATATCCTATTTCGATCTAGAGGATCCATTGTATTTTCGTAGCGTTCCTGCAAATAAACGGAATAGAATAATTTTATTGACACTCTTCCTGTCTTCAATATCGCGTCCATGTTCGTGCTTGATTTTTTTGTCAAAGGATATGCATGAAATTGTATATCCGTGATCATGGGTTTTAATCTCACCCACACGGATGCAGAAATCGTCTAGGTACTGCTAGGTACTGCAATACCAACTGCGTCCAAAAATGTGCAGAAAATATACGATCGTGGGTTCGAATTATGTTTGACCCGTGAAGGTCCGGGGTAGAATAGGCCTTCAGCAACCCATGCTTGCTATAAAAGGAGACTATGCTTGTCGTAAAGGCGACTAACGGGATCGGGTGGTCAGGCTCGCTGACTTGGTTGACACATGTCATCGGTTCCCAATTGCGCAGATCGATGCTCATGCTTTTGATCACTGGATTGTCTGGTCCAGACTCGATTATTTACAGATCGCCGTCATATAGCTGGAATATTGCTGAGTGCGGCGTAAAACTCAACTCACTCACTCACTCGAATTATGTTTTTAGGTTTGTTCGTGGCTTATAGCAAAATAAAAATGTCCTGGGCCTATATTGATTCGGGATTTCCTTCCATCTCAAGCTGACATGCCGAGATATGACTTACACACTGTTTAAAGTGCCCTGGACCAACTCATTCTCTAGATTCTACTAATATTGAGTGTAATCAACTCTGCACAGCCCAGCTGTCACTTCTTGAAGAAGAGTGAACTAAGCAGATGAACAGACATTCTCACGATGCAGCCGTGCAGGTTCAAGGGTGATGGCGGATGTGAAGCATTGCGTCCCTTAGATGTGCCAGAATCCTATTACAGCGGAGAGCAGATTCGGCCTGGGTATAATTTGACAGCGACATATCCTTGTTCTTGGGAATCACCAATCAGGAAAAGGTTTATTGGTTTATTCCCGTCACTAAGCTAACATGCTGTGATTTAACGAATATTGAATGAAAGAGGTATGAAAATCAGCTCAGCTCCTTTCACATGGATACAAGATATTTAAGTAAACGCAAACTTGTTGGTTAAAATTCAGTTATTGGGTACTGACCGCGAGTTGCATGTCTCAGTGATTTGAAGTTTTCTTTTCCCTCTTTAGGCCCGGTGGGGTGGCCTCGCCTGGGTTCTATTCCCCACGTGGTACAACGTCTAGAGCTGGTTTCTGGTGAAATTACTGTTATTGTTCATATGATGGCAGCGCTGCCGATCTATATTTTACTATCGCTTCTACTGCTATATCTGTCAAAGGCACCTGCGATATCTGTATTTGGAAATAGTCAGGCAATGAAACTATACGATGACCAATTAATCTTTCTTTCCAAAATACCCGTTTTGTGTCTAACAACACTTCGGAGGAAAATACCATCTTTACCTGCAACTCATTATGTCGTCCTTAAGTCGCATATATTTGAAATGGAGACGTTATCAATAGAGAGAAACGTGTTCTTCAACTCATTATATCACGTAAAGATCGAATCAAACAGTGAAGGTCGAGTACTTTTCGTCAAAGCTATGACATTTACATTGCGTACATATATGGCGTTTATAACAAACCTGCTACCGAACATGCCTTGAACTTGTAATACGAAGACATGTCCTAACTGAACGAGGGGCGGTGGTCTAGCCTAGTGGTTAAAGCTTTCGCTCGTCACGCCGAAGACCCGGGTTCGATTCCCCGCATGTGTACAATGTGTGAAGCCCATTTCTGGTGTCCTCGCTGTGATATTGCTTGAATATTGATATAAGCGGCGTACAACTCGCTCACTCACTCTAACTGAACGTGGTCAAGTACTTTCCAGTGCGCCAAATGTCACTGAAAAGACCATTCGTTACCAATTTAGCGAGCAAACAAAACAAGACGCGTGTTCGCGATCAAGGTTGTATAAACATGAGGACATTTTTCAAACAAAAACGACCTCTTGTACTGAACTGTCTTCTAAGATTGATATGCAGGCACGTCAACACACACATTCTCATCTTTTGTTTACAAAATCTAACTTTCAATAACACTATTTTTTGTCAAATTAGATCTAGATAAAAACTGCTTATACGACGATCTTCAATATTATTTTTCAGCAAGGAATTTCTTTGATAATCATAATATTGGCACTTTGTCTTCTTCCTGTATTAGACAATTTCATGCTCTGACTGTCTTTTTATGGATATCTTGAACAACTAGTATTAGACCGAGTAATCACATTGTCTTAACTGGGGAATGATGATGACAAGACCAGCTATTGCACAGAATCATCGCAGAAAAATATAATTTGAAAGCGGAGAAACGCCAAAGTCCATACAAAGTAACTAGCATTTTCAAAGAACGCTTTGATACCACAACAAGTCACTTTACCAGTATATACCAGTATCTTCCGTATCTCCCTGTTTGTTGCGTGTTCTACATAGGGCATAAATAATGCCACGATATGCTTCCCTGTGTGGGTTTCACTGCAAAAGTCTCACTACGTCGCCCGATATCTACAAGCTATCTGATAATGTACATCACGTGACCGTACTTGTCACTCGTTTGTACACAAATGAAATCAGTGAGTGAGTGGGTTTAGTTTTACGCCGCTTTTAGCAATATTCCAGCAATATCACGGCGGGGGACACCAGAAATGGGCTTCACACATCGTACCCATGTGGGGAATCGAACCTGGGTCTTCAGGGTGACAAGCAAACGCTTTAACCACTAGGCTATCCCACCGCCCCCAAAATGAATCACAGAAGCTTTCCAAGTCTGTCACTCCCCTATTTTTGTTTAAATACAATAGCCACTCAATTCTCGACAATATATAAATGTCAATGACTCAATGACCCTGGGTTCAAGACGTTTGAAATAACTCAGGCATGCTTTAGTATTAGCAAAAGTGTTTGTGTACAGTGTAACCTGATATCGAAAACCAGAGCTGAGTGAATTTCTCACAACGCAAATTGTAGGAAGGACATAAAGCATGAGTGAGTGCGTGAGTTGAGATTTACAGTCACATTGGCAATATTTCAGTCATATCGTGACTAAAACAGGTCATACTTATAAGATTTATAATGCTATATTATAACATCTGTCGCCAAGGGACAGTAAAACAACTAGCATATCACAGATACAGATTTAAAACTAGCATGTAACTTACAATTATATACTATTTAGGACACTGCAATATAAAAACAGGCTATAGATCACTAGCAACTGAAGGTAGATCACCATACTAGGACCATTGAGTGGGAAGGACATGAGTGAGTGAGTGAGTTCAAATTTAAAGTCACATCGGTAGTATTTCAGCCATATCGTGACTATGAACGTTGTAAATTTATAAATGAATAAAACAAAGTGAGCTAATATACCTACCTGTCTGCAAAGGACAGTAAACAACTCGATTATCACAGAAATGAATTTAAAACTAGTAATTAAATCTAAAACCATTTTGACTATAAATGACAATACAATATACAAACAGGCTATAGATTGCCAACAACTGCAGGTAGATCACCATACTAGGGACCATGGGGTAGGGAAGAACATGAAGGAGTAATGGTGTATGCAGGGTACTGAAGCTTTTAATGAATAGCTGTTTCGTTCTAAATCTGATGTATGTTCCTATTAAATGTCGGTTATATTACTTTAAGAATGTATGCTCGTGTTCTGTTCATCGGAAGCTCATGTAACTTGCAACAAATGTTGTTTCAACAGAGGTTGAAAGTGTGCAGTCAACCGTTATGGGTAGTTATACTGATTATAGAAAAGCTTTATCGCTTTTTCAACTGCTGAACATAAGAGATAATGTTAGTGAAACAAGCATTGTCACTAAGGTGACATAATCCCCCGCCGCAAATTATCAAATCAAACTTAAAAAGTAATGAAAGTGAAGGTCATAATTTAATTTAAGATAAAGTTAAATGTCAACAAAAACATGACCAGTCAACCTTTCTTGATATCTTGCTCTGTAGTTGTTCAAACACACAAATATTTTCAAGACTCACTTTGACCTTGACATGGATGTCTTACTGTATGAAATATGCAAGAATAGTAACAAAATTGCTCATGAAAATCATTCAAGGGAAGTTTTGAAAGTCTATGAAGAAAATCTAGTGAACTGTTCTTGAGATATCTCGCTGACAATCTTAACATGCAGTTTAACATGCTGAATTCTTCAAAGTGTCATCATGACCTTGAAATTTAAGTGAAGGTCACCAAAATCGACTGGAACTTGCACCTTCCCAAGATTAAGGTTAGTGTCAAATATGAAGAAAGTCCAGTGAACGGTTCTTGAGGTATCTCGCTGACAAGCTTAACGTGCAGCTTAACATGCTGAAATCTTTAAAGTGTCGTCGTGACCTTGAAAATTAAGTGAAGGTCACCAAAATCGACTGGGCCCCAAGCCAAACATGTGACGTATGAATTTTTTGGGTTATCACGCTATCTGAGTTTTGGGTGTGCATTAATTCCGGTACCTAAACATTTTATGATGAAAAAGGCGAATAGTGACATTATGATTATGATTATGATCCTTTTAGAAAAAGGCATTGCACTTTTCACCGAGAGTATTGTGATGTCCTATTCATCATCGTTCCGCTTCATGAATGACGAGAGAAGCGACATAAAAATATCCCTAGATTTACGAAAGGTCATATTCTGACGTTTATTCAGTCACACTTGCATACCCAGATGTGATAATTAAAATGACGAGACATTTGCCAAATGTCAGTTTACATAAGGCTGCTTTAAAGAGTTTAAAATATGATAATAATTCTCTACGTATGTTTGAAGAAGGCACATTGATTTAAAGCCTATAAGCATTCAGGGCTCGGGGTGGGAGGATGTGTGTGTTCTTCAGCATTGGTGCTGAATGTTTACCACCTGTACATAGTTTGCACTTTTAACATTGTGACTGCGTATTTAAATCCGGATTGAGTAATTAAGACAAAAGACTTATTGATATCACATTTCTTGCAAAAGTTTGTTTTATGCAATAGTAACCTAAATGTGATTGTTTATGAAGTAAGCGAAATTAGCCTAGAGGCACAGAATATAGCGATTGAGTGAGTTAACAATATTACGGTAGGGTCACCCGAAATGGGCTTCATGCATTGTACCCATGTGGGGAATCGAATCCGGGTGTTCGGTGTGACGTTTTAAGTGAACGTTTTAACAACTAGGCTACCCCACCGGCCCGGCACAGAAAATAAAACGTACCTGTACATGTATATCACAGGAAAACGCGGACTGTAAAAGGTGTCCGTTTGATGAGCTGATATTGGGAACCGAGTGTTTCCGGTCTCCATCATTTCATTCGGAAATAATCCATTGATGACGGGGAACTGGAAGCGGTGCACAGGTCCTTTTGAGTGATTTACTGTTAAGAATATTGAAACATATGAGAATTATCTTTAACCTGAAATGTGACATTTTAATATTTTGTGCTTTACAAGTTCTTCGAAAATGTCAAAAGAAGGGGATGTGAATATTGCATGATGATTCAAGTATGATTCATCACTACATGAGGCTGGTATCTTTTACATCAACTGGACTTTTGTCTCTGTGGGCCTGAAGATCACTCCACATGGCCTCAAACGTCCTCCTGCATGTCCGCTTTCAGGATCCTCATTGTGGCTGTGACATTGTCGGGTTCGCGGAGGTTTTGATAGCTGGCGTCGTCCATAATATTGAGGTTCGGGTTATCCAGACAACGCAGGAGCTGATGTTCTGTCTAGTCCAGAAAAAACTCACCATTCATTTCTTGGTGATAATCACCTTGGACTTGGCTTCAATCACAGGTGCACATCCATCAAGGAGCCCCAATTCACGTCGTAATCGTCCTGGGACAGGGTCGAGTCGAACTTGGTCCAGCTGTCCATGTACTCGTACGGGTACACGCCCTTCCTCATCAGCAGGGGTCGAGTCTCGGCGTCGGTGTAACTATTGGTGATGTGGAAGGTATCGTTAGCCTTGACCAAACTGTTGAGAGGCGACAGCAGGAACTGAACTGCGTCGATGAACCTCAAGCCGTTCAGGGAGAAGGAGATGTATCTCTCCATGTTGTTGAGGATGCACGTCAGGTTGCCGTCGACCCTCGCAATGGCCTGCATGATCAAGTGAGAGTCGTACCCTTTCAAGTTGTGGAAGACCACGGGAATGTTGATTGTTATAGGGTTAATTTTGAGTTTGAGGTTGCACGCGTTGTGGGCTGCGCCTCTGTACTCACCGGTGATGTGACAGTGATCTCTCACCGAATCACCGTCCAGTGGTAAGTCACACACGTGGCAGTGAGTGCTGCTGTCGTGAGCTAGCCGGTCGGATTGGGTCATATGCATGGGAGTGATGGTATACAACCTTTTCCTGATAGTTTTCTCTTCCTGCTGCAAACGAGTGAGGAACTTTTCAGCCGCGTCGGGACCTCTGTACACCACGGGAGCGTTCGTTTGTCCATCGCATCGGACGACCACATACCCGAAACCACAGGCCTCATGCTCCTGCGTTTTATGCATGAAGCTCTTGTCTGTGGATAGCTCGATAGTGGTGTCAACGTGCTTGATGAGGGCTTCGAAGTCGGCGTAGATGATGTAAGGTACTGACATCTGGTTCTTGTGGGTGCTGAATTTTAGGACGTTGTCGCTTTCTTTGGGCATGTCGACTCGTATGGCCGTCTGCCCCACACCTAGGCAATCCTCCCGGTGTGATTCCAGCAGGTCGGCCCGGGTGAAACCGTGCAGGCACCATTCACAGAAGTGTTTTTTCTCTCTGTATTTCGACTGTTCGTACAGCAGCCTGCTGAAGTGTTTTATCCAGGCGTAGTGGTACTTGTCACCTCGCTGGATCATGAATATATTGATCGTCTTGCGGCTCTCGGTTACCGAGCTGATCCTGTGCACGATCGTTTTGTTACCTTCGTGGCCGAAGACGTTGATAGTTATGTTGTTCTGTTTTTCGATTTTGGTGACCTGAGATATGGGGGTGGGTTCGTCTATGCCGTCCCAGTTGAGCCCGTCGTCTTCGGGATAGCTGGAGACTCTGTCCGAATTAACGTTAGCTGGATACAAGGCTGTTCTGATTGCTACCCTCATGCAATCGTCTCCTTTGTTTTTGATGTTGACCATGGCTTGTTTTTTCTTACAGTAGGGGGATAAGTCCAGGTACGATCCACCTCTGAACGGTATGTAGTTGGCTATGTCCAGGTAGACCTTATCGATTTTATCCACGGCCCACCCGGAACCCCTGTGCGTGTAGCGTTCCAGGTACTCTCGTATTTGTTGAAGCGATGTGTTGATGGACTCGTCTATCGCCTCGGGTTGAACGAGTATCGAGTATCGAGTGGGGGACGAGTCTTCTTGGAGGTTACGGAAAGGGGCGAGTGGTGACGAATGAAACTTCAGTGCCAACACTTTTTAAACAGCATAAAGAAAGCTGAAGTAATTCTGTTGTGCCAAACTCGGATTAATAATTATTCAGTTGTTGTCCTGGATGGGTACGACTCGTTTTCTAGTCACAGAAACCGAAAGAGTGGGGTTAACGGGACTCGGGGGTATGGTGGCATATTTTTCAGTTTCACTTTCACACGGTGGTACGTAGATTAATAGTGAGTGTGAAGATCTCATGATATTATGTTTAGATAAATCTGTATTTTATTTCGAAAAAGGCATCTATTTATTATTTGTTTATATTACACCTGTTAATGAATTTAGAAGAGATGTTAACATAGGACTTGATACGTTTGACAGTTTGAACTATTATACGACCAAGTGGTGGTTCAGTTTATAGAGATTTAAATGCAAGGACTTAAGAAAAACAATTATGTGTGTGATGATATTGATTTTGAGAATGCCCCCTTGAATAGTTACGGACATGTATTCCAGAGCTCATCAAAGGATTTGGTAACTAACGAAATTGGTGTAAGATTATTAGATTACTGCAAATCGCATCAGTTAAGAATTGTAAATGGACGGGTTGGTAAAGATAAATGTATAGGGGAATATACTTACTGCAGTAGGAATGGTCAAAGTGTAACTGGCTATGCATTGTTACCTATAGACATGATTTCAATGATTACCAATTTTGATGTTGGTAGCAGCAATGAGTTTTCTGATCGTAAGCCTATAATTAATGACTTTAGTATGTGTTCCCAATGCTTAGATTTAGAACTGACCCCAAAGCAAGACAGAAAGCATTATAATGGAAAGAAGGTCTTTTAACTAGTTATGTAAAAGACAGATTAACTATTATTGCCGAAACCCTCGACGGGGAAAATGTAAACCAATGTGACAATGACAATTGTGTAAGTCTTCTGTTAAGTGTCCTTAAACACGCAGGCAGATATCATGAAGTGGGAAAGTCGGCGTTTGCATGTGCAGGGTGTGATAACAGCTGGTTTGATGAAGAGGATGAAAGGCTACGGTCAGAGTTCAAGGCTGCATAAAGGCAGTTCAGGGTAACTAGCAGTTAAGAGGATAGTTGTAAAAGGGTACACTGTCGTACATCTTTTAGAAGTTTTTGTAGGAGCAGTAGGATTTTGATAAAGATCATGCTAGGGAACTATCACAACTAAGCAAACATAACACAAAAGCATTTGGGAAAAAAGTAAAACCGAACACCAAAGGTTCCAGTATTGGAAATTGCTATTTTAGTGAATACTTTAGGAAACTGTTAAATCCTACTGATGTTCCAGAGACAAGTGAGAATATAAATTATTCAAGTGATGTATACAGATGGATGGATGATGTACCAGAGACAAGGGAGAATATATATTATATAAGTGGTGTATATAGATGGGTGGAGGAAGTAGCAGAGACAAGTGAGAATATAAATTATTTAAGCGATGTATATAGATAGATAGAGGATGTACCAGAGACAAGTGAGAATATAAATTATTTAGGCGATGTATATAGATGGGTGGAGGGATTGGATGCACTGATAACTGAAAACGAAGTTATTAGTTACATAAAAAAGTTAAAATATAATACGTCGGCAAGAAATGGCATAATTAATAATTTTAAAATATTTTTAGTGAATATATTTTATCATCCACCATCACTAAACTGTTCAGGGTTATACTTAAGACTGGATACTTTCCTACTGAGTGGACAAAAGCTGTAATAGTTCCTATACACACGAAGGGTAATAAAAACCATCAAGAAAATTATAGGGAATGAGCTTATTGTCAGGTATTAGCAAGTTATTTACCAGTATTTTAAACTCGAGGGTAGCCCAGTGGTGTGACAAATATTCTGTTCTTATTGAGGAACAAGCTGGGTTTAGAGAGCAATACAGTGTTGTAGATTGTATGTTTGTATTGCATGGACTGATAAACCTCTCAATTAGTAAGGAGGCTTAACTTTATTGTGCCTTTGTCAATTATCGTAAGGCGTTCGATAATGTTAACAAACGTGAAGCTCCTTGGTCTAAACTGTATGGTCTTGGTATAAGTTGAAACATTTTACGACTTCTTCGTAACATGTATTGTAATATTAAATGCTGTGTCGGATTAGCTAAAAATAGTTTCTCAGATTTTTCCCCCATCACGCGGGGTTAGGCAAGGTGAGACTTTGGCACCAATACTGTTTTCATTCCTTATCAATGATAAAGTTGACTACATGAGTGCTGCTCAAGATTTGGGAGTTATAGTATTACACCTTCGTATACTTTTGTTGTTGTTTGCTGATGATATGGTGCTCATTAGTGAAACTATAAAAGGATTACAAACTGGATTGGATCCTAAATATTTAGGAGTTGTTATTTGATCAGGGTTATAAGGCATCGCATATATCTCTTGATATACAGCATTATTTGTTCAAATCCCTCATTTTATCAATATTATGTTATGGTTCTGAGGTTTGGGGTTTCAAGGAGGCGCATGCAATTGAGAAGGTTCATCTAAAGTTTATCAAGTATACGTTAAGAGTTAAACTTCTACTCCTTCTCCTTTTGTGTATGGTGAAGTTGGTTTTCAACCATTGGCTACAATTCGATTGACAAGGATAGTTAAATACTAGTTGAAGATATTGGATAGCAACGAGGACCGTTATATTAAAGTTGTTTATAATGCTTTATTAGAGCTGTCTAGATGTCATCCTGATAGAGTAAGCTGGGTGACTTTACTTAGGGATACCCTGAATAAGTATGAATTTGGATATCTGTGGAATGCCCAAGTAGTTGTTAAGAAACTAGGATTTCTTAGATTTCTTTCCTAGGATTAGGGATATATATGAGCACATGTGGAGACATAATTTAGCCTCATTACGTGACACATGGTTGCATTTGCATATTATGTAAAGTCTATGTTTTGAGGGATACTTGGTAGATATTGATATTGTTAAATATAGAACTGCATTAAGTAAATTCGGATTAAGTTCTCACTATTTAATGGTTGAAAAAGGTAGATGGTGTACTCCCAAATTACAAATCAATGAATGATTATGTCCAGTTTGCTGTAAGGACATTGAAGATTAATGGTTTGTCCTAAATATGAACTTTATAGAAAAAGATATATATCAAGGACAGTTTACAAATATCCAATTATGGCGAAATTTGTTGAGGCGAACGTGTTGGAGTTATACTAAATTTGTCAAAGTTTGTGTGTCATATACTTAAGGAGAAAGCATCAGCTGAACTTGTTTGAATGTTTATGTATCTTACGGGTTTGCCACCATGAAGGGACGGGAGTGGACAGGGTGAGAAATGTTATGCACATGTTAAATTATTATTGAATGTAAAAGTGATTGACCTTTGGTCTAAATAAACAGTCATGATAAAAGGTACTACAAACGGAAAATAATACTAAAAAAAAACATTTTTCGTTCACTTACAGCACTAACATTAGCACACCACTTGAACTTAAAATAGTTCAGGATATATACCTTTCTTTAAACAAAGTTTAACGCAGTATAATTAATGGAATTATAAAAATTCAGGTCTTTAAAACACTCAAAAGTTTCAAACTGACATAATAAACTAAAGTACTTTAAGCATACTGACAAATAGTTCAAAATCTGAATAAATTGTTCATGTACAGTTTCACTTTCTCACTCTTCTACTAACATCTCTGGATCAAACACTTTTCGCTCAATCTAGCCCATAAGACTACTGACAATTTTTTCAGTTTGGCTTTGCTGACTGACTTGGTAAACGTATCAGAAATGTTTTCTTGTGATGGAACATACAACAACTTTACCCTACCATTAACAACTTCTGATCTGATAAAGTGATATCTGACATCAATGTGTTTAGATCTGTTATGATGTAGTGGGTTCTTAGCAAGAGCTAAAACGTCCTAGTTATCACCGTTGAGTGTCATACATCGATATCCTGGATTTGTGTCAAGGTCATTGAGCAACTGTTTCAAAAATAGTCCCTCTTGTGTGGCTGATGAGAGCCATGTACTCAGCTTCACACAATGAAAGTGAAACAGTTTGTTATCCCCCCGCCGCGCGTTTAGCGCGAAGCGGAGAACATGGTATTAGGCTCCGTCCGTCCGTACGTACGTACGAATTGGAAATTCTTAAGAACCTCTCAATAGATTCTTTTCATATTTTAGTATCTAGGTTCGTTACACTATAAGAAAGGTCCAAGTCAGGTATGGTGACCTTGGCCTTCATTTCAAGGTCACAAGGGGACTTTCACGTTTTACCTGCATGTTAAGCTATCTCAAGAACTGTTCACTGGATTTTCTTCATATTCACCCCAATCTTTATCTAGGGAAGGCGCAGGGACCAGTCGATTTTGGTGACCTTCACAAAATTTTCAAGGTCATGGCGACACTTTGAAGATTTCAGCATTTTAACCTGCATGTTAAGCTATCCCAAGAACCTTTTCCTGAATTATCTTCATATTCAACCCCATGGCGCGGGGCCCATTCCATTTTGGTGACCTTCACATAACTTTTAGGGTCACGACGACACTCTGAAGATTTCAGCATGTTAACCTGAATTGTCAGCAAGATATTTTAAGAATGGTTCACTGGATTGTCTTCATAGACTTTCAAGACCTCCCTTGAATGTTTTTCAATAAGCAATTTGTTTAGTACTAGTTTTGCATATTCCATGCACTATGACATTCATTTCAAGGTCAAAGTCGGCACCCGTGAAGAGCCACCTCCTCGTGATGGGTGCTGGGTAATGCCATGAGCTCTTCAACCCCCCGTTGTGGACCCGGGGGTATATTTGGTTCACCAACCCGTTTGCCGTGGGTTGCGCCCCTGTGTCGATGGAGGACAGGTGTCTGGTGGTTGAGGGCACTGGGAGCCTGGGACCGTGTTCCTTTTGCCTAACACACCACTTTGGCTCTGACTTCACCTAGACGGGTGGTAGAATGGGCCCCGTTCTACCAATCGGCTGGTCATGTCGAGCCATGTGCAGTCTTTGTAGTTGCACAAATTTTAGTTTGAACTGTATTTATTGACCTTAGGTCTCGGCTCTTTTCTGTCTGTAATATATTACTTGATTTTGGAGGTTCCCAATATCTTTGAAGCTCTAGATATTGAGGTTACTCCATCGCTGCCATTTCAGCGTAAAGAACCTACCGGTACACGATCTCCAGTTCAGCCTCCATGAGCTGTTCTGACACTTTAATACAATGGAATTGTAGAGGTCTGCGCAACAAGTTTTTCTGATCTTCAGTTATTAATTAAAGATTTAAAACCATCTGTTATTTTTTACAAGAAACATTCCTCAAACCCACTGATAAATTTGATTTTAGACGGTACGATTCATATCACCGGTTTTCTCCCCCGTCTGATAAAGCCGCTGGGGGTTCTTCTCTTTTGGTGAGGCAGGGCATCATTCATAGTCCTGTTCCTCTCAATACCCCTCTCCAGGCTGTTGCAGTTAGGATAACATTACATATTGTTTTCACAGTATGTTCTTTGTATATTCCACCATCAAATTGTCTTCAACAGTCTGATCTTCAGGCACTTTATGACCAGCTCCCCAAACCATGTGTTATCATGGGAGATTGAAAAGGTCATAATCCCCTTTAGGGGAAGGAATGACAGCAATACAAAAGGTAAACTACTGGAGGATTTTTTCTTGAGCAATGATTTATGCATCTTTAAAGATGGTTCGCATACATATCTACATCCAGGAACGGGAACTTACTTTTGTCTGGATTTATCCATTGTTGGTTGTAATTTGAATGGTCTGTTCATGATGACCTATGTGGAAATGACCATTTCCCTACCATATTAACATCTGTTTAAACATCTGATGTCCCACCGTCCTCACGATGGAACTTTGCCAAAGCTAACTGGCCTTTATTTCAAATTCATTGTTCTACTAAACTAACACCTGATGTTTTTCTTGATGTTCCCGACCCTATAAAACTTTTCTCGAACAAACTTCACAAAATAGCTGATGAATGTGTTCCGAAGGCCTCTTCAAACCACACATACGTAATCCATGGTTTAATGCTGACTGCAAACAAGCTAGGAAGGCACGGAAGAAAGCTGAACAATATTTCCGTCGCCATCCTATGGTCCATAATCTCAATAAGTTTAAAATTTTAAATGCTAAAGCCCGGCGCACTTTTGAACAAAATACACGTCAATCTTGGCAAAATTATGTTTCAAAATTAAATTCACGTTCGCCGATATCAAAGGTATGGAACATGATCCAGAAAATTAAAGGTAAAGGTACTAAATCTAGCGGCGATCAATTACTTACCGATAAATCAAATATTTCGAATATAGTGGGTGAAACTCTCGTTAAACACTCTTCCTCATCTAATTATGTACCTAAATTCCAAAAATATCAAAAGCAGCAAGAAACGAAAACTATTAATGTTAATTCAAATAACGGGGAAGATAATAATGAAATATTTTCTCTTCATGAGCTCCATACTGCTCTTGATCAAGCTCACGATACTACTACAGGAGCTAATAACATCCATTATCAACTCCTGAAGCACTTACCAGATTCCTGTCTAGAAACTCTTTTAAATATTTTGGATGATATTTGGACGTCGGGGAAATTTCCTACCTCGTAGCGTGACGCTATAGTAGTACCAATACCTACACCTGGACGTGATCATACGGATCCGTCCAATTATCGACCGATTTCACTAACTACCTGTGTTTGCAAAACCATGGAACGCATGATAAATAATCGACTTGTTTGGTACTTGGAAACAAATAACCTTATATCAGATATACAATGTGGTTTTCGTAAAAACAGAAGTACTATCGATCACTTAGTGCGTTTGGAATCATTTGCTAAAAACGCTCTGATTAATAAACAACACACTGTGTCTATCTTTTTTTATCTTGAGAAAGCTTATGACACTACGTGGAAATATGGTATTTTAAAAGATTTACATTGCTACGGGTTGCGAGGCCGTTTGCCTCAATTTATGGCCAACGTTTTAACTGACAGACAATTTCAAGTCCGCGTGGGTTCTATCCTGTCTGATCATTACAATCAGGATCAGGGTGTTCCACAAGGCCGTATTTTGTCTGTCACATTGTTTAGTATCAAGATCAACAGTTTGTCAAAGGTTTTAAATAATTCAATCGATCCTCCGTTTTGTATCCCTCGTGATGAGAGAGTCACTGTCAAGCATATCTTGCTTGACTGTGTTGAATTCTCCATCATAAGGGATAAGTCTGACAGCTTGATGAAACGGGTTATCGGCACGGCGAGCAAATGCTTAAACCACCAGGCTACCCCACCGCCCCTCAAGTTTTATGACAGCCAGAGAATAATCCAGACCAGACAATCCAGTGAGTGATATGAACAGCTTCATGTTGTTTAGGTACACTGGCACAAAATCATCACCAGCTGATCCACTTTGTTGCCTCTTCCGACAATCACATATTGCTAAGAACCTATTCAAACTCATAATCACAAGGAACCATACTCATAAAACCCTTCTCTTGTGACCAGCACAGGCTGCAGAAAACCTATCCTCACCAATAATCCAAAAGGAGCTCTATACATGCAGCCCTACACATGAAGCCCTATACACTTACTGTAAAATACAATATCAGTGCTTCATAAAATTCAAATATTTGTATTTGGCCCAATCAAAAAACTTGCTTATAAGTTACTACAACAGTCCTCCAAATTCTACTTAATAAAGTGAGGCTATGTTATTTCCTGGGGTCCATGGTTACGACTTTGTCATTATCTTTAGGTACTGCAATGCATTGTGGGCAGCATTAGCGTGAGCTTCGTCTAGAGTGGGTCCCGAGCCGTGACAGACCGCTACTGGCATTGTGGACAGCTGGACAAGACACTGGTGTAGCCCTGCAAGGAGACAAAACAACACTGAGTGTCAAGGACGTGAGTTGTCTCCCTTTTATCCTCATGTCTTTGGGACCAGTGGTTTGGTTGTTGAGTGAGTAAGTGAGTTTAGTTTTACGCCACACTCAGCAATGTCCCAGCTATATGGCGGCGGTCTGTAAATAATCGAGTCTGGACCCAACAATCCAGTGATCAACAGCATGAACATCAATCTACACAATTGGGATATGATGACATGTGTCAACCAAGTCAGCGAGCCTGACACCACACCACCACCCCCAAACACACCCCAAACACCCACCCCCCGATCAGGTTACTCGCCTCTAACAAGCATGGGTTACTGAAGACCAATTCTAACCCGGGTCTTCATGGGTGCCACAGTATCTCCATGTGATAACCTTGTTGACATCAAAATACATTACTGTATTCTCCCCAGGGAGTTGAATATGAAATCAAAATTAAGAACACTGTAATAACATAGTACTATTCTAAAATCTGCAGACATATAGACAATCAACCACAGATCTAACACCCACACCTGACTTCCCCATCAATAGGAACCTACCTGCAGATCTTTGATTTGTTTGCCCCCTGATTTCATTATTTTCTCATAAAACTTCTGTATCTCCATTGCCTGTTGCGGTGTGGTGACAGGCAGCTTCTTCTTGCCCTCCTTCAGGGCTGTGTAGGACGACTTCGGCTCAAAGGCCTGATGTGAAGAAAGGAGTCTCATTTTCCCATTTTCAAATACAGAGAGACTGCATAGTGATACAGACACTGTGTGCATGTGTTACCATAAACATGTGTTACTGCATGCATGACTGAATACATGTGTTACTATGGAAATGTGTTACTATGAACATATGTTACTGCATACATGTGTTACTATGAACATGCATTACTGCATACATGTGTTACTATGGAAATGTGTTACTATGAACATGTGTTACTATGAACATGTGTTACTATGGACATGTGTTACTATGGACATGTGTTACTATGAACATGTTACTGCAAACGTGTTACTGTATACTTGTGTGATACTCCATATATGTGTTACTATGAACATGTGTTACTCCAAACATGTGTCACTATGAACATGTGTTACTATGAACATGTGTTACTATGAACATATGTTACTGCATACATGTGTTACTATGAACATGCATTACTGCATACATGTGTTACTATGGAAATGTGTTACTATGAACATGTGTTACTATGAACATGTGTTACTATGGACATGTGTTACTATGAACATGTTACTGCAAACGTGTTACTGTATACTTGTGTGATACTCCATATATGTGTTACTATGAACATGTGTTACTCCAAACATGTGTCACTATGAACATGTGTTACTATGAACATGTGTTACAATACTGCAAACTTGTTACTGCATACATGTGTTACTATGAACATGTGTTACTATGAACATGTGTTACTATGGGCATGTTTTACTGCATACATGTGTTACTATGAACATGTGTTACTGCAAACGTGTTACTGTATACTTGTGTGATACTCCATATATGTATTATTATGAACATGTGTTAATGCATACATGTTCCTGCATAAATGTGTCACTATGAACATGTGTTACTGTGAACATGTCTTACTGCATACAGTTAGTTTAGTATAGTTTTACGCCACACTCCAATATTCCAGCTATATGGCAGCTTTTTGCACACATGAACATGTGTTACTATGGACATGTGTTACTATGAACATGTGTCACTATGAACATGTGTTCCTATGAACATGTGTTACTATAGACATGTGTTACTATGAACATGTGTCACTATGAGCATGTGTCACTATGGACATGTGTAACTATAGACATGTGTTACTATGAACATGTGTCACTATGAGCATGTGTCACTATGGACATGTGTTACTATGAACATGTGTCACTATGAGGTGAGGTGAAACTGGGTTTAACGTCGTGCTTGAGAATATTTCGCTCATATGACGATGTGTGTTACTATGAACATGTGTTACTATTGACATGTGTTACTATGAACATGTGTTACTGCATACACATTACTGCACACATGACACATCACTCCGGTCCCAGAATCAGCACCTACTACAAGTTCCCAAATTCCACCTAGTTTCGTATGGGAAAAGGGCTTTCTCCTATGTTTCACCAAATTTTTTGGACTCTTTACCTTTTGAAATCAAATTATGTGAATCTCTCTCAACCTTCAAGTCAAAAGTTAAAACTCACCTATTTCAAAGTGCCTATGACTGACTCTTTTACTCAATTCTTTTCGGTGCATTGAGCATTCATAAGTGTGTGGACATTTGCGCTTTATAAGTGACATTATTATTATTATTATTACATGAATACTGAATCAAATTGTAACTTTATAGATGAGAATCCGATTTTATGAGTGAGTTTAGATTTACACCGCACTCAGCAATATTCAAGCTATATGGCTATATTTTGTTCAGTTATCAAGTTTTGAAGTACAAAAATTTTGTGATTAAATCTGTGCCCCTTTTGTTGAAGCCAAACTTTTTAAACATCAAATATTGTTTTATCTTTGCCACAGTATCTTTGTTTGGTTTGGTCTGTTGTTTTACGCCACACTCAGCAATATTCCAGTTATATGGCGGCGGTCTGGAAATAATCGAGTCTGGACCAGACAATCCAGTGATCAATAGCATGAGCATCAATTGCGCAATTGCGAACCTATGACATGTGTCAACCAAGTCATCGAGCCTGCAATGTGCAGTCAGGTGATGCGTATGTATGTAGCCCCAGCCAACTCAGATAGTTTCCACAGTTTAATATAGTTACCCTACTCTGACACAACCAGAACTTATTTAATCACCTTTAAACAAGGGCCAGGCAGGAGAACAAGCCTCAACTTGGGTTGCATACTCCCGAGGGAGTAGATAATAAAATACAAATTCACACTGATCAACTGACCACCCTATCAAGTTGGTTCCACAGTGATTGAATGAAGTAGGGTCAAGCGCTTCACTTTGTACTACAGAGTGCACTCATCTCGCAACAAGAAACAGTAGGCCATCTCTCGTACATGTTACGTCTTGGACTGTTGACGGGGCCATAATTTTCAGATTTGAGAATGACATCCATTATCACTCTCATCAAGTAGAAAAACACCTCCAGATTGTAGCTAAATGATGTCTCCTTGATAATAGTTGAGACTCGACAATACGGTTACTGATATTTTAAACAATAATGATAATGTCACTGAGGCTCACCAATAAATCATGACGAGCAGAGACTGCTAAGGACAGATTCTAACACGTCCCCACAGGTTCTCAATGGTGTTGCTGCCTATTACAAAAAGTAATCAGGCTTGGGCATGTTCTAATCTGCAGGACCATGAAGTTAATTGAAAGGATATAAAATCATAAATACACTCACTCGTTTTCTTCTGGTTTCTGGCCGTTGGACACACCAAGAATCTGGTTGAGGGCTGTCTGGGCAGCTGCATGTTTGGCTTTCTTCTTGCTTGAACCTTCAACATTCGTAACATACAGCATATACATCATGTATAACATGCAGTATATATACCCATGCTCAACTGTACAACATACAACATGTACATCATACAAGATGTTCCACATGTACATTACATACAAGATACAACATACAGCATATACATCATGTATAACATGCAATATATATACCCATGCTCAACTGTACAACATACAACATGAACATCATACAAGATGATCCACATGTACATTACATACAAGATACAACATATAGCATGTACAACCTATCTACACAACATGTTCAACACATCATACAAAATGTACAACTATCAACATGTACAACATGCAAGATATATAACATACATGTTCAACACGTACATCATGTAGAACATACAACATGTTCCACATATACACCACATACAACATACAACACGTTCCACATATACATTACATACAACATACAACACGTTCCACATATACATCACATACAACCTACAACACGTTCCACATATACATCACATACAACATACAACATGTTCCACATATACATCACATACAACATACAACACGTTCCACATATACATCACATACAACATACAACACGTTCCACATATACATCACATACAACATACAACACGTTCCACATATACATCACATACAACATACAACACGTTCCACATATAACATCCACATACAACATACAACACGTTCCACATATACATCACATACAACATACAACACGTTCCACATATACATCACATACAACATCACAACATACAACATCACATACAACATACACACGTACATCACATACAACATACAACACGTTCCACATATACATCACATACAACATACAACACGTTCCACATATACATCACATACAACATACAACACGTTCCACATATACATCACATACAACATACAACATGTTCCACATATACATCACATACAACATACAACACGTTCCACATATAATTTATACATCAGGGTATGAAACTCCCGAAAGTTTCAGCCAGACCACAGGGCTGGTTAGGTTTGAAAAAAGACATAGTGTATCATCCAATTGGAATTCATCATTTATTTTTACGAGTGAATTAATAATGATTTATTAAACTGAAATATGATGAATATCTTCATATACATGCCTTAACCCCTTGTTATCAGCACACAAATAGTGAGTTTGTTTGATCGAATCAGATCAGCGTAAACATTTGATTCTAAAGACACTGTCATCATAAATCTCTGGAATGATTTTTTTTGCTTTTCAAACTGTTGTTTAACATATATCTATAAACATACAGTAACATACAAACAGTTTTGTAAGCAGGGCTGAAGATGAAGAAATCATAGAAACCTTTTCCAGTGGCAACGACAACGCCCACTGTCACCCTCATTAAGAAGGTTGGCTCATGAACAGCACCCTCATTGGCAATTAGGGTGATCGTACACTGGAAGTTTAAGTTTAAGAAGCATGTGGAAAGGAGAGATCTCCAAGATATTTACAATATATCAAAGCTTAATAGAAACAGAGACAGAGAAAGATAACAGGGGTAAACGTTCTTTGAACTACAATTTTCATTAGTATAGAGAGATCGTCTCGGTAGCTGCTGAGGCATGAAACGTATTTTCTTTCGTATTTATCTATCTGTCAATTCATATCCGTCTAAGATATTTCTAAGATATTAGCAGGGCAAGGGTAGCTGTATTATGGTGCTCGTTGGTGTTTTTCTCAAAACTTCTCATCGCATTTTTATTAATACCGTCAACACAACCACATGTTCAAGTTGCAGACCGTCACGGTATCTATAAACAGCTTGTCGACACTGCACGGGGCGCCTTTATTTATCCGTTGATCAAATTCAGTTAAATCAAAATTGTGAAAACATGGGTTTCTACCTTTTAATGAACAAAGTAGAAAAATAATATTTCCCGTCTACTACTTCTTCCACCTTATTTGTCTGTACATATTAATGTACACAAATCAATCACGTCATAAGCTATTTGATCTTATTTGGAAATCTGGAAAAGATGCTTGGGCTTAACACAAAGATACGGTCTGCACCTGTACACTGACCCATCTTCCAGAAATAGGAAACCTGTGACGCAAAATCTTTGGACAGAGGATTCACTGTTATCCAAACAATTAACAAGGATTGAAATAGAATGTTACACAAAATACAAATATACCGGTTTTTTCTTCAGAGATATGTAACTGCTAGCTAATAATGTAAATAAGGTGCAAAAAATATATCCTAAGGTCAAAGCTTTTTGTCAATAAAATTACATATTGACATTATTGCTTCTTAAACAATAGTCTTTGTTTTATTAGATCTGAGACCATATCCTTAAGAGACATAACTCTAATTTTGATCTATTCCCTTTTCTCAGATATTTACTAGTGTCATCAAAAATATATTAAAGTTGTTTAAACATTTGGTAAAACTACATAACAAAAGTTTAGGAAAACACACATGAAAATGTCCTGAAGCGTTCACCTTCTACAAGCTAGTGTGTTATTTAATATGAAGCTCATTTTCCAAATAACCATCAACACACCTTGAACAATTTGCTTTTTCAAATTCTCTAGATGTGGAAAACTTTGATGAGTTATGATACTTGCAATCACTTTTAGAATTATCTTATAAGAAAATATATATATTTTTCAAAAAAACAAACATCTAAAAGCAGGAACCAACAAACTGAGTAAATACCAAGTGATTGTCCTGCATGATATGTGTAGTGTTTGTTTGCCTAGTTCTGCCTTAAAATCATATGAATCTGATATGTCAATCAATTAAATAATTATTTCTAATTGATAATATTATTATTTATTTTATTTATATAATTACCTTTCCACATTTACTAAACAACGTAAGATTCTTAAAACATACCTTGCTATCATTTGCAGTGAATTAATCAAAATGACACTTATGTTATTACTCTCCTAAAATGTACCAATAAAAGTGAATAAATGATGTTGTAACAAAACTTCACATAATGATCTCATAATTATGAAATATACTTTATTTCACTCCGTCCAATACTCCAGAAAGTCACTATTCTTCTCACATAGTTTTCGTATTCAATCCACACGGAGGAAGGTAATTCAATTCAAGGTCCCATGCATCGCTTTGATATTTGGATATTGCATCATAGGCAACTGCTGACACTGACTATATATATTTCTGTTTGAATAAAAAATATTACTCCTCGAATATTTTGCACTAATATCAAGATACTGTAGGCCTTCAGATTGTGCTTTTGAAACTTTTAAACATCCTAAAATGTGTGACAAATTAAAGAATATCTAAGAGCGAAAGGAACAATATCATCCACATTGTTCTTTCGTGTAACAAATTTTGCTATTACGGTAGACCTAACCGAAATCAGATAGCTGTCAGATTTGTTTACGTTGTGTCACACCTATATCTTGTGTCTCATTTCAGCTTTATAACCAACTCAATTAACTTAATACGTTAAGCAAAAACAATTTAGTTAACAATTTGTCCGTGTTTATAACACTTGCAAAGTCGCTAACAATTTGTCCGTGTTTATAACACTTGCAAAGTCTTATACTGCTATCTGTTGTCATCTATTGGTAATAATTTTGCACATGTGCAAAAGTGTGGAAATTCGTGCAACCTCCCACCTTAGAACAGACGTAGGTTTCTTGAAAGATGGTGCCTATATTTAACTGATCGTTTTGCCTATAACACTCATTAATCCGCCTCAAATCTTTTGTCTTGACCGTAATGGTTTTCTTAAAGGTACACATCAAATCGCAGTAATGTGTAATAAATATAGCGAGTGTGAATGGCATAATTCGAAGCACATCGCTTCGGAGGCATCGTTTGACCCCGGAAATAAGTCTGACAAATCCACAAAGCGCGCCCGGTATACTGATTGGCCAAAATAGACGCATGCGGTTGACTGGATCGGTTTATTCGTTTGGCAATTTTGATTCAACCAAAATACACCTGGCAATATCAGACAATAGCGCCAACGAACGCCGTCCTGATGTGGGGAATAAGGTGCATTCTTCTCATGTCTAATTCTGTTCTTTCCTGAAACTATCTACATGTAAACTGTGTTCCATTATCGCTTCTAATGGTCATACCCACCCCATAGGGGGCAGAATCAGCAAGAAACTTTTTCAAAGCTTTCACTGCATCATTTTTTCTTTTCACTAATGACTCGTATCTATGGGCCAATAGCCTGTTACTACTTGTGGTCATCAGACACAACGATCGTATCCGGCTACAAATGGTGGAAGAAAACTACCCATAATTTGTTGACATCCAGTTAAATCATATTTCACACAGGTACTACAAAACGAAAACGATACTAAATACGAAACGAAATATTTTACGTTCACTTACAGCACTAACATTAACAATAACTGTTTATCGTGAATATAAAACTTGATTTGGTCTGAAATATTGCCGATGTGACTGTAAACTCATTCACTCACTACAATTAAAGGAAACCTAAGAATCTTAGATATATACTAATCACGATACCATTGTCGTCTTTCTCCGACGTAGCAAAACACATAAAACTAGCCATGATGTCGAATAAAATGGTGTAATGTTTTTAGTAAATTCATTGAAGATACGTCTGGTACCTTGTTCGTAATAGTGCACACCTAGTCAAAATACGTACACAAACAGGAAAATATGGGAATCTAAGAACTAAGTTACATATTGGATAGGGGCATATATTTACTATATATTCTCATGTATTGCGATGTTATTGTTTCTTATAAATTGTGATACTACCAAAACGGATCCGGTGTTACAATGCGAATCTTTGTATTGGAATAATTTGGTTCACTGTGAACAAAACATAACGACAATATACTGTCTTTATCCACAGCAAATTCTCTCTAAGTGACCTGGGTTACAATGACCTAGTGTTAAGCTTAGAGGAGTTATGCCATCTTATCTTTATACGTGTGTGACCTCTCCGTTGTCATTTGGCGTAATGGAGGAAAATCCATTTCTTATATTGAATGTATAATGTAATACATACGCACCCAAACCTAGTTCGTTCAGATATCAGATTGTAATTTGTTCGATCACGCCCTCCTTAAGATGTAAAAGAAATAAGGATGTCGCACAGTGCTTTTATCGGTGTACGAGAAAAAGCGGAGATATTTACTGTTGTCTATAAGATTTCGGACAACAATAATCAGTGTCTATTTTTTCAAACCGCCTAAGTATTTGCACTTCAATTCACACAATCGCTTAGGAAATTTATTATTCTACATTTCTGTGTACTTTAATAGCTGATCCGGTGCCGCGAGAGCGCAATTCTTGCACAATGTTCACTTTTCAGACCTTATTAAAATTTGCTTCAGAAAAATACTGGGCACCCAAGGGGATGGACGTGACTCCAGGGAGGAACTGACCGCACTCAGCAATATTCCAGCTGTATGGCGGCGGTCTGTATATAATCGAGTCTGGCCCAGGCTATACAGTGATCAACATCTTAAGCATCGATCTACGCAGTTGAGATACGATGAGGAATGTCAACCATGTCAACGAGCCTGACCACCTGATCCTGTTTGTCGCCTCTTACAACAAGCATAGGTTGCTGAAGACCCATTCTAACCCGGATCGTCACGGGTAGGTGCAAGGGTCAAACATTCAGGGTTAATACAGTACTCTGTCAGTACATACTCTTGTTAATGTTACCGTTCCGCATGAAGTGTATAAATAGTTCGAGCGTGTATCATTTCAAGGACTGGTATGCCTTCACCGGGAATATATTACCTAAACGCCGTCATTGAGCGTGCGCACTTGATAAGTGACGCTAATCCCGCAAGTTCCATTCACATTGTGAATTCTGTCTGAACCTCAAGCGGACGTTAAGGTAAGCAGCTCTGTGAACCTGGAAACTTTATAGGGTGATTTTGTATACACACTTTGGTTTAAAGGATTTTGGAATATTCTCACAGTGGTGAATGTTTACAAATAATTGCAAGATATTAAAATAATTTTCAGTTTAATCACGTCAGTCCGGACACTTTGGTTGTCCGGAAACCCTTCTATACCGGGACTCTCTATTAAGAAAAACTTCATATCGTCCTTAGAATTCTAAACCTCGAAGTGGATTTATGTTCGTGTTGTATTTGGATATTTTGTCGACACAAAGGTCAGGGCTGAAAAAGAAGAGACATATATATTACGATTTACAAAGAAAAATAGCACGTCACCGGCAGATTATATATAGTGCATATATGTTTTAATATTTGCTGCAAGAAGATCAAGTTAAGTGACTATGGTTTTACGTCGCTTTTAGCAATATTCCAGCAATATCGCAGTGGGGGACAACAGAAATGTAGTGAATCGAATCCGGGTCCGCATCGTGACGTACCTGTGAAGATCTCGGTTAGAATATTGATCTTCAGTAATTATTATATGATACTTATATAGCGCACATATCCAGGCAACTAGTGCTTGCTCAAGGCGTTCGATCATTGGATGTCAATCTCAATGGCACATCCTATTATCAATCTCAACTCCCTGGGGAGTATACATCTCTTGCAGCCATTAGGCGTACCGAGTTATTGTGGCTTTCACATCCTAACGAGGTACCCATTCACAGCTGGGTGGACTGGGACACATAGTCACAGTATTTTGTCCAAGGTCACTGCACGTTGCTGTACCCGCAAATAGGTTGTTGCACGTATTCATGTGGCCACCATCTGGTCGCGTACCAACGGATTCGTGGGTTCTTTTCAGTGCACAGGGTTGTGAACTGTACACTAGGGGTTGTGACAACACTGTAAGAGTCTGCACACAAAGTTGACTCCAAGGTTTTTACACCCAGTCACAGGTGTGCTCGATCCCGACACCTCAACCTCGCTAGATCACTAGCCTGGCGCCTTAGCCAGCTCGCCCACCGCGCCCACCGTAATCCATGCTTATCGAAAGAGGCGACTGACGGGATCGGGTGGTGAGGCTCGCTGACTTGGTTGACACATGTCATCGTATCCAAATTGCATAGATTGATGCTCATGCTGTCGACCACTCGATTGTCTGGTCCAGATTCAATTATTTACAGACTGCCGCCATACAGCTGGAATATTGCTGAGTGCGGCGTAAAACTAAACTCACTCACCGTATCGTGACGAGCAGACGCTTTAACCATCAGGCTACCCCACCACTCCAGAAAAAGCTTGAAACACAATCCTATCAAGTTGAATGGTTTACCAAAAGAACGTTGTTACAAATTTGGTACAATGTATACCCTGTTTTTCAAAACGTGCAAAAAACGTAACTCACCAATTTTCTGTAAGGCGGAACCATTTATTAATATTGTTGTAATACTTAAACTGTAGCCCCCCGAGTTGAGATTTCTATTTAAAGTATGTTTGCTGTTAAATATCAACCCAGAGACATCGCACACAAAGTTAAATAGCACGCCTTCATGCGTTTCTGAATATTTACATTATTTGGGCTGATTTTATGACAAAACGCTTGTGCTGTGCAATGTAACCCACGATGGAGTATCTTGAAAAAGTTTTTAAAATATCATTTATGAGTATTCTATAATGTTGTTCTTCCAAGAGAAAGGATGGCGTTTAAATAGAATTTTTCGAAACAGATTACCATTTTTTACATTGTCTCCAGTATATGCACAATCTACATAACTGTTGAATTAACAATTTCTAGAACATGCAAATACTTTGATGAAATGCTTAAAATGATGTGAAGTAGCTGAAGTAGTAATTAGCAAAATGTGTTAAAGCTCAACAGCCGACTACTCCAGATACCGTTACAATAAATGTTTATATCGTTCAGATTCTTAAGGATGTAATCTACGTGACCTACATATATCAATATACAACATAAAACGCTGGGAATAACCAACAATAGCGAAGCAAGTGCTTCAAGAGTATGGAGGAGTGATTGAGTGAGTTTAGGTTTACGCCGCACCCAGCAATATTCCAGCTATATGGCGGCGGTCTGTAAATAATCGAGTCTGGAGCAGACAACCCAGTGATCAACAGCATGAGCATCTATCTACGCAATTGGGAACTGATGACATGTGTCAACAAAGCCAGCGAGCCTGACTACCCGATCCCGATAGTCGCCCCTTTCAACAAGCATGGGTTACTGAAGATCAATGTTCTAGCCCGGACCTTCACGGGTAGAGGATGGAGGAAATTGCGGTACTATGTCACGGATGATACAGAGAGAGAGTATGTCATACTCAGTGCACGTAAATGTAATAATCTCTGTGATGTAATATTCGAGATCCATTAGGCAACTACAGTGCATTTCTTGGCTATTTATGGAAGAGTTTTCTTTTCAGTGGTTTGATTTTCATAGCAGAATTATCTCCGTTTGGTAATGTCACGTTTTCCGCCATTAGCATGAGTGGAAGCACTTGAGATCAGCAATTCTGATACTACTTCACCTGGAAGGAGACATTTGGTGGAACACATATATAAAAATGAAACAGGTATTCTTTCAATAACTAACACCTATCAACAATACACAACTTATAATATAAAATCCAGCTGATGTAAAATCAGTGAATTTGCTAGATTATGTTTCAAGGCAGTCTTGACCTTGGTAACGTAATTACTCTAAAGTGAACATTCTTAACATTATCGGACCCCCTCGTTACTATACATCGTTGCTATACCTCGTTACTTTTCTATGACATCTATTTGTATTGTTTCATCTATGCATAATATATGCTCATTGTTTTGTAATAGTTTATGATAATCAGTGTATTATAAACTACAGAGATACAATGAGCGTTAACGTAGATTACCAAGAATGTTATGTTTCCTCATCTATGGCTTTTCTAAGCAAAAATATTACATTGATTTCTGGTCAATAGAGGATGATATATTACCCTGTCAAAACAGTGCCTTAAAGTCACTCTGTGACGTAACCACTCACTTGAACAAAACACTAAATTTTGGAGACAAGCCTTATCCTATTCCATGCATGCTTTCCGTTTAGTCAAAGATACTTAAAATGTTTTGGGTCACGGGAAACCAAAAAATTGGTGCAGGAAATCTGTGTGCATAGAATTATCCCTTACCAGAACTGGGACTTCTAATTCCAGCTTTCTTTCGTTTGCAAACTATAAGTGCTGTTATCCAGGAATTTTAAAGGCCCAATATAAGACCTATATTGGGCCGAGATATAACTGCCCTAAAGTTACAGTTACAGTTACAGTTGGTTTTAAATCCAACTCTACTCTGATGTGTTTTGGTAGTTTACCATGAATTGTGAAAGGCGTCGGGTTGATAGATCAGTTGGTATAGGATCTGGCTCAGCGTGTCGTTGTGGGGTCATAGGATTCAGAGCAGGTGTTCATTTACAGTAACTTTATTCCTTGTTTAAAAGTGTCTTTAGAAAGTGAAATCACTCGCCATCATTTGAAACTTTGACGTCTGATTCCGTAAGCTGATATTCTGGCTCATTTATATATACGTTGTCATGGTAACCTAAAAACTGAACTCGAAGATGCTCAATGATGTGCAGGTGAGAAGGAGAATTTGGACTCTAATCTTCGAAAAACACGATGGCTGATTTCAAGAAAAGCTATTTTTGAGTTGTCGGTAGAAACTTAATTTAATTGTTTTCAATACAATTCCATAGCGAGGTACATTTGTGTAATGGTCACGAATGCCATCACAATATTGTTGCATAATGACATAGTCACGTGAAAAAACCCATTCGTGTAACTACACTTTTGACACAACGCAGGGCTATGAGAATTAAACTTCTATGCATGACAACGCTATGTCAACGACCGTGCTGAGATTTCTATAGTCAGACTGGATACGTGATTAGTTACTCCAGGAGGCTACCCTATTTTCAATGCATCATTGCGCGTCACGAAAATACCATGTAGTCTTTTCAGTTCCTTTGCACTATACAGAGCGACACAGACAATGAGACACTAAAATAGTGTGCGTAAATCCATACTGCCTTTTTCATACTCACATTTTAACTGCCCTCTTGGTATTGACATGATGTAATATACGTTTTTGGTTTATTATACCAAACAGATGAGGTTTTCGCGGGAATAGTAAGTATATCCATTCTCGCAAGTCACTCCCGTCACGTGTACAGTTTGCACAGCAGTACTCACGCAACACGACATGAAAACAAACCTATCAGGAGATGGATCAGAAATCTACTCACAGGATAGCCCATGCACAGATTTTGTTGAAACTCAAACACGAAAGGTTAATATATAAGTACATGTGTTGTGTTATTGTCAGCAGGGCCCCTTCTGACAAATATTAAGCACATTAAGTTGAAAGAAACGTGTTGGGTGTTTTTTTTCATCATACACCATTTCATTGTGAAGAATAGAAAATCCGAAATCAACTCTTGAGAGAGTGAGTGAGTGAGTGACCCCATCCCACAACCCATACAGTTTCCCTTTATCTAACCCTCACATAAGCCCATCCCACAACCCGTATGTAGCTTTCCTTTATCTAACCCTCATATAAGCCCATCCCACAACCCGTACAGCTTTCCTTTATCTAACCCTCATATAAGCCCATCCCACAACCCATACAGCTTTCCTTTATCTAACCCTCATATAAGCCCATCCCACAACCCATACAGCTTTCCTTTTTCTATCTAACCCTCATATAAGCCCATCCCACAACCCGTACAGCTTTCCTTTATCTAACCCTCATATAAGCCCATCCCACAACCCATACAGCTTTTCTTTATCTAACCCTCATATAAGCCCATCCCACAACCCATACAGCTTTCCTTTATCTAACCCTCATATAAGCCCACCCCACAACCCGTACAGCTTTCCTTTATCTAACCCTCACATACGCCCATCCCACAACCCGTACAGCTTTCCTTTATCTAACCCTCATATAAGCCCATCCCACAACCCATACAGTTTTCCTTTATCTAACCCTCATATAAGCCCATCCCACAACCCGTACAGCTTTCCTTTATCTAACCCTCATATAAGCCCATTCCACAACCCATACAGCTTTCCTTTATCTAACCCTCATATAAGCCCATCCCACAACCCATACAGCTTTCCTTAATCTAACCCTCATATAAGCCCATCCCACAACCCATACAGCTTTCCTTTATCTAACCCTCATATAAGCCCACCCCACAACCCGTACAGCTTTTCCTTTATCTCTAACCCTCATATACGCCCATCCCACAACCCGTACAGCTTTCCTTTATCTAACCCTCATATAAGCCCATCCCACAACCCATACAGCTTTCCTCCTCTTATCCTCATAATCCCACCCTCATATAACCCTCATAAATCCCATCCCACAACCCATACAGCTTTCCTTTTTCTAACCCTCATATAATCCCATCCCACAACCCATACAGCTTTCCTTTTCTAACCCTCTAACCCTCATATAAGCCCATCCCACAACCCATACAGCTTTTTTATCTTTATCTAACCCTCATATAAGCCCATCCCACAACCCATACAGCTTTCCTTTATCTAACCCTCATATAAGCCCATCCCACAACCCATACAGCTTTTCTTTATCTAACCCTCATATAAGCCCATTCCACAACCCATACAGCTTTCCTTTATCTAACCCTCATATACGCCCATCCCACAACCCATACAGCTTTCTTTTCATCTAACCCTCATATAAGCCCATCCCACAGCCCATACAGCTTTCCTTTATCTAACCCTATTTTAAGCCCATCTCACAATCCACAAGCGACATCACCACAACACACTGTCTCCGATGTCAGCCAGGTCTCTGTTCCACCTGCTGAGGATGATTGGCCCACAGCATTTAAAGAAAAACATTCGAACCTTGCACATCTGAAAAAGGGATTTGTGTCTTTGTTTGCTGTTATACCCGACAGTCCGCAATATTCCAGCTATATTAACCCCACAACGCGCCATGACGCCTCGTCCCGTATGTCCTAAAAGCTTACCTGAACTCCCCACTCAGAATCACTTCACACAGCACCTGGATGCCTCGCTGTCCACATCCCTTCGAACAGCACCCGCCCCACATAACTTTACACTGTACCTCACTGTACCTAGAATCTCCCGTATCTCTTTCACAACGCGCTTAATCCCCGATTAACATCTCTTCACATCACACCAAAACCCTCTACCAGACATCTCCTCACACCGCACCTCAAAGCAACCGGCCACATCTCTTCACACAGTACTTAAACGCCTCGCTCAGCTCTCCTCCACATATACCACTTCAACAGTGGCCCCACCTCATACAGCACCTCAACGCCCCGCCCCATATCTCTTCACACAGCACCTTAACACCCCGCCCCACATCTCTTCACATTTCACCTAGACGTCTCGCCCTGCATCTTTTCATACCGCACCTCATCGTTCCTCACCGCATCCAATTTATCAACCGCCCCTCCAAACCATCTCCATGATTTTCGTAACCAGAGTACCAAATTCCGCAGTTGTCATGTAACAATCTGTTCTCCATCCAGCCGACATGGACAGTGACTCTGTACCTCTGTATCTGCGTCGCCCATTTTTGTCAGCTCTTGATGGCGATGCAGACGACGAAATAGAACAGCAGGATTCCACATCAAAGCCTTTTTACGACGCACTCACTGAAGGGGGACTGGATTACATACACGCCATATTGAACAAACTTGATCCCGAGAAACATTACAGGAAGACCACACATCACCGGAAACACGTGATCGTCGTAGGGGCCGGAACATCCGGTCTGTCGGCGGCGTATGAGCTGAGCCAAGCTGGGCATCAAGTGAGACCCTATTCGATCTTCAATCTACTTAGTGGAGGTGGGGTACTATAGTCTAGCGGATAAAGTGCTCCCGACTTCGATTTACCCACAAGTAAAGCCTGCTTCAAGAGATATTTGCTGGAACGTTGCGAAAGGCACTTTGACCGTCAGGTTACCCTATCACCTCCAGTTTCAAAAACATGATACAAGTCACGTATTTGGAGATATTAATAATTCGATTCATTGATATATTAAATGACTTCGTATCTTGGTTCAATGTCAGGCCCAGAATCAGATAATTAACAAACCACAGTCATATAGCTTGATTGTTGCTGACTGTTCCAACTCGGTCCTTCTACTAAGTTTCTCTACCATGGTTAATCTGTCATATCATCCAATTTTAGTGTTTTATAATGGTTTCGTTCTGTTTTTTTGTATTTGTGATGTTTTATCAACCAGTCATTGATCAATTTAAAGGTAACTATCCTGGAGATACAGCACAGAGTTGGTGGACGAACGAAGACCATCAAAGATAGATTTTCTGATGGCCTGCACGCAGAAGGTATGTCACTCTAAATCTTAGATATTAATGTAATATACTTTTGAAATTGAACGATATGAAAGCTACATCAGCATTAACTCCCTATAAGGTGGACCCTTATATAGGGATATAGGCTAGAGGAACCTTTTTGTTGCTACTTTGGAATCATATTTGATTTGATTTTCAAATTGAATTTTCAGGTATTTTTCTCAATTTCGCACTGATAAAAAATTACCTTATTTTCTCGTTATTTCAAATCTCGAAATCTTAAAAATGAATTTGAGAAATTTGGAAGAAAAAATATAATTATGCTACCATTTGGATCTTAAAACATATCGGTTCTGAGGATAGGTGAAACAGAACATAACATGGTCCCGTTTCACAAAGCTCTCGTAGCGCTACGACTATCGTAAGTCAATGTTACAGTATAGGAGGTAGGAATGTTACGAGGAAAGTTACGAGATCTTAGCCTTACTAGAGCTTTGTGAAACGGGGCCCAGGAATCCTGTGCTTGAAGTGAGTGAGGTAATGAGTTGGGTTTAGTCGCATTGAATCATATATGAGTTATATAACGGTATGTCCGCTTTAAAGTGGGAGGAAAACCCGAAGTAGCGTTTACCAGTTTTAGTGAGACCCAATAGGGTAATGTGACAAGCCTAAAACCAAAATCGGGAAAAAATAAGAGATTCGAACCTATGCAATTCGGCAACTGTAACTGGTCAGAAAGGACTCCGAAGCGTATGGAATAACATTGTGCCATACAATATCATTGATTTTAAGGATTGTATTACGGTGTAATGTCAATGATCTAAAAGGGGTTCGGTGCTTCCGTAGTTTTGAAGGAGTTCGAACGTGCATAATATCATTGGTTAAATAGGGGGCAGTACCATATAATACCATTGATTTTAGAAGATGTTACACTATCTGATATCACTAAATAACTTAAAGAGAAACAGTACATGAAATATCATGCAATAATGCAGTACTATTTTATGCCATCGATTTAAAGGGGTAGCGCAATATTATCTGATGATCTAAAGAGGTGCAGTATTATATATCATTTATTAATGCCATTGTTTTAGGGGGAGCAATGCGGCTTCCGTATAGCCACTACCTGACCAAGCACTACATTGACCTGTTCCAAGTGCCAACCAGGCCGTTTCAGAACACAAACAAAAACGGCTTCTTCTCTTTCTATGGGGACCCCAAAATAAAAATTTCAGGTAATGACATTTGTTACATATAGTCTGGGCTAACGCTAGTCGCTGAATGTGTATGACTTTGATAGAAACCAATAAAAAATTAAACTGAAAAAGAGCCAGTAAGATGGGAGATTCAGAGTCTGAAAAGCATGCAGAATTGCTTCAATCAGGCCTTTCGCCGTTCCGACAAGACGTTGAATGAGCTGATGTATCTTCGAATTAGCAACATTTTTCATATTTTTTTTAATAAGACCATGGATTCATTGAATACTCTACATGGGGTATACCATGATTTGAGCGGGCAAACCATTTGGAAGGGAGTCGCTTAACTTGTAGATAATTATTATCGTATAATTGTTAACTTCAGAATGGGAAGCCAACAGTGACTGGTACTGCACAAAGTACTGGGAAGGCTGGGACGCCAACATTCTTAACCTCAAAGAAGAACTTTGCATCAAAGGAATAAGTAAGTATTGTCTACAGACACACCCTAAGTCGCTGTACAAGAACGTCAATGTTCAAAGAATGTAGTGTGTGTGTGCGTGCGCAGGTGCGGGTGTGTGTGTACCTTTGTGTGTGCGTGCGTGAAGGGTACGGGTTCTTGTTTACATAAACCACATGACGAGGCCTGTTTGACATATGGCAACCTGAAAATTTTCAAATCTAAACTTAAGACATACCTTTTTAAGAAATCTTACTGTGTCTAACTTTTCATTTTCGAGGTGTTCGGAGAGCGCTACTGAGCAGCACGTTTGGACTGGAACTGACGCTATATAAACTTTTTTACTCAGTAAAATCTGATGACTGTAGTCTTATGTTTAAGATAAACGCCCCACAAATCAGTTAAGCCTAAGACGCAGGCAAATGTCGAAAATGGAAAGACATCGATCTTAATTCTTTCAAGTCTGACACTGAGCATTCTGTCAAACAGTGTGAATCCGATGGTGAATACAACAGTGTATCGGATCAGGTAGATTCCTATAACAACACGCTAGACACAGTTCTAAACAAACACGCTCCACTGAAGACATGCACAACAACAACTCACCATCAGACTGCCTGGTAAAATGAGGACATCCGTGAAGCTAAATGGAAAAGGCGAAAGCTAGAGCAACAAATGCAAAGAACAAAACTGACTGTGTACACAGAGTGTCATGCAGAACAATGCAATGCGGTGACCAACCTAATTGAAGATGCAAAACAAGCCTACTTCACATCATCTCTGAAACAGGCAAGCAGTCAAAAGGAAGTCTTCCGGGTCGGAAACGCCTTGCTCTTCAAGAAGAAACAGAGTACTCTCCCTTCCCACTCATTAGCTGCTGCTCTCGCCAACAAATTCAGACTGTATTTCAATGACAGGATTACAAAGATCTGCAACTCTTTGGAACCCTCAAGCAGTGAGATATCTCAAATGTCTCCGACTTCGGCCAAATAGCTGCTCTGGATAAATTTGGGAAACAAGCTCTGAGATCAAGAAGCTTATCATGAAATCCAAAACAACATCTTGTTTCCTTGATCCTGTACCAACTTAAATCCTGTCAGGATGCGTTTCTTTCGATGGTCACCAAAATCATAGACAGCTCACTCGTGAATCATGAAGTCCCAGTGTCACTCAAGGTAGCAACAGTAGCTAAGGTTCCACCTATACGCTGATGATACACAGCTATACCTGGGATTAAGACCACTCTCTGCATCGTCTGTGGAGAGTACATTCCAAGCCATCAGCAGCTGCATCGCTGATATTCGTCATTGAATGAGGATCAACTACTGAAAATTCAACGATGATAAAACGGAGCTACTGATCATCAGACTGAAGACCAGAAACATCACAGTACCAGAGTTCAGGATATGTAATAACTTGATTGTGCTGAGTGTGTATGCTAGAAATCTTTGCGTCCTTCTTTATTCAGAACTGACCCTTGAGGAGCATGTCAACATGGTTTGTAAAAGAGCCTACTACCACATCAGGAACATTGGTCAAATATCTCGATACATGAACCAGAAAGATGTCAAATCCCTTCTTCATGCCTTTGCAACATCCCAGGCTTTTGTTTGGATGCAGAAACACCATTTTGGACCCAGCAACCAGAGTGATTACCCATGCACGGAAGTACGAGCATATAACACCTGTACTCACGGAACTACACTGCCAACAAATCAGGGAGAGGATTCAATTGAAACTCCTATTGTTTGTCTTCAAGGTGATAAATGGCCTTGCTCCAGAATACATCCAGGAGCTAATCACCCCTATCAGCCAAGGAGGACGTTACGATCTATGTCCTCTCTCTTAGTTACTCTCCCAGTCACACATACTGTCACACACTGAACATTCTGCAAAGCAGAAGCTGTGTTGTGGAACAAACTTCCAGCCTACTTACATGACAATACCAACATCACAAGTTTCAGATTTGAACAGAAAACACTCATGTTCAAGAGAGCATGCGACTATGTGCCTTTAAACATCATTTTCCATGATGCCCTGGACATGTTCAGGGTCGTACCATGGATGGACCTCGGAGTCAAAGCCACAGGCATGGCGAACACAATAGTATGAGCAGCGAGCCATGCCATCATGTCATTTAAAATATGCTGTTTGTACCAAGGAAGGGCATCCACTGACAAGATGCTGGACAGTGTCTGAACATTCTCTACAAAGTCGACAGTGACAGTCTTTAAGCGAGTTTTATACTCGTACCTTGTCCCGAACTTGCATTCCAAGATAGGGTGTAGGCCTGATCTTCCATAAGACGCTCAGAAACTCCCCCAACCCCCTTGTATTTTGACTTATCCATCATAAGTTACCTTGCCACGTTTCAAATAAAGAGTATTATATTTGTCGAGACCTAATGTCATGCCAATTTCATTAGAAAATGACTCGACAAGGAGAACCTGTTTTTTTTAAATTGGTGTCTCCTTTGGCATTTTTGGGAAATGACTCATTTAGTTATTTAATTGGTCTCCGTTTTTTGAAAAGCAAATCACAAATTTCCTCATTTATAGAGTTAAAGAAAATGTAAACAGGATTTTCGGAAAGATCTGAAACTGAAGATGAAGAGGAGTGATGGTCAGAAATACCTGGGCCAGTTGGCTCTTTGCCAGAAGGGTTTCCATCAAAAGAGGAAAGAAGTTGACGCTGACGTAAAGTTTTGGGTCTTTTGCCACTTGAGCATTCTGCTCATGCAATGGTTCCTGACGGGTACCAGTTGTGGGTTTAACTGGTCTAACGGCGCTTGTGATTATTAATCCGCCGGAGTTGGTCTCTGACATTTGGCTCCGTCTGGTAAGTATACATTGGTATGACATTGTATGGTATGCCGTTTATTTGCGGATTTCAGGCCATCCTGTCGCTTTCACACACTCAAGTAGCGTGATTGTTAGATGGTTGGACCAAAATATTCTTGTTTGGGTTCTTCCCCTGGGGCAAGTCCCATGTCCAGTATGATTGATGTCATTACCGGAGGAAAATCATATCTATCATCATTGACTGAAATGTTTATGACATAACTAATTCCATTCGTTAAGGTGAGGTTTGTTGGTAAGGATTCGTCTTAAGCTGCATAAGGGCCTAATTTATAAGAGACATTTTCCATTATGCCCTCTACAAATTCTAGGTCGCACCATGGACGTAGCTATGAGTCAAATCCACAATAACTGTAGTCTACAATACCTGTCTTGAATAGGACGTAAGTAAGAGGTTTGGGAAATATGTTGGGGAGGATGATAATGGATGATAATGGATTGGAAACGGAAAAGCAAAGGACTAACCAAATCGCCCTGTATTATTCCTCTACTGATACCAAATATTTTGTACTGTGTATTCAGACAATTTTTTCTGGGATCAGTCAAATCACAAATTCCTTGGGAGAAGTATTCGACCTTTGCAGATCCAAGGTGGAGCATCCCGTTTCCACGAGAGAAAAAACCTGAAACAGAGAATTCAAGTTTGGAAGCTAGGGAACAGTTCCCCAATACCGGTTTCAAATATCATCAGAGCCTGGTGCTGTATGAGGTTTTGACATTTAAATAATACTTTTCAAGCAGTCTGGTGTGTTGGAACATAAAAACAGCACAGTTATTTTCTCATGCATTGCATAATCGTAATCACAATTCCATTGTGACTCACGGTTGAGACTGGGCTCCGACTACAACTGTCACTAGAACCTTCAATTGGCATCCAGGGGAGTCTGCTTTTCATCATCACCATCACCCTTTGATTTGAGTTTGCCTATGCACCTGCTTTTTATTTTGTATTTATCGAGAGTTTATTCTGTTTCATATTTCTTTCTTTCCCATTTTTCTTACTTTCGGTTCAAGTCTTTTTTATCCATAAACTTTTTTACGTTCTTACAAGTCTTTTGGCTTTAAAACATTCAACATTTTGGACAATTACCTTTTCTATCATTGTCCTGTATTTCTGTTTCAATTTTCTCCCAACTAACCTTTGCTTCCTTGACATTGGAATCCCTGGTGATTTTAGTTTAAGGCACAGCTCAATCCAGGAAATGCATATTCTAGTTTCTCTTATTTCAAAAATGCATTTGTTTGGGGCTTTATCCATAGGACTAGATCCTTTTTCTTTGCAAAGTGTGTGAAGTTTCGAACGGCAGCATACACATAACAGGGAAGTATTGTTATGTTTTACAGATTAAGATAAAATGCAGCAAAGATAACCGGCACTGACGGTTACGATGGTAAGACTCATCATCAGCTCAGGAACCCTTGCTCCCTCTAAACGCAGCTCACAAAGCGAATGTGACATGGGACTTCTTCCAGGAAGCACTGCCTAGTCGAACCCACCGAGAACTTTCCAGAGAATATGGAGACTTCCCTAATACTGCATTACCCAGAGTGTCAGAAGGGGTGTGATCCCGGTGGAGAACCCGTGCACTCTCTTGATCTGCGCCCAGAGAATCAGGAGGTACCAAACCAAGGGCACCGAGCCTGATGACAGTGTACTTGAAATGAACGTGAGACATTCAAAGACACGGTCCGCATATTTATCATTTTTTCCCTGAATCTTGCCAATCACATTGCTGTCAAATGGGACAGGAATTCGGTAACATTATTATTTTCACTGGCTTCATGAAAAAAGGATTAGATTTGCTGCGAGGAAATTGTCTTAGGCCGTATATGGGCCTATTTTAAAAGAATTTAAAGAATTTTAAATGCATCATTTTCCAAGGCGCCATGGGCATAATCAGGTACATATCACGGATGGACCTCCAGGTAAATGCCACAGGCATGGCGAATGAGGTAATAAAGCAACGAGCCATGCCATCGTGTTTGTGTGTCAGTGAAATCAAAACTTTGATATTCTGTCCAACAACCTTGGTATGATTAAAATAGCTGTGTAATTTCTTGCTTTCATTCTGAGTTATGACGTGCCTCACTAGAGGATCACCAGATGAATAGATATTTACAAAGGTAAATATAATTCTACCATGAAGAGCCTCCACATTAATCAACCAGCGACCTCCAGAACTAAATATAAACTATTAAGAGAGGGACGAGGATGTTGGGCTCTGTTATCAGACTTGATCCTTTTAATGACGTGGTCAAGACTTTGGATATCTTGCCTTGTCCAGTCGACTATTATATGTTACTATGAATATAATGCATTATTAGAATTGTTATTATAGACGACTACTTTGATCGCACGGTGGCCCCGGTATATGACGAGCTTTACCATGACCACAGCCCCAAGGGGTGGGACCGTTGGGTCAAGAAATGGAGCCGACTATCTGTAGCAGAATTCCTGAAGTCCGACATCTTCCAGAACCCGGACGACAGGTACAAACTCAGACCATGGCCACAGAAAGCTATTGAGGCTTACACCGTGCGGAACTATATTCCGCTCATCAACGCCAACCTGGTGGAGTATCTCAGAGAGTTGTTAGGCCATTGGTGGAAGGATCCCTTGTACACGCCAACTGAGGGCATGGAGGAAATTGCAAAGGCCTTCACGCGAAAGAATACAAAAGGATGGAACCCGGATGTGTATCTGAGTAACGACATCCGGTATGGGATAAAAGTTGAAGCCATTGAGGAGGTCAGTTGTATCCTGCTGATCCATTGAGCAAATATCGCGAATATCATAAATATAACGCTCTGTGTTACCATGTTGGATTTGGAGACTGCCTCATTGCAAAACCACTTTATGACAACAAAAGTACAATGATACCAATATCGATCCCTCGAGACACTTTTTTTCTTTGGAAAACCCACGAGGTCCAAAGAATGAAAGAAAACTGCCGAGCACATAAAGTCTTTATTTCTTTACTTATTTCAGTATTTTCCTGAACAGATTTTTATTTTCAAAATAAACCCAAACCTTCCCTTTAGATTAACTTATACAGGACAAAACCATGAGCTTTGATATTTGACTTTAGTGTTTGGCTCCTTGTGAGGGAACTTCGTTCCTCATTTTGGCTTAAAGGAACCTACTTTAAGAACAAACTTGATATTTCTGAAATGATATAAAATCGTGAACAATTTGCTTAGACGTTCCTGGATAATGTTAAAACTCATAAATGACGATGTCGATATTAAAGTAGAGTTTATTTCACTGTCTGTAGGTTTTACAGCAAAACGGTGAGAAAACCGTGAGGGTTACTGGTCGGAACGAGACGAGCAAACTGCCGGTAGAGTTCACCGGTGATGCCGTAATCATAACAGTCCCCCTGACGGTTCTCCGACAGATGAAGGTGCCCCTGACAAGGTCAAGGCAGCAGGCAGTAGAGGGCATCTTCTACGAAGCATCTACCAGGGTTCTGCTACAGTGCCGGACTAGGTTCTGGCAGAATCCAGACAACTTACAGGGAGGATTTTCCAGGACAAACCTACCCATTGGTAAGCTTCTGTATCTGTGTCTAAGTTTCTGTTTTTCTTGAGACAGGTGCTACGCTTTAATGAAGACTGTTAGGCATTTAGAATTGTTACACTAAAGGTGAACGATGTAAGTACGTTCACTCCTGTAATATGAGGAACAAGACATTGAATTCTTACTTTTTCAGACATTCCCCGCCAACCTACAAAAGGTTTACTGAAAGATCTGTTTATTCTTGCAGGTCAGCTACACTACCCAGACTGGGAGAAGTCGGGGATACCGGAAGATGAGCGTGGAATCCTCCTAATCTACACATGGGGACAAGACGCGGAAATGTTCGGTGCCCAAAAAACAGAAGAGGCCATCGAGAATGCTGTGAAACAGGTCGCAACAATTCACCCCGAGATTGTTGATAATTTTTAAGTTGGGGCAGTACAAGCCTGGTTCAACGAACCCACAGCTCAGGGTGCATTTGTGTATCTCAAACCAGACCAATTTAACGACAGCCTCTTGCAGCTTCTGAAATCAGACCACCCTGTTTACTTAGCTGGCGAGGCACTGTCGTGGTCCAATGGCTGGATACAGGGGGCGCTAGAATCAGGCTTGAGGGCGGCCTATGAGTTCTACAGTTATAACGAAAAGCAGTTCCCGCCTGAAACGAAGAAATGTCAATGATAGATTGAAAGATATAGTGTTGTGAGGGCTGACATGTACCCTGTATTGCAACAGCCTGACAGTCAACACACGACAACGCTACTTACGCCATTAACTACATTCTCTACAGGTTGAAAATCAGTACTAGGCAATGCTGCTTACATGACTTGCCTACATAATCAACAGCTGGTGAACCGGCACTAGACAATACTGCATTGATTACAACACTATAAAAACTTAAATGGCATCATATCCAGTTTGGCATCATAACCAGGGTATTATATAGGCAGGGACTCCGTTCTGGCAAAAACATGGCATTATATCCAGGTTGGCATTATAACCAGGGGCAATATAACCAGGGGCATTATAACCAGGATTTAGTGCTCTGTGGTGTTGGGAGCTTATGTTATAAGTTAGAACTTTCTACTATATATTTTGAAAAACTGTTTGTATTTTGCCTTTTGCTTTAGAAATAAATAATTAGAAGTATCTTGCTCAGCTGTGTGGCTGTTATGCATATTATTGTTTCGTCGTTTTATATCCCCGTCCCTACTAATATTGAGTGTAATTGAGACTGGACCAGACAAACTAGTGATTGGCCTAATGAGCATCCCTGTGACTGGAAATCAACCAGCTCACGCAGATCACTTAGCCTCATACGACAAGAACAGATTGCTGAGGATTGCTTAGTGAGTGAGTGTATATGGTTTTGTGCCACTCCTAGCAATATTCCAGCAATATCATTGCGGGTGACACCAGAAATGGCTTCACACATTAAACCAATGTGCGGAATAGAACTCAGGTCTTCGGTGTGACGAGTGAACGAGCAGACCACTAGGCTATCCCCATTGGTGTCTGTGGCTTCAGGTGTAGGTTGGCAGGTGTTCCCTAATGGTATATGTGACTACAGGTGTAGGTTAACAGGTGTTCTCTAATGGTATATGTCACTACAGGTGTAGGTTGGCAGGTGTTCCCTAATGGTATATGTGACTACAGGTGTAGGTTGGCAGGTGTTCTCTAATGGTATCTGTGACTACAGGTGGAGGTTAACAGGTGTTCTCTAATGGTATCTGTGACTACAGGTGTAGGTTGACAGGTGTTCTCTAATGGTATATGTGACTACAGGTGTAGGTTGGCAGGTGTTCCCTAATGGTATATGTGACTACAGGTGTAGGTTAGCAGGGTGTTCTCTAATGGTATATGTGACTACAGGTGTAGGTTAACAGGTGTTCTCTAATGGTATATGTGACTACAGGTGTAGGTTAACAGGTGTTCTCTAATGAGTGAGTGAGTGAGTGAGTTTGGTTTTACGCCGCTTTTAGCAATATTTCAGCAATATCACGGCGGGGGACACCAGAAATTGGATTCACACATTGTACTCATATGGGGAATCGAACTCTGGTCTTCAGCGTGACGAGCAGACGCTTTAACAACTAGGCTACCCCACCGCACCTGTTCTCTAATGGTATATGTGACTTCAGGTGTAGGTTGGCAGGTGTTCCCTAGTGGTATATGTGACTACAAGCGGAGGTTGGCAGGCATTCTCTAATGGTATCTGTGACTACAGGTGGAGGTTGGCAGGTCTTCCTTAATGGTATCTGTGACTACAGGTGTAGGTTGGCAGGTGTTCTCTAATGTTATCTGTGACTACAGGTGTAGGTTGGCAGGTGTTTCCTAATGGTATATGTGACTACAGGTGTAGGTTGGCAGGTGTTCCCTAATGGTATATGTGACTACAAGCGGAGGGTGGCAAGCGTTCTCTAATGGTATCTGTGACTACAGGTGTAGGTTGGCAGGTGTTCTCTAATGGTATCTGTGACTACAGGTGTAGGTTGACAGGTGTTTCCTAATGGTATATGTGACTACAGGTGTAGGTTGGCAGGTGGTCTCTAATGGTATATGTGACTACATGTGTAGGTTGGCAGGTGTTCTCTAATGGTATATGTGACTACAGGTGTAGGTTGGCAGGTGTTCCCTAATGGTATCTGTGACTACAGGTGGAGGTTGGCAGGTGGTCTCTATTGGTATATGTGACTACAGGTGTAGGTTGGCAGGTGTTCCCTAATGGTATCTGTGACTACAGGTGTAGGTTGGCTGGTCTTCCCTAATGGTTTATGTGGCTATAGGTGTAGGTTGGCAGGTGTTCCCTAGTGGTATATGTGACTTACAGGTGTTGGTTGGCAGGTTTTCTCTAATGGTATTTGTGACTACAGGTGTAGGTTGGCAGGTGACCCCTCATGGTATATGTGACTACAGGTGTAGGTTGGCAGGTGTTCCTTAATGATATATGTGACTACAGGTGTAGGTTGGCAGGTGTTCCCTTATGGTTAATGTGACTACAGACGTAGGTTTTCAGGTGGTTTGTAATGGTATATGTGACTACAGGTGTAGGTTGACCGGTGTGCTCTTATGGTATTTGTGACTACAGGTGTAGGTTGGCAGGTGTGTGAATTACTTCAAAGTTAAAAGAGAGAAATAATACTGGATTAAGCCACCTCACTAAGCTGACATGCTGTGATTTAACTTAATTATTGAATGAAGAGGAGTGAACACCAGCTCACTCTCTTTCCCATGGATGCCGTCCAAGGAACCCATGTAAAGACAACCTTATTGGTCAAAATTCAGTGACCATCAGTGAGTTGCATTGCTCAGTGTTTGGAAGTTTCCTTTTCCTTCTTTAGAACCGGGTAGCCTGGGGTCTATTCTCCACCTGGGTACACCGTCTACAGCCCGTTTCTGCTGATTCTACACATGATGCAGTGTTGCCGATCTATATTTTACGATCGCTTCTACTGCTATATCTGTCAACGGTGCCTGCGATATTTGGATTTGGAAACACGAGGGCAGTTTGTAAATGCGAACTCTTATTCTTGAGAAGCTCTCTTCTGACATTGATATACAAGCTCCTTATCGATAAATGTCTGCTTAGCATGCACTTCAACTCATAAATTCTCATCTTGTGTTTACAAAGTCTATTTTAAATAACAATTTTATTAGAATAAGATCTTGATAAAATTGCTGATACGACGGTCTTCAATGTTATTTTTCCAATGAATTTCTTCACATATCTTCAATATTTACTTTTATATAGAATCGGAATTGTCATTTTGTCTTGTTCCTGCTTGAAACTGTTTCATGCCTTTGATTGTCCATTACTTGGTTATCACATGTCATCGCATCCAAGTTGCATATATCGATGCTCATGCTGTTGATCCCTGGGTGGTCTGGTCCATACTCGATTATTTACAGACCGTCGCCATATAGCTGGAATATTGCTGAGTGCGGCGTAAAATTAAACTCACTCACCCATTCAAGGATACATTTCCCTATAGGCCGGGTTATCAAATTGGTCCGGACACCAGCATCATCGTACAGTATCAGCGCTACTGTTCAAAATGTATAAACGCCTAAGTCTGTACTATGTAACTTGCATTTGCAGAGGACGCTTTAATACCGCAGCAAGTGACAATATGAAGCTGCAAGATAATACTATATTCGTCATCACTCGCCCCTTTCCGTAACCTCCAAGAAGGCTCGTCCCCACTCGATAAATATTATGTGCGAAAATACGACAAACTAATCGGGATGCGCGAACTGATTGCGTTACTTTGAACAAAATAATCCCGACTACTTAAATCGTTTATGACATTATGTGATTGTTTAAAAATCATAAAAAATATATATATATAGTCATATTGACATTACAAGGAACATAGCTAACAGAATTGCGTTGCATAATTTCAATCATTTAAGAAGAAGAATGTCTTGAATGGTGAGGTATTCAAATGCGCACGTGCGTTTGTTCACATAACGGCCCTCATGGGTCTAACTGAACATTTTTCTAATGATCTTGCGGGGAGTGGTTTGGAGATTTTTCGTCCGCTTTCCAACATTTTAGGACATGTAATTATAAATCGCTGTTTCAACTTTAATCTTTAACATTGGGCTTAACTTTTACTTCACTGGGGATATTTTAGTCTGACGTTTCTGGGGTCCTTCATAATTATTTAAGCGTACTCATTGTAAAAACTTCAGCTGGGGTATCGCAGCAAGATTACACTAATGTTCAGTTTACAAATATTTTAAAGTCATTGTAGTATCTGTTTTTTTACAAAAGCGTAGTAGGGCCACGGTGAAAAAAATATTTGGGTCACTATCTCCTACGTACGACTAAGTATCTCCTACGTAGGATTTAATATCTCCTACATAGGACTTAGTATCTCCTACGTAGGGCAGTTGTGTGTGTGTGTGTGTGTGTGTGTGTGTGTGTGTGTGTGTGTGTGTGTGTGTGTGTGTGTGTTTGTGTGTGTGAATAGATGTATGTATGTTAGATTAAACATAACCATACCAAAACCTCCATAACTGCAATTAGAACAGGGTCCACGTCACCCTAACGTTATACACACACAATAACACTGTATAGTAACACTGCGTTAGTGTCATTAATATTCACTGACTCACATTTCGACTATCTAACGTCCTGCATAGCCAAACATTCCTCAACTTAATCACCATCCCTAAAAAGGATATATTAAGTACTACGTAGGAGATAGTATGCCCTACGTAGGAGATACTAAGTCCTACGTAGGAGATATTTAGTCCTACGTAGGAGATACTAAGTCCTACGTAGGAGATAGTAAGTCCTACGTAGGAGATACTATGTCCTACGTAGGAGATACTAACTCCTACGTAGGAGATACTAAGTCCTACGTAGGTGATACTAACTCCTACGTAGGGAGATACTAAGTCCTACGTAGGAGATAGTAAGAGATACTATGTCCTACGTAGGAGATGCTAAGTCCTACGTAGGAGATATTAAGTACTACGTAGGAGATAGTAAGTCCTACGTAGGAGATATTAAGTACTACGTAGGAGATAGTAAGACCCCAAAAAAATTTCACCGTGGCCCTACTACGCTTCCGTAGTTTTTGGATTTCTTGTGGCTGAAAAAAAATAATTGTATTTGCATATTTAATTAAACAAATCCCATTTGTGATTCTTAAACCGTATTTAGAAATATACATTTGGAAATGTATGGTGAACCGCTTTTAATGGTTACATAAGAATAACTGTTTAAGAACACGTTTTCTGCATCATGAAATAGGTTTAATTCTTTATCAGAAATTTAAAAAAATTAAAAACTAAACAGCAATACAATATTTGAGTTCTTCGGTGATAGTAAGTACCACTAGAATCAAACAGGAATAGAGTTATTGTTCTTGTTTAAAGTAGTTCTGATGTTCATACGCCAAAATGTGATCCATCAAGAGGGTCACGAGTCGCTATCCTACTTGTCCCGGAATGGTCACGAATAGATGATAATGGTATCTTCCGCATCTTCTAATGTGCTGTGTGTTTTACATGGGATATAAATAACGCCACGGTATATATACTCTCCTGTGTGCGCAAGTGTCACTTCGACACTTTAATGACTGAGTCCCCACTTCTACGAGCCATCATATCGTGTACATCACGTGACCGGACATTTCACTCGTTTGAACACAATCGCATAACACTGAAATCACATCAGCTTGCGGCCCAGGTCTGTTACTCCTCTATGTTTGTCTAAAAACAGTAATCACTCAATCCTGGACAACGTTACAGTGATATAAGTAGACATAAATGTGGATTCTTTTCAAAATTGAAGACGTGTAGATGATAAAAGCATATGATTTACTAAAAAGATTTGTAAATCGTGGCGAATCGTCACATATCGCTGGCCAGGGATGACCGCATGGAACTGAGTAAGATTATCCACTCAGTCATCCACGATCACCCTACAATTTATGGGTATACACAGGGGTCGAAAGTGCTCAATTTTTGTGTCATTTCACATCAAATAGTGAAATGACACGGATAAAATATTTTCTATGTGCCATGACGGCACGACTAAAATTATGAAAATAATACGAACCATGGTTCTTAAACCGTACAAAAACAAAGCTGTACGAAATTCATTAAGAGCATTCTCCCACACACAGATCTCATACTAGAGCATTATCCCACAGACAGATCTCACACCACAGCATTCCCACACACACAGATCTCACACTAGAGCATTATCCCACAGACAGATCTCACACCAGAGCATTCTGCCACACACAGATCTCACACCAGAGCATTCTCCCACATACAGATCTCACACCACAGCATTCTCCCACATACAGATCTCACACCAGAGCATTCTCCCATAGACAGATCTCACACCACAGCATTCTCCCACATACAGATCTCACACCACAGCATTCTCCCACATACAGATCTCACACCAGAGCAATCTCCCATAGACAGATCTCACACCACAGCATTCTCCGACTGACATATCTCACACCACAGCATTCTCCCACATACAGATCTCACACCACAGCATTCTCCAACATACAGATCTCACACCACAGCATCATCCCACATACAGATCTCACACCACAGCTTTTTCCCACACACATATCTCACACCACAGCATTCCCACACATACAGATCTCACACCATAGCATTCTCTCACACACATATCTCACACCACAGCATTCCAACACATACAGATCTCACACCACAGCATTCTCCCACATACAGATCTCACACCACAACATTCTCCCACATACAGATCTCACACCAGAGCATTCTCCCACACAGAGATCTCACACCACAGCATTCTGCCACACACAGATCTCACACCACAGCATTCTCTCACACACATATCTCACACCACAGCATTCCCCCCACACAGATCTCACACCAGAGCATTCTCCCACATACAGATCTGACACCACAGCATTCTCCCACATACAGATCTCACACCACAGCATTCTCCCACATACAGATCTCACACCAGAGCATTCTCCCACACAGATATCTCACACCACAGCATTCTCCCACACACAGATCTCACACCACAGCATTCTCTCACACACATATCTCACACCACAGCATTCCCCCACACAGATCTCACACCACAGCATTCTCCCACATACAGATCTGACACCACAGCATTCTCCCACATACAGATCTCACACCACAGCATTCCCACACACACAGATCTCACACCACAGCATTCTCCCACAGACAGATCTCACACCACATCATTCTCCCACACACATATCTCACACCACAGCATTCCCACACTCAGAGATCTCACACCAGAGCATTCTCTCACACACATATCTCACAACACAGCATTCCCACACATACAGATCTCACACCACAGCATTCTCCCAGATACAGATCTCACACCACAGCATTCGCCCACATACAGATCTCACACAAGAGCATTCTCTCCACACACATATCTCACACCACAGCATTCCCCCCACACAGATCTCACACCAGAGCATTCTCCCACATACAGATCTGACACCACAGCATTCTCCCATACAGATCTCACACCATCTCCCACATACAGATCTCACACCAGCGCATTCTCCCACACAGAGATTCTTCTCACACAGAGATCTCCCACCACAGCATTCTCACAGATCTCACACCACAGCATTCTCTCACACACATATCTCACACCACAGCATTCCCCCCACACAGATCTCACACCACAGCATTCTCCCACATACAGATCTGACACCACAGCATTCTCCCACATACAGATCTCACACCACAGCATTCCCACACACACAGATCTCACACCACAGCATTCTCCCACAGACAGATCTCACACCACATCATTCTCCCACACACATATCTCACACCACAGCATTCCCACACTCAGAGATCTCACACCAGAGCATTCTCTCACACACATATCTCACAACACAGCATTCCCACACATACAGATCTCACACCACAGCATTCTCCCAGATACAGATCTCACACCACAGCATTCGCCCACATACAGATCTCACACAAGAGCATTCTCCCACATACAGATCTCAAACAAGACCATTCTCGCACACTCAGATCTCACACTAGAGCATTCTCCAACAGACAGATCTCACACCACAGCATTCTCCCACATACAGATCTCACAGAAAAGCATTGTCCCACATACAGATCTCAAACAAGATCATTCTCGCACACTCAGATCTCACACCAGGGCATTCTCAAACATATAGATCTCACAAAAGGCCGCACTCTATCAGACAGATTTTACACCAGAGCATTCTCCCACAGACGGATCTCACACCAGAGCGTACTCCGACAGACAGCTGATCTCACAACAAAGCGTACTCCGACAGACAGCTGATCTCACAGCAAAGCGTACTCCGACAGACAGATCTCACAGCAAAGCGTACTCCGACAGACAGATCTCACAGCAAAGCGTACTCCGGCAGACAGATCTCACAGCAAATCGTACTCTGACAGTCAGATCTCACACCAGAGCATTCTCCCACAGATGTATCTCACTCACACTAGATCTTTCTGCGACAGAGAGAACTCTTAGCAGAAATTTTCAGTCATTTGGTTTGACAGATTGACTGTAACATATATACACTATATAGTAAACGTCCTTAGGTGACCGTAACTCACATACCCTAACACACACGTATGGTAGCCTTAGCGCTAACGTTGTTTTGTATAACGGCACCCTGGACCTCGTTCCTTACATGTTTACGTATCTTCATGACTACGATTTGATGATACAACAACGCATATTTTCTCATTTCCAATGTGTCCACGTGCACATGCGTTATCTCCAACTTCCGTGATCACATGACTTGGTACGTGTGTCCTCAGTCATGAGCGTGTTATTGAACCACGACACACGCTTAATCAAATTGTAAACAAGGAAGGCTTCGCCCTTGAGTCATGGTCCCGTGATAGACATAAATTTATATGATGTAATACAAGGAGTATGTATACAACTATTAAACGCAAATTTTATTGTTGCGTTAGCGTGAGTGAGCTAGGTGTACGCTGCTTTTAGCAATATTCCAGGAATATCATGGCGGGGGACACCAGAAATGAACTTCACACATTGTACCCATGTGGGGAATCGAACCCCGGTCTTCGGCATAACGAGCGAACGCTTTACCTACTAGGCAACCTCACCACCCCCGTTACGTATAAACCACTAAACTATTCGGAAAAGGGAAATGGGCAATAGAAATGGACAACCCTGTGCACGCGTGAACTGTGTCAAAATTTTAATGATAGTTTGTTAAACAACTTTTTTATTTTTATGACATAAATTCTGCAAAAAAATCACAGAGTTGGTCTGATGTTTTGATTATGATCAGTGTTTCATTGAGTACTATATGTTTAGTAGTTTTCGAGTTAGATTGCAATTCGTCGGTCCGATTCTGAGCCAAACGGACTATAACATCGAACTTCACAACAGGTTTTAGGTCGCAGAGTACGCCAGAGATCTCTCCCAGTACAAAACCTTGATACATTGGAGCAAGCCCTCCATCACAAATGGAACGTGAACGTCAAATTCAACGTCTGATGCAGTCGCTGAGGAGCAGTTATAGCAATTATTATTATTGGATATTATATAGCGCATATATCCACGCAATAGTGCTTGATCGAGGCGCTGGTATGTTTTCCCTCGATCATTGCATGTCAATCTCAACGACACATCTCATTATCAATCTCATCATCCCTGGGGATCATACAACTCTAGCTGTCACAAGGCGCGCCAAGTTTTTGCGGCTTTCCCATCCTTACGAGGTACCCATTCACAGCTGGGTGGACTGGGACACATAGTCACAGTACTTTGTCCCACTTTAGTGCACGTTGCTGTACCCGCAACTAGGTGTTTGCACGTATTCATGTGGCCACCATCTGGTCATATACCAACGCATTCGTGGGTTCTTTTAAGTGCACAGGTTTGTGTACTGTACACTAGGGTTTGTGACAACACTGAAAGAATCTGCACACAAAGTTGACTCCTAGGTTTTTACACCCGGTCACAGGTGGGCTCGATCCCCGGCACCTCATGCTCGCTGGATCACTAGCCTGGCGCCTTAGCCAGCTCGCCCACCACGCCAGTTATATTGCATACTACACCAGATGTTGACATTGTGCTCGGGTATTGATGCGTATGGGATTTCTTGAGGATTGTATGCCCGTATCTTGAAAAAGACCGCACTTGTCAATATCATACGATCATAGTTATCAGCACCACAAACTGAGTCAGTTTTGGCCATGTTAGCTCATATGAATAAATTGCAGTTTTTCCTTCTTTTGCTTTTCGATTTGCCGTTTAATTTTTCCTCGGGTTCAGTTTTTGGTTTACTATGGTTAATGGTAGCATATTGATACTATGAACAGTATGGGTTGTTGCGATACTTTTTTCCATGCGTATATTTATAGCAGGGCGCCTCTTCTCTGACATTACTTTCAGCTTGAATGTGACAGTGAGTGAACGCGTTGGGTTCTGTACAGCTTATTTCAGCCACAAATTGTCTTCGCACTTTATGCCCATGACTTGAACTATAGCCTGACAAGCTAACACTTGATCACCTGGAGTACCCCAGTATCCTCTGTGTCAGTGTCTTTATGGTGGTAATGTACTAGCTGAATGCATGACTCCAGTTCTATAGCCATAACCACATGCCATTTACCACACGCAGCAAAACATGCTACTGCAAGTTAAAGTTAATCTACCCTGATTACCATGACCCCAGTTGAAACACCAGGGTGATTGAAAGGCCCATGGTTGCCAGAACGGGTGTGCCACCATTATAGTTTGGTTTGGTTGTTGTTTAACGCCGCACTCAGCAGTATTCCAGATATATGGCGGCAGTTTGTAGATAATGGAGTCTGGACCAGACAATCCAGTCATCAACAGCAATAGCATCGAACTGGGATACGGTGACATGTGTCAACAAAGTCAGCGAGCCTGACCATCCGATCATGTTAGTCACCTCTTACGACAAGCATGGGTTGCTGAAGATCAGTTCTAACCCGGATCTTCACGGGTAGCCACCAATTTAATTTTTCTGGACATAATTCCACACTGGTGGCCAAGCTGTTCCAGGAATGATTCCTTCACACTCCGGACATATATTCAAGTACGACTTGGTTTTGCCTGAGTTGAAAACATTTCCTGGCTCGTCATAAACTGGTAACAACGCCAGAACCCTGATCCACAAAACGTTCGACGCTCTATGGCGTTCGTAAGCCTATGACAAACCATAGAGTTACGACAGACCGTAACGTTACGAACGCTGACGTTACAAGCCGGGTGGACTGTACAGGGCTGTTGTCATGAGTCAAACATAGTCGTGTCTTACCTGTCCCATTACAATAGATTTGTGTTCTGATCTACCCCAATGTCAGAGTGAACTGGTTAGAATAGGCCACGAACACTCGATTACATGTTTAGTGTCATGTACTTGAGGGTGTTGGGGAATCCTTATGTCCCCCGCCGTGATATTGCTGTAATGTTGCTAAAAGCGGCGTGAAACTAAAACTCATTCACTCACTCATGCACCTTATGTAAGGCGTGACTTGATCGGGTTGATAAGTTCGGTTAGTTGATTGCGTGTTAGTCTACCCTGACGGCGTGGGATATTGCTCTCAATATCAACCACTGTTTTTTGTCTGACTTAAGTATTTACAATATGTTTTGATACAGATGGAAGATGTTCTCATGGATAATCAACAATCACTCAAACAAAACATTAAGTACAACACCAGTCAGGTACCGTTTCGGTTTTATCGTCCTCATTTTCATGTATAGTTGCAACGCCCACCATCACGGTGAAACCATATGTAATATAATTGTCACAGTGTGAAACTGAATGAGTTATGACCGTTCTTAGAATGATGCCATAATTGTGTCATGCCAGTCCTCAGTCTTACGCTATAGGGATTATAATCGTCAATAATGATGTTATACACGTCCTTTGGGTCAAACCATAACAGATCAAACCGTCCTCAGTTTGACGCCGTAAGGGTTATAACCGTCCTTAAAGTGTAACTACCTTAGCAATAACGGTCGTCAGTGTGATATCATTGGCTATACCGATCCCAATATGACGCAGTATTATAACAGTCCTCAGTGCGATAACCGCGCTTAATGTATGACTAAGTTATAACTGTCCTCAGCGTGATATCATTGGTTGTAACGACCCCCATATGACGCCATGTGTGTCATAACAGTCCTCAGTGTTATAACCGCCCTTAATGTATGACTAAGTTATAACTGTCCTCAGCGTGATAACATTGGTTATAACGACCCCTACAAGACGCCATGTGTGTTATACTTGTAACAGTCCTCAGTGTGATAACCGTCCTTAATGTATGACTAAGTTATAACTGTCCTCAGTGTAATATCACTAGTTATAGCGACCCTTTTATGACGCCACGTGTGTTATAACTATCCTCAGTGTGACACGTACGGCTATAACAGACCATAATAACACGCACTTATCGATATACCTTTAGATATGTCAATTAACTATTGTGGCAATTGTCTTTATACTTTTCTTTGAATGTTGTTCTTTCAATGGTCACCTGAATAAACACTCTGCGTTGTTTCACCACTCAGCCTGTCTCTATTTTCTGACATTTCACAGATCCGTGAAGATCCGGGTTAGAATTCATCTTCAGTAAACCATGCTTGTTGTAAGAGCCGACTAACGGGATCGGGTGGTCAGACACACTGACTTTGTTGACACATGTCATCATATTCCAATTCCAATTCGATGCTCCTGCTGTCGATCACTGGATTGGCTGGTCCAGACTCGATTATTTACAAACCGCCGCCATATAGCCTGGATATTGCGGCGTTGAGCAACAAACAAACAAATCAGACATATATCACGAGGCCATCAATATCACATGTAGATATTATACCGGATGCAATGGCGAAACGGGGCGTGTTTTGGTTGCTTTATATTCCAGGTGTAAAGTTGTGTTATAGGGAAAGTAAGGTCGAACCACAAACAGGTCACTGAGATTGAAGAGATTGGATTTGATACGTGAGGCAGGGCACGTTTACTACTACGTTAGTGAGTGGGTGAGGTGGGTTTTACGTCGCTTTTAGCAATATTTCAGCAATATCAAGGCGGGGAACACTAGAAATGGGCTTCACACATTGTACACATGTGGGGAATCAAACCCGTGTGACGAGCGAACGCTTTAACCACTATTCTATCCCATCGCCCTACTACTTTCAGACGCGTAGCAAGCCATTATTTTTCGTGTAAGCCCGATAGGTTACAAAGCTGTATATTTAGATAGTATTGAAGGCTTGCCGAACCTTTTTAGCAGCAATCATGTGTAAGCACGGGCTTTAGTTGATAATGGTAGCTGCGCCCCTGGCATTAATGAAACCCACGAGCACGGGCATGGCGCCAACACATTAAGATACATAAGGACATAGCTTGAGACTTCCTCGTTGTCATTGCTTAAACGGCAACAATGTTATAACCCCTACACACATATATGTCAACACGAATGACGTGTTACAGAGAGTTCGAGGGTGTGAAAAGCATGACATTTCACGTCTAACTTTGTTCACGAGGACTGACCATTTCCACGAATTCACAATTACATTTACATAATCACAACGCATGCGCACGTGATACTTGAGTCACAACCATGTTAAATAATACATTGTGAATTCTATCTGTAGTAGACAAACACTGACAAAGTATATATACAATGACTTGGTATTTAACTGCGATAATCATAACGTCACAACATAGAGCTTACATTTAAACATGCTCTAAATATTCCCCGAGGCAGCGTGATCATGTCACATTCATCATATTGTGTTTGATGTTTTGTTTTGTTTCTTTTTGCGTTGTATATACACTTAACAAAAACTCTGATTTGTTACTCAGTGAACTGTCATTTAAATTCAAATATAAACATGTCGGGGGAAATTATCAATCACAATTGGGCGAAATGTCGGGTGGATGATCGATATAAGCATTGACGTATGTGAGGTGGATGATCGATATAAGCATTGATGGATGTGGGGTGGATGATCGATATAAGCATTGACGGATGTGAGGTGGATGATCGATATAAGCATTGATGGATGTGGGGTGGATGATCGATATAAGCATTGACGGATGTGAGGTGGATGATCGATATAAGCATTGATGGATGTGAGGTGGATGATGATGGATGTGGAGGTGGATGATCGATATAAGCATTGATGGATGTGAGGTGGATGATCGATATAAGCATTGACGGATGTGAGGTGGATGATCGATATAAGCATTGATGGATGTGAGGTGGATGATCGATATAAGCATTGATGGATGTGGGGTGGATGATCGATATAAGCATTGACGGATGTGAGGTGGATGATCGATATAAGCATTGATGGATGTGAGGTGGATGATCGATATAAGCATTGATGGATGTGAAGGTGGATGATCGATATAAGCATTGATGGATGTGATGATCGATATAAGCATTGACGGATGTGAGGTGGATGATCGATATGGGATGTGGGTGGATGATCGATATAAGCATTGACGGATGTGGGGTGGATGATCGATATAAGCATTGATGGATGTGGGGTGGATGATCGATATAAGCATTGATGGATGTGGGGTGGATGATCGATATAAGCATTGATGGATGTGGGGTGGATGATCGATATAAGCATTGACGGATGTGGGGTGGATGATTGATATAAGCATTGACGGATGTGAGGTGGATGATCGATATAAGCATTGACGGATGTGATGTGGATGGTCGATATAAGCATTGACGGATGTGAGATGGATGATCGATATAAGCATTGACGGATGTGGGGTGGATGATAGATATAAGCATTGATGGATGTGGGGTGGATCATCGATATAAGCATTGACGGATGTGAGGTGGATGATCGATATAAGCATTGACGGATGTGAGGTGGATGATCGATATAAGCATTGACGGATGTGAGGTGGATGATCGATATAAGCATTGACGGATGTGAGGTGGATGATCGATATAAGCATTGACGGATGTGAGGTGGATGATCGATATAAGCATTGATGGATGTGAGGTGGATGATCGATATAAGCATTGATGGATGTGAGGTGGATGATCGATATAAGCATTGACGGATGTAAGGTGGATGATCGATATAAGCATTGACGGATGTGAGGTGGATGATCGATATAAGCATTGACGGATGTGAGGTGGATGATCGATATAAGCATTGACGGATGTGGGGTGGATGATCGATATAAGCATTGATGGATGTGAGGTGGATGATCGATATAAGCATTGACGGATGTGAGGTGGATGATCGATATAAGCATTGACGGATGTGGGGTGGATGATCGATATAAGCATTGATGGATGTGAGGTGGATGATCGATATAAGCATTGACGGATGTGAGGTGGATGATCGATAACGACATGGAGGAACGGGTGTGGATGATCAATAACGACATGCAGGAACGGGTGTGGATGATCGATAACCACATGCAAGAACGGGGATGGATGATCGATAACAACATGCAAGAACGGGGATGGATGATCGATAACCACATGCAGGAACGGGTGAGAATGATCGATAACGACATGCAGGAACGGGGATGGATGATCGATGACATGCAGGAACGGGGGTAGATGAGATCGATAACGACATGCAGGAATGTGGGGTGGATGATCGATCTCCAAGATGGAGGAATGTGGGTGGATGATCGATAAGAACATGCAGAGACGGGGGTGGATGATCGATCTCCAAAATGCAGGAATGTGGGTCGATGATCGAAAAGAACATGCGGAGACGGGGCTGGATGATCGATAACGACATGCAGGAATGTGGGGTGGATGATCGATAATAACATGCAGGAACGTGGGTAGATGAGATCGATAACGACATGCAGGAATGTGGGGTGGATGATCGATCTCCAAGATGGAGGAATGTGGGGTGGATGATCGATAAGAACATGCAGGAACGGGGGTGGATGATCGATCTCCAAGATGGAGAAATGTGGGATGGATGATTGATAAGAACATGCAGAGACGGGGGTGGATGATCGATAACGACATGCAGGAACGGGGGTGGATGATCGATAACGACATGCAGGAACGGGGGTGGATTATCGATAACAACATGCAAGAACGGGGGTGGATCATCGATAACGACATGCAGAAATGTGAGTGGATGATCGATAACAACGTGAAGGAATTTTGGTGGATGATCGATAATAACATGCAGGAACGGGGGTGGGTGATCGATAACGACATGCAGGAATGTGGGTGGATGATCAGTATAAGCATTGACGGATGTGGGATGGATGATCGATGACGACATGCAGGAATGTGGGGTGGATGATCGATGACGACATGCAGGAATGTGGGGTGGATGATCGATATCGACATGCAGGAACAGGGGTGGATGATCGATAACGACATGCAAGAACGGGGGTGGATGATCGATAACGACATGCAGAAATGTGAGTGGATGATCGATAACGTGAAGGAATTTTGGTGGATGATCGATAATAACATGCAGGAACGGGGGTGGGTGATCGATAACGACATGCAGGAATGTGGGTGGATGATTAGTATAAGCATTGACGGATGTGGGATGGATGATCGATGACGACATGCAGGAATGTGGGTGGATGATCGATAACGTGAATGGAATTTTGGTGGATGATCGATAATAACATGCAGGAATGTGGGAGGATGATCGATAACAACTTGCAGGAACGGGGGTGGATAATCGATCTCTAAGGTGGAGAAATGTGGGGTGGATGATTGATAAAAACATGCAGAGACGAGGGTGGATGATCGATAATAACATGCAGGAACGGGGGTGGGTGATCGATAACGAAATGCAGGAATGTGGGTGGATGATTAGTATAAGCATTGACGGATGTGGGATGGATGATCGATGACGACATGCAGGAATGTGGGTGGATGATCGATGACGACATGCAGGAATGTGGGGTGGATGATCGATGACGACATGCAGGAATGTGGGAGGATGATCGATAACAACTTGCAGGAACGGGGGTGGATAATCGATCTCTAAGGTGGAGAAATGTGGGGTGGATGATCGATAAAAACATGCAGAGACGAGGGTGGATGATCGATAACGACATGCAGGAATGTGGGGTGGATGATTGATCTCCAAGATGGAGGAATGTGGGGTGGATGATCGATAAGAACATGCAGAGACGGGGGTGGATGATCGATAACGACATGCAGGAATGTGGGGTGGGTGGATGATCGATCTCCAAGATGGAGGAATGTGGGGTGGATGATTGATAAGAACAAGCAGAGACGGGGGTGGATGATCGATAACGACATGCAGGAATGTGGGGTGGATGATCGATCTCCAAGATGGAGGAATGTGGGGTGGATGATCGATAAGTGCATGCAGAGACGGGGGTGGATGATCGATAAAGACATGCAGGAATGAGGGTGGATGATCGATAATAACATGCAGAAACGGGGGTGGATGATCGATAATAACATGCAGGAATGTTGGGTGAATGATCGATCTTTAACGAACGGAATGTTGGATGATCTTTCAGCAGCTTTGAGGAAAAAGTGAGTGAGTATGATTTTACGCCGCTTTTAGAAATATTCCTGAAATATACTTCACACATTGTACCCATGTGGGAAGCGAATCCGGGTCTTCGACGAGGGGACGCTTTAACCACTAAGCTCCCTCACCGCCCCTGGAGGAATGAGATATGTCTGTTTGATCACCGACATGGACAAATGCGGAGTAAGAGACTGACCTGGGCAAACAAGGTCGTTTCGAATGAGGGCGATCAATACCAGGAAGAAATCTCCACACTTGGGTTCACAGCGTGTATGTGCCATTTTCTGGTGTCTCCGCCATAATATGGCTGGAATATTGCTACAAGCGGCGTATATTACACTCATTCACCACAACAGCCCCTTGTAACAACAAACAAATAAACATTTTGAAGATCAAAATTTCGAGATATTTAAGAGTTTGAGAGTGGGCGGAGTGATCAAATTGGGGATTTGAGGGAGGGGAGAGGGGTGAATTATATTATATTGGTGTGAGGATTTCCATACACATTACCCCAGTATTGTCGTTCATTTTTGACATAGCCAGTTGTATCATATACCTGGGTTTAGCTTAACCTTCGCTATGTCGGATAAATTCCTGACAGACATTGGTTTTTCCTAAATGCTACGCTGTAAGTCTCTATTTTCGGTTTGATTTCAAGGAAATCATCACCTCGTGATTTGACTAGCCCACAGTATAAATAGCAGCACTCTGCTGAAAGAAACTTAAACCTTCAGTGCACGATAAGGTAAGGGGCTTTTAGAACTTTTAATGTTATAGTGTACATATACATAAAGGGATGTTAGAATATTCTCACAGTGGTGATTATAAATTGTTTGCGATTTTCTTGCAACATTTAAAATCATTTTCGATTTAACCATGTTAGTAAGGACACCTTGTTTGTCCGGAAACCTGCTGTTCCGGGACTCTTAATTATGAAAGACGTTATAGTATGATATGCGTCAATCATACCTTGATCGGAAAATATACCTACATGTATTTCAAATATATTGATTTCACTGAATAGTGCGCTATCCGGATTATCAGTGAGTGAGTATGGTTTTACGCCGCTTTTAGCAATATTCCAGCAATATCACGGCGGTGTCACAAGAAATGGGCATCACACATTGTACCTATGTGGGGAATCGAACCCGGGTCTTCAGCGTGACGATACGACGCTTTAACCACTAGGCTACCCCACCGTCCCCCGAATTATCAGGGTTTCGCTGTATGTTGATGTATGTTATCTAGCGAGGCAGCCAGTGAAGTGTTGATTTTTTGTTGTCTCATCTGTATTTTCTTTGTTCCACTGGTATGCTTAAATACATCTGATCTACCAAACTTTTACTCAATATTACATTATCAATTTCGATGTAGTTGTTAGACAAATATGTATAAACACTTGATCAACCAAACTCTCAGCCAATGTCTCATTTACATTTCGATGTTTCTGTAGGCCATACATATAAACTTGATGTACAAAAGTTTCCACGAAAACACAGTTTGACGGAATACACATAGTACATACAGGTATTTTCGGACAAGGACATGTACATATTTCATTTATTCGCAACTGAAGGAATAACAGTGCTCTGGCAGCAATGGTGGCTACACATTTTACAAAATCAATTCTGAGAAATAGCACATTGCGAGAAACTCCGGCGCGTGACGGTAGGGGAATCCCCGCAGTCGGCATTGTGGGTCACAGACGGAAGATAAGGTCATATAATCAAATTGTTATAACTGGGGAATGACGACGACGATGATGATGCATCGACAAGACCCGAGGTTTCTGATTGTTTATGAACTGTTACGGTTCATATCAAAACCACTCGGGGGAAACCCGGACCAGTAATCGTACAACATCAGCTCGTTGTGTTATTGACTACTGGTACAGACCGGAGAGACGCTAAAGTCTGTACTATGTAACTAGCAGTTGCAGAAAACGCTTTAATACCGACACAAGTCACTTTTTTAAGTCCAAGATGATACTAGCATCTTCCGCATCCTCTTGTGTCTTGAGTATTCCACATGGGATATTAATAACGCCACGGTAGGCCTGTATACACTTCCTCGTGCAGTGAGATTTGCGCAGTGAGATTGCGCAGTGACGCCTGAGCGTTCCACCACTGCCACAAGCAGTGTACATCTTGTACATCACGTGACCGGACTTTTCACTCCTTCGTATACAAACATTCTAACACTGAAATCACGCCCTATATTCACTCAGTCCTTGAGTATCAACATATACGTATATATTAATGAGTAGATTATTCCAACCTGAATGCAATAAAGGATAAACGCATATGATATTCTGAATAGATCTGTAAGGCGTGGAGAAAAGTCGCGTCTTGTTGGTCACGGTTGACTCACCTTGTGAATGTGTGAGGTACATATGGGCATTTGCTGACTGGGTGAAGTAAAAGATTGATGCTGTTCTCCGGTGTTTACTTGGGCGGTGGGGTAGCATAATGGTTAAAGCGTTGGATCGTCACGCCGAAGACCCGGGGTCGAATCCCCACATGGGTACAATGTGTGAAGCCCATTTCTGGTGTCCCCCGCCGTGATGTTGCTGTAATATTGCTAAAAGCGGCGTAAAACTAAACTCACTCACTATTAAACATGAAGGCATTACAGAGCTCTGGTGACAAAGTGAAAGTAAGAAAATCTCAATTCTGAGAAGGAGCACATTGCAAGAAATCCGGCACGTGACGGCAAGGGAATGCCAGCATGAGTCACAGTCTGGGGATCAATTCACAAGTTAAAATAGAAATTTTCGTAGCTGACAAATATGTATTAAAATATAATTTGAATTCAAATAATGGCATTTAGGAAAAATTGATAACAATAACGCAACAAAAATACTTATAATAAAAGTTATAATATTGTGCACAAAATTATTTCAGAAGAGGCTAAAAAACACCACCATTACCTTTCCATGTTCTGGATTGACTACAATTGTATCGGTGGGTTCTTATGTGCGTAATAACTTCAATAGGACACCATTTGTCTATTAATCGCCCTCAATATGCAATTACATCCCTCAGTATGGTACTATTTGATATAACCTCCTGAGATGTGATATGTATACTAGTGAGTGAGTGAGTGAGTTTAGTTTTACGCCGCACTCAGCAATATTCCAGCTATGTGGCGGCGGTTTGTAAATAATCGGATCTGGACCTGACAATCCAGGGGTCAACAGCATGAACATCGTTCTACGCAATTGGGATACGGTGACGTGTCAACCCAGTCAGCGAGCCTGACCACCCGATCCCGTTAGTCGCCTCTTACGACAAGCATGGGGTACTGAAAATATATTCTAACCCGGATCTTCACGGGTCAATCAATCAATCAATCTTTATTTTCTTTGTAGTTGAGGCCATAGGCCCAGGCTACACTTCAGGATTTCAGAGCGCTACATATGTGTATATATAGTTCAGAAGACAATGAGTTAATTTATAAAGTATACAAAAGGAACTATGATATTATTGGCATAGAAGTGAATGTCTAAGTTTCATTGCATTGTGTATATAAATAGCTAGGTTTTTTACAATATATGGATTGCCAGTTGACATGAGCATATTAAACTTATGAATAGTGGGATTCGAAAAAAAGTTATGTGGTAAATACAAACATCTCAGATTTTGATAACATTTACTTACCAAAATAAAATGAAATTCATTTTCAATAAAGTTTTCTTTACATACAAAACATAATCTATTTGATCTGGGTTGATTAATATATCGACCGGTTTCAATTTGGAAGCGGGGTGAAGAACATCTGAATTTAGCAAGGGCCGATCGGAATTTTGAAATTGATACATCTTTTATGTAATATTCAACACTAAATGAGATTTTAAAATAAGAACATAGTGAAAATTTAAGACTATTTACAAGCGATGTGTGCCATTCTTGTTCATAAGTTGCACTTAGTCTAAAACAAATTCTGATATGAATTATCGACATTACATAAATATTGCTGCTGTTCACGGGTCGATATGTGTAATAACAGCATTCGGTATGATACTACATGTATATGTGTAATAACCTCCTTCCTTGTGCTCTTGGGTATGTTAGAACAGCCCTCGGTGTAATAACCCTCCCCAAATGTGATACTGTGCAATGCCCGCCTTCAGGAGGACACCGTTCAATATGAGGTGTTATATCTGACCTGTTCGTTTTGCAAGGTTTGTCGTTTCTCTCCAATTCACCGTTAGGTTTATTTAAGTTCATTACGTTCGCTTTGGCTCCGTACCCGACAAGAGCGGGCAGGATAATTCTGACAGACATAAATCCGATCAATGCAACAGCTCAGATAGAGTTTCAACAAATGGCAGTCGCTGCGTGATCAGGCGATATACTATGACCGTGCTCCGATCTAGGTGATACATGTTTAGGATTATTTCATCATAAGAGAGTATTCAGTTACAGCAAAACCCCGTCAATGCTGACGATACCCGTATCCCGAGAGACTGCCCTGCTTCAACAGAAAATTGTAATGTAGCTTAGGCTAATGCTATATAATTGTTCATAAGAGAGTTGCCCTCAATACAAAGGTTTCTGGAATGAAGGGGTTGCAAGACTAACTGGATTACACGGAAGAGGATTTTGCTTACCTTCCTTTCCTTTCACACCAACCCATAAAAGACCATTTTGTGACCCTACCTATCCTGTGAACTTCCCCATGTGAATAGTGAGTGAGTGAGTCTAATTTTACGCCGCTTTATTTAGCAATATTCCAGCAATATCACGGCGGGGGACACCAAAAAAGGGCTTCACACATTGTACTCATGTGGGGAATCGAACCCGGATCTTCGGCGCGACGAGCAAACGCTTTATGCTATGTTCACACTATCACGATTCGCGCCACGACTGAAATCGTGGTCTTAATCGTGAACTAATCGTGGTGATCCTATCAGATCTTATCAGATCTTGAGGTCAGTCGTGGCAATAGTGTTGATTAAACACGATTAATTATCAATCGTAATCATCGCATCAGATCGTATTGAATCGTAACAAAGCGCAACGTATCGTGTCTAATTGTGCTTCCAAATCGTGGTGATCGGAATCAATCGTGGTTGTGGGTTGTAGTGTTCACTTTGTTGAAGTTCAAGAAACAGTGAAGTCCATGGTCAGTCCATGGTCAGTTGGGCTGTGTATATATAATCCGTCGGGGTCTAATCGTAGCTCAAATCGTGATCACCTCGATCGTGATCGTGAAAGACATCGCGACCACAATCGTATCCTATCGCAACAGAGTGCATCGGTTCGTGATGAACGTATGGGAACGTACCTGCACGGACCACATCGTCCCAAATCGGGGACCCCTATCGCGATGATCGTGTCAGATCGCGACCCAATCGTGGAGTCGAGAGGGACAATCTTATCGAAACGTATGTGATCGTATCTGAAAGGGAGATCAGATCGTGACAAAAACGCATCCAAGCGCACCAAATCGTATCAAAACGTATCGACTCGCATCACCTCGTATCAAAACCAGAAATTTCAGAGAAGTTCCACGATCAGCTACGAAAGGCCAATCGTACGATAGTGTGAACCGAGCATTAATCACTAGGCTTATATGACACTCCTAAACAATCAAACTAAACAGCAGATGTTGTTGTCTTCTTTTCTGATGTAGATATGAACAAACATATTATATAATATATATGCTGACCTAATCGTATCGACATGCAGTATGCTATATACACATTACAGTATCAAATACCGGTCAAAATGTCGAGTGACATTCGATACAGTATGTGATGAAAAGTTTGTCCATTGAATAAAACTTTCTTTTTCTCAAATGATGAGGATAAATATTGCATGCCTGTTTTCACGTCTTCCGTGTTTTTGCACTTCTTCCGTGTTTTGGTTGAAAATGATGGTTTTCCCAAAACGTCGACATAAACTGAATATTGCTATTGCGCTTTGACTTGGACATGGTCACATGACAGAACACTATATATACATCAATACATGCTACACCCTGTTATTGTGATAACAAGCAGACGGTGGCGTAGGTAGTAGATTAAAGGGGAACTGAATTACCTACAAGGTGAGCGTGTTTTCTGTAATGGTGACATGTTACAAATAATTGTTTAGACTTTATTAGGTTTCTTTAGCTGACGTTTATACCGAACATGTTTAATATGAAAGAATATATAGTATGCACAATTTGACATACTCCTATCATAATTATATATAAGGACACATACTTACGTATACAGTGAGTGAGTGAGTTTAGTTTTACGCCGCTTTTAGCAATATTCCAGCAATATCACGGCGGGGACACCAGAAATGGACTTCACACATTGTACCCATGTGGGGAATCGAACCCGGGTCTTCGGTGTGGCGAGCGGACGCTTTAACCACTAGGCTACCTCACCGCCATTTACGTATACAGGTACGGCGAGTTCGTTGACTAGGTTTTGATGTATAAATATCTGATTGTATCTGAGACAATTACATTGACGCTTCTAGGGAAGTAACCATTTCAAAACATTGAAATAAGAACGACACATGACGCTAGGAGACTCCCTCACAGTAGTTAACTGACAAGAAGACGATATCAGTATAGATTTTAGTTATAAATAAGGTCACAATAATTACGGTTAAAAATGAGTACCGAAAACTCAAATAATTAGGATGTAAAACCAGATTAATGATTCGTTACATATATGAATTTTATCAGCACGAATTGAGATATTTTGTCACTACAAACTGAAACATAAAGAACGTTTGGACTTGAACACAGACACGACATAGCCTAAATACTATTAATGGCGAGTGAACGTATTTGACATACTATTTCGCTCGTTTGAAGTTCAGAAAACGCGAACGGTAGAAATTCACTTTGAAAGTGAAAATCGATTATATGTTTTAACTTACGTTCCTATTGAGTGTGCAGTACGAGATAAGATTATCGCCTCATGTTATTACTTCCGGGAGCAGAGTTTAATCGTGTGATCAGATCACGATTCTATATAGATAATAAGAGAAAGGGTGAGTGGTCCAATCCGCTTTAAATCGTTATATCACGACACTTTATGTTGAACAAAAGATATGGATAAAAATGACTCAAGATGTAAAAACAAAACTAACACATGTTTCGTTTGGGCTGCCAATATTTGAAAATACAAGGCTCTCGGGGGATTATACTGGTTTTAGGTTTCGATCTGGAAATAATACTTATTTATGTCGATTTTAATATTAGATATATGAAATGCTTGGGATTATGTTGAGCAAGGTTCGCTTCAGATGAATTAACGTTCTCGTATTAGAAAGTGTGTAATAGAGACAGAGACAGATGCAAAAGCTCTCATTGCTGCACATCTAAATGCTTTTGGGGAACACTGATAACAAACGGTGCACGGAAGGGGAAATGCTGTTCCCGCAGCTATTATCAAATATCTAGAGCATAATGGTACTTTGGTCGGAACAATGCCTCCCTCAGCAACGCAACTTTCTAGAGTTGCCCCGCCCCACACTGCACTGTATAACATATCATAGCACCTCACAGCAGTGCACTGCAATCTACAATACATTCCTTCGTCCCGCTGAGCCCCGTCCCACACCATACTGCACTATAATACATTGCATCGCATCGCATCGTGTCACAACCAATCACAACCAATCACAACTAATCACCTCATCGATCCGCCCCGCCCCCCCGCCCCGCCCCGCCCAGCCCCGCCCCGCCCCGCCCAGCCCAGCCCAGCCCAGCCCAGCCCTCATCATCGTCTCTACACCAACCCTTACTCCATCCCCCATCCAGTATGACTTTCATAACCACAGTACCAAATTCCACAGTTACCATGTAACAGTGTGTTCTCTATCCAGCCACCATGGACAGTGACTCCGTACCTCAGTATCTACGTCGCCCACCTTTGTCCGCTCTCGATTCCGTCTCTTCCGGTCTGTACAACAAGGCTCCGAGTCAGTGCAACACACCCGGTTGCACGTGCAGAGGATCTGACGTCCCACCAGAGCAGCAGGATTTCACCTCCAAGCCATTTTACGACGCCCTCACTGACGGGGGACTGGATTATGTGTACGCCAAACAAAACGGGCTTAATCCCCAGGAACACTACAGGAAGACCACGCATCACCGGAAACACGTGATCGTGGTGGGGGCCGGAACATCCGGTCTGTCGGCGGCGTATGAGCTGAGCCAGGCTGGACATCAAGTGAGACCCTATTCGATCTTCTGTCTACTTAGGGAAGGTGGGGTAGTCTTGTGGATAAAGCGTTTGCTCGTCTGGCCCGGCTTCGATGCCCCACAAGGGTAAAAGATGTCAAGAGATCTATTTTATATAGTTGGGATGTTGCTATAGTGGAGTAAAACCAGTTGTTATCTTGTCATCTCAGAAGGCTATGGGGGATTGAGTGATTTGAGTTTGACGCCATTTCGAACGTTTTCTCAGTTGTTTTCGGGTGTCGAGTTAATGGTGGAGGAAACCCCGAAGTAAGGAAGATAAGGCGGTTGGTAATATTATTCTGTAATTTGTGAAAATTACCTGTTCTATATTAATTCTTATTGAGAGATACATGCAAAGTATTGATGTGAATATTTCGATTTTATGTGAGTTCTTGAGATCTCTTTCTCGTGTTTCTTTATGTTAATATCGATCTCGAAACGTCAATCGTGTTGCAACATATAAATAATAGTTGTTACGTCGATATTTGTCAAATGACAAATTATGTTTGTACATATATGAAATATATATATAATGAGAGTGATATTATGAATTAATGGCAAAACAAAACAATCAGTGCTTTTCAGTCACCTTTCGCGATTAGCATCCCATAATGGGCTTCAAGTTCATGGTATTCTGGGTAAGAACAGCTACCCTATTGGTCAGTCGAGACTTGGACTTATCACGCAGTGTGAAGAGTTGCTCATGTTATCAATCCCTTGTCTGACCTGTCCGGAGCCGATTATTTACTTTCTGTAGCTGGAATTTTGCTGATTGTCAGGGTACAAACAAAACCAAACCCGTGACGAGCGGACGCTCCTTCTACTGGGCTACCCCACCATATATTAAAGGTTTAACCTGGAATAGTACTAGTATGCTATTTAAGTACTTTATGGTGGTTATATTCTATTTTGTGATCCTTATGATTTGTTATTAAACAATCATCGATCAATTCGCAGGTAACTATCCTAGAGATACAGCACAGAGTTGGTGGGCGAGCGAAGACTATCAAAGATAAATTTGCAGATGGCCTCCACGCAGAAGGTATGCTATTCTTTATCCTAGATGTTAAATCTGTTAACCGAGTTTGAATGATGTTAAAGCAACGTATGAATACCTCCTTAACACACACACCCAACACCCCACCACACACACACACCCCACCCCACCCCTGTATAGCCTCCCCAGTGAAGGGCATAATATTATCTTTTTACAATCATTTTCGAGTATAATTTTCGTTTCTCATCAATTATTAATTTTTATTTGCGTGATTTCCATTATTTTCTCAATGTTACTAATTTATTTTAAAAATGTTCTTTTTGTTCTAAATATTTCCCCCTTATTTTGAGTTCTTAAAATATGACTGACATAAGGACAAAGTGATCAAAATGACATAATTTAATCGATATCATAAAAATTTAAATTACGAAAAAGAAACGAGAAATTTCGATGTAAAAAACAATATATGTATGCTATCAAAGTGGTACCATTGAGCTCTCTCAAAGAGTCAAATAGTCTTTTGAGTGAGTGAGTAGGGTGTAGTCGGCTTTAACCATACATACTCCATATAACGGTATGTCTGCTTTGAAGTGGGAGGAAACCCCGAAGTGGCGTGTACCATTTTTTGTGAGACCCAACATTTAAAAGGGAAATCGGGCAAACCTAGAAACAGAATCAAGACAAATGATGAATTCATATGAATATAAGTTTCAGGATTTCCTTAGAAATGCAATTCGGCAACTATGAAGCCTCAGAAGACTGGTGACTCCGAAAAGCAGGGATTTATTGATTCAGTGGGGTACTATGCCACATAATGTAACAAGCTTGGTAACCTGTATAAAAGCACTGATATAAAGGGGTGCGCCATGTTATCTCACTGAACTAAAGAGGTGCATTACTACATATCATTGATTAAAAGAGTGCAGTACCGTATAATATTGTATAATGCCATTGACTTCAGTATGTGCTCTGTTATATAATGCCATTGTTTTAGGGGGAGCAATGCGGCTTCCGGAGAGTCACTACCTGACCAAGCACTATATTGACCTGTTCCAAGTGCCAATCAGACGGTTTCAGAACACAAACGAAAACGGCTTTCTCTCCTTCTACGGTGACCCCAAGATAAAGATGTCAGGTAATTTCCACATGTAGACTGTGCAAGCTTTGTGTATATCGATAGTGTTGCCTGTAGAACAGAATATGTTCAATACCTTCCAAACTCCACAGCCATCAACAAAACATTTCCTGAAAATCACAGAGTAGACGGCACATGCTTTTAACGTTACCAGCGTTAAATATCACAAACCTTTCAATAGAAGTCTGTCGAAGAGGTCAATATGTCGCTGAATGATCAGGATGGCAACTTCTTCCACTTTATCATTCAATAAGACCATGCATTTTTGTATTACTAACAATCTAATCGCCAAGACATGGCGTAAACACTATTTTGATCGGGACACACAATATGTAAGGGGGCCTCTTGAAGGTGATTATTCTTATGCGACCGTGTGTTTCAGAATGGAATGCCAACAGCGACTGGTATTGTACAAAGTACTGGAAAGGCTGGGACGCCAACATAGAAAAGTTCAAAACAGAACTTGGCATCAAAGGAATAAGTAAGTAGTGTCTATAGATACATCCTAATTCATTGTACAAAACCACCAATGTTTGAAGAACATACTATGTTATATTTTGGTTATTGTTCTATAACGCGACACTCAGCCATGTTCCAGTGATGTGACGGGATTGGTCATGAAAATCAATAGAGCATAGATATTCAGCAGATGCATTTGTTCTTGTCAAGTAACATGTTCGTTGCCAGTAATGCAGATGAAAGTAGTTCCAGCATTATGGTTGAGCCAGTGAGAGGTTGACTGACTTTAAGTCCCAGAACATGTTTTACAAAAGACAAAGTTCTTAAGTTCTTTTGATAGAATATAATAAGAATGAGCCAAAAGCCTTTCTTCATCATCAGCCCAAGGTAATCAAAACTTTCCAAATGTCATAGACTTACATAAACTCTATTGGATGAATTTGTTTCAATGTCTGTCTGCATGACAGACTAAATCAGAAGCTGAGAAAAGCAAAAATATCACTCTGATTTCGTTTTTAGACGACTACTTTGATCGCACGGTGGCGCCTATATATGCCGAGCTTCGCCGTGACCCTAGCCCCAAGGGGTGGGCGCTTTGGGTCAAGAAATGGAGCCAGTTTTCTGTCGAAGAATTCCTGAAGTCCGACAACTTTCAGAGCACAGCCGACAGGTACAAACTGAGGCCATGGCCACAGAAAGCCATTGAGGCTTACAACGTGCGGAACTATATTCCGCTCATCAACTCCAGCCTGGTGGAGTATCTCAGAGAGTTGTTAGGCCAGTGGTGGAAGGATCCCCTGTACACGCCTACTGAGGGCATGGAGGAGGTTGCAAAGGCCTTCATGCGGAAGAATACAACAGGCTGGAACCCGGATGTGTATCTGAGTAAGGACATCCGATATGGAATAAAGGTTGAAGCCATTGAGGAGGTCAGTATAATATTCCGCTGATTTATTAAGAGCATATCTCGACAAGGATCTGTGTTTATCATGTTGGTATAGACTATTTGTTTATAGCAATGTTGCTTCAGCGTGCAGTCTCACGGAAAACCTTAATTGCAACATAAGTACAGGTATCCCAAGAGATCCTATTTAAAAAAAAAGTATAACTTGCTTTCGCAACACACAACACATTATTCTTCTGAACACTCATTACGTCCAAAGAGTTGTTCCATCTATAATTGTGTAACGCTTCCGGGTTAGAATTGATATTCAGTAACTCATGCTTGTCGTAAGAGGCGGCTAACGGGATCGGGTCGTCAGGCTCGCTGACTTGGTTGGCACATGTCATCGGTTCCCAACTGCGTAGATGCTGTTGATCACTGGATTGTCTGGTCCAGACTTGCTTATCGCCGCCATGTAGCTGGAATATTGCGGAGTAAAACTAAACTCAATCACTATAATTTTCAACATATTTTTTCGCAGCATTTTTGCCAACAGAATTATTAAAAATAAACAAAACTCTCCAATAGATTAATAATACAAGATAAAAACTTGAACCTGAAGGTTCATTGTTCACTTTAGTTTTTACCTCCTTGAGAAAGAAACTCGTTCCTTAACTATTTTTTGTCTAAATGGAACATACTATAACAACGTTTTACACATTGGCTCTTCTGAAATATTTCGAACTCTGAGCCTGTGGGAATGATCATGGATAGTATAAATTTCATTTAGACGGTGGAAGTATGAAGGGAGTGACCATTTCCCGTCTGTTATTAGATTTCACAGCCAAACGGGGAGAAAGTCGTGAGGGTTACTGGTCGTAACGAGGCGACCAAACAACGGGTAGAGTTCACCGGGGATGCTGTGATCATAACCGTCCCCCTGACGGTTCTCCGACAGATGAAGGTGCCCCTGACGCGGTCAAGACAGCAGGCAGTAGAGGGCATCTACTACGAAGCATCAACAAAGATCCTGCTACAGTGCCGGACTAGATTCTGGCAGAATCCAGACAACCTACAGGGAGGCTTCTCCAAGACAAATCTACCCATTGGTAAGCTTCTGTGGCCCATGTTGAGAAGATGAAAGGATACTAGACCTGGATACAGATGCGTCTTGCGATCAGAATACATTGTGTAAGAGGTTCGATGACAGTGTATCCCCGTAGAGTTTCTGTGACAAAATATTCTCAGATTCACAGCAGATAGGTCCCCTCTTCCAGAGTCTGTAATCCTGGAAGAGGCTGAATGGGTCAAATGTGCCTCATAACTGACTTAAGGTGGGGGATAAGGCGGCAGAATAGGTCCACAATACTGCATGCTTGTCTTTCCGTGTCGTCCTGTGCGTAGAGCTCAGGTCACAATCAGTTTAAGTCAAGACACGTTGGGCGCGGAGGGTTTTTGGATGGGTGACCGAGTTTGGCAGCTTGACTCCTGAGAGTTTCTCGGACTTCAGTCCTGCCCCACAACGAAGCGCTTGTGATACATATGGTCTCACCTTAGGCAAGTGAGCTTGTTCAAAACTGCCTCTGTCCACTGTAGTATAATTGAGAACCTAGTATGATACGATGGTAGTCTGAATTTGAACTTTGAGCGCCTGACAGGTGACCGGTTGTATTCTCCACAAGGAGCGTCCTGTACTCGTTGACCAGGGGTAGTATATCAGAGCTTTGCAGATTCCTTGCAGATTCCGCGGGGTGATAGGTCTATGTTCTGCTTGTCTATCAAAGATGGGAACTGGGCCCTTCCAGTACCCCATGCTTGACTTTCAATAGTAATTTAAGAACTTGAGTTCATCTGTCACTGTTAATGGATATTGCAACACGCAGCCTTCCAATTGTGGATGTTCTTAACTTGTTTTGATTATTCCAGGTCAGCTACACTACCCTGACTGGGAGCAGTCGGGGATACCGGAAGATGAACGTGGAATCCTGGTTATCTACACCTGGGGACAAGACGCGGAAATGTTCGGCGCCCAAAAACCAGAAGAGGCCATCGAGAATGCTGTGAAACAGGTGGCAACAATTCACCCCGAGATTGTTGATAATTTTGAAGTTGGTGCAGTACAAGCCTGGTTCAACGAACCCACAGCTCAAGGTGCCTTTGTGTATCTCAGACCAGACCAATATAATGACAGCCTCTTGCAGCTTCTCAAGTCAGACCACCCTGTTTACCTAGCGGGCGAGGCACTGTCGTGGTCCAATGGCTGGATACAGGGGGCGATGGAATCAGGCTTGAGGGCGGCCTATGAGTTCTACAGTTATAACGAAAAGCAGTTCCCGCCTAAAATGAACAGATGTGAACGTGCACACCAGTATGAGTGTCCACAGTCTGAAGGAGTCTGGTCTCATCATCAGTTCTCCAGCAGTCAGAAGTATGGTCATCAGGGGCCATGAGGTATGGGATGCACATTCTGGTGACTAGTACTGGAGAACAGTACTACGCCGGGAAACCGATACTAGATAGCACTGATTGTCGTCACCCCCTACAGTTTGGGATAATACTGCTTACATGACTGACTTCACTCTCTACGGCTTGGGAACCATTACCAGATAACCAGGTTGCATTGCTACTACACTCTCAGCCACAGACTGTTTATAGGACTTACAACCATTTGCAAAAGAATATGATTACCCAGAAGTCAATATTGCATTGTAACAACGACCATCGTCTTGGAAGTAACTCTGTGTAGAGTCTAGTTACTTTCTATGCTAGCTTCCCGTCGGTTATTCCGGTTGAGTTGATATTTTTTTTGTATTGCCAACACAAAACATGTATGAGAGAGCACTGTTCATTTAACGTATTACTCCTATCAACCAGGGGCTCCTTTCACGAAGCAACCTTTACTAAGGTTAACCTTAACTCCCATTCTTTAACATTGCACTAAGGTTACCTTTGTGACTTACGATCGACTTAGTGCTTTGTGAAAGGAGGCCCAGGAACATAACGAGCTTCAAAGGAAATTGAAAAACACATTATTTGTCTAAAACTCGTCAATCGTACAACGTGGCCAAAGAACGGTTCATAGATCCTTTGTGACACTGTATTCGATCCATAGGTACTTATATGTTGCTTACCCAAACAATATTGACGGTAACAAAAAAATTAGTCATCTCACTGACTTTTTCTACTTGAGACGTGCTGTAAACGTAACTCCAGATTATGCATGTACATATATGTTATACACGTATGTAGTGTAAATATAATTGTAAATAGAATGATAATAATTATCACTGTTTTAGTGAGAAATGCCTGCATTCTGCATTATGAAGTCTGAGCACAACCATCGGTAGCTTCTAAGATCATTAGTGAAAGTATTCACTCTTTCCCCTCTTATAGTGGATATGCAAGGGATGTTAAACAGATTCTCCTGCAACGATCAATTATTCTTGCAGCACCTACAGAGCTTCTGATGCGATGATAGCACAGATAACTAGTAATTACAATGTAATTGTGAAGTGCATTCCCTTGCAAGGATTATAGCCGTATATCCTGATTGCCGTGTAGCAGTTGTAAACCTGATTCGTCTTGACACAGCAACTTGTTCTGCAGACTTGCCTCCCTTGAACGTGTGGGAAATCCATGATCGATAGTTCGAATCCCTCATTCGTTTATGGTTTGTTCAAAATTACAAAACACCTGAGACCTGAATTAGGCTTACCTCCTACCTCAAACTGAAATGCCGAGATAGGTCTGAAATACTGTTTAAAGTGTTGAGGACCAAGTCACTCTCTAGTTTCTGCATGTCCATTTACACGTATATACTCTAGATCGCTTTTGTGTTGGACGTTAATGTTTTACGTTCTACTATATATTTGAACATACATATTTGTAAATATTTGAAATTGTTTATTATTCATCATTATTATAGAAAAAATGTATTATTCTGCTTTTTGCCTGATAAATAAATAATAATTAGATGTATTGTGTTGTGTGTTTGTTGTGTTTATACTGTTTCGTCGTTTAATCCGCGCACTTAGTAATGCTGAGTATGGTCGAGTTTAGACCAGAAAAGCTAGTGATTAATATTATGAGCAACAATCAACGTCGTTGGAGAACGACAAGCATTGCATGTTTGGCTTGAAATGAAGTCGGAATCACTACGGTGTATGGGACGATAAAAACGACAGGTAAAGAGTGTCCCGCTGTGTTCTCTGTAAATAATCGAGTCTGGACCAGACAATCCAGTGATCAACAGCATGAGAATCGATCTGCGCAAGTGGGAACCGATGACATGTGTCAACCAAGCCAGCGAGGCTGACCACCCGATCCCGTTAGTCGCCTCTTACGACAAGCATGGGTTACTGAAGGCTCATTCTAACCCTGACCTTCACGGGTTCCCGCTGAGAGTATCTGTTTGTATTGGAAGGGTGGCTTGAAAAAGTGTTTGTTATTTACCGCCGCATTTGGCAATAATCAAGGTAGATGATGGTTATCTGTAAATAATCGAGTCTGGAACACACAATCCAGTGACTGACGTGACGAGCATCGATCTACGCAAATGGGATACGATGGCATGCTTGAGACAAGTCAGCGAGCCTGATAGCTGTTGATGGTGACACAGGTGTCCTGTTATGGGTTTCTATGGCTGTTGATGGTGGATGGTGACATAGGTGTGTGGTTATGGGTTTCTATGGCTATTGACGGTGGATGGTGACATAGGTGTGTGGTTATTGGTTTCTATGGCTATTGGTGGTGGATGGTGACATAGGTGTGTGGTTATGGATTTCTATGGCTGTTGATGGTGGATGGTGACATAGGTGTCTTGTTATTGGTTTCTATGGCTATTGATGGTGGATGGTGACATAGGTGTCCGGTTATGGGTTTCTATGGCTATTGACGGTGGATGGTGACATAGGTGTGTGGTTATGGGTTTCTATGGCTGTTGATGGTGATGGTGACATAGGTGTCTTGTTATAGGTTTCAATGGCTATTGATGGTGGATGGTGACATAGGTGTGTGGTTATGGGTTTCTATGGCTGTTGATGGTGATGGTGACATAGGTGTCTTGTTATGGGTTTTATGGCTATTGATGGTGGATGGTGACATAGGTGTGTGGTTATGGGTTTCTATGGCTGTTGATGGTGATGGTGACATAGGTGTCTTGTTATGGGTTTTTATGGCTATTGATGGTGGATGGTGACATAGGTGTGTGGTTATGGGTTTCTATGGCTGTTGATGGTGGATGGTGACATAGGTGTCTTGTTATGGGTTTCTATGGCTATTGATGGTGATGGTGACATAGGTGTCTTGTTATGGGGTTTTATGGCTATTGATGGTGGATGGTGACATAGGTGTCCGGTTATGGGTTTCTATGGCTATTGACGGTGGATGGTGACATAGGTGTGTGGTTATGGGTTTCTATGGCTGTTGATGGTGATGGTGACATAGGTGTCTTGTTATAGGTTTCAATGGCTATTGATGGTGGATGGTGACATAGGTGTGTGGTTATGGGTTTCTATGGCTATTGATGGTGGATGGTGACATAGGTTTCTGGTTATGGGTTTCTATGGCTATTGATGGTGGATGGTGACATAGGTGTGTGGTTATGGGTTTCTATGGCTGTTGATGGTGATGGTGACATAGGTGTCTTGTTATGGGTTTTATGGCTATTGATGGTGGATGGTGACATAGGTGTGTGGTTATGGGTTTCTATGGCTGTTGATGGTGGATGGTGACATAGGTGTCTTGTTATGGGTTTCTATGGCTATTGGTGGTAACATAGGTGTCTGGTTATGGTTTTCTATGGCTACTGATTATGACTGGTTACCTCTTTTGGGTTTCTTTTGCTATTGATGGTGGATGGTGACAGAGGTGTCGGGTTAGGGATTTGTATGGTTAATGGTGGTGACCTCTAATGAGTTTCTTTAGTTACTGGTGGAGACTTAGGTGTCCTCTCATGGGTGTCTCTGTTAACAGATGAAGTCAACAATATATGAATGAGCAAGAGAGACAGTAAATGCTTGATGTTTGGGACAGCAAATTCATCAAAAGTCAATGTTGGAATGTTAGTCAATGCAAATGTTTGAATGTTAGGCAATGTAAATGCTGGAAGGCTAGCGGCACCAAATATCGAAATGATAATGACGATATATGTTCAAATATTATCAAAAAGAACTGCTGGATAGTGGTTACAATAAGTGTTGGAAATCATTGTTGAGAAAAGACAAGACCACAGAAATGTTTTCAGATATTTATTCAGTTTTTACAATATTATCAGGGGCAGCTTCAGTCAGAAAGTAGCTGTTGAAGAAGCACCCAGTATGTACAGCACTGCCATAACTACAGCATGGCATGTAAGTCACCTTATCCATAGCAGCAGTCAAGAGTTCCTATCAAAAGAGACACCAGTAACATATCATATACACCACAAGTACTTCCTCACATTTGTACACAAGACTCTCCATGAACTTTCAACACTTCAGTAACACTTGACAATAACAAGTCATCTGACGTTGTCCAATATATACTTCAACTTTCTGAAGGTTCATTTTATCACATCACATTACAGTCAGCATTAGAGGCTCCACCCTGTGGCAAGGTGAAAAGGGTCACAAAGGTCAAAGTGTTTTCAATTTGCGGAGTTGCTTCCCTTAGTTGCCAGTATCTGCTGATTATGGGTTTGAATTCCGTATTTGTCTACTTCTGGTTCCTGGTTTTCAGGCTTAAGGGGAAATGTTTCTTCTGTTTCAGTGTGGGATTGCCTCCCAGCATAAAGAATATCAGCTGTAACTGTTTAAGTGGATGTAAACCCCAATGAGACTACTTAATCATGCACACCATATGATTTACACCAACTTTCTTTCTAGGAGTTCCTTATCACCCAGCATAAAAATGTATGGAAATTGACATCTGATAATGTAATTACACTGCTAAATATACATGAAAATCTACATCTGAATATGTGACCTCTTCTCCCAATTCAAGACATTATTTCAAAATAGGTAACCCCTCTCCCATAGCTCTAAATCTACACTCACAACTCACACGTATTTGTATTAAATTGTTATTGAAAATTATGTAAGAAGGTTCAGCATAATTATCTGAGGAGAATTAAGTGAATTCATATAAAATATTTATTCTAAACAGAATTCAGAAATTAATTCATAAGTTTCATACAAAGGCTCAGCAGAAGGGAATCAATTTCTTTCTGTCTTATGAGCGAGTGAGTTTAGTTTTACGCCAGCTTTAGCACTATTCCAGCAATATCATGGCGGGGACACCACAAATGGGCTAAACACATCGTATCCATGTGGGGAATCGAACCTGGGTCTTCAGCATAACGAGGGAACACTTTAACCACTAGACTACCTCACAGCCCCTTCTTTCTTTAGAAGGTTCAGCAGAATTTAATGAATAAATTCATGTTAACTATCATAACTCAGCAGATTAAATTAATTAATTCAATGCGGACAGATAACTGATGATTTGTAATTCCCTAAGGCCAAAAATAAACTGTGTGTTTAGGGTAACATGAAATGTGTGTTTAGGGTAACATGAAATTATAAAACAGGGTCAGTAGGTAGGGTTTATCATTTTTTTTTCTTACCTTTTTTTTAAACGCACTCGCATATTTTTCATAAAATCACATATTTATGTAATATCAGGCACCAGTTTTGAAAGAAAAGAGGGGAAACCAGTTTAAAATTTTAATAACTGAAGCAACAACACTTTCTAAATTCGACATTTATGAAAAACAAGAGTAAGTGAGCAGAGGCCCCCAACATTGGGGAGTACATACTGTTGGAATAGCAAAATGTTTCGCTGTCTTTTAAGAAAATGATAAAATAGAGTTTAGGGTTGTGAAGTTTGTGATGGGTTTGGTTGGGAAACCGTAAACACACATCTTTTTTTTTTCCCCTAAATATTTGAGTTGGAAGGCCAGAATACATAATACCAATTTCATTCAGTCTGTTAAACCGCAAGTTAAGAAGCATTTTTGTTTTCTTTGAAACAAACTGTTAATGGCATCTGTGTAGACTGACAACATTCTTGCTAAGGAGGGGAACATGTTTTTCCTTGTCACTTGGCACACTCAGACAAAAAACTGATGTAATGTGGGTTATTTAGTTTGTTCTTTACCACCGCACTCAGCAGTATTCCAGTTATATGGTGGCGATCTGTAAAAAATCAAGTCTAGACCAGACAATCCAGTGATCAGTACCATGAGCATCAATCTACCCAATTGTGATACGACCTGTGCCAACCAAGTCAGCAAGCCACTTCTTACGTCAAGCATGGGTTACTAAAGTCCAATAATAACCCCGATCTTCATGGGTTATGTTATTTAGTAGTTAATGAAACTCTAATTATCAATTTATTATTATTGTCCTCAGTATGTATGACAGTGTTTGTCATCTTAAGACTGCAACCTGTACTAACACTTGGTCTGTGAAAATACTGACAGAAACAAGCAATGGAATTGTAAATGAGCCACAATGAGATTGGAGATTCAGAACCTGTCGAAAATCTAGACACGCCTCACTTAGGGCTGTAGCATTATGGTAAGTGCTAGCGGAAGGAAAATAATTCAGTTCAGTGATCATGAGACTAGACCAGGAGCCTACATTCAGGAAGAAAATCACAGTACAGGCAGGTCATCGTGACCCCTGTCAAGGTAAATCTAACCATATCAAAACTGATAAGTGTCCACTTTTTCCCCATTTGCATTCAAAGTTTCCTCCTCTGACAAATACAGATTATTTGTGTGTCCACATCATAAAGAATCATATATCTTGTTGAGGCCAAATAAAAATAATTTTGTGGTTACAGCTCTTAAAAACTTGGGGGAGGTAGGTAGGATTATATTTTTTTTTTACATTTTAAAAAAAAATTAAGGCCTGACCAATCATATTTCTTGTTTTACAGAATTTTGTCCTCGGAAAACCTAAAGACAGGAGGGAAAAAAATAAAAATAAAATCACCAGTTCAAGTAATATCATAGTACTTTATCAATGTGTAATTGTTTATTTAATTAAGTTTGCAGCCATCATGTCGACTTTCTCTATCAGGATGACCGATGCCCGTCAGTGCCGGAAAAAACAATGGTTAATGAACCCTTATTTTATTCATACCGCTTAAGAAATATAGGGTCCACACCAGAATTCAAGGGTCGGTTGGGTAATCGGAACCACAACATTTTTTAGGCCTGACAATGGTGTTAATAATTTTCTTTTTCTTTTTGTATTAAATATATTTTCCTCCCTTAGATCCAATCAGTTGGGAAAAGTTCAAGGGTACTTTAAAGGAAAGACATAATACATTTGGTCATTGAAACAGGATCATTGATATCATGGTATTTTAAGCAGTTAGTAGAGTCTCAGTCTGTAAAACCATATAGAGTTCACATCATCATAATCATATTCAACTATCAGTCATCTTTACAGCTATGTACTTTCCCTCTGAGTATATTCATTCCTGTACCTTGCCAGTCTCTCCATATACACCATGCCCATATACAAATAAATAAACATGAACAAGATACAAATGTTAAGGAATTATAAAAATGTCATCTATCACATCCATGCCATTCATCTGTCACCTTCTGTAACTCACAGCCACACAAAGGAAGCAGTTGCTATGACAACAGCAGGAAGATGGTACTTAATCATCATTTCCTCTAGTTTCCCAAATAAGATTATAACAAAACATAATGACCCAGAAATTCATGTGAAAGATAGCCAGTTCAATATATGAAACAACATATGCATATCAACTCACACATTTTGCATCAGGCTAAAGTTTAAACAACTGACAGTCATTTCTCAGTCACATTAGATGTTTATCTGCTTTCATCTTAATCATTTTCTTTCAATATCTAGCCTACCCTAAATTCGCGATTTTTGTGTGAAAACACACTGATTGAGTGAAATGAATAGATAAGATAAAATAGACAAGATTTAATTTCCTATACCATTATTGTTAATTAGTTGTCATGTCAGCAGTGCCCACATGATAGTTTCGCAGTTTAATATATTGTATGAACAACCTTTCTTGTTGTGAATAAGTATGTTCAAGGGAATAACAGAGTCGAAAATGGTTTTGAGATTACTTTTTTCTCTTCCTCTTCAAATTGTTTTGCAGCTAACAGTAATGTAGCATTGAGTGCCCTTTTTGTTGTATATTTGTAGTTTAATGCCAAATTCAGAAATATTACAATAACATGGCGTCAGCCTATAAATAATGGAGTCCGTACCAGGCAAACCAGAGTATGATATGCTGAGTAATTCTCTGCCAAACGGGTGAGTTAGTGATTCTGACAATCCAATCTGTCTGATTGCCGAGTACATCTAACAGGGCTCTAGGACCAATGTTAACCTGGAATTGACACTGGTCTAGAACAACACTAGAATGCTTGTGCTTATTATCATTATAATGGCGTGTTAAGTGAGAGTGAGTGAGTAAGTTTATTTTTACAGTGCACTCAGAAATCCATATATATGGCAGTGGTCTGTAAATAATCAAATCTGGACCAGACTACCCAGTGATCAACAGCATGAGCATCGATCTACACACCTGGGATACGATAACATGTGTAAACCAAGTCAGCGAGCCTGACCACCTGATCCTGTTAGTCGCTTCTACGATAAGCATGAGTTACTAAAGATCAATTCTAACCCGGATCTTCACAGGTGCATGTTCAAAGATCCCTGTCACTTTTTGCCTGCTTAATTCGCACAACAGCAGTACATTTTAAATAGTCAAAAATATTCAAAGATATTTACTAAATTGAGGTCACAGAATAATTCAATCATTAAAGGTTTTAGATCTAGAAGCAATATTAGCATGTCACTATTCCAAGATTTCCCAATGATCAATAATTTTGTAAACAAACATACTGTTTAAAACAAAAACTCAGAGAATTAGAATAACTGTTGATTGTAGTAGCTTGACATTAAATACTGACACATTCTGTTAGGCATTCTATCAGCAGAAATACCTCATTCAGAAACCTATTTAGGTGACAACCTGTAATTAAAAGTGTAACAAAATGGTTGTTGTATATAAAAACAAAATTTAAGATGTTGTTACCAAGACAAAAAGGGCAAATGTTTCAGCTATTTCTTTGAATTCAGACACATACTCAACCATCCTTTTCTTTGAAAAGAAAAGCATTACAGATACATCTGCACAAAATTATTCCCTCTGACCTAATTAATAACAGGAATAACATGGCATTTCTACTTAACCTACAGAAAGATGTTCTTCCTATTAGACCTAATGGCAGATATGTTATTTCGTATTTGATCTACAATAGGATGGGTTTTTTTTCTCCATTTTATCTACAGAAAGATGTTCTTCCGGTTTGACCTAAAGAACATTTTTTGGACTAAAGAAACACTGTCTTCCCATTTGACCTTCATTATGACCTTTCCCATTTTTTAAGTGTTTTCCCATTTGACCTATGAGAAATGGCTTACCAATTTGACCTACAGAAAGATGCTTTCCCATTTGACCTACAGAAATATGCTTTCCCATTTGGCCTACAGATAGATGCTTTCACATTTGATCTACAGAAAGATGCTTTCCCATTTGACCTACAGAAAGATGCTTTCCCATATGACCGATAAGAAATGGCTTTCCCATTGGACCTACAGAAAGATGCTTTCCCATTGCACCTACAGAAAGATGCTTTCCCATTGGACCTACAGCAAGATACTTTCCCATTTGCCCTATAAATAGATGCTTTCCCATTTGGCCTACAGATAAGTGCTTTCCCATTTGACCTACAGATAGATGCTTTCCCATCTGACCTTGAAATAGATGCTTTCCCATTTGATCAACATGTAGATGACTTTCCCACTGATCAAAATATATGTTTTCCCGTTTACCAATCATTCAGTTAACATCTTATTCCACATAACACAACAATAAAACAGTGGATATATCACATGAACATCATCTTGGCATATTATCTGGATAATATCACAACCATTGGGTATAACAAACATGAGAACATTGAATCAGCTGGACCAACTTGAAGCTACTTCCCATAGTGATCACATATCTTTCCAAGGTGATAGCATATCTACCCAAGGTGATAGCATATCTTCCCCTGGTGATAGCAAATCTTCCTAAGGTAATAACATATTTTCCCTTGGTGATAGCATATCTTCCCAAGGTAATAACATATTTTCCCCTGGTGATCGCATATCTTCCCCTGGTGATAGCATATTTTCAAAAGGTGATAGCATATTTTCCCTTGGTGAAAGCTTATCTTCCCTTGGTGATAGTATATCTTCCCAATGTAATGGCATGTCTTCCCCTGGTGATAGCATATCTTCCCAATGTAATGGCATGTCTTTCGCTGGTGATAGATATCTACCCAAGGTGATAGCATATCTTCCCCTGGTGATATCATATCTTCCCAAGGTGATAGCATACTTTCCTCTGGTGGTAGCATATCTTTACAAAGTGATATCTACCCAAGGTGATACCATATCCTCCCCTGGTGATAGCATATCTTCCCAAGGTGATAGCATATCTTTGCAAGGTGAAAGCATATCTTCCCCTGGTGAAGTTTCCTCCTACAGAGATAATATTTCAACCTATAAGAATAACACATCTTGCCATGACCATAACATTTCATGATTTTTTGCGACACCATGTGTTCGCATGTTGACAACATATCTTCCCATGGTCATAACATCTCCTTCCATGGTCATTACACATCTACTCATGATGATAACATAATAATTCTTCCCATGATGATAACAAATCCTCCCATGGTGATAACATATCTTCCCATAGTATTAAACATGGCCTTCCATGGCAATTGCACATCTACTCATGGTGATAACATCGCTTTCTAGAGTGAACCATATCTTATGGTGATAACATCTCTTCCCATGGCTATGACATCGCTTCCCATGGCAATAACATCACGATCTATGGTGATAACATCTCTTCCCATATGGCTATGACATCACAACCTACAGTGTAACATCTCTTCCCATGGCTATGACATCACAACCTATGGTGATAACATCTCTTCCCATGGCTGTGACATCACAACCTATGGTGATAACATCTCTTCCCATGGCTACGACGATTTATTTCCATGGCTATGACATCACAACCTATGGTGATAACATCTCTTCCCATGGCTATGACATCACAACCTATGGTGATAACATCTCTTCCTATGGCTATGACATCACTACCTTTGGTGATAACATCTCTTCCCATGGCTATGACATCACAACCTATGGTGATAACATCTCTTCCCATGGCTATGACATCACAACCTATGGTGATAACATCTCTTCCCATGGATATGACATCACAACCTATGGTGATAACATTTCTTCCCATGGCTATGACATCACTACCTATAGTGATAACATCTTCCCATGGCTATGACATCACAACCTATGGTGATAACACCTCTTCCCATGGCTATGACATCACAACCTATGGTGATAACATCTCTTCCCATGGCTATGACATCTCCTCGCATGACAACAACATCTGTTCCTTAAAGGTTTCTCTGCTCCCGGTCACGTATCCTCACTACAGCCAGTGTTGGTGGATGACACTGAAGTGGAGATGTCCAAGGTTTCAAGGCACAGTATGGGTTATTGAGGAACATTGCTGAGCATCCAGCAGGGCCAACACATGTAATAACATCTAACACCCCACTGAGTGTCATGTCCTCCGTGGCTCAAGTTTATGAGACAGCTGAGTTAAAGTCCTCTGATTGTCTATCACACTGAGATTCCTGAAACAGAAAACACTTGATCTTACTTTAAGAAAACTTTCATACTTTTTGTTAGTTGTATGTCAATAGCAGATATGTTATAGCTAAATGACAGCAGTCTGTAAATAATCAAGCCTGGATCAGATCAGTGTGTACTGGGTGTATTGAGCTCCTTGATCAATCACTGTGTACTGGGTGTATTACGATCCTTGATCAATAAGTGCCTACTGGGTGTATTAAGATCCTTGATCAATAAGTGCCTACTGGGTGTATTAAGATCCTTGATCAATAAGTGCCTACTGCGTGTATTGAGATCCTTGATCACTCAGTGTGTACAAGATGTATTGAACTCCTTGATCAATCAGTGTATACTGAGTGTATTGAGATCCTTGATCAATCAGTGTGTACTGGATGTTTAAGATTCTTGATCAATCAGTGTGTACTGGGTGTATTGAGTTCCTTGGTCAATCAGTGCCTACTGGGAGTATTGAGATCCTTGATCAATCAGTGCCTACTGGATATTGAGTTCCTTGATCAATCAGTGACTGGGTGTTCTTGATCAATCAGTGCCGACTGGGTGTATTGAGATCCTTGATCAATCAGTGTGTACTGGGTGTATTAAGATCCTTGATCAATCAGTGCCTACTGGGTGTATTGAGCTCCTTGATCAATCAGTGTGTACTGGGTGTATTGAGATCCTTGATCAATCAGTGTGTACTGGGTGAGATTGAAGTGCCTTGATCCTTGATCAATCAGTGCCTACTGGTGTATTAAGATCCTTGATCAATCAGTGCCTACTGGGTGTATTGAGCTCCTTGATCAATCAGTGCGTACTGGGTGTATTGAGATCCTTGATCAATCAGTGTGTACTGGGTGTATTGAGTTCCTTGATCAATCAGTGCCTACTGGGAGTATTGAGCTCCTTGATCAATCAGTGCCTACTGGGTGTATTGAGATCCTTGATCAATCAGTGCCTACTGGGAGTATTGAGCCTTGATCAATCAGTGTGTACTGGGTGTATTGAGTTCCTTGATCAATCAGTGCCTACTGGGTGTATTGAGTTCCTTGATCAATCAGTGCCTACTGGGAGTATTGAGCTCCTTGATCAATCAGTGCCTACTGGGTGTATTGAGCTCCTTGATCAATCAGTGCCTACTGGGAGTATTGAGCTCCTTGATCAATCAGTGCCTACTGGGAGTATTGAGCTCCTTGATCAATCAGTGCCTACTGGGTGTATTGAGCTCCTTGATCAATCAGTGCCTACTGGGAGTATTGAGCTCCTTGATCAATCAGTGTGTACTGGGAGTATTGAGCTCCTTGATCAATCAGTGAGCCCTACTGGGACTGTATTGAGCTCCTTGATCAATCAGTGCCTACTGGGTGAGCTATCAATCAGTGCCTACTGCTCCTTGATCAATCAGTGTGTACTGGGTGTATTGAGCTCCTTGATCAATCAGTGCCTACTGGGAGTATTGAGCTCCTTGATCAATCAGTGTGTCCTCCTTACCTGACATAGCTCCTCACATCAGGGCTTGTCTTCAGTGATGGGGGAAGCTCCATATCTGGACATAATTCATAACAGATGTCAGCATACATAAACAATTGCCACAACCATTCAGTGATCTACTGGAGCTAAATACTTATCTCACAGAACATTTGGCACTGTTAAGTGTACAATTAAAACAGTTCAAAAGAAAAATAAAGATGAGTGGGTTCCTCTGTCAATGAAATGTCACTTGGCTTCATTTTGTTACTATCTTGATTCAGGAAAATTATCTTGAAGACCATCCTGGTCTGAAAGCTTTCTTCCCTCCAACTGAGATGTTAGAAGCCTTGAAACTGGTTGGCTGATGAGGACATTCTCTCAATGCAGCCTACTTTGGAGATTTCATCAGATTTTCAAGAAGTCAGATATCATTTTGAAGTAAAAGATCAATGAACTAAGATTGATGGCCAAAAGGAGAGTGATGGGCAAATGACCTACCAAAAGGTACACTGCGACACACACGCACTGTCTTTATCGTCTGGCCAATCATGTGCTACAACATAATACAACAATATAATATATTTGGAAATGACTCTTGCATGGCTGTTTTACAGGTGTTGTAGAACATTTAACCATGACATAGAACATTAACTTCATTGGCAGGAAAAAGTGTTTCTGATCGTAAACGTAAAGTCTTTCCTCAGACACAGCTGGGTATGGCAGTGACAAACAGACCCACACCTCAGAGCTCTGATAGTCCCATCCTCGTAAAACTGACATTAATAATAATAATGATATTAATAATAATAATAATAATAATATCAGCATATTTGTATCACGCATATAGCCATTCCAGAGCATGCTCAAAGCACACAAACTACAATCTGATTATCATTACCCTTGATAACACAAGCTGCCTGTGAGGTGCTAGAAGGTTAAAAGTCACATGACTAATCCCACCGGGTACCCATTTTCTGCAGGGTGAATATTCAGATCAAGTTAGATAAACTTTGACAAAAACATCACAAAATGACATATCAAATAGTTCTGTGAAGTTAGAATATGAAAATGAAACATAATGACAAGTAAATATATGCAGCTGCATTCATTTTCCTGTCATTCAAGTAGGTCTCATTTTTTAACTGCAAGCCTACAAATATATCAGCACTGACGTGCGTTAATCCTTGGAAATTAATTTCATTACTGAGGTACCATGGGTTTGGAACTAGTAACTTTATTATTTTTCAACTTACCATCTTCTCAAAGTTGACCAGACGGTCAAAGTAGGTCTTATTTCCTTCATGGGTGAAGGTCATATCTAGAAAAACATCAACAACAATGATAATGATATATAAGACATCCGCAACACTTTATTGTACTGCCAAACAATATGGACACTACATACATGACCACCATCCTGTTGGGATCAGTTCTGTGTTCCACTTTCACTTTCATAAAGTATATACTTAATCACAGTATATCCCCTATTCACAGCTGCTGGGGATATGGACTTGTTTCATATTCCTGCCCAAGATATGTGTGAACAATCTTGAACTGGAAAAGGATATGTATCTTGTGACAAACTCAGCGATGGTCAGTTAGTTATAAGGTGGGTTCTAAGGTGCCTAGCGGTTAGAACAATAAAAAAAAAATACATTATTAGACAATAAAGGTATAGTTTTTTGATGACGTAACAATTGAATGACATTATCCCGTCACTGCGCCATTCTAGTGTGCCCCCTTGTAATCGAACCATTTTACATTACGGCACAACGTAAGCGACGTCACGATGCATGTTAGTTGTCATCGCCTCGTACAGCCTCCTACAGTAAACTACTACGTTGCATCCCGTTTCTTGGTTTGCAGTTGCTTCACTCACCTAACATCGCTGGTGGAAACATTACGTTTATGTTTTCTGACGTTCATAATAATTTAGAGAAGATATTTAATCCGAACGTAAACCGTCATTAAACTGTTTATCATTTGTTTTTCTGGTAACGTTCGTCTTAATGTAGGGGGCCAGACACATCAATAGAACAGCGCGCCAGTTAGCCCTGTGCGAGGATTCTTAATTTAGGTCACCGACATCGTCGTTTGTTTTCTGCCTTAAATTAATCGTAATTATCCTTAGAAAGTATTATATTTGGCATCTTAGAAAAGAAATACAGTTCGCTCTACCACCATGTATAGTGTAATAAAACACACTTTCGGCCTGAACTATTATGAGGTTTACGTACTCGGACGCAAGCGTCCTCGTGCTTTAACTATAATAGTTCAGGCGTCCGAGTGCGTTAACGTCATAATAGTTCAGGGCGATAGTGTGTTTTATTACACTATACATGGTGGTAGAGCGAACTGTATTTCTTAAATACATACATATTGTAACCCTGAAGAATTTCCATTAACAATTTCATCAATCACATTTTCTAGAAAAAAATTAAACATTTCTTAGTTTGTTATCCTGTTCTGAATAATATAAAATAATCAGAATAGTAGACAGAAAAAAAAAACAGTAATAGTAAGACAATAGCAGTAATAAATGCCAGAAGTTTATAGACAGGAATAGCTATAGTGAATAATCAGACAGGAATAGCTCTAATGAATAATCGGACAGGAATAGCAATAATGAATAGTCAGACAGGAATAGCTCTAATGAATAATCAGACAGGAATAGCTCTAAAGAAAAATCAGACAGGAATAGCTCTAAAGAATAATCAGACAGGAATAGCTCTAAAGAATAATCAGACAGGAATAGCTCTAATGAATAATCAGACAGGAATAGCTCTAAAGGATAATCAGACAGGAATAGCTCTAATGAATAATCAGACAGGAATAGCACTAATGAATAGTCAGATAGGAATAGCACTAATGAATAATCAGACAGGAATAGCTCTAAAGAATAATCCGACAGGAATAGCTCTAAAGAAAAATCCGACAGGAATAGCTCTAAAGAATAATCAGACAGGAATAGCTCTAATGAATAATCAGACAGGAATAGCTCTAATGAATAATCAGACAGGAATAGCTCTAATGAATAATCATACAGGAATAGCAATAATGAATAATCAGACAGGAATAGCTCTAAAGAATAATCAGAGAGGAATGACAGTAGTTAATAGACAGGATTAGCACTAATGAATAGTCAGATAGGAATAGCACTAATGAATAATCAGACAGGAATAGCACTAATGAATAGTCAGATAGGAATAGCACTAATGAATAGTCAGATAGGAATGACCGTAGTTCATATGAAAAGCACTAATTAAGACTGGAATTGCAGACTTAGTGAATAGACAATGTCAGGAGTGAATAGTTAGACAGGAATACCAGACTTTGTTTTCATCAGGCCAGAGGTATACAGATGAATTATTGCTGTGTAAAAACTACAAACAAGTAAAACAAGCACTAGCCTTTCATCAGGAGTGGCATGAAAGGAATGATTGGAGGAGTCATCTTGGAAGCATTCACTCTGTATGATCGGTGGTTGCGGGATGGGTCCATGTTAGTTTCAAACTCAGCAAACATTCGTTTGAACTTGTTTGGCAACTTCTGAAAAGAGGAAGAAAAGTAATATAGATAACTTGTATGTACTCAAACAAGTCATTCAAAGTTACTTCAAAAGGTTTGATCTACTTTGGCTTTTGTTTCACATCTCACACTTTGTAAAATTGACATTTGTTAAAAAAACACATTAAGAAATCTGTTTTGTGAAGTTAATTTCCATCGAAACAAAATCGTATAAACGTTAACTCATACTGCCACATTGATGTCACAATGTGCCCACACCCCATCACGCTTTGTGCCCAATCCAATCTACCAAATGTGATGTTCATGTAATTCTTTATGCAGTAATGTGTAATTTATCCAAGGTTAAATTCATTCAAATATTTCTCTTGGTTTGCACTGCATGTTGTTTGGTTGAGCTTGCCACAGGGCCAGCAAGAGTTACCTCCCATGTCTGTGACAGCCTGCTGACTGCTATGTTGCTCAGTCCCATCACAATGGCAAAGAAGGACTGAATGTTCTTATGCTCTTTGCAACTGAAACGAATAAAAGTCATGATGATGATGATGATGATGATGATGACTACTAACACAAGTTCTCTTTAAAAATTACATATAACGGATGTAATGAAACTTAAAACATATTTTTTAACCAGTGAAGATCTGTTTTGAATTGATCTTCAGTATGTTACCCATGCTTGTCGTAAACTAACAGGATCAATGGTTGACACATGTTGTTGATCCCAATTGCATTGTCTCAGACCAGACTTGATCATTGATTGTCTGGACAGACTTCGATTATTTACAGACCACCGCCATATACCTGGAATATTGCTGAGTGTGGCGTAAAACTAAACTCGCTCACTAAAACATATTCATTCCAATTCTGGTTGTGACACAAACACCATTCCAGACAGGGCATCCAACAACTCACTGTGCAGCGATCTTGATGAACTTGCGAAGCAGCTGGACCCGTTTGCTGACATTCTGTGTTAGCACCATCTCCGTGACGACCCAGTACTGGATCTCATTGAAGCGTCGGAGAAACAAGTCCAGGTTGGCTGTGATTTTGTTGAACTTATGACGACCAAACACATGATAGATCAGCTCATACTGTGTACAAAAACAGAAATGGAGGAAATATAATCAGAACAGTGGGAAAAGAAAATCAGATGAGTTTTAAATCATTAAACAGAACCAGGATCCACCTTAGGCATGAGCAACGATGTGGTGTCAGCTGAGCATCATGGTTCATTTGTATTAGGAAACACGAAAATCAAAGCCTTTTCAAGGCTTTTCATGCATTCTTCTGTCCGATTATTCCTTCTCTATCAGACAAGAATCTTCTCCCATACACAACACACTTTCTTTCAGACTGTTTATGTGATTATCACTATCAAGGCTGTCAGGCCAGGCTAGCTATTCTCGAAACGTTTGTAGCCCTACAAACTTCTTAAGCCCATTCTTAAAACATTGGCTATGAACGTTTAGAGAATAAGGGCCCTGCTTATTTGGACAGGCCTGTCAACTGTTATTAAATTCTACATATTATACTATTCTACTGCCAAGGAAAATCTGAATTATTAGATTGTCATGAATTCTTCATGGTCTTGGCATACGAATCTACAACTGTGATAACATAACTAAATCATCCTTGCACATGTTTTCGTCACTTTAATACTAATATTAACAAGCACATTTTGTACAGTTTCAATGCTTTTCAACCCATTTTGGTGATTTTCAAGGCATGTCAATATTTGGGTCTAATCAATAAGGGCATTTCAATTCAAATTCTCTTCAATCCTAATGCACCAAAGCGTAAACAACAAAGCGTCAGTTAGAAGAGAGCCTGAAATGATGGCTGTTAAAACTTGTATCACTTTAATGAAAGCCAAGACAAACCCAAGTCAAAATATCCTGATCAATATACAGGGGTTCAAGGACCAGTGATGATCTGGGTAAAAACTGGTCTTCAGCAAACCATGCTTGTCATTAGAGACAACTTATTATAACGGAATCGGATGGTCAGGCTCGCTGCCTTGGTTGATGCATGGCATTGTATCCCTTATGCATAGATCAATACTCTATAAAAACATAATCGAGTCTGGACCAGACAATCCAGCGAGCATGCAATTTGTAGATACGATGACATGTGTCAACCAAGTCAGCGAACCTGACCACCCGATCCTGTTAGTCGCCTCTTACGACAAGCCTGTCAGCCATACCGGACAAGCATATCAGCTAAAGATGACCACTGTCACTCACCTCATGGACACACATGAACAGCTCCCAGTCATACTGAGTGACTTGGTACGCCACTTCCTTGGTGCTCATCATCTCCAGTAGGGCTGCCGTGCCAGTGTTCGGACCTTCTTGTTCCGGAAGTGGGGTCTGCAAAAATTCATGAAGGTTAACTTTTCAGTTATGAACCAGAGAACATTTACATCAAAGTTGTATATATTTTTGAACACATACTGTATATTACGTAGATAAGCCAAATTTTGAGGACCCAACAAGCTGTCTGTAGGAGAGGGTCGGCTTATCTACGTGTTATACTTTCATCAAACGTTTTTTCTGCTGTTAAGAAAACGACATCGTATCGCTTCTTCGCATGAACGAACAAGAGAAGTCGACTTTGTTAGTAAAGACGTCAAACTTGCAATTAAATATCACTTGACAAGATTGGTTACGTTTTCAGTTCTTTATACGTGCCAATTTTGAGGAAAGTTTTTGGGCCACAGTCAAAACATATTTTATCATCTATGTAGATTATACTTTCATCTACGTAGAAGATACTTTCATCTACGTAGAAGATACTTTCATCTACGTGGATCAACTATGTAGAAGTAATGAATCATCTATGTAGATGAAAGTACCTTCTACATAGATGAAAATATCTTCTACATAGATGAAACTATCTTCTACATAGATGAAAATATTTCTACATAGATGAAAGTATCTTCTACATAGATGAAAGGATCTTCTGCATAGATGAAAGGATCTTCAATGTAGAAGTAATGTATCATTTGTCAATGAAAGTATCTTCTACGTCAAAAACATCATCTTTTGGGAGTAAAGTATCATATACGTAATTGAACATATTTTCTACACCAATGAAAATATCTTCTACTAAGAAGTAATTGTTTCATCTATATAGAAGTAAAGTATCATCTACCTAGATACAAGCATTATCTGTGGACATGTGAAACATTTTGTAATTTTTTTTACTATGACACGAATATGCTTGTATACATATCACCACTTGCACATCACTGCAATATTAATTTTAAAAAAGAATGGTAAACAAAGTCTGCTCCCAAAGAAACAGCTGTGTTATTGACCAGTTGACAAATTAATTAACAAAAGCTGCATCAATTGGTGCCGCTTTGTTTCCCGTAATCCTGATAATGATTGTTGGGGTTTCCATGGTTTACACTTCCATAGGTTGTTGGTCTCCATGCTTCAGAGAAAAGAACTGAATGTCCTGACACTCAGTGACTGAAAGATATTGTTTCTAGCAATAACACCAAACTGATAAGAAAACAGACTGGGGCCGTATTTCTCCTGTCTAAGTAGAATAGTTACCAGGGCGTCAAGGTGCTCCCGTGGGGTCACAAACAGCCGCCCATTAAGGCTCAGGCCTGTTATCACACACAGATCAATGTTCTTGTATATGATTCGTTCTGAAAGGGAAAGAACAAAACATTCAAGTCAAAACTTGATGGAGTAAAGGTTCAAGAGAAGTGATCACCTAAAATATTCTTGTATGGGGATAAGAAGATATCCTTTAAGCAGGGCACGATTTAAGAGGTGTTAACCTACTTACACCAGGTGCAACCTAAGATAAAAACCTAGCTGCACCAGCCAAATTCTAGTTGCACTGTTTTTTTGCAATATGTAATGAAAGAAATCTAATTATTTAGATGTTTTATTCAGAAGTGTACCCAATCAAAACTTGACTTGCACATGGTGCAAGTTAGACTAATAAACTAGGCTGCACTTTGTAATATTGGGTTGCACCAGAGCTAGTAACAAAGCACTAAATCGAGCCCTGTTTAAGTCAACAGTCTTTATCAGCTAATATAAGCCACTTAAAATGGTCTTAACTAGTGAGTTATAGTATATGTATTTTGAAGTTTGAAATATTTTTCATTTCAATCTTGTTTAAAAGGGGGAAAATATGCATGCAGGTTAAGTTGGTCCTTTAAAAGCTTTAGATTTACACCCACATTTATTTACAAATACATACTATGAACTGTCTATTTAAACACTAACAATTGAATGGCTAATACCATCCAGTATGACTCCAAAGTATCTGATTATTGAAATATCTACACATGCTTTTTCTTTTTTCTCGGACATTGTTATCTCCCTTGTTTCCATGACTACAAAATTGTGGCCACTGACAATGCTGAGAAATATTTACTTCAGTAAGGCATCTTACAACATGTATCATCAAATATTCGATGATCCCTTAGTTCAATGAAAAAGAGTTAGCTAGTGACATTTTACATGAACTTCAATATATGACATTATGTCAAGTATCAATACAACACAATCGTTTATTGTATTTTAGGCCACCAGCCCTTATACAAGAGAGTTACATACAGAGTTGCAATACATGTTGTAGGACATGATACAATAGGACATGATTAATTGTATATGCTCATTATGACGAATAAATGCATATTTAACATAGAGAGCTAGATTACGTAGGGTGGATTCATTATTAGTTGTTCTTAAACTGGTAAAAGCTATCAGTGGTGGTTCCGACAGATAACATTCTGGGATATACTTGTAACGTAAATCTTCATAAAATGAACAGTCAAGGATAAAATGTACTTCATCTTCTACTGAAGAATTACAGAAAAGACAAGTTTTCTGCCTCTGTTTACCATTAAGTCCAACAAACCTATCCTATATTTAGCAAATATGTTTCTATTACACTTAAAAGTAAGTTTAGATAAATACAATTCAGGTTGTATTAGAGTTTTAAATGTTCTATATAATTTGTAATGAGAGCTACTTTCTAGAGTGAATATGCCATTCCTGATAAAACATATTTACTGCTCGGTATTTCAAGTATCCATGTGATTTTGTAATAATGCTCAACTGTGTTGGTAACATGTGACTGTTATGGTCTACATCTGACTGGTGGTGCATCATCTGTTTAAATGTGATGATAATGAAGGTTTATTCAGTCTAAGTAAACTTAGGCTCAGTATTATTTGTTACACTGCTATATTCTATAGCAAACCTAGTAGAAGGACGTGTCAGCTAAACTTTGAGTGACCTATGACCGTCCAATCAAACGTGAGATGGCCAAATGGATTTAACCAATCAGACAATGACTATTTGCTAGGGTTCAGCAGGACTTACAAAACGGTTTTTGGATTTTCTCTTCCCTGGTCGCTGACACTGATCTATCAACAAACTAAAATCCGCATAAAACACAGACCTTTGACCTGCTATATATACACTTATGGGTTTCTAATGACATGGTTACTATTTGCTTATATTTTCGCAAGATGACATCCTTGAATATTGATAAAAACGCTATTTTCAGCGACTGTTTACTCATTGCATGTATCACTCAGAAGCGATCGTGCGGCAAATAGCATTAGGAATCGTTCGAGTTTTTGAGGTAAAGGTTGAAACGGTATGTGCGAATGTTAACTTTCGTGATTGGTGACATGACCTTCTACTAGGTTTTGTTAGACTCAGTATTATAAACAGTGTAACGAATAATACTGAGCCTAAGTTTACTTTGACTGAAGGTTTGTGTTGCCTAGATACTTAGACACAAGAAGCTGAGTCAAAGCTTACATGGCAGAACTATTGAATGTTTTGGTTTATGTGACAATGTATTTATGGTTAAAACATTGCAATGATTTTGTTTTGGTTTGTTTGTAGTATAATGTCGCACTCAGCAATATTCAGGCTGTATGGTGTCGGTCTATTTATGGTTTGAGTCTGGACCAGACAACATTGATCAACAACATGAGCATCAATCTACACGATATTTTATTTTATGCATTAAAGTATATTTAATAAATAACTACCAGTTTCCAACAGTCATATTAATTTCAGATATTAAGCATTATTACAAAAATATATAATCGTATTTGATGCCATGGTAATCCCCAAACTCTCCTTGAACCCCAATGAGTCACTGACATGAAGTGGCACCCACCTCCAGTAGACTTGACCTCGCACAGAACCAAGTCATCTCCCAGACACAGCTTCTCCTGAGCATGGGCTACGATCTCTGCCACAACCGTATCCATGGGAACCTTGATGGTGCTGTAGGTGTGATCAGCACAATACACCTTGAAGATGTCTGCAATAATGTATAAACAGTAAGGTGAGGTGAAATTGGGTTTAACGTCGTGTTTCAGAATATTTAACGTTGTGCTTGACGATTTGGCGCATGCATGTGCATGTGGTATGTGTGTACGTGCGGCTGCTTGTACTAGCCCAGACTGAAGTTGGTTTTATAGTGCTAGCTCACTGAGATACAATGCTGCAGTGAAGCATGAATACCCCACTCAGACACATTATACTGACTCCGAGCCGGCCAGTCCTTGTTGTACCCATTAATGACGAGCGCCAGGCAGGGACCAACAAGTACCATACTTTAACATCTTTTGGTATGACGCTCTCCGGGCGGACGCTCTAACCACTACATCACAGAGGCCGTCTATAAACAGTTAGGATTTGAAGGGTGTTGGTATATTTGAACTCAAATATTTTCAAATCTGATTGTTTCACAACAACATAGGAAGCCCTATAGGGCCATTCTATGGGGTTTTTTTTCTTGAAATTTCAAGTTGAAACTTCAAGTTACTAAGTTGAAAGTTGTGATTTCAACTTTTTATATTGAAATTTCAAGTAAATAAAATAAATGGCCCTAAAAGGCTTCAATGAAAACCTGGTACCTCTATAATCAAAACTATCTGCATACATATACAATTTTAAATCACCTTTCCAAACAATCCATTATATTTAAACATTTTCTAGGATATTTCATTTACAATAAAGTACCTTAAGCTTTCATAAGTCTACAGTATCTAACACACCGAGATGCCAACCATTCTGATTTTGAAAGAATTATTCCAATTTTCAAATACAAAATCTGCTCTCCAATTTGTCTTATAAAAACTAAGATTTTTTAGAAAAAAATATGAATTTTTTGTATAGGTATACAGTTTCATAAGTCACCGGTGATTTATATGAGTCAACACCATTAGAAGCATTCAGAAGCTGCACCTGGATCTTTTGGGTGTCGATTGTGTATATTGTGTGTTATTTGGCGACAAAGTTTCATGAAGTTTTTTCGAATGCATGTCTTAGTCTGTATGTAAGTGTTAAGTCTTGCGCTCACTCCCATCTCACACCTTTGGTGCTCTGGTAAGGCTTTCGGCCTGGCATGACTTCACTTTCATCAGATTCAGGGTTAGCATCTCTGAACACATTATGAGTGAGTGAGTGAGTGAGTGAGTGAGTTTAGTTATACACCGCACTCAGCAATATTCCAGCTATATGGCAGCGGTCTGTAAATAATCAAGTCTGGATCAGACAATCCAGTGATCAACAGCATAAGCATCGATCTATGCAGTTGGGATAAAATGACATGTGTCAACCAATTCAGTGAGCCTGACCACCCCATCATGTTAATTGCCTGTTATGAAAAGCATGGGTTACTGAAGATCAATTCTAACCCGGATCTTCACGGGTGAACACATTATGAGCATTGATATTGGTCTCAATACCATGAGCAGCAAAAGACTGCATACTGATTATTTATAGACCATTGGCATGGAACAGATGGCAGACTCTCCCCTTCTAAAAGGTCTTTTGTTCTGTTTTTCAGTACCATAAATCAACACCCAGAGGATTGATCATGGCTTGCAAAAATCTATGACAGTGACCTCAATAACTCTTGACATCAATGGGCTTTCATATTGGCCATGATTATATATCTACTGTAACTCATTCATTGTGTATATTGAACAAAAATATATTAGTATGGCTGGATGTTTTAGTCATGTATTTTCTTTTTCATTTTGCTTGTGGGGAGGGTTGAAATTCTTTGCTGATAGCAAATAAAATAAGTTGTCCTGATAAATGAATTTAACAGGCATGTTTCTAAAATTCTTTTTCCATAAAGGTGCACTTTTAATTGCCTTACAAAACATCTAGCAAAAGGAGCTTGCCTTTACCTACACATCAGCTTACCGGTAAGCTTCGGTTATTTCAAAGATAAATATCCTCATTCCAAATTTTGTGCATTTAAATTAACAGGGATGAGAATAAAGTTTTGAGAAAAACTCTGAAAACTTGCCGAAGCTCCTGATATTTAGGCATTTTAGACTTTTAAAACTGGCTCAGAAATGACAATATCATGAACACAGCAACCATTAAAAAACTTTAAATCTGCTGAAGCACATTCATACAATTGTCAACGGATTTAGACGATTCACAAAAATGACCCTTGGCCTTATGAAATTCCCGGAATTTCACGGATCTGCGGAAAATTCTCATCCCTGAATTAATATAGTTGTCCAACATAGACTATCCAACTATTTCAGGCTATTTCAAGCAATGAAACTATTTCAGGCTATTTCAAGCAATGAAAGAAATTCTCAAAGCAACTAAACACGACCCAAATGAACTGTAAAGTAACCGCAAAGCAACTAAAAGCAATGAAAAACAACTAAAAGCAATGTAAAGTAACCGTAGGCAAGCAATAATGACATAGTCCATCTACTCCTCCCCAAATATTTGAGGGTTGGTTGGCGTGTTGTTTAACACAGTTTATTCCAGCAATATGACCGCGGTCTGTAAATAATCAAATCTGGACCAGATGATCCAGTGATCAACAGCTTGAGCATGATCTACGCAATTGGGATATGAGCAAGCCTGACCACACGATCCCGTTAGCCACCTTGTAAGACAAGCATGGGTTACTTGAAGACCAATTCTTACCCGGATCTTCACGTGTATATATAATGTTTGAGGGAGACAATAGCCACCTACTTTCATCTGAGGGCTTAATGGGTCTCCTCTTCTTGGAAGTTTCACTCAGACTGATCTTGGAGGCCTTCCGGCTGAGGATCAGCACTGGAGTAATCTTTCTTTTGGCCAGCTTCCCTTCCGGTGGAGAACTGCAACAGTGAGTTAGTGAGTGAGTGAGTGAGCGAGTGAGTTTGGTTTAAATCTGATCTGTCAGCACTGACAGCGCTGGAAACAATTCAAGGTCAAACAGTAGCAGTCATATTTTAACCCATGAATGAGTCTTTTCAACAGCATAAGCATCGATCTACACAACTGGGATACAATGACGTGTCAACCAAGTCGGCGAGCCTGACCACCCGATCCCGTTAGTCACCTCTTATGACAATCATGGGTTGCTGAAGACCAATTGTAACCCCGATCTTCACAGGAATACTCCAGGATTAACTCTCATCAGCTTTACTTGATTTTCAGGAGATACTCTCATTTGATGTTACAGCGTAAGAAACGATTTACGCAACTGGGATGCGATGACATGTGTCAACAAAGTCAGAGAGCCTGACCACCCGATCCTGTTATTTGCCTCGTACAACAAGCATGTTTTGCTGAAGATCAATTCTAACTCGGATCTTCTTGGGTCCTGCCGTCAGGTAAACAGGTAAACAATTCAACCAGGTAATCCTAATTAGTCAGGTCAAATCTTGTGCTTTGGAGTCAATGTCAGAGTCATCATTTGGTCATATTTTAACTATGAAATTTACTCTTAAAACAAGATCAAAAGTCCAGACAATTAAAAACATTTGATGGTTTCGTACAAAACGATTACAATATTGCAAATTCATGTTCAGTTCAAAAGTAAGTTAAAATTTAAAGTCACTTTGGCAATATTTCAGCCATATCGTGACTCAGTTCATAAGTCATACAGCATGAAAACATCATATACATCATCTAACAACATAACTGTTCCCAACTTAATATCAGGAAATAATTTAGGATTCCAAACTACTTCATTTTTGGGGAAAATTGTGCAATTGTTCAAAAATTATTTTTTTCTAAATGTCTAACATTCCCAAATCTTGAGGATATGCAAACAAAATTATTCAGACTTTGGCTGAATATTGGCCTGTGAGCAGGTCCACATACAACCCTGTGAGCAGGTCCAGATACAACCCTGTGAGCAGGTCCAGATACAACCCTGTGAGCAGGTCCAGATACAACCCAGTGAGCAGGTCCACATACAACCCAGTGAGCAGGTCCAGATACAACCCAGTGAGCAGGTCCAGATACAACCCAGTGAGCAGGTCCACATACAACCCTGTGAGCAGGTCCAGATACAACCCAGTGAGCAGGTCCACATACAACCCTGTGAGCAGGTCCAGATACAACCCAGTGAGCAGGTCCAGATACAACCCTGTGAGCAGGTCCACATACAACCCTGTGAGCAGGTCCAGATACAACCCAGTTAGCAGGTCCACATACAACCCAGTGAGCAGGTCCAGATACAACCCAGTGAGCAGGTCCACATACAACCCAGTGAGCAGGTCCACATACAACCCAGTGAGCAGGTCCACATACAACCCAGTGAGCAGGTCCACATACAACCCAGTGAGCAGGTCCACATACAACCCAGTGAGCAGGTCCAGATACAACCCAGTGAGCAGGTCCACATACAACCCAGTGAGCAGGTCCAGATACAACCCTGAGTGAGCAGGTCCACATACAACCCTGAGTGAGCAGGTCCACATACAACCCAGTGAGCAGGTCCACATACAACCCAGTGAGCAGGTCCAGATACAACCCAGTGAGCAGGTCCACATACAACCCAGTGAGCAGGTCCAGATACAAGCCTGGAAAGCACACATATGTCTGGCCTGAGGAGTCTGCATGGACTTACTTGCTTTTTGACTGCACAGCAATCATCTCCAGGAGCTCCAGCTCCTCTGACAGAGCTGGGTAGATGATGCTGTCTTCTTCAACAGCATGCTGCAGCTCCTGTTGATATAAACAACAGCACACATCTACATCACAATCCTCTCTAACAGAAGCAAGCATATACAGTCTGTTTGGGTCAAAATGATACTGATGAATCACAATATAACTCCAAATCGGTTCATGATCAAACATTCATTTCAATGCAGAAGGTAATGAAAACATCAGACCGTGTGTAAAACTTTACATGGAAAGTCAAAACAAAACGATGAGAGTTTTGCTAAGTAACATTTTTATTTTGGAGACAAAGTTTCTGAATGTTTTTTCCAGAATTGGTCTGATGTTTCATTACATTCTGTGTGGAAGTGAATGTTTGATCATTAACTGATTTAGAGTTAGATTGTGATTGTGAAAAGTGTAAGACAATTAGTTTGCCCTAAGGATATACAGATTTCTAATACAAATTTACTTGAAACATTTCTATTCTTTTTCTGCTATGGTATTGGATGCGAAGCGTTTTGCCATGATTGTTGTCTCAAATGAACATCACTGGTATCTAAAGGGACATAACTCTTGCATGCTTAAAAACTATTTTTGAGGGATTAGCAATTTCAGATAATACCACTTTTTCAGATACATCTTGAGGTCCAATCATTTGCTCTTCATAGATAAACATAAACACATCAGAAACGTTTGATAAAAGAACTTTTCATGAAAATAATAGTTTAACAAAATAGTGAATTGATTTCAATGCCAAAGGTCGTAAAAGAGTCAAGGTCGTCCATAATACATATTGGAACAGAGAAAGATTGATTAATACTACCCATGACCCTTTAATGTATGGTTTCATATGCATTGGCTAATGACCAATCAAAATTCTTCTAGTTTATCATATGGTTAATAAAGTACCTAATTATGACGGATAGCTATATATGTATCGTATCATCCCAAGGTTTGCAGTCAAGATTTACATTTAAACTTCATGTAAAATGTTTTAAGAATCATATCATTATAAAAGCAAAAAGTGAAAAGCACTGTTTTCACAGTTGTATTTCAAGCTTATCACATGTTGATTACCATCAAAATACTGTTTCCAGGCTTCATATCCTGCTCTAAGTGCACAAGATTATCATTACTGTCAGATTAGCATTACCCTGAATAACACAAGCTGCCTGTCAGGGGCTAGAAGGTTAATAGTCACATATCATCATATCCCACCAGGTACCCATTTTCTGCTGGGTGAACAGAGAGAATTTTGAACAAACTCACTTGCCTAAGGTAAGACCATGTGTATCATCACAATACTGTTTCAATAGTCAACAACTATCATAATACCATTGAAATATTCAACATCTATCACAATACTGTTTCAATAGTCAACAACTATCACAATACTGTTGAAATATTCAACATCTATCACAATACTGTTGCAATAGTCGACAAACATCACAATACTGTTGCAATAGTCGACAAACATCACAATACTGTTGCAATGGTTGACAACTATCACAATACTGTTGCAATGGTTGACAACAACTATCACAATACTGTTGCAATGGCTGACAAATTGTTGAAATAGTCAACATCTATCACAATACTGTTGAAATAGTCAACATCTATCACAATACTGTTGAAATAGTCAACATACTGTTGAAATAGTCAACAACTATCACAATACTGTTGAAATAGTCAACAACTATCACAATACTGTTGAAATAGTCAACAACTATCACAATACTGTTGAAATAGTCAACATCTATCACAACACTGTTGAAATAGTCAACATCTATCACAACACTGTTGAAATAGTCAACATCTATCACAACACTGTTGAAATAGTCAACATCTATCACAATACTGTTGAAATAGTCAACAACTATCACAATACTGTTGAAATAGTCAACAACTATCACAATACTGTTGAAATAGTCAACAACTATCACAATACTGTTGCAATGGTTGACACTACTATCACAATACTGTTTCACTGTGTGGTGTACTATTGCCTCACAATCACAGCAGTGAAAACAGTCCCAATAGACACAGACATATTGCCTTACCTCCATAAAATGCCTGATGACCTTATCATCATAAAAATCTTCACAAACAACGTTCTGCCACTCTTGTACAAACAGGACCACACTGCGCTTTGTGAGTCTCCATGTACTCGGCTATCTCCTGGTCAGTTCCCTGTGTGGCCGCAGCATGGTAGCTCTCTCGTCAAGGAATCACTAGACGTATGTCACACATACACCACCTGCTCTCATCCGTCTCACATACTGAGTGAGTGATTGGGGTTATAGCCGCTTTTAGCAATATCTTTTAGCAGAAATATCACGGCAGGGGACACCAGAAATGGACTTCACACAAAGTGCCCATCTGGGGAATCAAACTCGGGTCTTTAGCATGACGAGTGAACACCTTAACCACTATGCTACCCCACACCCCACCGCCCCAGTCTCACATAGTATATTGTATACACTGGTTCAATTTGCGGAATATGAAAAATACAATTTACTTTTTTCATTTTTGTAGAGTGCTGTATCTGTAATGTAAGTTTCCACACAAATATCACCTCAATGAGACTGTGTCATGTGACCTCTACTTCACTCCCACCCTCACTCACAATTCAGAGATAAACATTCATTCAAGATTTGCATACATTGTTGTGACACATACATGATTTCACTCTATGACATCATGCTGATCTGAAGATTTAATTAATGTGCTATTAATTTTGCCATGACAATTGGCAAATATTTTGTTCTTAAAATTTAGGTAAAGAAAGTGAGTGAGTATGGTTTTACACCGCTGTTAGCAATGTTCCAGCAATATCACGGCTGGGGACAGCAGAAATGGGCTGCACACATTGTACCCATGTGGGGAATCGAACCCGAGTCTTTGGCATGACGAGCGAATGCTTTAACCATTAGGCTACCCCACCGCCCCCTAGGTAAAGAAAGAAATCATTTATCACAAAAAGCGATAATACCAAAAGATATATTGGAATCAATCCCATGTAACAATACTTCAACCAATCAAAGTGCTGTATTCTCTTAGTCATTCATTTTACAATCTCTGTTAAAGATTGTCACCAAGGATACTGGTTCATCAGAGCCTGGCACAGTCTCTCATTGGGCATAAAGATCACTTGAGTCAGCAAAAAATCTTCCAGGAAATTATCTGCAAAATGAAATAACTAATCACAGATTAAACTCAATCAAGTATGACAAACACAACCCATTGAAATAGACAAGTTAACATTGAAAATATGCTCGGGTAACCAGCACAAAAGTTTGAATCTTAGGCTTAAATTACCAATACTTGTAGTAATTGTCATGTATTACCAATCCTTTTCCGCATATGAATCCTAATGTCACATGTAACCAGGGGAGATAACTCTCATTAAAAACGTATGCCTAGAGCACATGGCCAGAACTGAGTGTTGTGTCATGTATTGGATTGAATTCCGGAAAGCAATAAGCTGTAACTGACAAAGTGATCACACTAATGTGAATATTACATTTCAAAAACAAGATTAAAGCTTGCATCAAACTCAATATAAATGGAAAGTGAAGAATAAAAAAGGGTCAAATGTCACTTACGCTTACGTTTGGAGAGGGCAGCCACCTCCAGGGCCGTATCCTCCGTGGACTTCTCTACCGGCAGCCAGGTCTCCAGCAGGTGCTCCAGCATCTTCTCAGGTGTCCCAGCCATCACCGAATACCTGGCATCAAAACGATCCTCAGTTATTCAGTATATCATAAGTCCTTTCCACTATGGGTCCGTTTGTTTGTTTATTGTTTAACAATGCAATATTCCAGCTATATTATAGCCGTGATCTGGGTTAGAACTGATCTTCAGTAACCCATGATTGTCGTAAGAGGCTACAAACAGGATCGGGTGGTCAGGCTCGCTGACTTGGTTGACAAATGTCATCATATCCCAGTTGTGTAGATCGATGCTCTTGCTGTTGATCACTGGATTGTCTGGTCCACACTCGACTATCTACAGACTGCCACCATATAGCCGGAATATTGCTGAGTGCAGCGTAAAACTAAACTCACTCACTCACTCCAGCTATTGACATCATGAACATTGGGATATGATGACAAGTGTCAACCAAGTCAGCAAGCCAAGCCACACAATCTCATGTGTCGTCTCTTATGACAAGCATGGGTTGCTGAAGGTCAATTCTGCTTAACTGTCACTTGGAAGGGATATGATGAGTTTAACATCACCAGAACATACCATCTGCTACATCAAATCAGCCATTGGACCCATTTATGGCATCCTAAAAATAATTCCGAAGGGCTAGCTGAAGTGTCAGCCTTTCAAAGGAAATCTATCAAAGGCATTGGTTGGTTGTTTGGTTGGTTTGTTGTTTAACGCCACACTCAGCATTATTCCAGCTATAGCTATATGGTGGCAGTCTGTATGTATTGGAGTCTGGACCAGACAATCCAGTGATCAACAACATGAGCATCGAGAAGGAAGAGCAAACTGTGCCAAGTAGCAAAATGAAGGGCACACAATGATAGGTGGGAGGACATCATCAAGGATACTGGCACATCAATACCAGTGGAGCCTCTGAGTGAACACCCCTGAGTGTTGTGTGATTGTTGGCGAAAAACTTATTACAAATCATTTTATTACTTGGTGACATAAAGTCATTGACATTGGCATAATTGTGACATATTGTAGATGTTGAGTTAAATGTCATCATAAATGACAGCGTTTAAAATTTCCGCCTGCCCAACTGTCTGGAACGGTCTATTTTCATCTCGGACGGTCAAATTTCAAAAGTAGCCTGTCCGGTGGTCTGGTAGATATTTTTACCCCTAATAGTAAATATTTCATAATATCACACATGTTTTCTTGTCCTCAGTTTGAAGTGTTTAAGGTATTATGAAAATTATATTAAACTACTTAGATTGGACAGTTCTAGTTACGATAACCAATTTCAGTTTACCCAAACTCGGTTCATTGCCTGTTAGTGCTATGTAGTTCATTGTGAATGGAGCTTGCGCGAGTTGGAAATGGCAGTCACAGTTTTTATTGTTGAAAACCGGACAGGCAAGTTTGTATCCGGACTGGTAATTTTTTAAAGTTACAAGTCCAGCTGTCTAGCTTGGAATTTTGGGAGTTTTAGACAATGTAAATGACTGTAATAATCTGATTGTCATGAAGTTACCCACACCCAAAAGATCATGTACACGACATTTCATCATTAGCAATGCTCAAGTTACATTGATTTAGAATAGACAAGCTTTTGTTCAATACAGTTTGAAATGAGTGATTTTCACTTTCAATGTCATCCAGTTATATGTCATAAAAGTTCTCCAGGGATAGATAGGAGACGTGTGTAGCCAACAGTCAAAACACCACCATTTTGAATTGTTTGTTTGTTGTTTAATGCAGAACCCAGCAATATTCTAGCTATATGATGGAAGTCTGTAAATAATCGAAGCTGAACCAGATAATCCAGTGATCAACAGCATGAACATCGATCTACACGATTTCGATACGATGACATATGTCAACCAAGTCAACAAGCCTGACCACCTGCCCGTTCATCACCTTTTACAACAAGCATGGGTTCCATTTTGATGTTACATCTAAGCAACCCAAAGGTTACAGCAGGACTGGCAAAAACAGCTGATGAACATACTTGTAGTGAGCCCGCACAGTCCCGTCAGGGCCTTCAATGTTTGTAGGGATCTTCTCCAGGACCAGTACGTCTTCTCCATGCTCCTTCAGACGCACTGTATTAGCCTCCACGTCCTGACAACACATATCATTATACATGCAGAAAGAGACCAATGGCCAACGTGACAAGTTTACTTCTCAAAACTACAGAGCCAAAATGCCCTCTTTGCATTGAAGCGGACATATATAGTCCAAGTCATGTGATGGGATTCAAGCCATGGACCATTTGATCTGAGTTCTGATGTCAGGAACAGGTTGAACATCAGCATGTCAAGGAGCGTTGGCACTCAAAAGATCCTTTATATTTTTTCGCCTAACAAACACTATTCAGGGACCTGTCGTTTGTTATACAATGTGGTTCCTTCATCCATAGAGTAAAACCGGAAAACATTTTTAAAAAAGACCACATTTGTCTCATCCTCCACTGTCTATTAACAAGAATATAAGTTGCTAAAGTAGCTTGTTGAAGCTGAAAGTCTTCAGAAGAAGAAGTTAAGTACATGGTGACTCAGCTAAAACTGGTTTTCCTCAGCAGCCTATTTAAGTGATTAAGGTGTAATCAGTACCCAGTCAGGTGCACATCAATTACTCATTCCACAACAAGGCTTGGTTAGTCTAGGATTGACTTGTCAATTGACAATATCAAATGGTCAATTTGCTCTGATTGTTTCTGCCACAACAGCCATATTGATTTTTGTAAAGTTGAAGGTAACCAAAAATTGCAAGTTAGAACATCACAGAGCACTTGATGAAAAATCAGGTTCTGGAGCTAACCTTTGTAAATGTGACAAGACTCAGACATGAAAGATCTTTTGTTACATGCTCAAAAAAGGAGAAGCATCAAAGATCAACAAAGGTAGCTACTTAACAAAAGGTAAACCACTTCAGATATTTTCTGTATATGTTTATTCATTTGTTTAACACAGAACTCAGCAGTGATTATGGTTTTACGCCGCTTTTAGCAATATTCCAGCAATATCACGGCGGAGGACACCAGAAATGGGCTTCACACATTGTACCCATGTGGGGAATCAAACCCCGGTCTTCGGTATGACCTCTAGTACTTTTGTTGGGTTGAGTCCCATCTGGGAATCAAAACCACACCCTCTGAGAGTCAGGGACCTAATCGCCAGCACACAAAGTCAGCCGCTTAACCCGCTCAGCCACATTTGACCACATTCTAAATGGCATTGTGCATTCACTGTAAAATGTACTGAGCATAGGCAGATCCAGAAGGGGATGTCCTGAAAGTTTATTCAATGACCATTGAAACTCCTGTGAAAACAGGTGAAAATGCCCCTGCTGAGGGATATAGCAAACTGTCCCAGATGGGACTCAACCTAACAAAGGTGCTAGAATCTTCACTTTACTGAGGTGTAATCCCAAAATGTAACATTTGCTACATTTGACCATTAGAATTCTAAATGGTATTGGGTATTCTTGAGTGTGTATGTTTTTCATGTTTTTCACCACAAAGATCTTCCTACCCTCAAAATCCTGTTGAAATCGTCTTTGTCAACACGAAGAAAGTGACAGCTGTCTTCTCTCAAGACAATTGTGGCAGCTCTGAAGCAAATAATATAAATGATCATTAAAAATGAAATCATTTAGACTGAATTCAGGGGGTCGAAAATAGCTTATCAAATCATTAAACACTGTGGAATACATATTCAGTTGAGAAATATTTTATTCTGATAAGGAATACACTCCAGGTTCACAGTGTCAGTAGTTGATTCTCTTTAATCTAACATTGAAATCTCCATCTAAAACACAAAACTTTGTTGCAAGTGTAACATCAAATGCAGAGTATCTCCTGAAAATCAAGTAAAGCTGATGAGAGTTAATCCTGGACTATACCTGTGAAGATCGGGGTTAGAATTGGTCTTCAGCAACCCATGATTGTCATAAGAGGCGACTAACGGGATCGGGTGGCCAGGCTAGCTGACTTGGTTGACACATGTCATCGTATCCAAATTGCGTAGATTGATGCTCATGCTGTTGATCACTAGATTGTCTGGTCCAGACTCGATTATTTACAGACTGCTGCCATATAGCTGGAATATTGCTGAATATGGCGTAAAACTAAACTCACTCACTCATCCTCGACTATAATTGATAAGATGAAGGCGTAGCACAATTGTGTTCCATAAAGCCTACCTTGGGGCATCATTCACGAGTGCAAGCTTGCCAAAGTCATCACCTTCATGAAGAGTGCACACAATCCCCTGAAACAAGATTATTGGGTGGTCAAGAATTTCCGTAATACTGTACCAATGTCAATGATAAGCAGTGTAAAACCATATTCACTCAATCATGATAAACTGATAACTGTGGCCATGTTCAGGAACCTGAGTCTTCTATCTGAGGTGGTTTGGCTTTCAGTGACTGAGAGTGTATAAATAGAGAATACTACACAAGGTCTCATTACATACGAATTATACGAAATGAGTGTCCTTCCTATGGTATCTGACCGAGCGAACCATAGTAGGTCACTAATTTCGTATGAGACCGAGTGTGGTATTTTATTTATTACCAACGTCTTACATGCATTAAATTGACAAAATAGCGTATTTTTGTTATGTTTATGGTTTCAAACCAAAACCGGTTTCATAAAGAGGTTGCGGAAGAATTTTGTTCTGCAGTACACTTTTTCATGACGTCACACTGTATTGACGTCACTATGCCATTTTCGTCTGCTCCCTTGGTAACCGACGACACGTTGTCATCGCCTCATACCGCCTCCTACAGTAAATTTCTCCGTTGCACCCCATTCCTTGGTTTGCAGTTGCTTCACTTGGCTAACATCACTGGTGGAAACATTACATTTATGTTTTTCGACGGATATGTTTCAGTTCGACATACACTACACAATATTTCTGTCTGTATACATCAGAACCCCAACTTCTTACCTTGCCGTATATGACAACATTGACGGATCCCTTGAGGATGATGTACCATGACTTGCCCTCATCTCCCTGGTTGAACACTGCAAGATGATACAACATTACATCAGTCACATTCAAGACTATTGCATTTACAGTCAAACTGTGTCAAAGCTGACTTACCGGAATTACCTTATTTTGAAATACTGTGGATTCCGTATAATCCAAAATCTGAATTATCCGACAATCTGTGAATTCCGACATATTTTTTGGGTCCCAGCAGCGTTCTTCTATACATTCATAGTAATACTATAAATTTCAAGCAAGGAGACATTGAATTATCCGATACTCTGTATAATCCGACATTTTTTCACGGTCCCAGTGAGTGAGTGAGTCCACTGTACCAAAATACTTCGGGTTATCCAATGTTTGATAACTGACTAAATAGGGGATATAAGGGGACCTAGATTTTACCGTGTGACAACTGTAAATTCAGTGAGTTTAGTTTTACGCCGCACTCAGCAATATTCCAACTATATGGCAGCAGTCTGTAATAATCCAGTCTTGACCAGCCAATCCAGTGATCAACAGCATGAGCATCGATCTGCGCAATTGGGAGCCGATGACATGTGTCAACCAAGTCAGCGAGCCTGACCACCCGATCCCGTTAGTCGCCTCTTACGACAAGTATGGGTTACTGAAGATCAATATTCTTCATGGATCTTCATGGGTCACAGACATTGAAATCAAAGATCCAAGACATAGTTTCCTTGTCAATATCTGGTATTTACCGGAGATCAAAATGCTCCAGATTTAATTACGGCCAGTACAATCATGTTTCACTAGCATCTCTTACTTACAGACAGTTCCAGCCTTGGCATGGGATTCAAAGAGAAGGACACTGGCCAGTTCCCTCTTCACCATAGTGGACAAGTGAGACAGAGCCTTGATGTGCAGCAGCTCCTCGTAGATGATCTCCAGGTCCTCGGGTGTCCGTTCATGGGCCCTACACAACCAGCCATTCAATGACATCCAAGCAAACCAATGATCCAAAAGTATAAACTTCCTACTAGACATCTAAAGAGTAAATTATATTCTGCATTGTGCATTATATATCTTTAAGCCTTGGCTGTTGTTCTACTTTTATGTTATAACCATAGTACTGAGCTTAAGATATAATTAAGCTTTAAGCTATATATATAATAGCAAACCTCGTGGAGTTTTGTTAGCTAATACATTTTATAATGTAACCATACTGCTTAAGATATGATGAAACTTAAGCTAATTGTATAATAGCAAAAACCCTTTAGAGTTTGTTAGCTAAAAATACTTATATGATATAAACCTAGTATTGAGTTTAAGTGAAGGAAACCTTTTAAGCTACATATATAATAGCAAAACTCCGTAGAGTTTGTTAGCTAATATACTTATATGATATAAAACATAGCATTGAGCTTTTGATAGCATTGAGCTTAAGATTTGAAGGAAACTTAAGTTACATATATATACAGCAAAACCTCGTAGAGTTTGTTAGCTAATACAAGTTATAATGTAACCATAAAGCTTAAATTATGATGAAACTTAAGCCAAATATATAATAGCAAAAACTCTTTTAGAGTTTTGATAGCTAAAATACCTATATGATATAAAATATAGTACTGCGCTTTTAAGATATGAATAAGCTTAAGTTACATATAGCAAAACCTCGTGAGGAGTTTGTTAGCTAATACATGTTCTTGTCTTTTTTATTCAGTGTTTATTGGTTATTAAATTTTGCCCCTCCTGAGAGCTTCATTTGTTCTTGCATACCAAGGAAGGGTAAATAGTTATATAACAATGTTAAACCGTTACTAACAAAAGATAATAAATTGTCATAACACAAGGGATGGTAAACTCAGAAATGGTATTGAAAGTCATGTAATGTGGAATGTTAAGCTGTGATACAACCATGTGATGTAACAAGGAATGATAAAATTGCTGTACAAAAAGGAATATAAAACTGTCATGTACCCAGTAATGATAAACTGTTGCATTACATGGAATGGTAAACTACTGTACAAAGAGGAATGGTAAACTACTGTAAAAAAAGGAATATAAAACTGTCATGTAACCAATAATGATAAACTGTTGCATTACATGGAATGGCAAACTACTGTACAAAAAGGAATGGTAAACTACTGTACAAAAAGGAATATAAAACGGTCATGTAACAAGAGAATGATAAATTGTGTAACAAGGAATGGTACACTTTAGTTGTGTGAAAACCATTTCTGGTGTCCCCCGCCGTAATATTGCTAGAATATTGCTAAAAGTGGCCTACAACCATACTCACTCACTCACACTTTAGTTCTGGAATTACTTACGGTTTACGCAGTATCATCCTCATCATGGCATCAGGTCCGATTTGTGCCAGCAGTGCCAGGGTCTCCCCCAATTCCTCCTCACATTCCTTCCTCACCCCCGACGTCGGTACCGTCCCCACCCCCTCGTCGTCCTCACAGAACCGATAGAACAAGTACTTGTCTTTGAACTGATGCTGATGACACACTGCAGGAAACAACAGGGAAACCTTTTCTCAAACATTTCTTAAAATTTTTCCCAAAACACTTTGTTAGCAGACATGCTTGATGTATAGTGGCATCTCTTGTCTTAGAAATATGTTGTACATCTGGAACTGTGTGAGTGACAGAGATTCATTCCATTTTGAAAAATAATCCATCCAAATCTTTTCTCATCCTTTAGCATATCAAACTGTTTACATTCATGTTAATAAATGTACATAGTTCCTACACCACTCGTACCTGCCAACTGTCACTCATTTGACGTGAGAATCACGCATTTTCATACAAGATCACGCTCTCATGACCACACAGTGAAATCTCACGCATTTCCAAAACTTATAAGTCAAATATGAATAAAATTGAAATTTAATCGTAAATTCACTACAAACTGCATTTGGATCATAATAGACAAGATTTTACAAGTCATTTATCTCCATTCTCCGGTCTCCAAAAGTGTTTAGAAAGTGCTAAATCCTTTTTTCGGTTGGGGGTCTCCACACCCCTTGAGCCCTGACCCAGCTTTTGGAAAATATCACTCACTGGAAACATTTTAGGTTGGAAGCCCTACACCACTGGTCAAATGATACTTAAATCAATTGCATGGTTGATAGTATTTTAACAAGAACACATACAGTAAGACAGTTGTACCATACAACAAGTGCACACATGACGTTGACCAGCCACTGACCATGTACAATGACCCCCTCCTCCAGAAGGGCTTGCCACATGCCCACCGCCTGGTTCCGGGAGTGGACGAGGGTACTTGGCTGCAGCAGCCAGTCCACCATTTCAGATCCCACCATGCATCTGCGATAGGTACGGAGGTGATACTTCCTGTCTCGGATCATGTGGGGAGCTCGTGTCAGTAGCACTGTTCGTATCACGTGACCTCCATGTAATAACTTCTCCGAAGGCATCTTAGTAAAAGCAGAAGTAACTTAATAAGATGTCTACATAAACAGAATATATTGGTAAAAAGATTTGTTTTGATTATGTATTCTTCATATATCAATAATTTTAAAGGAATAGTAATGAGCTTCCTACAGCTGTGATGGGACTCTGACAAGAAGGTAAGTGCAGTACTTACAACTGTGATGGAACACTGACAAGTAAGTGCAGTACTTACAGCTGTGATGGGACACTGACAAGAAGGTAAGTGCAGTACTTACAGCTGTGATGGGACACTGACAAGAAGGTAAGTGCAGTACTTACAACTGTGATGGGACACTGACAAGTAAGTGCAGTACTTACAGCTGTGATGGGACACTGACAAGAAGGTAAGTGCAGTACTTACAACTGTGATGGAACACTGACAAGTAAGTGCAGTGATGGGACTCTGACAAGAAGGTAAGTGCAGTACTTACAACTGTGATGGAACACTGACAAGTAAGTGCAGTACTTACAGCTGTGATGGGACACTGACCAGAAGGTAAGTGCAGTACTTACAGCTGTGATGGGACACTGACAAGAAGGTAAGTGCAGTACTTACAGCTGTGATGGGACACTGACAAGAAGGTAAGTGCAGTACTTACAGCTGTGATGGGACACTGACAAGAAGTAAGTGCAGTACTTACAGCTGTGATGGGACACTGACAAGAAGGTAAGTGCAGTACTTACAGCTGTGATGGGACACTGACAAGTAAGTGCAGTACTTACAACTGTGATGGGACACTGACAAGAAGGTAAGTGCAGTACTTACAGCTGTGATGGGACACTGACCAGAAGGTAAGTGCAGTACTTACAGCTGTGATGGGACACTGACAAGTAAGTGCAGTACTTACAACTGTGATGGGACACTGACAAGAAGAAAGTGCAGTACTTACAGCTGTGGAGGGACACTGACAAGAAGGTAAGTGCAGTACTTACAGCTGTGATAGGACACTGACAAGAAGGTAAGTGCAGTACTTACAACTGTGATGGAACACTGACAAGAAGGTAAGTGCAGTACTTACAGCTGTGATAGGACACTGACAAGAAGGTAAGTGCAGTACTTACAGCTGTGATGGGACACTGACAAGAAGGTAAGTGCAGTACTTACAGCTGTGATGGGACACTGACAAGAAGGTAAGTGCAGTACTTACAGCTGTGATGGGACACTGACAAGAAGGTAAGTGCAGTACTTACAGCTGTGATGGGACACTGACAAGTAAGTGCAGTACTTACAGCTGTGATGGGACACTGACAAGAAGGTAAGTGCAGTACTTACAGCTGTGATGGGAGCAGCAGGGTTCGGGAGGTCATCAATGTCAGTTGCTGTTGAGTACACAGATTTAGTTGTATGTTTCCTCATATCACCAGGGCGCTTTGTGTTTACATCTGACAAAAAGAATAAATACTCAGTTAAAAAACAATTTTTGTTCTTACAACTTCAATTATTTCCCAAAGCAGTTAACTATTGGAAAACATTTTGTAATGTTCACTGGAAAAAATGGCAATGTCGGAGTGGCACTACAAGAAATTTTGAAAAATAATGAACCTTCATTATATAAAATCCATTTTTCAAAACTTCCTTTTTCCTTGCGAAGGATGACTTAACAAGCACTGATGTAGTCATCCATATGACATCACACAGAGCAGTGTGTCCATGAGGAATGATGTCATAAGTTAATGTGTCTGTGCCCCTAAGTGTCATGTTGAACACTACAATCTGAATTCTTACCAGTTGTACAGCTAGTCCCTACTGTTACTTATTGTGAATGTCTTCCATTAGTGTGTTGTGTCCTTCAGGATGCTCTTGCATTGTTTTGTATAAGTTGTTATTGGTTTAACATGACAACTTTTCTATGCAATGTCTATGAAATGTCAGGGTTGTTATTCAATATTTTTTTAGTTTTATAGTTCAGATGCAGCTGATAACCTTTTAACATCTATAGCAGTATCCGTAACATCTGCCAATCATGTACTATGACCTTTATCTCCAGTGATGTACTTCAAAAATATTTATCCTTTCAATTTAATGACGGCCACAAGGTCATAAATTCCAGCAGTAAAAGTATTTACTGGCTCAAGATTCATATTTTTATATTGGAAATAAAAGAAATCTTCTAAGGCATTGTTTTGTTTTTATACAGCAAATGAATATCTCAACATGAAATATATTAGGTTAGGGCAGTGGGGTAAGTTTGTGGTTAAAGCATCCAGGTTCAATTCCCCACATGGGTACAATGTGTTAAGCCCATTTCTGGTGTGCACCCCAGTGATACTTTGCTGGAATGTTGCTGAAAGTACCATGAAACACTCACTCACTCACTCACTCACTATTAGGTTATGTTCTTCACGAGTTTTCAGAGGCTTCTTTAATTGTCACCAACAACATTTTGCCCTTTCTTGTCACTGTGTCTTGTATGTGCTTAATCCAATACTGTACAGAGTTAGCATAATATATATGGATAAAAAACTTCTTTATAACATTTAGGAGACACACAAACAACCTAAAATGAGACAACCAACTTGCGACAACCACCTCGAGATAACAACCTTGAGACAACCACCTTGAGACTAAGTATATCCACTCATCCCAGCACCTTTCAAAGTTCGAGGATCCGTATACCCCCAAGCTCCTCCAATCAAGCTTCCCTCTAGCGCCCCAAGGTGGGAGAACCTACACCAAAATGTCACTCTTAATAATATAGATGTTCAGAAGTTGTTATATCTTATTTCCATATTTGTTATCATTACTTAGTCCTCCACCTTCTATATGCCTTTCAAAGGTCTTCAGATGGAAAACAACTGGGAACACCTTCGTTCACACATTTTTCACTTAATGAGGTGTTCGAAGGTTTATATAATCTTTTCATCAGCTCATCCTACCAGGTACCCATTAACTGCTGGGTGAACAGGGGCAGCTTTGAACATAGTAACTTGCCTAAGGCGACACCATACGTGTTGCATGTGCTTCAGGGTGGGGCAGGTTCAAAGCCATAGAAGCTCTCACAAGCCAGAATGCCAAAAATGGTCACCTGATAATCACCGCATGCACTGAAAAGTTAATCTGTGACCATTAATAAGGCAATTTCTTGTTCCTTTTGTTGCCTACAATACAATTCAGTGCTTCAAAATCATTTTCAAGTTGTACAGTACAACCAGAAATTATTGAGAATTTAAAGATTGTAATTTTTTTTAAAATTTTCACTCATTACTCACATATTAAATGTGAATATTAGCAGAACATAACTCCAGATTCAAAGACAGGTGAACAGTTAGCATTTTGTCAAGTCACCATGGGCAGCAATGCAGACTTCAATGCGGTGGGGCATACCACTGATCAAAGAAGTTAGAAAGTCGTGGTCCATGCTGTCCCAATATCGGACCATCTCTTCTTTCATTTCAGCAATATTTGTCAGATTTTTCTCATTGACACTTTCCTTCATAAGTCCCGAAACATTTTCTATTGGATTTAGGTCAGGGCTATAGCTTGGCCAATCTAATAATGTCATATACTAAACTCCGAATGTAACGCGACACTCGGTTGTCATTTACTCGTGATGATAGTATTTGACATGTGCATTTTTTTAGATAATAAGTACTGATTATGGTTGCATGGATGTCTTACGCAGGCATTCCATAGACACAATTCCTCATTTGCTGCCATTTCTGTCAACGCGTGTTTGTTCATATCAACACTGTCCCTGGCAAAACGCATAATCACTATACCCAAACGCAACCAGTGTCGCACCACTATCACATTCCCCGTGTCATTACCTGCACGTGCATGTGAAACTTATGTCACAGTCACATTTAGCACGTGCGAATCAGCAGAACCTGAATGTAACGTTCGTATGTAACGAATGTAACGAAATGCCATGACTGAATAATGATGCGAGATTACGGGCTCTAGGGATGCTTGATGCTGGCATGAGAGTTGCTAATGTTGCACACCAACTTGGTGTCCATCGTGCAACCATTTACAGACTTCAGGAACGCCATAACCAAACCAATAGATCGTCAGCGAAGTGGTCGCCCGAGGGTGACGACCAACAGACAGGATCGTTACATTGTGAACTCCCATTTACGTAACACATTCCTTCAAGCCACGACGACAGCCAATCAAACCATTGGTATCCACAATCGGCCTGATTCTGTGGCTACAATACGTCGACGTCTAAGGGCAAACGCACTACACTGTCATAGGCCCTATGTTGGTCCTATCCTAACTGCTCGACATCGACAACAGAGACTTCTGTGGGCACGACAGCACCAGAATTTGAGATACATGAAGTGGCGTAACATTGTCTTCACTGATGAGAGCCAATTTTTTACCCATGTCGCCGACGGCCGTGTCAGGATTTGGCGTCGAACAAATGAACGATTTCATGACCCCTGTGTTTTGGAAACCGACCGTTGGGGAGGGCCTTCCATTATGATCTGGGGGAGGAATCAGTTCGGGCAGGCAAGTACAGCCTGTCATCTTCCAAAACATCGGTTTTAGGTCGTGGAAGAGGTGTGACTGCACAATGTTATGTGGATGAGGTGTTGCGGCCTGTTGTCATCCCGCTTCTCGCTGCCAGACCCCAGTTGGTTCTCCAGCAGGACAACGCGAGAGCACACTCGCCAGACTCCCCCAACAATTCCTGACTGTCAATAACATCCAGACGATGAACTGGCCAGCTCTTAGCCCAGACCTCAACCCCATGGAACACCTGTGGGACGAGATTGACAGACGTCTACGTCAGAGACCAGCTCTCCCACGGAATCGGCGTCAGCTTGGACAATCAGTTTTAGATGTGTACAACAACATCCCCCGTGTCTTCATTAGGCATCTGTTCATGTCCATGAGGAGGCGTTGTTTGGCTGTCGTCAACAATAATGGCGGCCATACCCGATACTGACGGTTCTTTATGACATGATAACATGACAATGTGGTAAAAGCCGTTCAGTCTAACATCCCAGTTACCATTGTTTAATGTCAGTAAAAAAACTTACAAAAAGCCATATATCAGTTGTTGTTTGTTGCATTTGTTTTAGAACTTGAGCGCTGTGTTAGCTACCACGACCACAAGTAATTGGTACCTTGTTTTACATGAGACTGGTTGTCGCATTTCTTTTGGAGCTGAGTATATTTTGAGTCCGAAACCAGGCCTGTGAATGCTTTGAACGATGTTTTGGGTCGTTGTCCTGCTGGAAAATCCAAATATTTCCATAGAACACCTGAGCAGATGGAAGGAAATGTCCCTCGAGAATATCTGTGTACCGCTCACTGTTCATATTCCCTTCAAATACACAGAGGGGCATTGCCCCTAACACAGATATGCCACCCCACACGTTAAATTTCTGGACTGTACTTTGGGCGCTGATACAAAGGTTTTTCAGTTTGTTTGGTCCAGAATTTCAGTGTATTAAGAAACAGCCACACAGAACTTTCATCTGAGAAAATCACATTGTCCCAGTTAAAATTTCTATGCTGTAAGCACCAGTTCAACCTTCACTCCTTTTGTTCAGGTTTCATGATCGGTGATGGAATTCTTCAACTTTTCTGCCAACCCATTGCATGCAGCTCAGTTCTAATTGTCTCCTTACAGACAGCCACAGTTCCTCTATCAATCATATCCAGCCTTAAGTTTTCTAAACTCCTTCGCTTGTTTTTAGAAACAAGAATACCAAATCGCCTCCTGTCACCGACAGTCAATTTTCTGGGCCTACCTGCACCTCCCTGGTGCTCAATGCCATATCCATTTGCAATATTTTTTAAAACACAATAAACAGTGGACAAAGGGATGCCTGTTCTACTTGAAATCACTTTAGCTGATCTGATGTCCTTGTTATAATACTCTAAAATCAACTTCCTCTTCTCTAAATCGTCCATACTGAGGATCACTGAAAATGTTGTCTGCTAGCACGTAAACAAAGGGGGATAACTCTTCACAAACTCACGTAAACAAAGGGGGATAACTCTTCACAAACTAATGAAAAAGGATCAACAGAGTTGTCTGTCTTGAATGAAACCAACCACTTGATAGCTGGTGAAGGTTGTTTATACTAGAAATCCAATTAAACATATTCCTAAAATTCGCAATAATTTCTGGTCATACTATACATTCCCTTTTGTGGACCTAATATATACTTGATAGATAAATTAATAATGAATAAAAAAAGATCTGATACCATCTTTATAGTTCTGCTTCAATGCCCTCTATACAAACAACATCTGCATAATGAATTGTTTTATGAAGAAAACAAGAACAGAATAGGACATATGACTCATCCTTGGCATATACCAGTATTAGGGATCAACCAACTGATATTTTGTGGGAGGGGGTAGCATTATATCATAAAAAAAATTAATTGTCTCAGAATGTTTTTTTAAATAACTATGCTTCGGACTGGTGAAAAACAAAGAATTTTTTCACTCAAACTTTCATCTGGAGAAATATCTTGTTTTGAAGCCCCAAAGCAATGGATGTTCACTTACAGGAAGAACTGAAATTTGGTTTAAAGTGCTTTAAACAGAATTTGAGTTACATCACACAATGTCAGGTTGATGTGCAGGAAAACCCTACTGAAGTTGGTTTAAGCTGTTAACTACTCAGGTGAAACAAAAAAGATAAACAGGGTGAATCTGGGATCAAATCCATTATACAGCTTTTAAATAAAACAGCTTATTACAGTGCTTTAGATAAGCGTTCCTATTGCACTAAATATCACATAAATAACATTTAAACTGTGGAAAAACTAAACTTAAGTCCCCCTTCACTGAAGAAGCAGGCATGTTTTAACCATGATATTAAGTTAATAGCATTTGAATATAAAATGTCTTGTGTACAAGCTTCCTGGCAATTTTGGATACATTCAAGCCACATCTCCATCTCATTTCTCTGCCTATATTCACATTCATCCTGATGACCTCCCCTTGACCCAACAGGATCCTCTCTTGATCTTTTCATCTCTAGGTATGCATATCTTTCAATATCAACAGATGTTTACAAGATTCCTGACAATTTTGTGTATATTCAAGCCATAACTCCATCTCATTTCTCTACCTACATTTACATTCATCCTGATGACCTCCCCTGACCTAACAGGATCCTCTTTTCATATCTTCATCTCTAGTTATGCATCTCTAAATATTAACAAGCATTTACAAGATTCCTGACAATTTTGTATATACTCCCACATCTCCATCTTATTTCTCTGCCTATAGTTACATTCATCCTGATGACCTCCCCTGACCCAACAGGATCCTCTCTTCATCTTTTCATCTCTAGGTATTCATCTCTCAATAACAACAGACATATCAATCACACGCACCTGTGTTTTGATTTTCCCTGCATTCTCCACAGACTGATTTATATAGACCTGAGAATGACCTATTGCTTCAAAACAATATGTGACAGTCGTTCATTCTCTCACTAGCCCACACAAGCAATGACAGAATTTTTATGGACAATCAATACTTCACCCACAGATGGCTGCAACACTCAATTCCTGACTAATAGAGAAACAAAAGTACGCACCTAGATGATACATTCCTAAATTGTGGTAGGCGAGCAGTTTGACGTTTTCAGCCATGTTGTTGTTTTTCAGCTGTTGTCAGTAAGTAACAGCGTTGTATATTCCACGTTATTGACATGCATGTCATGTGTCAACATATGCCAGCCACGTCCTCTGACACACAGCTTGTGATGAACTCAGTAGAGCTATGGCTGACCCGGTAAGTGATCCCCCAAACAATAGCCTGCTACAGTCATACTCGCACAGTATAATTACATTCTTGCATGTTTTATCATTATCAATGGATATAGCACGCTTTGAATCTGATACCCACTTTTGACTTCTAAAGATTTCTAACGACAACAGCCAGGTAAGTTTCAAATTAAAGGTAGAAATAAAACCATATCAAATTTCTAATTATATCAAGGGCAGGCATCGATTTGTATAGTGTATACCAAAACAAACACACATACACAGGGACTGAATTGATCACAAATCCGCTAATCGACCCATGAAATCCCAAGGGAATACAGGTTTGTGTAAAAACCTGTACTTATGTTACCATAGTTACTGCAACAGCAGGTAGAAAATGAGCTTTATGAATGGATTAAGTCAAGATGTCTAGATTTGTAATCATTTTGTGCTACATGCTTTTATCAATAAAAGTCCTCAAAATATGAAGTTTGTTTGGATGGTTGTTTGTGTTTTTGTTAAAAGAAATTAATCCCATACTCTGCAACACTCCATCTTCATGATTTCCCTCTTAAACACTACTTGCATAGAATTGTCAAACTGACATAAACGTTAACCTCTATCACATAATTGTTTAACCTAAAAAATATTGTGCTGGAGCAACTGTTACAAATTTATTTTCAATTAATTTGGTTAACACGTCTGATAAACAAACATTTTACAAATGAATGAGAAAATTTAGGTCTTTTTATTTTAGTCTTTTCAAGAAGTCAGGAGTACAGGTAGCCCAGATGACACCTGCTGAAGTATGATCACAAAATCAAATCCTAGTTCACCCTCTTTATGATTCTTGGTTTGTCAGAACCATATAGTGTGCAAAATAGCCACTGGTCCGCTAGCCCGTGGCTAGTAAAAATCCAATCGGGCCAGTAAATCTCCACAGTCAGTGGCCTGACTGGCTAGTGAATTTTCATGGGATCATTTTGTAAATATATCACTCTCTACACTTTTAAATCATGCAAGATTATGGCCTGATAAAAATGTTCATCATATATGCAGCTTCATGATGAAACCCGTGTCTACATTCAAATTTCGGACTAGTGAATTATTCTGTAGGCTAGTAACTTTCAGGCATAACTATCTCTTCCTGCGATGTAAATCTTGGTCAAGTTTCTTTTCAGTTAAAAGAGAATTTAATTCCATTCCCCTCCCATGAGATAGGAGACATACCCATTTAATTTGCAATTTACAAAAAAATATTCTTTTCTTCAGTTGTAAGTTCATTATGTGCATTGCACACGCAACTCATTAAAGATGAATTCTTAAAAAACATACTTAAAAGATTTTCTTTTCATTCTGACAAAGAAGATGTTTTCATTTTGTGCTTAAAATTAAAAAAAAGAAGGATAAACAAAATGAAAGCCCCACTTGAATCATGCAATTGATTATTGTTTTGTATAGGAGATGCACATTTACGTGAGTGAGATCAACATCGATATAAAGGTGACGTACATCAGCATGTGTCATGAAACTCAATAGTACATCATGACATAAGCAGATTCAGGCAAATAACCTTTGGTTACATAAGCTCCTGTGGATAACAGGTTTCAAATTCCAGTTTTGTGTAATTTGAAGTTGCTAAAACTTTCTCTGTGGAGATCAATTACTTACTGGATTTGACCTACATTCTGAATACCAACACTTCACGTTAAAACATGAAATACCATTATAATTTGAAACCAGATACATGACGTACATAGCTGACATCTTCTTTGCTGTAATGAGAGAATGACTGGAGACACACCATGTGCCGATGACACATAAGATACTCATATTTCACTCTTGTTTGTCATTGTCTTGTGTTGGAGGCGGTGGGGTAGCCTAGTGATTAAAGTGTTCACTCGTCACGACGAAGACCTGGGTTCGATTCCCCACAATTGGGTACAATGTGTGAAGCCCATTTCTGGTGTCCCCCGCCATAATATTGCTGGAATAGTGCTAAGGGGCGTAGAACCATACTCACTCACTCACTTCACTCACTCACTTCACTCACTCACTCACTCACTCACTCACTGTCTTGTCTCCATCATAAATGTCAAATACGACCTACATGTTATCATTGAAAGCCAGTTTGCTTACAACTGGGCTTTTCAATCAAGGAGACCTGCTCAAGACATTTGAGCATTGTTATTGCATCTAGTCTGAGGAATTTACTAAATACGACTTGCTCCTTGAAACATGATGCACGGTGCTATACATGCTATGACGTTTACACGGAGCGTACACACAGTACTAACATACACTTTCTTGTTTACTGAAAATTGTGTGACTTGTGGATGCCACAGGTTACAATTGTTTGCTGTTTTAAACGCCCCACTCAGCAATATTCCAGCTGTATAGCTACTGTCTGTAAATAATCAAGTTTGGACCAGACAATCTAGTGATTAACAGCACAAGCATTGATCTAGGCAATTGGGATATCATACGAGGCATCAAGTAAGTCAGCAAGCCTGACTCGCCTCTTATGACAAGCATGTGTTGATGAAGACCAATTCTAACCCAGATCTTTACGGTCGATGCTAAAAGTGGAGCAGGACATGCTTACTGTTTACGGACACCTGGTGTCATCAGTGACTTTCAGTGATACATACATTTCATGTTTCAGTCTGGCTTTACAACGATTGAATTTGTTTCATGAGATATTGGATATTTTTATCTGACTTTGACGCTTCAAATTGTCTTTCAAACAAAACCATAAATCTCCACTCTCTGGTAAATGGATAACATTGCAGGTGAGAAACATGAAAGATCCATTTTAACACATTCTATTCAGCAATATTCCAGCAATATCACAGGGCGGACACCAGAATTGGGCTTCAGACATTGTACCCAATGTGGGGAATTGAACCTGGGATTTTGTCATGATGAACGACTGCTTTAACCACTTCGCTACCCCACTACACCTGATATTAGTAAGAAACGCTGGCGCAAGGAAGGTTAGAACACAAAGCAGATAGAGTACACATGTTTTACAGGTTCTGTGTAGATTTAAATGCATGCACGCACACACACGCACACATACAAACCACAAAGTATCTATGTTTCTTAAGTGAGTGAGTAAGTATGGTTTTACACCGCTTCTAGCAATATTCCCGCAATATCACAGCGGGGGACACCAGAATTGGGCTTCAGACATTGTACCCGTGTGGGAAATTGAACCTGGGATTTTGTCATGATGAACGACTGCTTTAACCACTTCGCTACTCAACTACTCCTGATATTAGTAGGAAACGCTGGCGCAAGGAAGGTTAGAACACAAAGCAGACAGAGTACACATGTTTTACAGGTTCTGTGTAGATTTAAATGCCCCTTGTTTTTTTTAAAATGTGATTAATAAGTGTGCCCTAAAATATAGGGACATATTTCAACTGTCCCTACAAGTTTAATCTAGCATTTTGCCCTTATATACAAGAAATTATGAACCCTCAAACCTTTAACAAAACCAGTCAGTTAGATCAAGTTCAGCACAACAGGCTGAGCAACTATGTACCATTGCTGACAGCTTTAGTGTTTACTAAAGCCAGAATTTGACATGAAATCACACTTATGGTAATTCCGCTGTCACCTCTCTATTTCAGTCCAAACTAATCTGTTTCCTAACTCACTATATTGGGTGTGCATTTAAGTCTTATCCCCAAACAAAGCCAACCAGAAGGAGATAATCTCAAAAAAGGAAAATAGACTAAATCATAGATTATATGAATGTGAATTATATTGAAACAAACAACCATGAAAAATGTCATAAAACACCATGGCTGGAAAACACTGAGTATTTACCCTATTTAGTCTTGTCAGTTTGTTGCTTGTATTTTTTTCTGATCTTTGAATCCACAATACCATTCTAGAAAGTGGTTAGATGTTTACAACAGGTTATATTTGGGATTACACTTTCTCAGTAAAGTACATATTTTAGTACTTTTGTTGGGTTCAGCCCCATCCGGGATTTGTTTTCATGGCTTTCAGCTGTGGGAGCCGTGCCAGTTTACACTCATCAGAAGGGTACACATAGTCTGTGATCTGTTCTGACTACCAGCCCCACTAGCTGAGTCATGATCAGTTAGGCAGCTGACTTCGTGTGCTGGCAATTAGGTGCCTGACTCTAAGGGTGTGGGTTCGAATCCCTGATGGGACTCAACCCAACAAAAGTACTAGAATCTGTACTTTACTGAGAAAGTGTAATCCCAAATATAATATGTGTTTTCTGATTAAACAGAGCATGTTTCTTATTATAAGCTTGCATATGTCTAAACTCTTGTGTAACATATGACATTCTTACAGAAACATGACAACAGATATCAATAGCAAGTCCACCCTACCCAGCTTTTAGAGAAACTGTTTTGAAAAGAAATCACTTATTGCTTTAAATATACCCAATAGATCTGATGCAAAGGAGTAAAATAGCAACTACATATACCCAGGTTTCAGGGAGGCCTCATGGTTAAAGCGCTCATACTGCTCTGGGTTCAATTCTCCACATGGGTACAATATGTGAAGCCCATTTTTGGTGTGCTGGAATATTGCTAAAAGCAGCACAAAAATATATTCAGTCACTAACTGAATCAATGAAAATATTCCGTGAGAATTATACCATAAGTAGTCTCTCAATGGCTCAAACTCTTATCTGCAGCATTGAATATGTTAGTGTTCAGAATGATTATACCTTACAAGTTGTTAGTTAATATATCAACATGTCAATCAGACATATTTCGCCACTTCAGAGATTCCTGGCAAGCTATGTCAATTAATCACTCTCCGTCAAGAGTCAGCAATTAGGGAATGTTCATTAATACCTGTTTTCTATAAATACTCCAGCTAGATCATGATGGCTTAAAGTAACCAAGTCTAACCCAGACAAACCAGTGGTTGACATAATGAGCAAACATCCTCACTATTGCAGCACTGGGTTCACCCATTCAGCTAGTCACACATTCTAAACCCATTTTTCATAATACCCCTCATCTTTGATAATCTCCAGGGTATACGTTACGATCACTCTCCACTATACCCTGGATGCATCCACAGCTTGGGTCGATGATTTTATTACCTCCCTTGGCTGGCTCGGCATTCTCACAGTAGCCAATCAGCTAAGCCACCGTTACAGCCGAGCTTGCCAGTGTCAAAGACAGCGGTCGCAGTCGCGAAAGTTTGTTCGCAGTGCCACACATATTTTTTGGGAAATAATAAAGACAAATTCACAGATGTGAAACTTTAAAAAACTATATGAAAGAACTCCTTCTACCTCTTTCAGAGTACCTCTGCATCAATTGTGTTGCCAAGTTTAAACGGTTAGATAATTTAAGAAGCGAAAGTGAGTTGTGATTGGTTCGCTCAACTTCCCAGCGTAGACACCTGATTCGATAAAAAGCCAGCCAAGGGAGGTAATAAAATCATCGGGCCAAGTCATGGATGCATCCAGGGTATAGTTGAGAGTGATCGTAACATATACCCTGGGGATTATCGAGGATGAATACCCCTTTGAGTGTAAATCTGTGTAGACACCTGATTGAAGTCACATCATGTGTTTATATTTCTGATCAGCCGTGCCAGTGGTTAATTTGTTTTGCTTATCACAGTCAAGGGGGAGGTGGGATAGTCTAATGGTTAAAGCATCCGCTCATCACGCACGATTCCCCACATGGGTACAATGTGTGAAGCCCAGTTTCTGGTGTCCCCTGCTGTGATATTGCTGGAATATTGCTGAAAGTGGCACTAAACCACATTCACTCACTCACTCAGTCACAGTCAAGGTCCTGGTTTCATTCCCCACATGGGTACAATGTGTGAAGCCCAGTTTCTGGTGTCCCCTGCTGTGATATTGCTGGAATATTGCTGAAAATGGCACTTAACCACATTCACTCACTCACTCACAGTCAAGGTCCTGGTTTCATTCGCCTGCATGGGTACAATGTGTGAAGCCCATTTCTTGGGTCTATTGCCATGCTACTGCTGAAATATTACTAAAAGCAGCATAAAACTAAACTCACTCACTCATTCAAAGTGGCACATCATCGACACACAAAAGAGAGCTCTATTGAATGAAGGTATGTTTATATTCTGTTGTGATAAACAAGTGAACAAGAAAGCTGATATTCAACTGTCTTGAACTCCCTTTGTCTTCCAATATATCAGTATTCAAAGTTCACTTATGGCTGAATGACTGCAATGCGTTTTTAATATTTTGACACAGGGAGGTATCATATTTAGCATAAAAGATCTGATTTGAATGAGATGATTAGTTCTTGCAATCAAAACCCAGTACTTCTTATTCCCTGGGATTCAATCCTTAAAATCATTTTGAATCTACCTAAAAAACACACCTGCCTTGAATAAACACCTCCCTTGAATAAATACATGCATTATAAGAATTTAATATCTGCCTGGTATGAACACTGAACTTTTGTAAACACCTGTCTTGAATAAACACCTTGAATGAACACCTACCTCGAATAAACACAAGGTCAACTGGTACAACAAATATATTTCCTTGAATAAACACCAGTTTTGAATACATACATGGCTAAAAAATACACCTGCCTCAAAAGAAAATTAATTGCCTTGAATTAACGCCTAGTTTTCCTTAGAAAAAGATACATTTGAAACAAACTATAAAATTTAGATGCTAAATAAATTTAGATGAAAATATACATGAATGCCTGATGTAACTCCAGCCTTGAATAAAATTGGTCCAGAATAAATAAACCATGCAACACTTATTCAACAAGCATTTGTACACTTATTCAAGGATCTGTACATTTATTCTACAATCATCTGTACTCCAGGATCTGTACAAAACACATAGATTCTATGTCTATACTGAGACATGCTTTGAGTGTTGTCAATGGAGAATAAACATAGCTTGATTAGTGTCAGGTTACCTGGTGAAGTAAGGAAGTAAATTGGTGAAACTTGATACACAACTAATGGTGGGTGGATCTGAAATGTCCTCTCCAATTCCCAGGCCTGTATCAGTTTGCCTAGACTTGCTCCAAGTAGTGGTGTTCCGATTAATTGAAATAATCGAAGATTGGTCGCGGTGACCAAATGCCCAAACAATCAATCACATTTTCTCATAATCGAACACAAACTATTTTGGAACTGCTGTTTTAGTCTTTGAAATATTTGACGATGGAACATATCTTCGAAGTTGTCAGGGCCTGAAAACGTGTTTAATTCTTAGAAAACTCGCTTCACTAACTGAAAAGTCATGACTGAATATTTCTTGAAGACTCCAGGAAGTTTATGGTCATGATATATTTAAGTCATCACTTTAAAGTAGCAAGTTGCATAATCTTATACCCTACCTGCAATAACAACCTGGATAGGAAAATCTGAAAAGTGACGCTAACCAATTTTTGATTGTTCGTTGGTAATGAAGCAATCATCAATTGTGAGATTTCAACCAATTCCTAACACTAACTCCAAGGCTGTACTGAAGGCTAAGCCCATGTATGTATATTGTATAATAAATCTATCCTTTAAAGCGGTAAGTCCAGATAAGCGGACAGTAAGGACGCTAGTCTGTTAAAGGAATATTTATATTTTTTAGAAATTATCATTTAAACTATTAATTATTACCTTAGAGACTTGTGCAAGTCTACAGTTTGCCTTACTTGATCGTTTGTGTCTGTGTCTGTGAGTCTGCCTCTGTCTGTGTGTCTCTCTGTGTCTGTCTTTGTGTGTGTCTGTATGTCTGTCTGTGTCTGCCTGTGTGTGTGTCTGTATGTCTGTCTGTGTCTGGCTCTGTGTGTCTGTGTGTATGTATGTCTGTGTCTGCCTCTGTGTGTGTCTGCCTCTGTGTCTGCCTCTGTGTGTGTGTCTGTCTGTCTGTCTGTATGTCTGTCTGTGTCTGTCTCTGTCTCTGTATGTATGTATGTCTGTGTGTCTGTCTTTGTGTGTGTCTGTTTGTGTCTGCCTCTGTGTGTGCCTGTACGTATGTCTGTGTCTGTCTTGTGTGTGTCTGTATGTCTGCCTGTGTCTGTGTGTATTTGCCTCTGTATGTCTGTCTGTATGTATCGGGTGGTCAGACTCGCTGGCTTGGTTGACACATGTCATCGGTTCCAAATTGCGCAGATCGATGCTCATGTTGTTGATCACTGGATTGTCTGATCCAGACTCGATTATTTACAGACCGCCTCTATATAGCTGCAATATTGCTGAGTGCAGCGTAAAACTAAACTCACTCACTCACTCACTCCAATTATTTCCATTCATATTTCATAAATTGTAATGCAGCCCCTTTGCTGTATCTGCAGTAGACATTGCATCTGGAAAACATGAGAAAGTTCTGTCCACAGTTAGTGACGATATTCACCCACCAACAAGTTATTGTCTGGTATCCATATTAGTGCCCACAAGCAGCTTCTAAACAAATCACTCAATAATCCTTATAAGTGCCCTGTTTTAAGGTAAAAGATTTCTGGTATCCATATTAGTGCCCGCAAGCAGCTTCTAAACAAATCACTCAATAATCCTTATAAGTGCCCTGTTTTAAGGTAAAAGATTTTCATTGTATTCCAATTGCGTAGATCAATGCTCATGCTGTGGATCACTAGATTGTGACTGGTCCAGACTCGTTTATTTACAGACCACTGCCATATAGCTGGAATATTGCTGACTGCAGCATAAAACTAAACTCACTCACTCACTATTATTTCACTGTCTTTTTGAGATTCAACCTAATTTTCAATTTTGTCTTCAGCCATTGGATGTCACTCACACCATTACAAAACAAACCACCTACACTACTATCCAACCTAATACTTCTCAGTCACGTGCTAATCATCAAACATTAAAGCAACATTTCCTATACTGTTACTCGCAAGATGATAATTTAATAACTTCCGTGCTTGCTTAATATTACCTGACGTCAAATATCTGTCTTCAGCTGTCTTCTTCGTGACAAGTCTCCCTTTCCTGGATTATCTTACATTTACATCAACTGTCAGCCCAAAATATACCATTGATTAAATATTAATACACATCCCAATCTGGAATTTTAGACATATAATTCATATGAAAGGTCACCAGTATTGATTTTTACTGTGTTTGGCTATTTCTGTCTGAGTGATGGACACTGAAACCATTCAAACATACATAACATAGGGACAAGTTGATTGTAGAACATTAGGCAGCTGAAACACCATATATTGGTATATGGTCTCCAGATTTAGTGTCTATTTTAGGCAGTGAGTCTCTGATGACTCCCATTTAGTCAGATCCTTGCTACATTTCTAAGTGGTGAATCTAATGTTGTCACACATTTACAGCCTGTAATATCACTAATAATATCTCCACAACCAATCCATTCCATTCCAGAAAAGCAGAAATAGAAGCTGAAGATTAATGCCCTGAAATATTAGCCGATATTGTAGATGCAGATCTAATTTCTTCCAAGTTTAATCTGGTTTTGAGCTACTAAATGTTCAAAAGTTCTTTATGGGTGAATTAAATTCAATCATTATATGGCTTCTGTGTTAATAGAAGTTAAGGAAAAGGTGAGTCCTTCCTGGTTGACCAATGACGAACACACGGAGTGACCTTTGCTAGCGGAGGTCGCTTTCAGAAGGAAAGAGCGAAAACAAGCATCTTGGCATGGAACATATAGTCAGTAAGAGACTGTCTGATTAGCAAGCTCTTCTGGATAATTGTCAGTCAACTATAACACATCCACAAGTGTAAGATGATCATAACATGTCCACAAGTGTAAACCAATCATAACACGTCCACAAGTGTAAACCAATCATAACACGTCCACAAGTGTAAACCAATCATAACATGTCCAAAAGGGTAAACCAATTATAACGCGTCCACAAGTGTAAACCAATCATAACACATCCACAAGTGTAAACCAATCATAATGTGTCCACAAGTGTAAGATGATCATAACACGTCCACAAGTGTCAACCAATCACAACCTGTCCACAAGTGTACATATACAAGTGTAAGCCAATCACAACATGTCCACAAATGTACATATACAAGTGTAAACCAATCATAACAACATCTGTTTAAGTCATAGTAAATGCTGCCAAATCAGTCCATTGTACAAGTGCCCGATGATGTTTGTTCTTCTAGATCTACAATACTGTATGAGAAATAGTTGCTCTCATAGACAATGAGCCAACTGTGATTGTCCAAATATGGAATTCCTGCAGAATACCCAAAGAAAATACACCACACAGAAGCAGTGAAGAGACTTTTTATATGTCATTCATTTGAGACTGTTATTCAATTTGATTGGTAAATAAGATCCCAGAAGATTTAAACCAAGGAATATTGGCACCAATTATCTTACACTGTGTGTAGTGGGGTGAGAATTGAAGGAGGAATGCTCCAGGAAAACACTGGAACAAATTTGTTGCTCACTGACTATCTATCCCAGGTTCCACTGGGACCATAAGTCTTTTATATAGATTCCTACAGAACTGATTTACAGGGGGAATATATTTACTCTCACACATGCTGCTGCAATGAAATAATCTTGAATGAGATGTCAATCACCATTTCACATCACTGCATCTTCACTGAATCACCTCGACCTCAAAAGTGATTCTTCTACAAATTCTATTGTTCATTCAGGGCCTAGTGGTTAAAGAGGCTGCTCGTCACGCCGAAGACCTGGCTACGATATCCCACATGGGTACATTGTGTGAAGCCCATTTCTGGTGTCCCCACTGTGATATTACTGGAATATTGTTAAAAGTGGCATAAAACCATACTCACTCAATCATTATATATATATTTCAATACAGGAAAGCTGTTGAATTATCTCTAGGAAAATAGCAAGGATGTTGTTACACCATCACCACAAACTGTGAAGATGACTGTGTACAGTCTACACAAACAGCAAAGACACAGTGAGCAGCCCATTACACCATCTCCAGCAGTTTTCACTAAGTTTATTACATATTCTATGGACTTCATTAACCATCTTCACAAACTGTAAAGATGACTTTGTATTATCTGGGGTTCGCTGTGAGCTTCTTGTTACATCACCTTCAGAGACTCTTCTTAGGGGCGGTGGGATAGTCTAGTGGTTAAAGCGTTGGGTCATCACGCCGAAGACCCGGGTTCGAATCCCCACATGGGTACAATGAGTGAAGCCCATTTCTGGTGTCCCCCACCGTGATATTGCTGGAATATTGCTAAAAGCGGCGTAAAACCAAACTCAGTCAGTCAGTCAGTCAGAGACTCTTCACACTCTGCAATAGACTAATGCTTAGTCCCTGAATATATATAATTTTCATAGTAACAAATAAACCCATTAAATTGAAAAGGAGCCCCAGTGAGTTGGGAGATTACCTGAGGCAATCTAGAGCTGCTTCATTTAGGGCTTTCGCATTACAAGGAGGGCCAGGCATTAGGGAAAATAATGTGGTTCAGGGACTGTGAGACAGACTAAGTTTGCACATGTGTTCTTAGTTAGGTAGTTACATGTTGTCCACCACTATCAGGACAAGGTGAGTCTTTATTAGGTTCATTTATAAACATCATCAAATATATTAGTATTATATCCATTATCAAATGTCAGATATGTCTTTTTGAGCTATTGGGCTTCAATTTTCTCTCTTTCTCTTGTGTACTCAGATATATATATGTAAGACAAGCATGATGTTATTCAGGAACGTAAGCATCAATGGACTTGTATGGTTCCATGACAACCAAACTGAAGTGTAAGCAATGAACTGCATACAGTCATGGCAATTAAACCAACATGTATCAATGACTTGTATACTTACATGACAACAGAACAATTATTACCACAATGCAGAGATTAAAATCAACTGAAGTTTTCTGTCAGTGAAACTTTCTAAAATCAGATCTTGGTTCTTGTTATCTTAAAAAAAGATCTGAGGACATCCCATTGAGGTGATGAGAGAAAGACCCTTTACAGATTCTGATTGGCCAGTGAAATGACTAACAAGAATTACCTCAACATTGCCCAATCAGAAAGCAGCTTTCTTGAACTTTACGGCACTGTTTCAAACACGTGACTTTCATTCCAGTGTAGTATTTTTTATAGTTTTTTATTTTGTTGCACTTTTCAATATTTTGTACAAACAAATAACAGTGATATTCCAGTATACATGATGAAAAATCAAATAGTTTTAGCAGAATAAATCATGGCATGACGACCAGAACGTGTAGAAAGCATTGATATTACAACTAATTATTGACGAACACTTTGTTAACATATAGTATTCAAACAGTTTATGTTGAAAAACTTGAAAAGATGGCATAATGTTGTTAAACTTATTTCGAAAAATTAGTTCCTTGAAGAGAATTAAGATGATATTTATTGAATCATTGTTTTTATTTGGGTAACCAAGCATTACATGTTTCTTTTCAATTTTGAGTTTTATTTGTGCTTTAGCCTGTAGCCAGTTCTCAAGTTTTTTCCATATATGGTTTACCTTGCTGCAAGACCAGAATAAGTGGATAGTTGTTTCTATATCTTCGAGCAAAAACTACAATTACTAGTGGCTTTATATCCTATCTTTTCTAAAAAAATGTTTGTTGGCAAGATATGGTGTAAAAGTCTGTATTGGAACCATTGTAATCTAGTATCTTTCGTACATCTAAAGGGAATAGTATTGTAAAGTGGCCAATCATTAGATATAATGTCGTCATATAAAATGTGAAGTTCCCATTTCGATGCATGTTGGTTTTTTAAACCTAGACCTGAAATTAGAGTTTTGTACAAGTATTGTGTCCCTTTACATTCTTACAGAGATGTTGCATATATCGGGGTAGAACAGGGTTTGGTTTGCGTTGTATTGTTTTTAAATCTGTATTGATCCTTTGAAGATATTGTTTAACGGAGCAAATAAGACCATGATATTTCAGAAAATTTGTTTTTATGTCAAATTGTTTTAGAAACGTTTCAAATTGAAAGAAATTACCATTATTATCAATCAAGTCATTAATCCAGCGAACCCCGTGTTCATACCATTCTTTGTAGTAAACCGTTTTACATTCTACCATAATATTTTTATTATACCATATACTTTCAGTAAGGATTTCATTATCACTATGTTTTTCAGAGTTTAATTCAAGTTGAGATGTAAAGTCCCACCACGCTGAAACGACATCTTTGTAGTAATTATTTCTTATAAAAGGAAGTATTTTATCTCTCAAATGTTGACAACTATACTGAAATATATTACCATAACCGATCTTTGGGAGATTCAAAATAAAAAGATTACACCATTTAGCAGAGTGTGAAAGAAAGCATCTTAGCATGGACAATTTTTGCGATTGTATAATACCTTTTATGTTGGGCATATTAAATCCTCCATCTTTTTTATCACTAATTATCTGTTTTCTTTTTATCTTATCAGGTTTACTGTTCCAAATAAATCTGTAACATTTTCGTTGAAATGCGTTTATAACTTCATCTCTTGCATTAGGAATAGAGCCAAAGAGGTGATTTAGTTTTGGAATGATTAGTGATTTTAGAACTACATTTCTACCGAGCGGAGTAAGGTGCCGGGCGGACCAGATATACATTAGTGTTTCACATGCTCTAAGTTTTTCTTTGTAATTCTCTTCGACTATATCGTCAGTATCTAGCGTAAATGTTATACCAAGTAGGTTAAAAGACGTTTGATCCCAGTTTAGATTCTTTTGAGGACAAAGTTTCATTCTCGAGCGCTTTTTTGATCCTATCCATATAAGCCTTGTTTTTCGATATTAATTTTTAGTCCTGAGAATCTTGCAAAGATATCAATACATTTAAAACTGCAAAAGGCAATGTTCAGAACCATCTAAGGTACAGGTTGTGTCATCAGCAAACTGATGAAGTAAATATTCTATATTACCAATATTTATACCTTTTATATTTTTATTATTTCTTATCAATATGGCAAGTATTTCCAACACATAGAATAAATATATATGGCGAGAGAGGATCGCCTTGGCGACATCCTCTAGATATATTAAACATAGCGGAACCATATCCATTGACTAAAACATTTGATTCGATTCCTCCATACAAAGTTTTAAACCATTTTCTAATAGAAGTTCCAAAATTGAAAAATGACAACGTTTTATCTATAAATGCCCAATCCACAGTGTCAAATGCTTTTTCGAAATCTATAAGTAAAAGTAGACCAGGTATTTGATGCGTTTCTGTATATTCCATAAGGTCATATATCATTCTAGTAATTTCCCCAATATACCTACCAGACATAAAACCTTTCTGATCTTCATTGATCAGTATATTAAGAACTGTTTTTATCCGTCTGGAAATTGTGAGAGACGCAACTTTATAGAAGATTGATAACAAAGAAATTGGTCGCCAATTCTTTAAATATATTTTTGATTTATTGCTTTTTGGGATACATGTGATGAGTCCCCTTTTAAGAGATATAGAAAGTTTTCCCTTTTTATAAGATAAGTTCAACGATTTGATTAAATATTTGCCTAAATCAATCCAAAAGAATTTCAAGAACTCTGCGGTAAAACCATCTGGTCCTGGACTTTTATCATTTTTCAAACATTTTAAAGCCGAAAGTACTTCTTCATACTCCAATTCACCTTCTAGTGCTGATGATGTAGTTGCACTTAATTTGGGGATATCAAAGTGTCTGAGTAGATTGTTGAGATTAACATCGCTAATATCCTGTTTTCTATATAATTTAGTAGAAGTTTTTTACTTCATCTTCTATTTCATGTCGGCTGGATAAAACATCTCCTTTATCATTTTCTAAACGAGTAATTGACTTATTGAGGAAGTTTCGTGATTCCAATCCAAGAAAATATTTAGAAGGTTTTTCCCCCTGTTCAGACCATATCGCTTTAGATCTTATCATAATACCAGACGTTTTTATCGTATTTATTTCTTCCAACCTATGACATAAATTATCAAGTTCTTTCATTAGTTCAGTTTTAATTTCATGATCGCTTGTTTGGTCCATTTTACCTGTAATTTCTTCTAACTGTTTCGTCACACTATTTTCCTCTTTCTGTCTTTCTCTTTTCTTATATGATGAGTATTTAATTGTTTCTCCTCGTATCAATAGCAATAATGTTTCAAAGAACAACTGATCGTCAATAGTAAATTCATTTTCATTCGTATCTGTGTTTTCATATTGTGAGCACGTTTCTGAGATTATACGTTTAACCATTGTGACATATTTTTTATCTCTCAAAAGGGAGTTATTAAATTTCCAAAATCCTTTTCCACGGTCTATTTCATTTAGAGTAAAGGTAATTGATATAGGAGAGTGATCCGATTTAAAACTAGCCTCTATTGACGTATCTGTTATGGAGGGAATCATGTTGTGAGAAACCAAGAAATAATCGAGCCTAGCCTGTTTCAGTGGAGTTGGTTGCCGCCATGTATATCTTTTTTCATGAGGAAATCTTTCTCTCCATGGATCTACAAGATCAATTTCGTCAATTTCTTCTTTTAATTTTAGTATTCTCTCTCTCGACTTTGGATTATTATTATGTTTGTAGTTATATGTATCAATGGAGTAATCTTGAACTACATTCCAGTCTCCACATACAATTACATGATCACTTTTCAGTGAATGTATCATTGTGTCAAGTTTATCGAAGAAGTTTGGACTGTCAACGTTTGGACCATATATATTGATTATAGTTAGTTTGTATTTATCTATTGTAATCTCTATGGCAACAATGTTGCCTTCATTATCTTTCTTCACATTATCAATTTTATAGTCTAGTCGTTTTGAAAATAAAATAGCTACGCCTCTAGAATTACCTTTATGAGAACTAAAATAACAATTCTGACACCCCCAATCTTCTGTGACCTGTTTTTCCATGTCTTCAGTAAAATGTACATCCTGCAAACAATAGATTGAAGAACGTTTCTTTTTTAAAAATCTGAACATTTCCTTACGTTTAACTTTGTCATTTAAGCCTCTACAGTTTAACGATGTAACTTTTATCGTATCCATAATAGTATGTTAAAATGGAACATAAAGTTGGCGATGCAGCAAAGTTTTACACTTTCCATAGAAACAATGTTATCTGACAGAACAAATTTCATTTTGTTACTGGTAACGTCATGTTGAAATGTAATGAATAGTAGAAAGATATGCAACAAGAAAATTTCAATAAAATAAAATGCCATATTCCTTTGGCGGAGTGGAAGTGTACTTGTGTCGGAGTACCCACGGATGACAACTTTAACGTCAATTGTATACTTAAAATGTGCTTAAATATGATACTTACATTTATATTGCATGAAGTTAATCCATATTAATCCATATACGAAAAAGCAACACAAAAAACAGTCACAAACAGTCATCCCAACTGAACAGAAGACCGACCACGTGTTCATACCAGGCCGGTGAAATCTGCACGAAGTCCACGTGTAGCAGATACCTGTAGTCCAACTGTTTATATTTGTAAGAAATTGAAACGTTTGAAACTCAAAATCAAGAAATGTAACAATTACTTAGGTCAAACAAAAAATAAAATATCTTATCAACGCATAAACAGCGGCTCTATTTGGCACGTAAATATTTTGGCGGAAATCGTATATGATTATATATTAGAGTGCAAGTGGTTCGTATCGTCAATAGAAGTTGTAGGAAAGAACATTTCTGTCAACTTTGTTTACATCATGACTTGGGAGTTCATATTAGATGACTGTCACTGTGCGATTTTCAAAGTTTAATCATATTTCTTCCAGTAGTAGTATAGGGAATGGGGTTTTGGACCAAGTCCAACAAAAGCCTCTGCAAAGCCTTATTCCCCAAATAAGGCTTTGGTCGGACCCTTAGCTCTTGCTACCATTACCCCTACTGCTTTCCCAACCTATAAAAATTTCAAGCGTAAAAAGTAGTAAAATGTCCCCGGCAGCCACAATTCCCAAAGGGAGAAATAGAAATGTATTGCGCTTCCTCCCTTGGGGATTGTGCCGGCTGCCTTTCTCTCACCATGAGAGTGCCCCACTCCGGGATACCTTACCGAATCACCTCACATCACACAAAGTTGCAAAGGAATCCACTGAGGCAACGGCGGGATACGAACTCCACATGTATAGCTCGCGCAAACTATACATAATGGGTCGCACCACTCAACCGATTGAGCTACCGGGGACTTAACTGGAGTATCTCGGTTTAGCGGGTCTATCCTGGGATTGCACCATTGCATCATCGCTATGCGTGTTGACAGGAGGTAACACTGTGCCGTACGGTACGATCAATAATTCTTCTCTTACAAATCCTCTGCCTGGCCCATCCCTCAAGTAGTACAAGTTCGGCTCGTCTACTTTCATGTCCACTTTATCTATGTTGTAAGTTTTGACTGACCATATAGGATCGGTGGCTCGCTTACGGCTATCACCCTCGTGTTCCCCCGGCTGGTATAGATATCTCACTAGGGCCCTATCTGGTATCTGCTTCTCCTTCCCACGCAATGGAGCGGCCGACTCTGCAACTATCGATTTTAGTTTGATAGCGTCTGCCGGTTTCTTGCCGGTGAGACGGGTGACTTCATGGTTGATTGCCGACACCACCTTAGGTAACCTCGTGACCCATTCAGTCGATCGTTTTCCCGGGGTGGCCATCTCCTAGCATACTGATGTCGAATAAGCTCAGCCAAAGTCCTATTGAATCTCTCAACTATGGCAGGCTGCGATGGGCTCCGGCCGTGCCACGCCTGACCTTTGTATCGTGTTTGGCTAGCAGTTGTGACCGGCGGCACCCATGAACTCCGCCCTGGGTCAACTTGCAGCTCTGTTGGCCACGCCAGCGGACTCGCGTTTGTATATCGCGTTCGAATCCTCTGGCTACCTGGACCGAATCTTTCGTGGTCAAGGGCTCGGCTTCCTTGTAGCGACTGGCTACGTCCACTACGGTTAAGGCATACTTGTACCTCTTGTCGTGGGGTAGGAACAGTAGGTCTGCCTGGTGAGCGCTATTAGGTATGTTAATACCGAACTTCCTTCTAGGCACGTAGCGTGGTGGCGGTAAATAGATCTGCCACAGGGCTTGTTTTCAAGCCACGCTTTGGCTTCCTCCTCGGTGTACTCGCGCCATTTTAGCCAGCTTATCTACAGCGCTAGCTCCTTTCCAGTACCCACGCGGGCTATAGTAAATAGCCTCAAACTTTCTCTGGTTCCGTGACATGTCGCCCGACAGGGTTTATTTATACCTATGTTCTTGGTTCAATTTTCTCATGCCCGTACGCGTGCGTGTTTATCCATCAATAGCTATCCAGCGTTTAGTATCCATAGGCGACAGGGACGTCTTGTTTATTGTCAGTCCGTATATCTTATGGCCATCACTTCTAAGTGTGTTCATTTTATGTCTAAAGGTACGGGTCTTGAACAGGGCTTCCTTGAATCTGGCGTGTTTGATGTGTTGTTTCACCACGTGCTTCTTAACACCCTTAGCCTTCGGATCTCACTATTGTCGGCCTTCAGGATGGAGTACATCTTAGGTCTCAACCCTATGTACTCGGCTATGGGCGTGCCAGCACACTCGTCCTTCATCTTACCTAGGACCTTTTTATTTACCGTGCTGTGTATGGCATGGTCCTTGGGGTAGTCGCTGGTGTCGTTACAAATCGAGGTGTTTTCATGTCCTCGTTACCGTCCTCGGTTCGAATCTCCATCAGCAGGGAATCCGTGTCAGTGTACAGCACTTCACCTGTCGTCGTACTGTTTCTTAAGCTCGTTGTAGTAAAAGTCGTACATCAGGTGTTTGGATAAATCGAGGATGCTCATCCCCACGTAAACAGGCGGTTGAATTTTATGTGGCTTTTCTTCATGTGTAGGGCAACTAGGTCATCGGTGAATATTTTGCTACGGTTGAATGCCGGGCTGGCTATCAGTCTCCTGAGCTTGTCTTCCTCATTCGACCGAACCAGCTTCACGGTCACGCGTTTCCTCAGGTTCTCCATAGTCTTACCAAACACCGAGTTGTTCATGAGCTTGTAGAGATTTTTCTCAAAGTCACTGGTGGCCAGCTTTCGGAGGTCTGTGTTCATTCTGATGTAGGGCTCCATCCAGGGGCTCTGGTTGAACACGAGCACCCTGTGTATTTTGGTCAGCCTCATACCCAACGACAGGTACAGCTGTAGGTTGCGATAGTGAACGATGTACTTGGTCTTATTCATTAAGTTAGGCACGAGTTTTTCAACGTCTGCCACCCGCCCACCTAACAAGTTATGTTGGTACTCAGACATCCAGTCTGGGTTAACCCTCATACGTTCGGGGGCCAGGGGGTAGCTGTTGTGTGATGTGTGTAATGCCTTGGGGTATTCCAAGTCAACCTCGAGGATATAACCTTTGTTCGAATCCGGCGCGATGCTCATAACATCGACCTCGTGCGATTCCCATTCGAATCCCCCTGTGGGTAGATACTGGCTCATGGCCCAGCCGTACAGGTTGTTGGCGTCGAGGTAGAGAATGTGATTGGTTGGCTTGCTAGGGTCGTAGCCCTTCACGTATTGATTATTTGCTTTTCGGCGTATCGTTTGGTTGCCATGCAGATCCCGCCTCGCAAGCCTTTCTCAATGAATAGGTGCATGTCGTAATCTGTAAGCAATTCCAACTTAACTCCGGTCTTTTTAAGCAAGGCATCCCACGACAGACCTGGGCTGGTGTAATACCATGCGGGGTCGAGTTTATACTGCTTGAAACATGTCTGCCTAAACGTCTCAAACACGTCGGCTAACAGCAGTACATCTGTCCTCAAGTACAGATCGTGATAGTCGCAGGTTCTTACAACCCAGTTTATTCCATACGTTAATAGCGTGCGAGTAATCGTCTTGGGATATTGCCGAGTCTGTCAGATTGCTGTAAAATTCTTTGATGGGGGGTAGTCTGGTCTCGGCGAACTTGGCCCAACTATCCATGTACTCATAGGGATACACACCCTTCCTCATAAGCAGGGGTCTAGTCTCGGGGTCTGTGTATAGATCGGTAATAGGGAAGGTATCGTTGGCCTTGACCAGACTGTCTAATGAAGACTGGAGAAATTGAAACGAGTCTATGAACCTAAGGCCGTTTAAGCTGAAGGAGATGTATCTCTCCATGTTGTTGGGGATGCGTTATATTACCATCGATTTTCGCGATGGCCTGCATGATCAAGTGTGAGTCGTACCCTCTCAAGTTGTGAAAAACCACGGGGATGTTTATTATCTTGGGGATGATTCTAAGCTTGAGGTTACACGCGTTGTGGCGGCGCCTCTATACTTACGGTTATGTGGCAGTGATCTCTCACCGAATCACCGTTAAGTGGTGAGTCACACACGTGACAGTTAGTGCTGCAGGTGTGAGCTAGCCTGTCGTCTTGGGTCATACGCATGGGAGCGACTCTATACAGTGCGTTCCTAATAATTTTTTCTTCCTCCTGCAAACACTTAAGAAATCTTTCAACAGCGTCGGGACCCTGTACACTACCGGATCTTTCGTTTCCCGTCACAACGGACGACAATGTATCAAACCCACAGGCTTCATGCTCTTGTGTTTTGAGTGTGGTTGGGGTACCCCCAACAACCCCGCCTGTGGGGATACCCCCAATATCAACTGGTTTGACCAAGGCTTCAAAGTCGGCGTATATGATATAAGGCACAGGCATTTGGTTCTTGTGGTTACCGAATTTTAGGATATTGTCACCTTCCTTAGGCATGTCGACCCGTATAGCCGTCTGCCCCACACCTTGGCAATCCTCCCGGTGGGATTCTAATAAATCAGCTCGTGTGAAGCCATGTAGGCACCGTTCGCAGAAGTGGGTCTTTTCTCTGTGTGCCGATTGGTCATACAACAGCCTGCTAAAGTGTTTTATCCATGTGTAGTGGTACTTGTCACCTCGCTGGATCATGAATATATTGATAACACGAGGGGGGGGGTTTCCCCCTTGGGGCTCCCCCAACGGGCTGACTCTGTGCACTATTGTTGTGTTACCTTCGTGCCCAAAGACATTTATAGCTAGATTATTCTGTTTTTTCTATTTTAGTTATCTGGGATATGGGGGTGGGTTCATCTATACCATCCCAGTTGAGCCCATCATCTTGGGGATAGCTAGAAAGCCTGTCTGAATGAGTGTCAGCTGGAAACAAGGCTGACCTGATAGCTACCCTCAGGCAATCGTCTCCTCTATTCTTGACGTTGACCATGGCATGTTTTTTCCTATAGTAGGGAGGCAAGTCTAGGTATGACCCGCCTCTGAACGGCACGTAGTTAGCTATGTCTAGATAGACATTATCGATTTTATCTACAGCCCACCCGGACCCCAAGTGTGTGTAGCGTTCTAGGTATTCTCGTATCTGCTGAAAACTGGTATCGATCGATGCGTTAATGGTCTCTGTATGCGTGACAACCTCTTGCCTACCTCTGAAGTAAGGCTGAACGTATTCAGTGGCCCCATTCCCTACCTGCTTATCGAGCGACATTTTAAATGTGATCTGAAACTTGATACTTCCCAGACTGTCTAGTTCCTGATTTATTTTATCAGCTATCAGTGGCTTAATATCTGTAATGTCTATGTTCCTATTAACATGCATGCGCCAACCTCTCAAATAGTTACCTACAGCGCTCAGTGCGCGCGAACTGTATGGGTCGATAGCTCTATTCTGCCGTAACAGTTCTACAAGCTGTGGTTTATTCATGCGGGAATACCCACCTAACCCCAAATCACGAACTTCAGCTTTCAATTGTTTTACAGTAGGTGCGGGGGCATGTGATAACAATGCGTTTAACCCGGCTCTCCCCAGGTTTGAATAACCCTTGAGCCCAAGCTGTTTTGCTTGAGCTTTTAATTGTTTTACCGTGAGAGGGGGCTTCTAAACCTAGTAATTTCAACAATGCTGGTTTGGGCATTCGAGAATACCCAATTACACCCCTCTGCCTGGCGACCAGCTTAAGTTCACCAACAGTAGTCATAGTTGCGTACACACCTATGAAGATCAATGTCTAATTGGGCGCCCGTAAAGTAAAAATCTAGATACACTTTATCGATTATTCCCTCGACCCACCGGAACATGCGCAGCATAGTAGGGTGTTTTGTATTACTTGCAGCGAGTCGTCAACAAGTATATCTATATCCCCATGCACATCTACTCGCCCCCATCAAAGTAATTCCAAGTGTGCCCAGCCCATGGCACATCAAACCCTACTTTTACCATGATTGTAAACGAGCACCCTTATATAGTTCACTAACAATCATGGGTTTGAGGACACTGATATCTATACTTTCCCCACATCCATCTGCCAGCTTCTCAGGCAACCTTCCCTGGGCTCAATTTCCACAAACATAGCTATACGTAGGTGTGTATAATCTCTAATTGGGTTCTATCTTGAGAAGCCGCCTACGTTCTTTTTATGTAGGCCTTTTGTTCTCGTAGATGAGGTGATGTCTGACTACGTTAAGCTCCGTGAGCTTTACATAAGCAGTAGTGTCCTTTCACACCTATGCCACACACAGAACACGAGTAGTTAGGGCTTCCCATGTGGAACCAACAGTACCCCTCTGTCCTACATTTCTTACCACAGGGTTCTGTCTTCCCCATAAGTATGTATCCGCATCGGTATGGAGCAGGTCTCATGTTTAGCATACTTATATGAGTACTTAGTCTAATTGTTTTAGCAACCAACGCGGTCGCCGCTATACCCAGCGCTATGAAGGTCAGTTCACGGTCCATTTGTCCCTTGGATGGTGTGTAGTACTGAGTGAGTGTGGGTTTATTGAGTGGCTCAATCGTTTACCAGTTAATAAGAAGTATTCTCTCGCTGCGTCGTCGACATCGTGGAATGTTTGAGCGGCATGGTTTTCACGCCTGAGTTGTTCGTTAATGTAATCGATCCTCTGGAGGCGTTTTTAGCGTACTCGGATTGTGCTGTCTGTAATTTTTCAATGGCGAGGTCGTGCGGCTTTCTCTCTGCCTGTATTTCAGCCGCGTGTGACTCTCGTAGTTTCGAAGAGGAAATTACTCCCGGAAAATGCCAGGGCATTCACTAACGCACCACCGACCATCATAGCTATCGTGGCCATCCTATATTTATTTCATAATATCTTCAGGTATTATCCCTTGTTTTACTAGGATGTCTTTTGTGGCCATCGCCATACCAAGGTTCATTATGAGCATACCCATATCCTGCAGGTTGAAATCTGGCTTGATAGTCGGTTGTTTAAGCACCATTTTGGTCAACCGAGGCGTATCCTACGGCTAGACTGGCGACCACTGTGGCGTGGTATGCGTCGTTGACGAACGTTTTCCCCTCAGACATTATGTATATGATATAAAAATATATATTTTATTGCATGATATGCGGGTTGACCTTTAATTCCGGGGCTCCCTGGGATTCCTGTGCCGTGTATATAACCACGAGATAGTCCGCGGCAGCAGTTGCGCATACAACCAACAATAATCGAGGCAGGGTGGGTCACCTTAATAATTTTATGTTGGTTACACCACCGTTTTTTACCGGCAGCTACTCTCTTAGGATTCTTCTGCCTGGTGACTGTAGGGGGTTGGGGTTCCACCTCCAGTTGTTGGGGTGGGGTCTGCTCGGGAGGGTTCACCGTCTCCTCTGAAGGGGTCTGGGTCTGTGCAGCATCCATCTATACTATTATTATTATTTTTCCTCTCAAATTGACAATGCTTTGCCGTGATAATCGCCGCCGTCACCGGGGCTAACAACATACCGTATTTGTGGTACAGATCGCAGCTAATAGAGCTCAAGGCCTGTTCGATAAAAGGGTCTTTCTCGAGGTCTTCCCACAAGTAAAGTCGGCGCTCCGGGGGGATGGGAAGGAAGTATGACGCAATACCAGTGTATATCTGAGTCATAGCCGATCCTATTGTCTTTGTCATTTCTGAACCTAGTCTAGCCTCGTATTTAGCGTACAGTTTATCTATTTCTTCGGCTGACATTTTGTGAATTTTATCCGAGTGTACTCCCCAAAGTAATGTTTGGCTTTGCCACCAACAGCCAACGCCACCAGTTTCTCTCGCTTATCATCGTCCACCTGTGGTGATTGGGGTACCAACAATTGTTCGAGCAATTCCTCACACTCCATCTTATAATGTGATAAGTAAGTTTTAGTTTTAACAATATAATACCCTATGCAGGCAAAACACAGAGAAATGAAGGTTAAGTTGCACCACGACGAACACTTCAAATACCATAGCTATAACTAAATGCTTAGCATTTGCTTAGCTTTAAACTTAGCATTTGCTTAGCATTTACTTAGCATTAGCTAAAACACCCTATAAGCCACGGGTTGGTCGGTCTTGAGCACGAGCTTAGCGTGTTTAGTTTCAGCGAGCTGTTTCTTCACCCGTTCCGTTCTAATTTGCTCATCACATCGTTCTCTCTCAAACCTCCTCGAGACGAATCCCTGTCCTTGCAGTGAAATAAGGCCACCCATCGCGTCTGCTCCTGAGGTCTTTCAACACCGAGTTGAACTTCTGCGTTAGCACCCAGGCGCTGTGATTTGCGTGTCGGCGGAGAAGGCCAGGTGCGATAGCATGTCTCTCTTTTTGTTATCTCGCGATTAAGCGCTGCAGTCGTCCAGTATGAACAGCGTCGACTCCCCTTTAAATTTCATATGGTAAGCTTTCAACCAGTCCTGTAGACGTGGCCCCGGATCGACTCTGTGTAATGCGTCCGGGTCCGTCATCACCCAAAGTCTTTCCGTGTACGTTTTATTCATGCTCAGAGTAGGGCACATGATAGCGATGTGGTCGAACACATCCCTGTAGTACCCTCAACATATCCAACACGAAAACGGTCTTCCCACAGCCAGTCTGCCCGCACACTATGGCGCAGTGTGGGTCGGCGTGGTAAACCAATACCGGCGGCAAATCAGCAAATCAGTAGATGGCTTGCGCTCAATGCGAATCTCCCATTGTCTATATTAAGTTCTTGGCGTCCATAATTGCGTTACAGATATAATTTCAACTTGCCAGCGGGTTGAGCCTTCTTGGTAATCTGGATAGTAATCCCCTCACTACCGTTGTCTATCACGGCGTCCGCTACCGTGTAGTTTATCGTCATCCGTGGATCGCATGTCCAACCACAGCGTACTTGTTGGTTAAGTATTCACCGATTTACGCGGATGATAGGTCCAGGTCTTTGGCTATGTATGGATGTTTGCTCGGCAGCTTTTTATCTCATCCCACTGCTGGTACGCCCTCATACCATGACTGAACAGCTGGTTGGGCACGCCCTCGATGGTCACTTCCACCTTTTCAATCTCGGGGTTGAAAAACTTCGCTGTCCCTCGGAGCGGCTCGTAATCCTCCACTGGGGCGATCAGGATGCCTTTCATCGATCGGCGCCCGGCGCGTTCAGGTTGATATTCCACACAGTGTCACTCTTATCCCGCCGATGGATCTATGCCTCAGTATCGCGATCGTACAGGATGGCCACATTCCCCGAGTACTGGTTTCGAACCTGCCTGGCTAGCTCGGGTTAGTGACCATGTCGAACTCAGAGATGTTGTCTATGGTATAACTAGCCTCATCGCCGTTCGGCGTCGCACTACTTTGCTGTAGTCGTTAAGCGTGAGCTCGTATTCAAGCCTATCACCCAGCGGCCTGGTAAAATGGCGGCGTGTTCCGTGAAACAACTTCGAAGTCGGCGGCCGCGCAGAACCTGTTCCATGCGGCTTGGCGATGGCCTTTTCACCGTCCGTGATCTTAGATAACTGGTCTGCCGTGAAGGCATACCCAATCGCGACCTGGTTGATTTGCTGATGCCCTGGTACCGTCATTGGCGCGTTCTCCCTCGCTTTTCCAGAGGTCCCTGTAGCAGTGAAACCGTCGCTGTCGTCGATGCTCAACACCTCGTTACGGTGATCTTGATGGTGGTTTTCTTGATGATGGCTCGACCTACGTTCCGCACTAGCTCGCGTTTGTCGTTGTCGGAGGTCAGCGTGAGGTTGAGCGCCAGTCGAACAGTGCCTGGTACAATGAGGTCATTCGCGCCAAGGTTTGGAAATCTAACCAGCAGCGTTTGATTCTGGTCTATCTTGCTGGGGTTGTTGGTGATGGTCACCGACTGGCGCTTGCGGCTTTGACACCTAGTGGCTCTCGATCTTCTGAAAGGATCTAGTTTTCTACCGTACATTGTTATATAAATGAAATATATAAGTTTTAATACTAAATAATGGCCGAGTATATCCCTATGGATGATATGTGGGATGATAATGCCCAGGCATTCGATGAGCAGGAGACCTCATTCACTACCTTTAAGTACTGAACTTGTACAGTCGGCCGTCGATGATTATTACGGCGCGGTTGAAAATAAAGACAACATCAAGCCGTTGGGGAGGGACTATTCCAAGTTTATGGTCGATAAGAAGGGCACGCTGCGATTGAAGGCTTACCCGTGGGCTGATATCATAAAAAAAGACGGGAAACCATATGCTTTGTCAACACTCACAAGTCGCCCTGGTGGGAGTCAACTGCTCCGTGGGGAACTAGGCTTCATAGATTACGGTGGCGCACGGTCTAAGCTTCCCCCGAAGGTCGTCCAAGATCTGCAAGTAGCCAGGGCCAATACTGGGGATGCTAAAGAAACATCGGACAGTATCGAAAAAATATTGGCTCGTACCATGACAAACCCTTGCCTGGGCTCGAATTTCCCCTGAGGGAACTGCGAGGCCCTAGACGAAACAACAGAAACATGTACGTGGAGAACTTCGTTAACAACATGGGGAAACTGAGCGAAGTCGATGAAGCGCGCGGCTCACGAGAAAATAAAACTCACGAAACTGAAGGCGATGATATGAAGCGTCGTATCGAGGAGAGAATAAAAACTTGGAAGGCGAGAGGCGGACTCGGTTGGAATCCGCTTCCTCAAACCGGGAAGCCCTCCGATCGCCAGATCAGTCGAGTCTGAGGGGAAACCATCGATCGAGTTCTAAATGAAGACACCAGCTAGCTGACAGGATTCGGACCCTGTTCGGGGAGCAAAGGCATCACCATCGCCAGCATTCTGACTGCACTGGGCTTCATCATATCAACCCTGGTGGTGTCACTGACGCCTGCCGGTACCCCCACGTGGCACACACCAAGTGGTGGGGGTGTCAAAGACTGGATAAAAAAAAGCTTCGGGGAGGCCCTGGCTAAACTGGCTGGTAAGGCCGCCCGAAGCCCTACCGGCATCCTGGGTAGCATCGTCTGCGTGGTTGCTGGCTCTGGCTAAAACTGCCACGTGGCTTAGTCAAAACCTGTGGGCAGCCATCGTCGCCGTGGCGGGTCTGGTGTGCGTGGCGGCTAAGGAATTTTTAACCAAATGAGTCCCAAAGCTACCCCACCAACCACCATAGCTGTTTTACGATCGATGTGCTGCTGATTGGAGGCTGCAGACTGGGGCTGTAGGTGTGTGTGTTGAACCCTAGGCTCCGGGGGTGGCGCCACTATACCCGTTTCACCGGTCGTGGGTGGTGGGACGTGGGGGACGTTGACATCGAGGTTGACGCCCAACTTTTGACCCGCCGTGGCTATGACTATTTCGTTGTTGTAGCCCACCACTTTTTTTACTCTCAGTTGCATATCGCTCCGGAGCCATGTACAGTCCACGTCGAACCGTAGTCGACTTTCGACCTGGCATATTCCAACGTCTTGGTAGCGTTTGATGGCACTCGGGAGATCAACTGGAGCATTAATAGCATCCTCAACGTTGACAACGAACTGTTTCTGGCGTCGTAAGCAGTCCCTTACCTAGGATATTGGAACGCGTTTGCGTCTGCGCACAACAACAGCGCCCACGTACGTTCGAATCGAGTCGTTCAACCTGATTACCCGGCACGAGTAAACCCTTTCGGCGTGTCCAGCATGAACTTTTCCAGTCATCCGCTGCCCCTGCTCGAACCTCCAGACTCTGTAATCCTTGCTGTTGTCGAAAGCCATGTAGCGGTCATCCCACTCGTTTGTTGTGATATGATATGACTTGTATCCCCATTCTTTCAACTTCTCGCTGGCTTCCACGAGGGGCATATTGTGAGCGATGGGGATACCCAACCCGTGGTTCGGTCCGGCAAACGCCAATCCGTCTTAGTGTTTAGTTCGAATTCGTTGCAAATACGTTAAGTAGGCCCGTCTATCGTACTGGTTGTTTACTGCATTCCACGCCTTTTCCTGTGGGGCGGGGCGCTGATCTCTTTGAGGATACGCCTGACCTGGTAGTACCGTGAAACGTGAACACAGACTGACTCAGTGGGCCACGCGCCCGAGTGTCGGTCAATGCCACACCACACCCGTTGTAAGCGCACCACCGCGGCGAAGTTGAGTTGATTCTGCCAGAACTGCATCGGGTTGTTGAACCAAAGCGTGAACTACCTTAAGCGTTAGTCACGAAAACTTATACTGACCGAACACATCTATGAACTGGGTGTTGAAATACAACCCATCAGCGACCACGATCTTCATGTGGGGAAATCTACGTCCAGTTTAGGGTAAAACACTCCAGGGGAGTACATTTTAAAACTATTATATAATGAGTTTATATACTCTAACATGTACATAACACTTCCAGGAATAACGGCGGTGAGGCCGTTCAGCTGGCGCCTGCGATCGATAACCGCGTCGGGTCAACTCGAAGTCGCGCAATGCGCGATATCACCTACCTACCACGATGGACTAACATCAGCGCTAGCAACAATAAACTGTTAAGTAGGTGGCGCTAGCAACAAGATAATTGATGGTTACTACAGCGTGTGCTCTCTAAGCGGCGAGGTCTTCAAACCCTGGGAGCCGAACTCAAGATGAGCGACTCAAAGCGGTACAGTGGTGTTAATCAACAACGGAAGAAACTCCTTGAGGCTCGGTCGACCATTGGCGAGGACACTCGGTATACAGCCTGACGAGATAAAACCAGCGACTACCGCCACAGGCACGAAGTTACCCGACCTAGTACCCGTACCGAGAGCTGTGCATTCATCTCAGCCAGGTTAGCACAACGGACAACATTCAAGGGGTCACCCTTCCACTATACTGAGAGCCGTACCCGGTGAAAGCGGAGAAATACAACGACGGCAGAACCGAGTCGTTTTCACCGCGGCGGTATAAGAGGTTAACCCAGGGCAACATCCCTGAGCTGATAATATCGGTGTTAGATATAAATCATAATCTCGTGAATATAGGATACCTCAGCGTAACGCTGCACATAAAATGACCAGCGCAAGGTCCTGGAATGAAGTTGAAAAAATGCATCAATGTGGGGATCTCCGACCTCGGGGACACACGCGGATTCGACGACCCGGGTAGATGGTAAATTGTACGCCTTGCAACTGAAAACAGCATTTACAAACGCGTTGAAGTCCCCTCAATGGTACTAGCAATCTAAGTGATATGGTAGATACCTCAGGGCGGCAGTCAACACTAAGTACACCCTTGTCAACACCGTGTGATGATAACTGGATGATATACCCATCGTTCGGGGGCAAACTGTTCGACTTAGACGATGTTGAGAGCACTACCGTCGCCCGAAACAAGCCATATACGCTAGTCTTCACCGAAGATGACAAGTGGGTGTTATTACCCGATAAAGCCGACTGGTTTCTCAACATTAGGCTCGGCTCCCCCTATGTGTTCACGGATAACAAAGACAACCACCTAAACAAAGTCGTAAACAACGGAATCCTGCTCGTGGCTTACGTTCCGACTCAGAGACGTAGCGTAGTCATCAGCCCACTCGCCAGTATGGCAGCCCACATGCTATCGAGTAAAGCGGGCATGCAAAACGTGGTATTGCAGTTGGTGTCTGAATTCGAAGGCGTGGTCAGGATCCTGGAGAGTCTACCGGCGAACTCAACACTGGTCATCCAAGTCTACCTAGGGGAACCATCGCGGGATGATGTCGAGAGATCGTGAAGGGGTCAAACTCCGGTGGGAAACAACACCAGTATAACGTTTGCAGCGTTTACGTGCGGTGGGTGTCGACTCCAAAACCAGTCTCCAGGGTGTCACCGTGGTCGTGGAAGACACTATATCACTAACCAAGATATTCCTACCCGACAACATACACTTCATGGGGGTGAAGTGCACCCCTGAACTATTATCAGAAAACCAGTTGGAAATTATCTCGTAATAGTATTATAGCAATGTCTTGGCTTCACCCCAACACTACACTTAGCGATCTAGGGGACACGGAGGGATTCGATCAGCCTGGTGAGGAAGGCACCTTATACATCCTACACTTGAAAGACAACGTGTATAGGCGGGTGTCGTTATCAGATTTTAAAGAGCCTGAATGGTTAGTCAACTTAACCCTCACCTCACCTTATATCTCCTTGAAAAAAAATAATACTATCTCCGAGATTAGGAACAACGGCATGATTATAGGATCGTTCGTTCCGAATCTAGTGTACAAGTCATACCAATACCAGACCACTCTGGCAACATGTTAGCTTCCAGTGGGACGGTGAAGACAGAGATCAAATTACTTTCGATTACCAAGAGGTCTTTAGAAATGTCGCGGAAAACTTCACATTCCTCATAGACGTCTATCTCGGGGATATAAGTTTGACTAGAAGGTATATTAAAATTATAGATGATATGCTGATAGGTTGGGAAGCCAGGTGTAATAACCAACGTTGTTGTATTATTAAGGTATCGGAAATGACCCTGTACCAACCCTTGATGGAGTTCGTCTCCTTAATGGACTTAGAGCTAAGACCCCGCTTTTTTACACGCACGTTAATCTAAGTATTGTCGGCTTTAAGTACATTAATCAAAGGTTAAATGAAACCCAATTAAAATATATTATGGGATTGAGCTATATCCCTGAACTAGTACCAGAACACTAGTTGGAAATTATATCATAATAGTATTATAACAATGTCTTGGCTTCACCCCAACACTACGCTTAACGATCTAGGGGACACGGATGGGTTCGATCAGCCTGGTGAGGAAGACACCTTATACATCCTACACTTGAAAGACAAAGTGTATAGGCGGGCGGTAATGACCGATCATCTACCCAAACCCACACTCAGGGGCTTAGGAGACATAGAGGGATTCGATAAGCGTGGTCATAACAACACCTCATACGTCCTATTATTTAACAACGGTGTGTACATACGTCAGAACCTGGCAGTCTTAAAAGAACCTAAATGGGTGATCAACGTGACCACCACCGCACCTTATATCTCACTAGACAAAGATGGTTATGTCTCTGAAATTAGGAACAACGGTACCTTGCTCACGTCTTTCATTCCAACTGAAAGGATGATAGTTTCTAACTCTGAATATTGGCCTAGGGACACCCTGTTAATTTCAGCCAGGAAGTCCCAGTTAATAGCCACCCACCACCATCATTCCATAATAGGGGTTAGGGGTATGGAAACAAACTCCACACTCATCGTAGAAGTCGGTTACAAGGATAAGTTTGATTTGGATGAATTTGACCCATCCCCAAACTTGGAACTTTTTACCCGGTGTAACAATACGTTGGGGTAACGACCCCTTAACATCAGGTTTTTTATCTTGCAGATTCGTGATACGATTGGGGGACTCCCAACAGGGATTACTACCCCACATAATAAACTGCTATGATGTTGAGATAGACCAGAAGTTACCTATTGACCCTTCCCGTATCTACACATACGAGAATCTAAGTTTTATAAGCCTCAGGTACGTTGGCCAACTATTAAGTGATGCCCAATTAAAATATCTTTTGTAATATATATTATAGGATGGGACTGTACCCAGGCGTAGATGAAGTAGCGAAGACCCTGGAAACCGTGAGGACGGGTTCCGCTTTGAGACAGTTATGTGATGTAAAACGCCAACTAGAACAAGACCGCGATAAGCGGAAAGCACTATATAAGAAGTACCATAGAGCTTTCAATGCCGTGGACCAGGACTGATACCACCCTTATGGCAGCCAGCATGGGCCTAGGGTGGCAGGTGTTGGGTTGTTAGCTACCATCGTGGCGCACCTATAGTGATGGGGCTCGAAATAACAGCTGGGGTGACAGGGGTGTTGGGGTTGGGACTTAAGCTTGTATCCCGCAGACTGCATCGTAAAGCATTGAAACACTGAGCGAAATCAGGGTTCTGGCTGGAAGCAAAGCTGAACACGGTGAGTGAGCGTATTTCCACCGCACTCACTGACAGTAAAGATCTCAGAGGAGGAGTTTCGTTCAATCCTCTCTGAACTCACAAAATATGACAAAATGAAACAAGAGATTCGATCCAAGTCTCGTGAAGTCTGCTATCAGCGAGGACGAGAAAAAAAGTATATAGAACAGGGGATACAAAAGCCCGGCAAGCTTTTATAACGAACACCAAAGAGATCATAGGCGATTCACATTAAACTGTTTCATCGAGGCCAACGTGACATAGCGGCACGTGGACATAGATAAAACGAACCTACCTTGTACTACTTGAGGGATGGGCCAGGCAGACAGGAATTATTGATTCCAGACAACGTATCACGGATGCGTGGTGCGCATGATCTATCCGTTAAACTGACCTACTTCAGCTAAGTCCAGGGTAGCTCAGTCGGGTTGAGTGGTGCGACCCCATTATGTATAGTCTCAGCGCAAGCTGTGTATGTGGGTTCAGATCCCGCCGTTGTCTCTGCAACTTTGTGTGATGTGAGAGAGGTAGCCGGCACAATTCCCAAGGGAGGAAGCGCAATACATTTCTATTTCTCCCTTTGGGAATTGTGGCTGCCGGGGACATTTTACTACTTTTTACGCTTGAAATTTTTATAGGTTGGGAAAGTAGTAGGGGTAATGGTAGCAAGAGCTAAGGGTCCAACCAAAGCCTTATTTGGGGAATAAGGCTTTGCAGAGGCTTTTGTTGGACTTGGTCCAAAACCCCCATTCCCTATACTACTGTAGTCGCTTAGCGTCCAAGGATTGCTCGTTGCTTCTTCATGAGAGCTGGTAGGTCGGTCTGAATACTAGAATTGGTACCTTTCAACAGCTTTCTGGCTCCATATACGGCTTCTCTGTCGGACATATGAATGAAGGTAGCAATCATCGACGGTGGGGCAGAAGGCTTATTCTGGCGTTGATATTCAGATTTTGGTAACCTATGCACGATCTTAAAATACATAGTGTCGGCTCGGTCCTCACTGAACTTAAGCTGATTTAAGGATGAACTCTCAAAGTTTTCTCAGCGTCTTCCTGGTTTTTCCGAATTCCATAAAACAATAGATTACTTTTCGGTCATGTATATCTTTTAGAGTCACTTGTTTCTCAAGAATCGACTTTTTCTTTCTTGACTTCAGCTATCTGCGTTACGGAGAGAGTTCAAATCGTCATCATGTTGTGAGACTGCGTGCTCAACCCACTAACGGTTTGTTTAATGTCAGAAATTTCACTTTTAAGGGGAATCCTATGGAAGCTTGAAGTTCTGTTTTGGAATTAGAAATTAGCTTAGCCAACCTTTTCTCTGATTTTTTTGGACAATTTCTTCCATGTTCGCTGTAGCACGTGTTGCTCTCGCTGTGTCAGACATCACCACGCGGCGTGTGTATTTCAGTTGTTTTATCGCACAGTTTTGAAATTGAAAAAGTTTACCTTTCAATGCTTTGCCTTCCAACTATAAGGTTTAGTTCATATACATTTGCCTGTTTTTTCAGCAGTGTTTAGGCATATGTCTCATCCGTGGGTAGCGAGGCGCCTCAAACACGCGACGCCTAGGTTTCATGCACAACCGAGGAAAATTGTGTGGTATGCTTTCGAAAAGTATTTTGACAAGGTTCTCCATTCAGAATTTGAAACTGAACAAAAAGAACATCCCAGAATGGTCAACAGGGGAGAGTTCGGTGAAGCTACTAATACCAAACATCGCTCATATTAATAATAATGAAGTTGTATATCCATAGAACTCTCCCTGTTGTTCATCACACGAACCTCTAAATGCCACTCAAAGAAGGAACATCAAAATGTCTAACAGATGGCCAAGATTGTAGCACAGGACTCTTGAATGCTGAGTTTCCTCTATTAATTTTTTTTATCTCACTGAAAAAAAGACATATAGTGGATCCAGGAATTTTCTTTGGGGTTTCTCGAACCCCTGAACTCCCCCTTGGCTCCACCTCAATGCAAAAACATTACCTTCAATGTGGTCTTTAGTCATTTTTCAATAGTGGGTGGTATCAAACGCCTTGGATCCTCCAATGAAAGATATAGTTGATAATTTGACTGGATCAATCGCACAGCCAATAACTGTCAGTCTGAAAACCCTGTGTGTTAATCTTGGCAGTCAGTTGCATGATAAGAAAATTCCAACTGTTACTCTCCCATCTTACAACCAATACACTGATTGGTTTGATCATCGGCCTGACAAGACCTTCAACAGAAGTTCCTCAGGTCTTTGCTTGGCATCATTGACAACAAAGATTTGACTTTAATAACATTGTCTGCCATCCAAAACTCACAACTAAGAAGCCATGCAATTAATAATCTTTTGAACTAAAAATTTCATGACAACCTTTTAATAATGATCCCCTGTAAACACTGTAACATAATGATACCCAGACACATAAACATATGGGCATTATTCATCCACTGGCTCTTCACCACCACAAACCACTTCCATGGAGTAGTGGTTAGAGCCAGTCCCTACCGAGAGCAGAAGGTCACAGGTTCCATCCCCAGCCTCATCATACCAAAAGACATTAAAACATAGTACTTGTTGGTCCCTGCCTGGCTCAGCAATAATGTGTGTACAACAAGGACTGGTCAGCTCGGAGTCAGTATAATGTGTCTGAGTGGGGTATTCATGCATAACTGTGTCATGGTATCTCAGTGAGCTAGCACCATAAAACCAGCTTAAGTCTGGGCTAGTACAAGCAGCCGCACATACACACATGCATGCACGTAGTAAAATGAACGAAATATTCTTAAGTATGACATTAAACCCCATTTAACCTCACCTTAACCACCACAACCACAACAGTTTGTACAACTCACCTAGAGGCAAGGCACTTAGAGGTGTCAGTACTCCCTCCATTAACTGTTTTGTTTCTCTGAAACACAAACATGAGACAGTGCAGATACAATGACAATCAGGTAGAAATCCTAGTAGTGGTTCCTAATGTGTGGTAACATTCACAGATGGCACCATCAGCAATCCGCACGTCCACTCGTCAACAGAAACACTAAACCATCACACATGAAAATACACGCTTCGTCCCAGGGCAATAATTTCTGTGGTTACCGACCTTATCATCATGGCCCAAATAACCAGTGTGACTTCTTGTAATTGATTTGTACATATTCCCCCTGAGGCCAGTGTGTGAACAGCGAGTCTATCAGTGTCCATGATGTCTACAGATCTGCAGCGTGTCAGACATTCCACATTAATGCATGAACAGTTCGTCAATCATATGGTTACTACCTCATACCTGGATGCTTCAAGGTTTAAGGTTCAAATAAAATAAATAAAGATTGGGAGGTCTTGGTATACTGTATTTAAAGTAAAGCGAAAGCGATTACAAATAGGTAAATAATTGGGAATGGATTCATTTTAATCTTCCTCATGAAAGCATTTGTATCAAGCAAAAGCCAATATGTACAGATCAAGAAACCTAAGTACAGGGTAAGAAGCCTATTTTAGAGCAACATTATGCATATATGTTTAGAGCAGAATTATATATATGTTGAGAACAATATTAAACGTATGCATAGTGCATAATATTTCAAATGTACAAATCAAGACACATATGTATAGAGCAACAAGTATGTGTATAGAGTAAGATTAAACATGTTTTCAGCAAGATCATGCATATATCTATAAATATAATACTAAACATGTAAAGAGCTTTGTGTACAGAGCAAGATGTATATGTTTAGAAAAAAGTTTACGGATATGTGCAAGAGCTTTGAAGGATATGTACAGCAACCTCATGTACATAGCATGAAGCATATGTTTAGAGCAAGATTAAGCATACCGGTACATACAGACAAGGAACATACATATAGAGCAAACTTTAGCCTGAATATTGAGAAAAAATGTGCATAGCAGCATATGTTTTAAGGAATTAACATGTAGAAGGCAAGAAGCATATAGCACAAAGTACATGTATAGAACATATGTATATATGTATGGAGCAAAATGATGTCAATGTGTATAAAGCAAAAGGAGCATTTAGAAAAGAATAGGAATATGATGTACCTATAAAGCAAGGAGCAATTGAATAGAATAGGAATATGATGTACCTATAAAGCAAGGAGCATTTGAATAGAATAGGAATATGATGTACCCATAAAGCAAGGAGCATTTGAATAGAATAGGAATATGATGTACCTATAAAAAGCAAGGAGCATTTGAATAGAATAGGAATAAGATGTACCTATAAAGCAAGGAGCATTTGAATAGAATAGGAATATGATGTACCTATAAAGCAAGGAGCATTTGAATAGAATAGGAATATGATGTACCTATAAAAGCAAGGAGCATTTGAATAGAATAGGAATATGATGTACCTATAAAGCAAGGACAGTACTAAGGGTGTGTACATATCTCTGAGATCAGCCAGTATTTGTGACCTTCAAGACATCCAGAAGATACAGATTTCCCTCAAATAAACATCAGTGACATAATATACATTTCTTCAAGACCTCATTAGATTTGGCAAACCTGTGAAGAAAACATTGTTGCACACATGATATGTTTGCTGTGAAAATGTGGTTTAATGAGTAACCATAAAAAACTTTTCAAAAGAATGTTTTTTTAGTGGGATGTGAACACATTAGGCCACTCACTGAAGGATGCAGGAACCTGACAGCCTGACATCTGACAAACATCTCAAGTTGTACTGAATCAATATTCCTGATACTGCGTCACATTTCTCAATCAAGAGTGAACATTACTGTCAAATCCTGCTTCACTTTGATTAGAATAACAAAAATTGTTTTAGTCAGTCCTTCAAGACATTAAAATAATTCTCAGGAAGAGATGGAATTTCAATTTGTATGACAATTTTGTTTGAAACATCAAACACATGCAGCAGAATGTTTTGAGTAAAACCCAGACTCAAACATATTGGATTGATGGGTGGATGGATGGATGGATGGATGGATGGATGGAAGGATGGAGGAGAGGGAGGGATGGGATGGGTGGGATGGGATGGATGGATGGATGGAAGGATGGATGGATGGATGGATGGATGGAGGAGGGAGGGAGGAGGGATGGGTGGATGGATGGATGGATGGAAGGAGGGAGGGAGGAGGGATGGGTGGATGGATGGATGGAAGGATGGAGGGAGGTGGATGGAGGGAGGGAGGGAGGGAGGAGGGATGGGTGGGTTGATGGATGGATGGATGGAAGAAGGAAGGAAGGAGGGAGGGAGGGAGGGAGGAGGGGGGTGGATGGATGGATGGATGAATGGAGGGAGGGAGGGAGGGAGGGAGGAGAGGGTGGATGGATGGAGGGATGGATGGGTGGATGGATGGAGGGAGGGAGGGATGGGTGGATGGATGGATGGAAGGAAGGAAGGAAGGAAGGGAAGGAAGGAGGGAGGGAAGGAAGGAAGGAAGGAAGGAAGGAAGGAAGGGAAGGAAGGAAGGAAGGAAAGGAAGGAAGGAAGGAAGGAAGGAAGGAAGGAAGGAAGGAAGGAAGGAAGGAAGGGGAAGGATGGATGGAAGCATTTTGATGCCATATAGCAGTACTCCTGCAGCCTGTGGACAAACCCAACAATCAAGTGATCGATGGACTGGAAAAATACAGTTTGATAATTTTGAATTACAACTGCATGCAGAAGTGCAGTAATTCCGATGGTTTTAAGTAATGACAAATGTTTGGGAAATAGATTTGTATAAAACAACAATAAACAACAATGAACAATCATGTGGGTGGGGGAGCAACCTGTCATCCTATCAAACTTCTTGCAAATGATTCAATACTGATCACATCTATAATACTACTTACATCCCACAGTATCTTGAAGTCCTTTTGCTCGACACGAATGAGTTCTGTGTAGTCTCGTGTAACTACTGTTGCATGATGGGGTTTATTGGTGAGGATTGCTTCGCCAAACGATGTCCCGGCTCCCAGGATACAGAGAGTCACAGCATCCTGAAATGGAGATGCTCGAGATTTTCACTAACAAATACTGACATTGTCTTTGATATTCACATGCAGAACACGCATTGTCACTAAGGTGACATAATCCCCACTTACAAGAATTATCAAATCAAACTTACAAAGTAATGAAAGTTTAAGATGAAGTTAAATGTCAACAAAAACATGACCAGTCAACCTCTCTTGATATCTTGCTCTTTAGTTGTTCAAACACACAAATATTTCAAGACTGACTTTGACCTTGACATGAATGTCATAGTGTTTGAAACATGCAAAAGTGGTACTGAAGAAATTGCTTGTTGAAAAACAGTCAAGGGAAGTCTTGAAAGTCTATGAAGAAAATCCAGTGAATTCAGGTTAACATGCTGAAATCTTCAAAGTGTCGCAGTGACCTTAAAATTATGTGAAGGTCACCAAAATTGACTGGGCCCTGCGCCTTCATTAGATGAAGCTTGATGTCAAATATGTGAAAAATCCAGTTAATGGTTTTATGATATCTTACTGACTATGTTATCATGCAATTTAACATGCTGAAATCTTCAAAGTGTCTTTGTGACCTTGAAAATTAAGAGAAGGTCACCAAATTCGACTGGGGCCTTGCACTTTTCCTAGATGAAGCTTGGTGTCAAACATGAAAAAAAAGTCCAGTGAATGGTTCTTGAGGTACCTCCTGCTGACAAGCATAACATGCAGGTTATTATGCTGAAATCTTCAAAGTGTCACCATCACCTTGAAAATTATGTGAAGGTCACCAAAATCGACTGGGCCCTGCGTCTACCATAGATAAAAGCTTGGTGTTGAATATGAAGAAAATCTAGTAAACAGTTCTTGAGATATCTTGCTGACAAGAGTAAAATGTTAAAGTCCCCTTGTGACCTTTGAAATAAAGGTCAAGGTCACCAAACCTGACTAGGACCTTTCTTATACTGTGATGAACCTAGGTAAAATATGAAACGAATCTAGTTAACGGATCTTAAGATATCCCAATTAAATGAGGGCCAGTCGAATGAGACAGACTGGAAGGAGTCTAATACTATATCCCCGCTACAGCTAATCGCGTGTGGCGGGTGATAATCAAAAGCTGGAAGATAAGCATAGACTACTTGGGACCTATTCTGCCAAAAATAACAGCTGGAAGACCAGAATGACCAATGTACTTGGGGTTTATTCTACCCAGAATTACATCTGAAAAATATGCATAGACTAATTAGTACCTATTTGGCCCAGAATAAAAGCTGGAAGACCAGAATGACCAATGTCCTTGGGACCCATTCTGCCCAGAATAACAGCTCGATGACAAGAATGGACAATGCACTAGGGACTTATTCTGCCCAGAATAACAGCTAGATGACATGAATGGCCAGTGTCCTAGGGACCCTATTCCCCGCCCAGAATAACAGCAAGATGACATGAATGAACAATGTACTAGGGACTTGCACTCTGCCCAGAATAACAGCTAGATGACATGAATGGCCAATGTCCCATGGACCTACTCATGCGATAACAACTAGATGACAAGAATGACCGATGTACTTGAGACCCATTCCGCCCAGAATAACAGCTAGATGACATGAATGGCCAATGTGTACTTCTGCCTGGAATTACCACTGGGAGAAAGCACTAGGGACTAGGAGAAAACCCTCTTCCTGAAATTCAAGCATTAACACATTTATACACTGCACCTATTTTCCACGCCAAGAATCACCCGATGGGAAACATGCATGGGGAACTTGGAGAAGACCTCTGCCCAGAATCCCCACAGGAAGCCAGCACTGGGTACATGGGATGTATTTTCTGCCCTGGACTACCCCCAGGGATTACTCTGTGAATGTTCACACACCATATGAACTCACATGAAACTCAGAGATTCTTAATTAAAATCAGTGCATTTTGCAGTGGCACTGGTTAACACACATTCATCGAGAACATCAATATTGAGTTTTGACTTTCTAGTATTGTTTCCTACCTTCTGATTGCCCGACTCCGATTACAGTGACTTCCAGGGAACCAGACAGAACTGTGTACCAGTTGGTGCCGACATCGCCCTGACTCGGAACACTGCACAAACACAGGAGGAACATAATCAGAAAGGTCATGGGTAGTGAACATGCTTGTTGGTTTCACTATATGATGATACTATGCGAAGAAATATCATTTAAATTACAAATGTTATCATAAGGAGCCGTTTAAAAACACCTTTGTTTTCTGGCGACACATGGAGAGCCAGGATGTCACCTTTTATTCTTTCTTACACAAGAAATATCACCAGGGCAACCAGGATTCGAACCAACAATCCTTGGTTTCTTTTCTAGCATGTTCCAAGTGAAGGAACACTGCACAGTCAGTTGTGGCCCCTTTAAAGATAACTGGGCTGCCATGTTCCTAAGGTGATTGTCTACATGAAACACTGACAATAGCCCTAAAACAAACATTGGCTTGGTTGGTTGGTTGATTGTTTAATGCCAGACTCAGCAATCATCATGGCTGTATATATTCCAAAGTTTTTAACATATACAGAGTTAAAATGCATAATGTAACACTGGCAACTGTGTCAGCATAATCTAATCAAATATAAGCTCGGTAAAGGTAAAGTACAAGGTAAATTCTACACCACAAAGTCGCTATTACAATGTCAGCCCATTCACTCCTGACAAATTTTGTCACAGTTGGAAAAAGAAAGGTGTCAAAGGTGTGGTTATTAATATTTGAAAGTAGTATAGGGAATGGGGGTTTTGGACCAGTTCAACAAAAGCCTCTGCAAAGCCTTATTCCCCAAATAAGGCTTTGGTCGGACCCATAGCTCTTGCTACCATTACCCTACTGCTTTCCCAACCTATAAAATTTCAAGCGAAAAGTAGTAAAATGTCCCCGGCAGCCACAATTCCCAAAGGGAGAAATAGAAATGTATTGCGCTTCCTCCCTTGGGAATTGTGCTTTCTCTCACATCTTTCTCTCACACACAAAGTTGCAAGTTGACTGGGCGGTAACACATGTATAGCTCGCCGTACGCCGTGTTGACAGGAGGTAACACTGTGCCGTGCGGTACGATCAATAATTCTTCTCTTACAAATCCTCTGCCTGGCCCATCCCTCAAGTAGTACAAGTTCGGCTCGTCTACTTTCATGTCCACTTTATCTATGTTGTAAGTTTTGACTGACCATATAGGATCGGTGGCTCGCTTACGGCTATCACCCTCGTGTTCCCCCGGCTGGTATAGATACCTCACTAGGGCCCTATCTGGTATCTGCTTCTCCTTCCCCACGCAATGGGCGGCCGACTCTGACACTATCGATTTTAATTTTATAGCGTCTGCCGGTTTCTTGCCGGTGAGACGGGTGACTTCATGGTTGATTGCCGACACCACCTTAGGTAACCTCGTGACCCATTCAGTCGATCGTTTTCCCGGGGTGGCCATCTCCTCGCATACTGATGTCCGAATAAGCGCTCAGCCAAAGTCCTATTGAATCTCTCAACTATGGCTTGGCTGCGATGGGCTCCAGCCGTGCCACCTGACCTTTGTATCGTGTTTGGCTAGCAGTTGTGACACGGCACCCATGAACTCCCGCCCGGGGTCAACTTGCAGCTCTGTTGGCCACGTCAGCGGACTGCGTTTGTATATGCGTTCGAATCCTCTGGCTACCTGGACCGAATCTTTCGTGGTCAAGGGCTCGGCTTCCTTGTAGCGACTGGCTACGTCCACTACGGTTAAGGCATACTTGTACCTCTTGTCGTGGGGTAGGAACAGTAGGTCTGCCTGGTGAACGCTATTAGGTATGTTAATACCAAACTTCCTTCTAGGCACGTAGCGTGGTGGCGGCAAATAGATCTGCCACAGGGCTTGTTTTTCAAGCCACGCTTTGGCTTCCTCGAGGGTACTCGCGCCATTTTAGCCAGCTTATCTACAGCGCTAGCTCCTTTCCAGTACCCACGCGGGCTATAGTAAATAGCCTCAAACTTTCTCTGGTTCCGTGACATGTCGCCCCGACAGGGTATTTATACCTATGTTCTTGGTTCAATTTTCTCATGCCCGTACGCGTACGTGTTTATCCCATCAATAGCTATCAACGTTTAGTATCCATAGGCGACAGGGACGTCTTGTTTATTGTCAGTCCGTATATCTTATGGCCATCACTTCTAAGTGTGTTCATTTTATGCCTAAAGGTACGGGTCTTGAACAGGGCTTCCTTGAATCTGGCGTGTTTGATGTGTTGTTTCACCACGTACTTCTTAACACCCTTAGCCTTCGGATCTCACTATTGTCGGCCTTCAGGATGGAGTACATCTTAGGTCTCAACCCTATGTACTCGGCTATGGGCGTGCCAGCACCTCGTCCTTCATCTTACCTAGGACCTTTTTATTTACCGTGCTGTGTATGGCATGGTCCTTGGGGTAGTCGCTGGTGTCATTACAAATCGAGGTGTTTTTCATGTCCTCGTACACGTCCTCGGTTCGAATCTCCATCAGCAGGGAATCCGTGTCAGTGTACAGCACTTCACACCTGTCGTCGTACTGTTTCTTAAGCTCGTTGTAGTAAAGTCGTACATCAGGTGTTTGGATAAATCGAGGATGCTCATCCCCGCGTAAACAGGCGGTTGAATTTTATGTGGCTTTTCTTCATGTGTAGGGGCAACTAGGTCATCGGTGAATATTTTGCTACGGTTGAATGCGGACTGGCTATCAGTCTCCTGAGCTTGTCTTCCTCATTCGACCGAACCAGCTTCACGGTCAGCGTTTCCTCAGGTTCTCCATAGTCTTACCAAACACCGAGTTGTTCATGAGCTTGTAGAGATTTTCTCAAAGTCACTGGTGGCAAGCTTTCGGAGGTCTGTGTTCATTCTGATGTAGGGCTCCATCCAGGGGCTCTGGTTGAACACGAGCACCCTGTGTATTTTGGTCAGCCTCATACCCAACGACAGGTACAGCTGTAGGTTGCGATAGTGAACGATGTACTTGGTCTTATTCATTAAGTTAGGCACGAGTTTTTCAACGTCCGCCACCCGCCCACCTAACAAGTTATGTTGGTACTCAGACATCCAGTCTGGGTTAACCCTCATACGTTCGGGGGCCAGGGGGTAGCTGTTGTGTGATGTGTGTAATGCCTTGGGGTATTCCAAGTCAACCTCGAGGATATAACCTTTGTTCGAATCCGGCGCGATGCTCATAACATCAACATGTGACGCCCATTCGAATCCCCCTGTGGGTAGATACTGGCTCATGGCCCAGCCGTACAGGTTGTTGGCGTCGAGGTAGAGAATGTGATTGGTTGGCTTGCTAGGGTCGTAGCCCTTCACGTATTGATTATTTGCTTTCGCGTATCGTTTGGTTGCCATGCAGATCCCGCCTCGCAAGCCTTTCTCAATGAATAGGTGCATGTCGTAATCTGTAAGCAATTCCAACTTAACTCCGGTCTTTTTAAGCAAGGCATCCCGACAGACCTGGGCTGGTGTAATACCATCTTGAGGGTCGAGTTTATACTGCTTGAAACATGTCTGCCTAAACGTCTCAAACACGTCGGCTAACAGCAGTACATCTGTCCTCAAGTACAGATCGTGATAGTCACCCAGGTTCTTACAACCCAGTTTATTCCATACGTTAATAGCGTGCGAGTAATCGTCTTGGGATATTGCCGAGTCTGTCAGATTGCTGTAAAATTCTTTGATGGGGGGTAGTCTGGTCTCGGCGAACTTGGCCCAACTATCCATGTACTCATAGGGATACACACCCTTCCTCATAAGCAGGGGTCTAGTCTCGGGGTCTGTGTATAGATCGGTAATAGGGAAGGTATCGTTGGCCTTGACCAGACTGTCTAATGACGACTGGAGAAATTGAAACGAGTCTATGAACCTAAGGCCGTTTAAGCTGAAGGAGATGTATCTCTCCATGTTGTTGGGGATGCACGTTATATTACCATCGATTTTCGCGATGGCCTGCATGATCAAGTGTGAGTCGTACCCTCTCAAGTTGTGAAAAACCACGGGGATGTTTATTATCTTGGGGATGATTCTAAGCTTGAGGTTACCGCAGCGTTGTGGCCGGCCTCTATACTTACGGTTATGTGGCAGTGATCTCTCACCGAATCACCGTTAAGTGGTGAGTCACACACGTGACAGTTAGTGCTGCAGGTGTGAGCTAGCCTGTCGTCTTGGGTCATACGCATGGGAGCGACTCTATACAGTGCGTTCCTAATAATTTTTTCTTCCTCCTGCAAACACTTAAGAAATCTTTCAACAGCGTCGGGACCCCTGTACACTACCGGATCTTTCGTTTCCCCGTCACAACGGACGACAATGTATCCAAACCCACAGGCTTCATGCTCTTGTGTTTTGAGTGTGGTTGGGGTACCCCCAACACGCCTCAACTGGTTTGACCAAGGCTTCAAAGTCGGCGTATATGATATAAGGCACAGGCATTTGGTTCTTGTGGTTACCGAATTTTAGGATATTGTCACCTTCCTTAGGCATGTCGACCCGTATAGCCGTCTGCCCCACACCTTGGCAATCCTCCCCCGGTGGGATTCTAATAAATCAGCTCGTGTGAAGCCATGTAGGCACCGTTCGCAGAAGTGGGTCTTTTCTCTGTGTGCCGATTGGTCATACAACAGCCTGCTAAAGTGTTTTATCCATGTGTAGTGGTACTTGTCACCTCGCTGGATCATGAATATATTGATAACACGAGGGGGGTTTCCCCCTTGGGGCTCCCCCAGTTGGGGTTTCCCCAACGATGGGCTGACTCTGTGCACTATTGTTGTGTTACCTTCGTGCCCAAAGACATTTATAGCTAGATTATTCTGTTTTTTCTATTTTAGTTATCTGGGATATGGGGGTGGGTTCATCTATACCATCCCAGTTGAGCCCATCATCTTGGGGATAGCTAGAAAGCCTGTCTGAATGAGTGTCAGCTGGAAACAAGGCTGACCTGATAGCTACCCTCAGGCAATCGTCTCCTCTATTCTTGACGTTGACCATGGCATGTTTTTTCCTATAGTAGGGAGGCAAGTCTAGGTATGACCCGCCTCTGAACGGCACGTAGTTAGCTATGTCTAGATAGACATTATCGATTTTATCTACAGCCCACCCGGACCCCAAGTGTGTGTAGCGTTCTAGGTATTCTCGTATCTGCTGAAAACTGGTATCGATCGATGCGTTAATGGTCTCTGTATGCGTGACAACCTCTTGCCTACCTCTGAAGTAAGGCTGAACGTATTCAGTGGCCCCATTCCTACCTGCTTATCGGCGACATTTTAAATGTGATCTGAAACTTGATACTTCCCAGACTGTCTAGTTCCTGATTTATTTTATCAGCTATCAGTGGCTTAATATCTGTAATGTCTATGTTCCTATTAACATGCATGCGCCAACCTCTCAAATAGTTACCTACAGCGCTCAGTGCGCCCGCGAACTGTAGAGTCGATAGCTCTATTCTGCCGTAACAGTTCTACAAGCTGTGGTTTATTCATGCGGGAATACCCACCTAACCCCAAATCACGAACTTCAGCTTTCAATTGTTTTACAGTAGGTGCGGGGCATGTGATAACAATGCGTTTAACCGGCTCTCCCAGGTTTGAATAACCCTTGAGCCCAAGCTGTTTTGCTTGAGCTTTTAATTGTTTTACCGTGAGAGGGCTTCTAAACCTAGTAATTTCAACAATGCTGGTTTGGGCATTCGAGAATACCCAATTACACCCCTCTGCCTGGCGACCGGCTTAAGTTCACCAACAGTAGTCATAGTTGCGTACACACCTATGAAGATCAATGTCTAATTGGGCCGCCGTAAAGGGTAAAAATCTAGATACACTTTATCGATTATTCCCTCGACCCACCCGGAACATGCGCAGCATAGTAGGGTGTTTTGTATTACTTGCAACGAGTCGTCAACAAGTATATCTATATCCCCATGCACATCTACTCGCCCCCCATCAAAGTAATTCCAAGTGTGCCCAGCCCATGGCACATCAAACCCTACTTTTACCATGATTGTAAACGAGCACCCCTTATATAGTTCACTAACAATCATGGGTTTGAGGACACTGATATCTATACTTTCCCCCACATCCATCTGCCAGCTTCTCAGGCAACCTTCCCTGGGCTCAATTTCCACAAACATAGCTATACGTAGGTGTGTATAATCTCTAACTGGGTTCTATCTTGAGAAGCCGCCTACGTTCTTTTATGTAGGCCTTTTTGTTCTCGTAGATGAGGTGATGTCTGACTACGTTCGCTCCGTGAGCTTTACATAAGCAGTAGTGTCCTTTCACACCTATGCCACACACAGAACACGAGTAGTTAGGGCTTCCCATGTGGAACCAACAGTACCCCTCTGTCCTACATTTCTTACCACAGGGTTCGTTCTTCCCCATAAGTATGTATTCACATCGGTATGGAGCAGGTCTCATGTTTAGCATACTTATATGAGTACTTAGTCTAATTGTTTTAGCAACCAACGCGCGGTCGCCGCTATACCCAGCGCTATGAAGGTCAGTTCACGGTCCATTTGTCCCTTGGATGGTGTGTAGTACTGAGTGAGTGTGGGTTTATTAGTGGCTCAATCGTTTACCAGTTAATAAGAAGTATTCTCTGCGCTGCGTCGTCGACATGCGTGGAATGTTTGAGCGGCATGGTTTTCACGCCTGAGTTGTTCGTTAATGTAATCGATCCTCTGGAGCGTTTTTTAGCGTACTCGGATTGTGCTGCCTGTAATTTTTCAATAGCGAGGATCGTGCCGCTTTCTCTCTGCCTGTATTTCAGCCGCGTGTGACTCTCGTAGTTTCGAAAGAGGAAATTACTCCCGGAAAATGCCAGGGCATTCACTAACGCACCACCGACCATCATAGCTATCGTGGCCATCCTATATTTATTTCATAATATCTTCAGGTATTATCCCTTGTTTTACTAGGATGTCTTTTGTGGCCATCGCCATACCAAGGTTCATTATTAGCATACCCATATCCTGCAGGTTGAAATCTAGCTTGATAGTCGGTTGTTTTAAGCACCATTTTGGTCAACCGGCGTATCCTACGGCTAGACTGGCGACCACTGTGGCGTGGTATGCGTCGTTGACGAACGTTTTCCCCTCAGACATTATGTATATGATATAAAATATATATTTTATTGCATGATATGCGGGTTGACCTTTAATTCCGGGAATCCCTGGGATTCCCTGTGCCGTGTATATAACCACGAGATAGTCCGCGGCAGCAGTTGCGCATACAACCAACAATAATCGAGACGGGTGGGTCACCTTAATAATTTTATGTTGGTTACACCACCGTTTTTACCGGCAGCTACTCTCTTAGGATTCTTCTGCCTGGTGACTGTAGGGGTTGGGGTTCCCCACCTTTCCAGTTGTTGGGGTGGGGTCTGCTCGGGAGGGTTCACCGTCTCCTCTGAAGGGTCTGGGTCTGTGCAGCATCCATCTATACTATTATTATTATTTTTCCTCTCAAATTGACAATGCTTTGCCGTGATAATCGCCGCCGTCACCGGGGCTAACAACATACCGTATTTGTGGTACAGATCGCAGCTAATAGAGCTCAAGGCCTGTTCGATAAAGGGTCTTTCTCGAGGTCTTCCCACAAGTAAAGTCGGCTCGGGGGATGGGAAGGAAGTACGACGCAATACCAGTGTATATCTGAGTCATAGCCGATCCTATTGTCTTTGTCATTTCTGAACCTAGTCTAGCCTCGTATTTAGCGTACAGTTTATCTATTTCTTCGGCTGACATTTTGTGAATTTTATCCGGGTGTACTCCCCAAAGTAATGTTTGGCTTTGCCACCAACAGCCAACGCCACCAGTTTCTCTCGCTTATCATCGTCCACCTGTGGTGATTGGGGTACCAACAATTGTTCGAGCAATTCCTCACACTCCATCTTATAATGTGATAAGTAAGTTTTAGTTTTAACAATATAATACCCTATGCAGGCAAAACACAGAGAAATGAAGGTTAAGTTGCACACGACGAACACTTCAAATACCATAGCTATAACTAAATGCTTAGCAGTTGCTTATACTTAGCTTGCTTAGCATTTGCTTAGCATTTACTTAGCATTGCTTAAGCTAAAACACCCTATAAGCCACGGGTTGGTCGGTCTTGAGCACGAGCTTAGCGTGTTTAGTTTCAGCGAGCTGTTTCTTCACCCGTTCCGTTCTAATTTGCTCATCACATCGTTCTCTCTCAAACACTCCTCGAACGAATCCCTGTCCTTGCAGTGAAATAAGGCCACCCATCGCGTCTGCTCCTGAGGTCTTTCAACACCGAGTTGAACTTCTGCGTTAGCACCCAGGCGCTGTGATTTGCGTGTCGGCGGAGAAGGCCAGGTGCGATAGCATGTCTCTCTTTTTGTTATCTCGCGATTAAGCATCTGCAGTCGTCCAGTATGAACAACGTCGACTCCCCTTTAAATTTCATATGGTAAGCTTTCAACCAGTCCTGTAGGCGTGGCCCCGGATCGACTCTGTGTACGTCCGGGTCCGTCATCACCAAAGGTCTTTCCGTGTACGTTTTATTCATGCTCAGAGTAGGGCACATGATAACGATGTGGTCGAACACATCCCTGTAGTACCCTCCAACATATCCAACACGAAAACGGTCTTCCCACAGCCAGTCTGCCCGCACACTATGGCGCAGTGTGGGTCGGCGTGGTAAACCAATACCGGCAGGCAAATCAGTAGATGGCTTGCACGAATCTCCCATTGTCTATATTAAGTTCGCGCGTCCATAATTACGTACAGATATAATTTCAACTTGCCAGCGGGTTGAGCCTTCTTGGTAATCTGGATAGTAATCCCCTCACTACCGTTGTCTATCACGGCGTCGCTACCGTGTAGTTTATCGTCATCCGTGGATCGCATGTCCAACCACAGCGTACTTGTTGGTTAAGTATTCACCGATTTGCGCGGATGATAGGTCCAGGTCTTTGGCTATGTATGGATGTTTGCTCGGCAGCTTTTTATCTCATCCCACTGCTGGTACGCCCTCATACCATGACTGAACAGCTGGTTGGGCACGCCCTCGATGGTCACTTCCACCTTTTCAATCTCGGGGTTGAAAAACTTCTGCGCTGTCCCTCGGAGCGGCTCGTAATCCTCCACGGGGACGATCAGGATGCCTTTCATCGATCGGCGCCCGGCGCGTTCAGGTTGATATTCCACACAGTGTCGCTCTTATCCCGCACGATGGATCTATGCCTCAGTATCGCGATCGTTACAGGATGGCCACATTCCCCGAGTACTGGTTTCGAACCTGCCTGGCCAGCTCGGGTTAGTGACCATGTCGAACTCAGAGATGTTGTCTATGGTATAACTAGCCTCATCGCCGTTCGGCGTACGCACTACTTTGCTGTAGTCGTTAAGCGTGAGCTTCGTATTCAAGCCTATCACCCAGCGGCCTGGTAAAGCGGCGTGTGTTCCGTGAAACAACTTCGAAGTCGGCGGACGCGCCAGAACCTGTTCCCGTGCGGCTTGGCGATGGCCTTTTCACCGTCCGTGATCTTAGATAACTGGTCTGCCGTGAAGGCATACCCAATCGCGACCTGGTCGATTTGCTGATGCCCTGGTACCGTCATTGGCGCGTTCTCCCTCGCTTTTCAGAGGTCCCTGTAGCAGTGAAACACATGGCTGTCGTCGATACTCAGCACCTCGTTACGGTGATCTTGATGGTGGTTTTCTTGATGATGGCTCGACCTACGTTCCGCACTAGCTCACGTTTGTCGTTGTCGGAGGTCAGCGTGAGGTTGAACGCCAGTCGAACAGTGCCTGGTACAATGAGGTCATTCGCGCCAAGGTTTGGAAATCTAACCAGCAGCGTTTGATTCTGGTCTATCTTGCTGGGGTTGTTGGTGATGGTCACCGACTGACGCACGGCTTTGACACCTAGTGGCTCTCTCGATCTTCTGAAAGGATCTAGTTTTCTACCGTACATTGTTATATAAATGAAATATATAAGTTTTAATACTAAATAATGGCCGAGTATATCCCTATGGATGATATGTGGGATGATAATGCCCAGGCATTCGATGAGCAGGAGACCTCGTTCCCCTTAAGTACTGAACTTGTACAGTCGGCCGTCGATGATTATTACGACGCAGTTGAAAATAAAGACAACATCAAGCCGTTGGGGAGGGACTATTCCAAGTTTATGGTCGATAAGAAGGGCAGCTGCGATTGAAGGCTTACCCGTGGGCTGATATCATAAAAAAGACGGGAACCATATGCTTTGTCAACACTCACAAGTCGCCCTGGTGGGAGTCAACTGCTCCGTGGGGAACTAGGCTTCATAGATTACGGTGGCGCCGCGGTCTAAGCTTCCCGAAGGTCGTCCAAGATCTGCAAGTAGCCAGGGCCAATACTGGGGATGCTAAAGAAACATCGGACAGTATCGAAAAATATTGGCTACGTACCATGACAAACCCTTGCCTGGGCTCGAATTTCCCCTGAGGGAACTGCGAGGTTTAGGCGAAGCAACAGAGAACATAATGCGTGGAGAACTTCGTTAACAACATGGGGAAACTGAGCGAAGTCGATGGCGCATCGCTCAGCGAGAAAATAAAACTCACGAAACTGAAGGCGATGATATGAAGCGTCGTTATCGAGGAGAGAATAAAAACTTGGAAGGCGAGAGGCGGACTCGGTTGGAATCCGCTTCCTCGAACCGGGAAGCCCTCCGATCGCCAGATCAGTCGAGTCTGAGGAAACCATCGATCGAGTTCTAAATGAAGACACCAGCTAGCTGACAGGATTCGGACCCTGTTCGGGGCAAAGGCATCACCATCGCCAGCATTCTGACTGCACTGGGCTTCATCATATCAACCCTGGTGGTGTCACTGACAGGGGGCCACCCCACCACACCAAGTGGCGCACCACCACCAAGTGTCAACTGGATAAAAACTTCGGGGAGGCCCTGGCTAAACTGGCTGGTAAGGCCGCCCGAAGCCCTACCGGCATCCTGGGTAGCATCGTCTCGTGGTTGCTGGCGCTCTGGCTAAAACTGCCACGTGGCTTAGTCAAAACCTGTGGGCAGCCATCGTCGCCGTGGCGGGTCTGGTGTAATGCGTAGCGGCTAAGGAATTTTTAACCAAATGAGCCCCAAAGCTACCCACCAACCACCATGGCTGTTTTACGATCGATGTGCTGCTGATTGGAGGCTGCAGACTGGGGCTGTAGGTGTGTGTGTTGAACCCTAGGCTCCGGGGTGGCGCTACTATACCCGTTTCACCGGTCGTGGGTGGTGGGACGTGGGGACGTTGACATCGAGGTTGGCGCCCAACTTTTGACCCGCCGTGGCTATAACTATTTCGTTGTTGTAGCCCACCACTTTTACTCTCAGTTGCATATCACTCGGAGCCATGTACAGTCCCACGTCGAACACGTAGTCGACTTTCGACCTGGCATATTCCAACACGTCTTGGTAGCGTTTGATGGCACTCGGGAGATCAACTGGAGCATTAATAGCATCCTCAACGTTGACAACGAACTGTTTCTGGCGTCGTAAGCAGTCCCCTTACCTAGGATATTGGAACGCGTTTGCGTCTGCGCACAACAGCGCCCACACGTACGTTCGAATCGAGTCGTTTAACCTGATTACCCGGCGCGAGTAAACCCTTTCGGCGTGTCCAGCATGAACTTTTCCAGTCATCCGCTGCCCCTGCTCGAACCTCCAGACTCTGTAATCCTTGCTGTTGTCGAAAGCCATGTAACGGTCATCCCACTCGTTTGTTGTGATATGATATGACTTGTATCCCCATTCTTTCAACTTCTGCTGGCTTCCACGAGGGCATATTGTGAACGATGGGGATACCCAACCCGTGGTTCGGTCCGGCAAACGCCAATCCGTCTTCGTGTTTAGTTCGAATTCGTTGCAAATACGTTAAGTAGGCCCGTCTATCGTACTGGTTGTTTACTGCATTCCACGCCTTTTCCTGTGGGGCGGGGCGCTGATCTCTTTGAGGATACGTCTGACCTGGTAGTACCGTGAAACGTGAACACAGACTGACTCAGTGGGCCACGCCGAGTGTCGGTCAATGCCACACCACACCCGTTGTAGCGCACCACACGGCGAAGTTGAGTTGATTCTGCCAGAACTGCATCGGGTTGTTGAACCAAAGCGTGAACTACCTTAGCGTTAGTCACGAAAACTTATACTGACCGAACACATCTATGAACTGGGTGTTGAAATACAACCCATCAGCGACCACGATCTTCATGTGGGGAATCTACGTCCAGTTTAGGGTAAAACACTCCAGGGGAGTACATTTTAAAACTATTATATAATGAGTTTATATACTCTAACATGTACATAACACTTCCAGGAATAACGGCGGCGAGGCCGTTCAGCTGACGCCGCGATCGATAACCGCGTCGGGTCAACTTCGAAGTCGCGCAATGTGCGATATCACCTACCTACCACGATGGACTAACATCAGCGCTAGCAACAATAAACTGTTCGTAGGTGGCGCTAGCAACAAGATAATTGGCCGGTTACTACAGCGTGTGCTCTCTAGCGACGAGGTCTTCAAACCCCTGGGGCGAACTCAAGATGAGCGACTCAAAGCGGTACAGTGGTGTTAATCAACAACGGAAGAAACTCCTTGAGGCTCGGTCGACCACTGGCGAGGACACTCGGTATACAGCCTGACGAGATAAAACCAACGACTACCGCCACAGGCACGAAGTTACCGACCTAGTACCGTACCGAGAGCTGTGCATTCATCTCAGCCAGGTTAGCACAACGGACAACATTCAAGGGGGTCACCCTTCCACTATACTGAGAGCCGTACCGGTGAAAACGGAGAAATACAACGACGGCAGAACCGAGTCGTTTTCACCACGGCAGTATAAGAGAGTTAACCCAGGGCAACATCCCTGAGCTGATAATATCGGTGTTAGATATAAATCATAATCTCGTGAATATAGGATACCTCAGCGTAACGCTGCACATAAAATGACCAGCGCACAAGGTCCTGGAATGAAGTTGAAAAAATGCATCAATGTGGGGATCTCCGACCTCGGGGACACACGCGGATTCGACGACCCGGGTAGATGGTAAATTGTACGCCTTGCAACTGAAAAACAGCATTTACAAACGCGTTGAAGTCCCCTCAATGGTACTAGCAATCTACCTAAGTGATATAGTAGATACCTCAAGGCGGCAGTCAACACTAAGTACACCCTTGTCAACACCGGTGATGATAACTGGATAATATACCCATCGTTCGGGGGCAAACTGTTCGACTTAACCGATGTTGAGAGCACTACCGTCGCCCGAAACAAGCCATATACGCTCGTCTTCACCGATGATGACAAGTGGGTGTTATTACCCGATAAAGCCGACTGGTTTCTCAATATTAGGCTCGGCTCCCCCTACGTGTTCACGGATAACAAAGACAACCACCTAAACAAAGTCGTGAACAACGGAACCCTGCTCGTGGCTTACGTCCCGACTCAGAGACGTAGCGTAGTCATCAGCCCACTCGCCAGTATGGCAGCCCACATGCTATCGAGTAAAGCGGGCATGCAAAACGTGGTATTGCAGTTGGTGTCTGAATTCGAAGGCGTGGTCAGGATCCTGGAGAGTCTACCGGCGAACTCAACACTGGTCATCCAAGTCTACCTAGGGGAACCATCGCGGGATGATGTCGAGAGATCGTGAAGGGGTCAAACTGAGGTGGGAAAACAACAACAGTATCACGTTTGCAACGTTTACGTGCGGGTGGGTGTCGACTCCAAAACCAGTCTCCAGGGTGTCACCGTGGTCGTGGAAGACACTATATCACTAACCAAGATATTCCTACCCGACAACATACACTTCATGGGGGTGAAGTGCACCCCTGAACTATTATCAGAAAACCAGTTGGAAATTATATCGTAATAGTATTATAGCAATGTCTTGGCTTCACCCCAACACTACGTTTAACGATCTAGGGGACACGGAGGGATTCGATCAGCCTGGTGAGGAAGGCACCTTATACATCCTGCACTTGAAAGACAACGTGTATAGGCGGGTGTCGTTATCAGATTTTAAAGAGCCTGAATGGTTAGTCAACAACCCTCACCTCACCTTATATCTCCTTGAAAAAAATAATACTATCTCGAGATTAGGAACAACGGTATGATTATAGGATCGTTCGTTCCGGAATCTAGTGTACAAGTCATACCAATACCAGACCACTCGGGCAACATGTTAGCTTCCAGTGGGACGGTGAAGACAGAGATCAAATTACTTTCGATTACCAAGAGGTCTTTAGAAATGTCGCGGAAAACTTCACATTCATCATAGACGTCTATCTCTCGGGATATAAGTTTGACTAGAAGGTATATTAAAATTATAGATGATATGCTGATAGGTTGGGAAGCCAGGTGTAATAACCAACGTTGTTGTATTATTAAGGTATCGGGAAACGACCCTGTACCAACCCTTGATGGGGTTCGTCTCCTTAATGGACGTAGAGCTAAGACCCCGCTTTTTTACACGCACGTTAATCTAAGTATTATCGGCTTTAAGTACATTAATCGAAGGTTAAATGAAACCCAATTAAAATATATTATGGGATTGAGCTATATCCCTGAACTAGTACCAGAACACTAGTTGGAAATTATATCATAATAGTATTATAACAATGACTAGTCATCGACCCAACACTACGCTTAACGATCTAGGGGACACGGATGGGTTCGATCAGCCTGGTGAGGAAGGTGGCTCATACATCCTACACTTGAAAGACAACGTGTATAGGCGGGCGGTAATGACCGATCATCTACCCAAACCCACACTCAGGGGCTTAGGAGACATAGAGGGATTCGATAAGTTTGGTCATAACAACAACTCATACGTCCTATTATTTAACAACGGTGTGTACATACGGCAGGACCTGGCAGTCTTAAAAGAACCTAAATGGGTGATCAACGTGACCACCACCGCACCTTATATCTCACTAGACAAAGATGGTTATGTCTCTGAAATTAGGAACAACGGTACCTTGCTCACGTCTTTCATTCCAACTGAAAGGATGATAGTTTCTAACTCTGAATATTGGCCTAGGGACACCCTGTTAATTTCAGCCAGGAAGTCCCAGTTAATAGCCACCCACCACCATCATTCCATAATAGGGGTTAGGGGTATGGAAACAAACTCCACACTCATCGTAGAAGTCGCTTACAAGGGTAAGTTTGATTTGGATGAATTTGACCCATCCCCAAACTTGGAACTTTTACCCGGTGTAACAATACGTTGGGGTAACGACCCCTTAACATCAGGTTTTTTATCTTGCAGATTCGTGATACGATTGGGGGACTCCCAACAGGGATTACTACCCCACATAATAAACTGCTATGATGTTGAGATAGACCAGAAGTTACCTATTGACCCTTCCCCGTATCTACACATACGAGAATCTAAGTTTTATAAGCCTCAGGTACGTTGGCCAACTATTAAGTGATACCCAATTAAAATATCTTTTGTAATATATATTATAGGATGGGACTGTACCCAGGCGTAGATGAAGTAGCGAAGACCCTGGAAACCGTAGACGGGTTCTGCTTGAGACAGTTATGCGATGTAAAACGTCAACTAGAACAAGACCGCGATAAGCGGAAAGCACTATATAAAAGTACCATAGAGCTTTCAATGCGTGGGCGGGACTGATACTACCCTTATGGCAGCCAGCATGGGCCTAGGGGTGGCAGGTGTTGGGTTGTTAGCTACCATCGTGGCCGCACCTATAGTGATGGGGCTCGAAATAACAGCTGGGGTGACAGGGGTGTTGGGGTTGGGGCTTAAGCTTGTATCCCGCAGACTGCATCGTAAAGCATTGAAACACGACGAAATCAGGGTTCTGGCTGAAGCAAAGCTGAACACGGTGAGTGAGCGTATTTCCACGGCACTCACTGACAGTAAGATCTCAGAGGAGGAGTTTCGTTCAATCCTCTCTGAACTCACAAAATATGACAAAATGAAACAAGAGATTCGATCCAAGTCTCGTAAGTCTGCTATCAGCGAGGGACGAGAAAAAAGTATATAGAACAGGGGATACAAAAGCCCGGCAAGCTTTTATAACGAACACCAAAGAGATCATAGGCGATTCACATTAAACTGTTTCATCGAGGCCAGCGTGACATAGCGGCGCGTGGACATAGATAAAATGAAAAATCAGACGAACCTACCTTGTACTACTTGAGGATGGGCCAGGCAGACAGGAATTATTGATTCCAGACAGCGTATCACGTGATGCGTGGAGTGCGCATGATCTACCGTTAAACTGACCTACTTCAGCTAAGTCCGGTAGCTCAGTCGGTTGAGTGGTGCGACCCATTATGTATAGTCTGCGCCAAGCTGTGTATGTGGGTTCGTATCCGCCGTTGTCTCTGCAACTTTGTGTGATGTGAGAGAAGGCAGCGGCACAATTCCCAAGGAGGAAGCGCCAATACATTTCTATTTCTCCCTTTGGGAATTGTGGCTGCCGACATTTACTACTTTTTTTATAGGTTGGGAAATTTTTATAGGTTGGGAAAGCAGTAGGGGTAATGGTAGCAAGAGCTAAGGGTCCGACCAAAGCCTTATTTGGGGAATAAGGCTTTGCAGAGAGCTGGTAGGTTTGTTGGAACTGGTCCAAAACCCCATTCCCTATACTACTAGTCACTTGTTTCTCAAGAATCGACTTTTCTTTCTTGACTTCAGCTATCTCTTTGGAGAGAGTTCAAATCGTCATCATGATGTGAGACCCGGCGTGCTCAACCCCACTAACGGTTTGTTTAAAGTCAGAAATTTCACTTTTAAGGGAATCTATGGAAGCTTGAAGTTCTGTTTTGGAATTAGAAATTAGCGCGAGCCAACCTTTTCTGATTTTTGGACAATTTCTTCCATGTTCGCTGTAGCACGTGTTGCTCTCGCTGTGTCAGACATCACCACGTGGCGTGTGTATTTCAGTTGTTTTATCGCACGGTTTTGAAATTGAAAAGTTTACCTTCAATACTTTGCCTTCCAACTGTAAGGTTTAGTTCATATACATTTGCCTGTTTTTCAGCAGTGTTTAGGCATAGTCATCCGTGGGTAGCGAGAGCGCCTCAAACACGCGACCGCCTAGGTTTCATGCACAACCGGAAAATTGTGTAGTATGCTTCGAAAAGTATTTTGACAAGGTTCTCCATTCAGAATTTGAAAACTGAACAAAAGAACATCGGAATGGTCAACAGGGAGAGTTCGGTGTAGCTACTAATACCGAAACATCGCTCATATTAATAATAATGAAGTTGTATATCCATAGAACTCTCCCCGTTGTTCATCACACGAACCTCTAAATGCCACTCAAAGAAGGAACATCAAAATGTCTAACAGATGGCCAAGATTGTAGCACAGGACTTCTGAATGCTGAGTTTCCTCTATTAATTTTTTTTATCTCACTGAAAAAAGACATAGGTGGATCCAGGAATTTTCTTTGGGGGGGGTTTCGAACCCCCTGAACTCCCCCTTGGCTCCACCAATGCAAAACATTACCTTCAATGTGGTCTTTAGTCATTTTCAATAGTGGGGTATCAAACCCCTTGGATCCTCCAATGAAAGATATAGTTGATAATTTGACTGGATCAATCGCACAGCCAATAACTGTCAGTCTGAAAACCCTGTGTTAATCTTGGCAGTCAGTTGCATGATAAGAAAATTCCAACTGTTACTCTCCCCATCTTACAACCAATACACTGATTGGTTTGATCAATGGCCTGACAAGACCTTCAACAGAAGTTCCTCAGGTCTTTGCTTGGCATCATTGACAACAAAGATTTGACTTTAATAACATTGTCTGCCATCCAAACCTACAACTAAGAAGCCATGCAATTAATAATCTTTTGAACTAAAATTTCATGACAACCTTTTAATAATGATCCCCTGTAAACACTGTAACATAATGATACCCAGACACATAAACATATGGGCATTATTCATCCACTGCTCTTCACCACCACAAACCGCCTCCATGGAGTAGTGGTTAGAGCGTCCGCCCGGAGAGCAGAAGGTCACAGGTTCCATCCCCAGCCTCATCATACCAAAAGACATTAAAATATAGTACTTGTTGGTCCCTGCCTGGCGCTCAGCAATAATGTGTACAACAAGGACTGGTCAGCTCGGAGTCAGTATAATGTGTCTGAGTGGGGTATTCATGCATAACTGTGTCATGGTATCTCAGTGAGCTAGCACCATAAAACCAGCTTAAGTCTGGGCTAGTACAAGCAGCCGCACATACACACATATGCACGTAGTAAAATGAACGAAATATTCTTAAGTATGACATTAAACCCCATTTAACCTCACCTTAACCACCACAACCACAACAGTTTGTACAACTCACCTAGAGGCAAGGCACTTAGAGGTGTCAGTACTCCCTCCATTAACTGTTTGTTTCTCTGAAACACAAACATGAGACAGTGCAGATACAATGACAATCAGGTAGAAATCCTAGTGGTCTTTACGTGTGGTAACATTCACAGATGGCACCATCAGCAATCCGGCACGTCCACTCGTCAACAGAAACACTAAACCATCACACATGAAAATACACGCTTCGTCCCAGGGCAATCAATTTCTGTGGTTACCGACCTTATCATCATGGCCCAAATAACCAGTGTGACTTCTTGTAATTGATTTGTACATATTCCCCCTGAGGCCAGTGTGTGAACAGCGAGTCTATCAGTGTCCATGATGTCTACAGATCTGCAGCGTGTCAGACATTCCACATTAATGCATGAACAGTCGTCAATTACATGGTTACTACCTCATACTCTGGATGCTTCAAGGTTTAAGGTTCAAATAAAATAAATAAAGATTGGGGAGGTCTTGGTATACTGTATTTAAAGTAAAGCGAGCGATTACAAATAGGTAAATAATTGGGAATAGATTCATTTTAATCTTCCTCATGAAAGCATTTGTATCAAGCAAAAAGCCAATATGTACAGATCAAGAAACCTAAGTACAGGGTAAGAAGCCTATTTTTAGAGCAACATTATGCATATATGTTTAGAGCAGAATTATATATATGTTGAGAACAATATTAAACGTATGCATAGTGCATAATATTTCAAATGTACAAATCAAGACACATATGTATAGAGCAACAAGTATGTGTATAGAGTAAGATTAAACATGTTTTCACCAAGATCATGCATATATCTATAAATATAATACTAAACATGTAAAGAGCTTTGTGTACAGAGCAAGATGTATATGTTTAGAGAAAGTTTACGTATATGTGCAAGAGCTAAGGATATGTACAGCAACTCATGTAATTAGCATGAAGCATATGTTTAGAGCAAGATTAAGCATACCGGTACATACAGACAAGGAACATACATATAGAGCAAACTTTAGCCTGAATATTGAGAAAAAATGTGCACAGCAGCATATGTTTTAAGGAATAAACATGTAGAAGGCAAGAAGCATATAGCACAAAGTACATGTATAGAACATATGTATATATGTATGGAGCAAAATGTCAATGTGTATAAAGCAAGGAGCATTTGAATAGAATAGGAATATGATGTACCTATAAAGCAAGGAGCATTTGAATAGAATAGGAATATGATGTACCTATAAAGCAAGGAGCATTTGAATAGAATAGGAATATGATGTACCTATAAATGAAGGAGCATTTGAATAGAATAGGAATATGATGTACCTATAAAGCAAGGAGCATTGGAATAGAATAGGAATATGATGTACCTATAAATGAAGGCACATTTGAATAGAATAGGAATATGATGTACCTATAAAGCAAGGAGCATTTGAATAGAATAGGAATATGATGTACCTATAAAGCAAGGAGCATTTGAATAGAATAGGAATATGATGTACCTATAAAGCAAGGAGCATTGGAATAGAATAGGAATATGATGTACCTATAAATGAAGGCACATTTGAATAGAATAGGAATATGATGTACCTATAAATGAAGGCACATTTGAATAGAATAGGAATATGATGTACCTATAAAGCAAGGCGCATTTGAATAGAATAGGAATATGATGTACCTATAAAGCAAGAAGCATTTGAATAGAATAGAGATATGATGTACCTATAAAGCAAGGAGCATTTGAATAGAATAGGAATATGATGTACCTATAAAGGAAGGAGCATTTGAATAGAATAGAGATATGATGTACCTATAAAGCACATTTGAATAGAATAGGAATATGATGTACCTATAAAGCAAGGAGCATTGGAATAGAATAGGAATATGATGTACCTATAAAGCAAAAGCATTTGAATAGAATAGGAATATGATGTACCTATAAAGCAAGGAGCATTGGAATAGAATAGGAATATGATGTACCTATAAATGAAGGAGCATTTGAATAGAATAGGAATATGATGTACCTATAAAGCAAGGAGCATTGGAATAGAATAGGAATATGATGTACCTATAAAGCAAGGCACATTTGAATAGAATAGGAATATGATGTACCTATAAAGCAAGGCGCATTTGAATAGAATAGGAATATGATGTACCTATAAAGCAAGGAGCATTGGAATAGAATAGGAATATGATGTACCTATAAATGAAGGAGCATTTGAATAGAATAGGAATATGATGTACCTATAAAGCAAGGAGCATTGGAATAGAATAGGAATATGATGTACCTATAAAGGAAGGAGCATTTGAATAGAATAGGAATATGATGTACCTATAAAAGCAAGGCGCATTTGAATAGAATAGGAATATGATGTACCTATAAAGCAAGGAGCATTGGAATAGAATAGGAATATGATGTACCTATAAATGAAGGCACATTTGAATAGAATAGGAATATGATATACCTATAAAGGAAGGCACATTTGAATAGAATAGGAATATGATGTACCTATAAAAGCAAGGTGCATTTGAATAGAATAGAATATGATGTACCTATAAAGCAAGCAGCATTTGAATAGAATAGAGGATATGATGTACCTATAAAGCAAAGGAGCATTTGAATAGAATAGGAATATGATGTACCTATAAAGCAAGGAGCATTTGAATAGAATAGGAATATGATGTACCTATAAAGCAAGGAGCATTTGAATAGAATAGGAATATGATGTACCTATAAAGGAAGGAGCATTTGAATAGAATAGGAATATGATGTACCTATAAAGCAAGGAGCATTTGAATAGAATAGGAATATGATGTACCTATAAAGCAAGGAGCATTTGAATAGAATAGGAATATGATGTACCTATAAAGCAAGGAGCATTTGAATAGAATAGGAATATGATGTACCTATAAAGGAAGGCACATTTGAATAGAATAGGAATATGATGTACCTATAAAGGAAGGAGCATTTGAATAGAATAGGAATATGATATACCTATAAAGCAAGCAGCATTTGAATAGAATAGGAATATGATGTACCTATAAAGCAAGCAGCATTTGAATAGAATAGGAATATGATGTACCTATAAAGCAAGGAGCATTTGAATAGAATAGGAATATGATGTACCTATAAAGCAAGGAGCATTTGAATAGAATAGGAATATGATGTACCTATAAAGCAAGCTGCATTTGAATAGAATAGGAATATGATGTACCTATAAAGCAAGGACAGTACTAAGGGTGTGTACATATCTCTGAGATCAGCCAGTATTTGTGACCTTTCAAGACATCCAGAAGATACAGATTTCCCTCAAATAAACATCAGTGACATAATATACATTTCTTCAAGACCTCATTAGATTTGGCAAACCTGTGAAGAAAACATTGTTGCACACATGATATGTTTGCTGTGAAAATGTGGTTTAATGAGTAACCATAAAAAACTTTTCAAAAGAATGTTTTTTTAGTGGGATGTGAACACATTAGGCCACTCACTGAAGGATGCAGGAACCTGACAGCCTGACATCTGACAAACATCTCAAGTTGTACTGAATCAATATTCCTGATACTGCGTCACATTTCTCAATCAAGAGTGAACATTACTGTCAAATCCTGCTTCACTTTGATTAGAATAACAAAAATTGTTTTAGTCAGTCCTTCAAGACATTAAAATAATTCTCAGGAAGAGATGGAATTTCAATTTGTATGACAATTTTGTTTGAAACATCAAACACATGCAGCAGAATGTTTTTGAGTAAAACCCAGACTCAAACATATTGGATTGATGGGTGGATGGATGGATGGATGGATGGATGGAAGGATGGAGGGAGGGAGGGATGGGTGGATGGATGGAAGGATGGATGGATGGATGGAAGGATGGAGGAGGGAGGGAGGGATGGGTGGATGGATGGATGGATGGAAGGATGGATGGATGGATGGATGGATGGATGGAAGGAGGGAGGGAGGAGGGATGGGTGGATGGATGGGTGGATGGATGGATGGATGGATGGAGGGATGGGAGGGAGGAGGAGATGGAAGGATGGATGGATGGATGGAAGGATGGAGGGTGGGTGGATGGATGGAGGGAGGGAGGGAGGGAGGGATGGAGTGGGTTGATGGATGGATGGATGGAAGAAGGAAGGAAGGGAGGAGGGAGGGAGGAGGGAGGGATGGATGGATGGATGGATGGATGGATGAATGGAGGGAGGGAGGGAGGAGGAGGGAGGGAGGGAGGGAGGGATGGGGAGGGATGGATGGGTGGAGGATCCGAGGGAGGGAGGGAGGGAGGGGAGGGTGGATGGATGGAGGGATGGATGGGTGGATGGAGGGAGGGAGGGAGGGAGGGGATGGATGGATGGATGGATGGATGGATGGATGGAGGGAGGGAGGAGGGATGGAGGATGGATGGATGGATGGAGGAAGGGGGAAGGAAGGAAGGAAGGAAGGAAGGAGGGAGGGAGGGAGGGAGGGAGGGTGGATGAGGAATGGGAAGGAAGGAAGGAAGGAAGGAAGGAAGGAAGGAAGGAAGGAAGGAAGGAAGGAAGGAAGGAAGGAAGGAAGGAAGGAAGGAAGGAAGGAAGGAAGGATGGATGGAAGCATTTTTGATGCCGTATAGCAGTACTCCTGCAGCCTGTGGACAAACCCAACAATCAAGTGATCGATGGACTGGAAAATACAGTTTGATAATTTTGAATTACAACTGCATGCAGAAGTGCAGTAATTCCGATGGTTTTAAGTAATGACAAATGTTTGGGAAATAGATTTGTATAAAAACAACAATAAACAACAATGAACAATCATGTGGGTGGGGAGCAACCTGTCATCCTATCAAACTTCTTGCAAATGATTCAATACTGATCACATCTATAATACTACTTACATCCCACAGTATCTTGAAGTCCTTTTGCTCGACACGAATGAGTTCTGTGTAGTCTCGTGTAACTACTGTTGCATGATGGGGTTTATTGGTGAGGATTGCTTCGCCAAACGATGTCCCGGCTCCCAGGATACAGAGAGTCACAGCATCCTGAAATGGAGATGCTCGAGATTTTCACTAACAAATACTGACATTGTCTTTGATATTCACATGCAGAACACGCATTGTCACTAAGGTGATTATCAAATCAAACTTACAAAGTAATGAAAGTTTAAGATGAAGTTAAATGTCAACAAAAACATGACCAGTCAACCTCTCTTGATATCTTGCTCTTTAGTTGTTCAAACACACAAATATTTCAAGACTGACTTTGACCTTGACATGAATGTCATAGTGTTTGAAACATGCAAAAGTGGTACTGAAGAAATTGCTTGTTGAAAAACAGTCAAGGGAAGTCTTGAAAGTCTATGAAGAAAATCCAGTGAATTCAGGTTAACATGCTGAAATCTTCAAAGTGTCGCAGTGACCTTAAAATTATGTGAAGGTCACCAAAATTGACTGGTCCCTGCCTTCATTAGATGAAGCTTGAGGGTGTCAAATGTGAAAAAATCCAGTTAATGGTTTTTGCGATATCTTGCTGACTATGTTATCATGCAATTTAACATGCTGAAATCTTCAAAGTGTCTTTGTGACCTTTAAAATTAAGAGAAGGTCACCAAAATTCGACTGGGCCTTGCACTTTTCCTAGATGAAGCTTGGTGTCAAACATGAAAAAAGTCCAGTGAATGGTTCTTGAGGTACCTCGCTGACAAGCATAACATGCAGGTTATTATGCTGAAATCTTCAAAGTGTCACCATCACCTTGAAAATTATGTGAAGGTCACCAAAATCGACTGGGCCCTGCGTCTACCATAGATAAAGCTTGGTGTTGAATATGAAGAAAATCTAGTAAACAGTTCTTGAGATATCTTGCTGACAAGAGTAAAATGTTAAAGTCCCCTTGTGACCTTGAAATAAAGGTCAAGGTCACCAAACCTGACTAGGACCTTTCTTATACTGTGATGAACCTAGGTAAATATGAAACGAATCTAGTTAACGGATCTTAAGATATCCCAATTCGTACGGACGGACAGACGATAGGAGCCTAATACTATATCCCCCGCCTCGCGCTAATCGTGTGGCGGGTGATAATTAAAGCTGGAAGATAAGCATAGACTACTTGGGACCTATTCTGCCAAAAATAACAGCTGGAAGACCAGAATGACCAATGTACTTGGGGTTTATTCTACCCAGAATTACATCTGAAAAATATGCATAGACTAATTAGTACCTATTTGGCCCAGAATAAAAGCTGGAAGACCAGAATGACCAATGTCCTTGGGACCCATTCTGCCCAGAATAACAGCTCGATGACAAGAATGGACAATGCACTAGGGACTTATTCTGCCCAGAATAACAACTAGATGACATGAATGGCCAATGTACTAGGGACTTATTCTGCCCAGAATAACAGCTAGATGACATGAATGGCCAGTGTCCTAGGGACCTATTCTGCCCAGAATAACAGCTAGATGACATGAATGGCCAATGTACTAGGGACTTATTCTGCCCAGAATAACAGCTAGAAGACATGAATGGCCAATGTCCTAGGGACCTACTCTGCGATAACAACTAGATGACAAGAATGACCGATGTACTTGGGACCTATTCTGCCCAGAATAACAGCTAGATGACATGAATGGCCAATGTACTTCTGCCTGGAATTACCACTGGGAGAAAGCACTAGGGACTAGGAGAAAACCTCTTTCCTGAAATTCAAGCATTAACACATTTATACACTGCACCTATTTTCCGCCAAGAATCACCACTGGGAAACATGCATGGGGAACTTGGAGAAGACCTCTGCCCCAGAATCCCCACAGGAAGCCAGCACTGGGTACATGGGATGTATTTTCTGCCCTGGACTACCCCCAGGGATTACTCTGTGAATGTTCACACACTCAAATGAACTCACATGAAACTCAATTCTTAATTAAAATCAGTGCATTTTGCAGTGGCACTGGTTAACACACATTCATCGAGAACATCAATATTGAGTTTTGACTTTCGCAGTATTGTTTCCTACCTTCTGATTGCCCGACTCCGATACCGTGACTTCCAGGGAACCAGACAGAACGGTGTACCAGTTGGTGCCGACATCGCCCTGACGGAACACTGCACAACACAGGAGGAACATCATCAGAAAGGTCATGGGTAGTGAACATGTCGGCTGTTTCACTATATGATACTATCAGAAGAAATATCATTTAAATTACAAATGTTATCATAAGGCCGTTTAAAAAACACCTTTGTTTTTCATGACACATGGAGAGCCAGGATGTCACCATTATTCTTTTATTACTCTAGAAATATCACCAGGGCAACCAGGATTCGAACCAACAATCCTCGGTTTCTTTTCTGGCATGTTGAAGTGAAGGAACACTGCACAGTCAGTTGTGGCCCCTTTAAAGATAACTGGGCTGCTATGTTCCCAAGGTGATTGTCTACATGAAACACTGACAATAGCCCTTAAACAAACATTGGCTTGGTTGGTTGGTTGATTGTTTAATGCCAGACTCAGCAATCATCACGGCGATATATCTCCAAACTTTTTAACATATATACAGATAAAATGCATACGTAACACTGGCAACTGTGTCAGCATAGTCTAATTAAATATAAGTTCGGTAAAGGTAAAGTACAAGGTAAAATTCTACACCACAAGTCGCTATTACAATGTCAGCCCATTCACTCTGACAAATTTTGTCACAGTTGGAAAAAGAAAGGTGTCAAAGGTGTGGTTATTAATATTTGAAATACTCAGTTGGTCAATCTCTATTCTGTTTCCTGCTCTGAATGTACTGTCAAAAATAAACTGACTATTGTAATAACCACTCAATTGTACTTCTAATTATATCAAAATACCTCAAATAATGACAATGACTGACAAAGAGGTACCATTTTTTCAAGTACTAGCTCCAGCTGCAGTCAGATCAGTTGTTTTAATTAGAGGTGGTAAATGTGATTTGAAACCCCTGTTGACTGAGACTCATATATAAATTCAAAAGTGATGGTAGGATCCCTATTAACTAACATGTGACACCCTTCTCCAGGTCTTCGTAGTAACCATAGTAACAAATTTGTTGCAGCAGCAGAGGGTGGAACTTCTCCAGGGCCTTGATGTCTTTGAGGCGGGAGTAGATGATGTCGAGGTCCTCTCCACTCCTGTCTGCGGGCCTGCAACACGTGGAGATAGATAATGTCTTAACACACACACCTAGGGGTGAAACGGTACACTCTTACCATGGTACGGTATGTACTGCGGTACAAGGCCTACAGTTCAGTCCGTTCCAGTTCGGTATATGAGCTATGATCATAATCCAGAAAATTGACAAGCATCAATCCTTACATTGTTTAATAACATGGGAAGAAAATAACCATAATCTTTGTTATTTTTAATGAACAAAACTGTCATTCTATGACCAGATAGAAATGATGGCACAAAAACAAAAATACTAAATTTTTTTATTGCTTTATCGTGATATCGAACCGAAGGCAAAATACTGCGTTTCTACTAATACCGCGGAATACCATTTCACCCCTACACACCATAATTTTTATTTGCAAAGCAACTGTTTGCGATCCACAATCAACTGATTCATATGTCATTTGTATATGAAGGAACATGATATATGGAAGATCATATATATTATCAAATAAACTTTGACTTATATAAACAACAGCATGACATTTATGATAGATTCTTTCATTCCTGACAACTGAGGTTCGTTTAAGACATCAGTTAAATGGTATCTGATCTCCTTAGAATGATAGTCAACGATGCACATGATCATGAGCTTTTTGCAATCTGCCTGATCAGATCACACAAAATTTAGATAAAAATTTAAATAAACAATATCAATAAAATTTTGAAAAAATGGATGAAATGGATCAAAGTTTAATATACAAAATACACATTTCAGTTTCAAAATAGTGAAAAAAATTAGATTTGCAGGCATACTTCAGTGCTGACATGCAATTTCAGACATTATTTGCCAAAGGACTTGATTTCAATTTGGGGACAAATATGAAATATGTTTATGATATATGCACCCCTAACAACATGCCTGAATATATTTTCCTGAAACATTGCAATGAAAAATACAATAAAAAAATACTTCAAAGAATGTCACTAAAGAAAGCTAAAAATGTATTGTGTGAGACTTCTCATCCTAAAAAAAACTGATAATATTTTCCTGTTATTTTATCAAACCAAACTTAAAAACTGATCACAAATTTTCAACAGAAATATAAAAGGCCTAAATGGTCATTAACAGTTACCATACATCGACATATATTCGTGGTTGTTACAATTGTGTATGATTCTAAGACACACCAGACTAAGACACACCCATTGATATCAGGAATATTGAATCATCTGAGAATATGTAGCTTTAATTAACCAAGCTCCATAACAGGCATCACTACTTGAAAAGTGAAAAAATCTGAATATACCTTACAAATACTCAGTTATTCTTTTCTTCTTTTATATCTTATTATCAAATATTTTAGATCAGGGTAATGATGGTAGCTGCATACTAAATAACAAATACAAATAAAAAACAACAGTTCCCTGAAAGTGGGTGTGAACATTATTTGCTGTTACAATAAATGCTAGATAACTTTGGTTCTGTATCACTTCCAACTTTCCAGTTTGGCAGCCATGTTTGATTGACAGATATTGACAGCTGGGTAAATTCTCATACATGTATGATCAGCTTGAGTGATCAGAAAAACATACAGAAGGCATTGTATCCATTGAGCTCATAATGATTAGGCTAGCAGTATGGTCTAGTGGATAGAGTACCTGCCCAGACAGTGGTTTGATCCTCAGCCAAGCATACCACAGACATAGATGGCATCAAACTTTCATTCAGTATACTGTGTCTGGGCTGGATATCCATGTGAAACTGTGGCATGAGATCTTAGTGGACAAGCACAATGGAATGTCTTCCTTAAGTGGCATTTAGAAGATGGTATGATGAAGTGAAGAAGTTGTCTATCCATAAAAAGTGTTGCACTTCACAATAAAATGGTGTTAGTCCAGAGAAGTACAATCATGTGGTAATAATCTTGACCATGATACTAATCCTTATGTCACCCGACCTCACCCAACCTCACCTCATTTCACCTCACATAATGACTACCTTAATTCAAATAAGCTGTGAACTTTACAATGGAGTGAAGAGCCAATGTTGAACACATTATGGTCCATATCTTTTCACCAACACTCTGCAGAATCAACTCACGAAAGGAACTTATAGATGAACTTGGTAAAACTACCAATTTCACTCATCCCCTAAGTAGACACACATACTGTTTTTAGGTATGACCAATTCAGTAATGTAAATATACCCTGCACCTCCCATATCCCCATGAGCAATAAATATTAAGAAAACCAGAATGTCATACCAATTGTTTATTTTTAGTTTACATATTGTATGTATACTTTCTTTTGTAATAATACAGATCTCCTATGGGGCGTTGAGATCTCGTTGAAACAGTCCCTTGCAAATGCACAACATGGCATGTCTACAGTTCTGATAAATAATTACTGAGACAATTTACAAAAGTTACTGCGACAAGGATCAATGTTGTTTGTGCAAGCAGTTTGTTACTAAACACTTTCTTGTCAGGTCAGATTCATGTAAAATTCATTTGTAAAGCATCACCTCTGTGGAAAGGAATGAATCCGTCACCATGATTCACCGTCTGCTTTGATGTTTGACAACAGGCCAACTTAGTACAAGCTTACATCATCCTGCATTACTGAGGAACCCAGACACAGTGGTCACAAGTCTTACAAGAGTCAGAAACAAGAGTATTATGACACTTGTATGTCAGACATCAGTATGTATGACACCTCCATATGAAACATCAGAATGTATGACATCTGTATATCAGACATCAGTATTTATGACACCTCTATATCAGACACCAGTATGTATGACACCTCTATATCGGACTCCACAATGTATGACACCTGTATATCAGACACCACTATGTATGACACCTCTATATCAGACACCAGTATGTATGACAACTGCTCACAAGTCTTACAAGAGTCAGAAACAACCTTTGAATATATTTTGTGGGAAGATCGGTCTTTTTTTCCATAAATTTCGACAAGACACTGGAATGTAAGAGTACAGATGTAGATGAATTCATAAGCCAGTCCTACAGTGCCATGCAATCACCCCTTCTGCCATGATAACCCTGAAGACTCCTACAATGTGCTACACTCACCCTTCTGCCATGATAGCCCTGAAGACTCCTACATCCTTCTGCCATGATAACCCTGAAGACTCCTACATCCTTCTGCCATGATAACCCTGAAATCCCCTACATCCGTCTGCCATGATAACCCTGAAGACTCCTACAATGTGTTACACTCACCCTTCTGCCATGATAACCCTGAAGACTCCTACATCCTTCTGCCATGATAACCCTGAAGACTCCTACACCCTTCTGCCATGATAACCCTGAAGACTCCTACATCCTTCTGCCATGATAACCCTGAAGACTCCTACATCCTTCTGCCATGATAACCCTGAAATCCCCTACATCCGTCTGCCATGATAACCCTGAAGACTCCTACAATGTGCTACACTCACCCTTCTGCCATGATAACCCTGAAGACTCCTACAATGTGTTACACTCACCCTTCTGCCATGATAACCCTGAAGACTCCTACAATGAGCTGACACTCACCCTTCTGCCATGATAACCCTGAAGTCCCCTACATCCTTCTGTCATGATAACCCTGAAGTCATCCCCTACACCCTTCTGCCATGATAACCCTGAAGTCTTCTCCTACACCCTTCTGCCATGATAACCCTGAAGACTCCTACATCCTTCTGCCATGATAAACCTGAAATCCCCTACATCCTTCTGCCATGATAACCCTGAAGACTCCTTCAATGTGCGACACTCACCCTTCTGCCATGATAACCCTGAAGACTCCTACAATGTGCTACACTCATCCTTCTGCCATGGTATCCCTGAAGTCTTCTCCTACATCATTCTGCCATGATAAACCTGAAGTCATCATCTACATCCTTCTGCCATGATAAGCCTGAAGTCTTCTCCTACATCCTTCTGCCATGATAAACCTGAAGTCCCCTACAATGTACTATACTCATCCTTCTGCCATGATAACCCTGAAGTCTTCTCCTACATCCTTCTGCCATGATAAACCTGAAGTCCCCTACAATGTACTATACTCATCCTTCTGCCATGATAACCCTGAAGTCCCCTACAATGTACTATACTCATCCTTCTGCCATGATAACCCTGAAGTCTTCTCCTACATCATTCTGCCATGATAAACCTGAAGTCCCCTACAATGTACTATACTCATCCTTCTGCCATGATAAACCTGAAGTCTTCTACATCCTTCTGCCATGATAACCCTGAAGTCTATGTACTCATCATCTGCTGATAACCATGATAAGTCTGAAGTCTTCCCTTCTGCCATGATAACCCTGACATCCCTTCTGCTGCCTGATCCCCTACAATGATACTCATCCTTCTGCCATGATAACCCTGAAGTCTTCTCCTACATCATTCTGCCATGATAACCCTGAAGTCATCCCTACATCCTTCTGCCATGATAAGCCTGAAGTCCCCTACAATGTACTATACTCATCCTTCTGCCATGATAACCCTGAAGTCCCCTACAATGTAATATACTCATCCTTCTGCCATGATAACCCTGAAGTCCCCTACAATGTACTATACTCATCCTTCTGCCATGATAACCCTGAAGTCCCCTACAATGTACTATACTCATCCTTCTGCCATGATAACCCTGAAGTCCCCTACAATGTACATACTCATACTCATGAGGAACCTTCTGCCATGATAACCCTGAAGTCCCCTACAATGTACTATACTCATCCTTCTGCCATGATAAACCTGAAGTCCCCTACATCCTACATCCTTCATTCTGCCATGATAACCCTGAAGTCCCCTACAATGTACTATACTCATCCTTCTGCCATGATAACCCTGAAGTCTTCTCCTACATCATTCTGCCATGATAACCCTGAAGTCCCCTACAATGTACTATACTCATCCTTCTGCCATGATAACCCTGAAGTCCCCTACAATGTACTATACTCATCCTTCTGCCATGATAACCCTGAAGTCTTCTCCTACATCATTCTGCCATGATAACCCTGAAGTCCCCTACAATGTACTATACTCATCCTTCTGCCATGATAACCCTGAAGTCTTCTCCTCCATCCCTCTGCCATGATAATACCCTGAAGTCCCCTACAATGTACTATACTCATCCTTCTGCCATGATAACCCTGAAGTCCCCTACAATGTACTATACTCATCCTTCTGCCATGATAACCCTGAAGTCCCCTACAATGTACTATACTCATCCTTCTGCCATGATAACCCTGAAGTCTTCTCCTACACCCTTCTGCCATGATAACCCTGAAGTCCCCTACAATGTACTATACTCATCCTTCTGCCACAGTTTCCAGCCACTGAGAACTTGTAATGGCAGACAGGACATGAAGTAGGATTAGGCTTACATAGCTGGATGACAAATGACTGTCACAACGAAACCTTATAAGCTCTGTAATGGGATATGTCCTAATAGCAGGCAAAATACTAAATCATACAGGATTATTCCTAATATGTTTACAGATCTGTGATAAGGACACAGAAGCCATCACAACTTTCTTGCAATAACATAGGAGGCATCAATCTAAGACGTCTCTTAATGTGTAACAAGGATGAGGCTTTTTGTTAGGGACCAACCAGTTATTGTCATTTATGGTGGTAGGTGATGGTGGGGAAGTTGTGGTTTGGAAGTGGGTGATTATTCTTTGAGGGAGAATATTGCCTCAGCCAACACTTCAAGACATGCCATTATTTTCTCTACAAGGAGGAGCCAACATTCTTTTGAGAACTAAGAAAATATACTGCTAGAAACAAATTTAAGGGAGCACTTGAAAGTACAAATGTTCCTATATTCTTTTCCAGGTTTCTCTGCATCTTTTAGAAGGCACTGTGTAGTGTTTGTGCTTATTGTCCGGTATGGTCCGGTTTACGTTATATTCTCCGGCTATTAAAGAGAACGGAAATGTATCTGCATGAGCAGCCTGAATGAGCAGACAAGTAAAGTGCGGGAGCTGTGAACACGTGTTGTTGTTTTGTGTTGAACATAACAGACTTAAATGGGAGCGCACTGAGTGGCAACACCACATGAATGGCGATGAGGATAGTTATAGTTCTAGCTATAAAGACGACGGTTAAATTTGGTGACATTGGACACCTTCACAGTTTCGACTGTAGTGAGACATCAAGTCTGGGACCACGTTGGCGAAGATGGCTGCGCGCTTTCGAGTTGTACGCAGACGGGCGTGGAATTAAGAACATTGAACAACGAAAAGCTTTGTTGCTTCATACAGCTGGTATGCCAGTTCAAGATATCTTCTTTACTCTTCAACTCGGTAGTTCAGCTGATAATAACGCCTACGACAGAACGGTCACTACATTAAATGGCTACTTTTTAACCAGAATGAATGTGCCCTACGAGAGACACGTGATTTGGTCCATGTCGCAGTCAAGTGGTGAGACTGTGGTACAGTTTGTGACACGTTTGAAATTCACGAGACCAAGAAAACTCCTGACTTCTTGGGCTGTAGTAGGTGCTCTTGCTTCTTTAACAGCTGCAACCTTGGCTTCAGCACCAACTGAGATGCTTTTTGGTAGAAAAATTAGGACAAAATTGCCAGAATTGGTTGACTTTGGAATTGACGACGATGTCAGAGACTTCGGCTCTGTACAAAAAATGAAAGGGAAGGATTATGCTGATCTGAAGCGATGTGCTCAACATACTCCGATACAGACAGGGGATAAAGTGCTCGTTAGACAACATCGTGAGAACAAGTTAAGCAGTAATTTCCATCCTCAACCTTGTACAGTAGTGAACAGGTATGGGAATGCAGTTGATATGGAATCTAGTACAGGTGGCATGTATAGACGACATGTTACTCATGTTAAAAAGTATGTGTCAAAACCAGATGGTGATGTGAAGAACACTAACAGTCATGTTTCTAGTCAACATCGTGCGTTGTCTGAGACAGCAGGGGTACGAGATACAAGTGTTTCTAAAGTAACAGACATTGACAGTACACCGGGTGCAGCAAAACAGGAAGTAACTCAGAGACCTACAAGAATAAGAGAGCCTCTGAAAAGATTTGGAGACTTTGTGCTGGGTTATGTAAACTCATAAGTGACAATTCAAGGAACAATTGTTTCAAGGAACAATTCAGACAAATGGAAGCGAAAATGTAAACTTGAGAATATATTTAAATTTAATTTATATCAGAAGGTATGCTTATTTTATGTAGACCTACAGAAATTGTGGAATTTGTTTTGTTACAGTATTGCTTTATCAAATATTGGGTACGGTAATTTCTGGATAAGAGTTCAAGTATAGGTTTAAGTAGATTTCCATCCAAGATTATTAACTTCAATGAAAGTCTTTAACTGGAGTAACATTCCAAAATGTAATTCAGGGCTCGATTTAGTGCTTTGTTACTTGCACTGGTGCAACCTAATATTACAAAGTGCAACCTTGTTATTAGTCTAACTTGCACCAGGTGGAAGTCAATTTTTTAGTGGGTAAACCTCTGAATAAAACATCTAAATAATTCAATAGCATATTTCTTTCATTACATATTCCAATAAAAGCAGTGTAACAGGAATTGGGCTGGTGCAAGTAGGTTTTTATCTTAGGTTGCACCCAGTGCAAGTAAGTTAACATCTCTGAAATCGAGCCCTGTAATTATAGAAACAGACAGACCTACAACTCCAAAACTTAATAATGAGCAGACAATATACATACTCATATGCATATATTTACAAAACTCATTCAATAAACCAGAAAAACTAAAAAGCTAAAACTAAATCTGTTGATGGATCTGATGAATTGATCCAAGGAAGGGTAAAAAACACACTTCCTTCAGATTTGTCATAGTAAGGATTTGAGGCATGCCCTTTGAAATCTACCCATGCCAAAAAAAACCATTTTGCACATGCCATTGAAAGTGATTCCAACTTAACAAGAAGATGAAAAAAGTACATAAGACCATTTCATTAAATAGCTCGATATTACACAACTTTCAGTATACATAATATGCAATAGGTCAGAAAGAAGTACACAAGGCCTATTTAATGAAGTAGCTCGATATTACAGAGCTTTCAGCATACACAATATGAAATAGGTCATCTTACCAGCATTTATCCATCAAAACAGTCTGTTAAAGGTCATCCTACTTCTCCTAATTACTGTAAATCAGATTTTTGCTTGTCAATAGTTTTCTCCAACACAGCATTTACTAGCAAGGCCAAAACAATTAATTAATCAGATTTTCATTCCTGTTCTCCTTCAACAAATGAGGTAGTGCATATTTTATTATTATATTTTATTGATTTTAAACAAACTGTTAAAGGTAACTGGATACTATGAAAGAACATGATTTGAATGACTTCCTACACAAGGCATGTCCTGTTTTAGCTACTGGCTTCTTTTGATGTAGACCGCCTCCTTGGTTAGAACATCCACCCTGAGAGAGAGGAAGGTCATGGGTTCGAGCCCCAGCTGCATTATACCAAAAGAAGTTAAAATATGGTACTTGTTGGTCCCTGCATTAATGGGTACAACAAGGACTGGTCGGCCCGGAGTCAGTATTATGTGTCTGAGATGGGTATTCATGCTTCACTGCGGCATGGTTTCTCAGTGAGCTGGCACTATAAAACCGGCTTAAGTCTGGGCTAGTACAAGCAGCCAAATATACACATGCATGCACTATGAGCGAAATATTCTTAAGTACGACATTAAACCCCATCTCACATGTTTCAGGCATGGAAAATTTAAACAGAAATGGAATAACTTTGTTGACATTTTGATAACAATGTTATTGTTATTAATATATGTATATCGTACAAGGAACATAATTTCAAGACATATTCTTTTCAAGTCTGTTTCTAACTGGTGATATATTCAAGTTAATATTATTGATTGAAATAAAACATGTTGATAATATGACAGCAGATACGCAGGCAGTTAATGTTTGATAATGTTACCCAATGAAATCTGCAAAATTAATCGAAATTGCCCCAAATTAAGTATTGCAATATGTAAATTGTACAAGGGAGATAATGGTCTCATGACATCCCTAATGCATACAGAGGACATGATCAGGTCATGATAAACTGAACACACATGGAGATTAATTATGTCTTTGAGCGGCATTTAGAAGTGATACACATAAAAGGTAAGAGTTTATGGATCCTTTACTTATTTATGAAAAGCTAGGAAGCAGAAAACTACATAAGTCTTAAGTGGCCACCATTGCCATCTCATCTGCGCTGTTGTTTCATGAGTGAGTGAGTGAGTGAGTGAGTGAGTGAGTGAGTGAGTGAGTGAGTGAGTGAGTGAGTGAGTGAGTGAGTTTAGTTTTACGCCACACTCAGCAATATTCCAGCTATATGGCGGCGGTCTGTAAATAATCGAGTCTGGACCAGACAATCCAGTGATCAACAGCATGAGCATCGATCTGCACAATTGTGTTTCATGTGTATTTATACAGCTATTTGCTTCCTAGTTTTTCATTCATCTGATGAAGGAGTAAGAATATATTCTGGGAAGTCATGTTCCTCATACAAGAGTTGACATCCATAAAGACCCTTAGATTGTTTGGTTGTCAGACAGGCAGGGATGAAAGTCTTATACTAAATTTACAATGGCCTAATATTATCCAATGTACTATTTGAAAAAAATATCTATATACATTCATAAAAATAATATTTGCATGTTTTCAAAAGAAATCCATTCATTTGGCTGCCTTTTGTATAATGATTTATCTCAATCAATATTAGCAGGTGAAATTCACTTGATGTTTGCATACTGACATAGAAGTGCTAGAATCGACCTGAAGCTCCAGTTAAACATCACATACAATCATGAGCAGTATTAAATCATCAGGTCACAGAACGTTAACTCACTAAATGTTAACATATTTGAATTTAGAGTAAGCACCAAGCTGATATTATTCATCACATGACTCAATCAATACCAATTAGTGTTTGACAACTTATAATTGTTTAAAGTATAGTTAATTAATTAGCGTTATAATTGTGTACTGACTTAAAAGAACAATTCAGCCTGCACTGAAGTCAATTTGAAGTTGATTAATCTGGACAATTAATATAATTATTCATTAGGGACCTGCACTTATGGGAGGAATAACCAGAAGGGGTCTTCATGGGGGTGGGGAGTGGCAGGGGTTGTGACAGACAGGATATTTGCATTAAAGCACCCAGGTTTTGCTCAGGTGAAAGGAAGGTCCAATATATTGCAGAACAAATTTTATATCATTCTGTTTATATATCAGAGTTATGTCTTAAAATTTCCCAAGTTCGGACAAGTGGACTGATGGCTCTATCTGACCCTAAAATTTGTGTTTTTGTATCAGTTATTTCTTAATCAATGTTGAATTAATTATTGATCATTTGTCAATATAAGTTGACCTGTCCTCATCCATTTATAATCATACATTGTTTCTTTCTGTATTTTCCACAAAAAACATATGTCAAGGGACATGTTTTTGATAATGATTTTCAACAGAATAATTTACCCTATGAACGAAAATACTTGTTTTTGTGGGATACATTATTGAACATGAATGTGTTTATGGTTCATTAACTCTTTACAGATCCGAGGAATGATTGAATATTTGGAAAAACATTGGCTATCAAATAGCATTGTTCTCCACAATTGATTGACAACACTTTGAATCAAACAGAGGGTGAGTCTCAGCAGAGACCATATAATAGATCTATTATATGGTCTCTGGTCTCAGAAAAGAGACTTGTTATCTTGTTATCTTTATCTAAAAGTTTCCTGTTATCTTGACTGTAATGAACATTTAAGGGGACGCTAAATTCATTTCAACTTCTGCGCTAGCTATTTTCCATCATAAGTTTCACGTTTTGACATAACCTCTCCAGACTAGACAACAATGGTGTCCATGCATTGGCCGATCAACAGTCTGGAAAGTTTTGAAGTCAATTATGAAATATATTTAGTTGGAGTGGTTGAAATACAAACTAATATTAATAACATGACAACCTTCCAATTAAAAAGTAATGCAAAACCCATAGTGATCAAAATAATAATAGTGTTGCTTGACATCACTTACTGGACTGATTCATTGGTCTGAATAAATGAAGCCATTTACAATCAAAGGACTGTTTCAGTTACTAATGTATATGTACGATATAAAGTACACGATTCTCTGAGACATTATATATGGGTCATAGCCGAGGGCAGTACTAGAAGGGTAAAGGGCAGAATCAACAGCTTAGCTATTTCATTCAGGTCACAAGGAGCTATTAGCACCATTAGGTTGACCTCTGAGAAAGGACAGCAATGGTGAGGTCTATCTCAACCTGCCGAAATATGACACACATAATCCAGATCCTGGGATTGGAGTGTATGACACATGTAGTCTGTCTCACAGTCTCTATACCACATGAGTTTCTCTTCTACCCCACCCATTATGCAAGGCTAAAGCTCTAAATTAAGCAAGTCTAGATTTCCTCAAGTTCTCCAATCTCACTGGGGCTCCTTTCAGTTTGAAAGGAACTATTTCTTTCTATCATGATTATATATATTCTCAGACTAAGCATGGCACATGTTGACAGTGCCTGCAATCTCTCTCTTGATTTGTCAGTACCTGCCATTCAAACATTCATTTTTGAATGTCACAATTTCAGTGCATTAAATACCCAAAACATCTGCACAACAGGTGTATATAGAAGTTGTAAAATACAAAGTTATCAGTAATTTCCTAAGCAATTGTTAGGGATGAAACGGTTCACAACTACATTAGTTGAACCACTGTATTTTGCTTTCTGTTCGGTACACAGTGTATCAAAGTATATTTTTGGCATATACCGCATACCAATCTTTTTATTAATTATATTTGATATCTTACATATGCAAATACATTCGTTCCAAGAGTTAATGATCGAAAGTTGTAACAAAAAACAAAAATATTCTTATCAAGAAAAATATTCTAAAGTAGTAACATTTGCAAGCGATTTCCTGGTTCTGATCCAATTTAATGGTAGCCAGTGACTAGTTGTTATTATGTCGAAAGTAACAGGTTATTTCTATCCTCAATTGTTCCTTCACAACTGGATGTCAAGGGAATTCAGTGATATATTGTAGTCACATGTTGCTTTTAAGTCTGCTAGCCTTCAGAAACTGCTTCATGACATCCTCTAAAGTATTTCAACCAATCAGATTGCAGTATACAGTTCACTAATCAGACTCACCTCTTGTCCAGACAGGCTATCCATTCCGCCACCATGATGTTACGCTGAAGACGTTGTGAGGTTGTCACTGTTGATGCTGTATGTATGATGGATCATGATTTTCTAGACTGAGGCTTGCTTATTATCCAGTCAATGCCTCAGCAAACACTGTTTCTGACTCAGTTCCTGATCTGCCTCCTGAATGCAGCTCCTTGATTCAATTCTGAAATACTTTTCTTTGATTCAGCTCCTGAAGTTGCCTCCTTGACTAATCTCCTTGACTCAGCTCCTGAACTCAGCTCCAAAATTTGTCTCCTGAACTCCAATCACACACACAGTATGTACTCTGAGCTCTAAAACCAGGCTTTCATACTCAGATCAAAGCCAACTGGAAGCTTTCACAGCTTGCCTAACAAACTCAGAACATACAGCTTCTACACTCAGCTCGAGTGCTTCTCTCCTAAACACAATTCAGATACACAACTTCTAGATTCAGCTGCAGAACTTAACTCATAAGTTCAGCTAGAACACACACCTATTCTCAGGTCCAAGACTTGGACTCAGCTCTTACACATCACACATCTGCCTGTAATCCCTGCAGTGCCAGCTGCCTGAGCTCTAATTAACATGGCTTGGCCTCCCACAGAATGTCAGCAATCACCAATTATCTGTCAACAACTTCCCTTTGACATTCTCAGATTATATGCTTACATTGCTCATTAAATGTCCCAAACTTGAGTCTTAGGACCTTGCAACACACCCACACGTACACAGGGTGGATCTTTTCAACATGGAAGTAGTAATCCTTGTAATTACCTAACAGCACACAGAGGGTGACCACTCCCAATCACACAATGGCCCATGAGGTACTAGTTTACATTTTGGAGCATCCAAGTTTCCACTGTCAGAAGCTTGACAGGCACTCAGAAACACGCCACTGGTCCCGATTGGTCCACATAGTATCTGTCAAACCTGTTGATAGTTGTGTGTTTAAGTTTGAGCATTTACACATAAACTGTTCTCAGCAGTGTCCTCAGCAAGCTGCCTCGAGTGTTTTTGCCTCCGAGTAGACATGTTTGGGGTTTCTCTCTGAATTGCCGTGACGTCATTAATCGGTTGATGCTGACAGGGCGCGTCAAATGTGTTTCAGCTCTGAACACCCGTGCAGCCTGTCAAACATGGAAATGTCAACGCAATTAGTGGTCTAAAACGTTAAAACAAGTAGACGATTCATAGATATAGAATAAACATTCACAAACAAACATGAAATGATGAATTTAACTTTGTTGCGAAATAACAGCTCTGTATTGACCCGCTTTTGTTATCCGACGTCTAGTGGTATACAACTAAATGACTCCCTTATACCAGGGAGAATAGAACACTGTAGATTACCCCTGCTTATACTACTATAGACGCGAATCAAATAGCTACGGTATCGAAATTAGAATCTGACCATGTTATTTCCGTACAATTACCAACACCACCTGATGTCTTCGTGCGTAAATATTTCAGTTCGAGAAGATGAAATTCAGTTCCGTCTGAAACCGTTTTCAAATTTCATTACATATCGACACGATATTAATCAACCGGCCAAATATCCAACGATATAAAAACGTATTTCCACCTGCCATTCAAAACAGAACCAGACACCTCTTATTCGTATATTAACACAATCTATTCATTCATGTGTCTGTCACAGGCAGCTGCGGACAGCTCAGAGGTGTGAGTCACATTGACTCTTCTAGGCAACACCGCTTTTGTCACTAAGCGCCTTCAGGTGAGCATAACGCGATATCACCTGGCATGGTTTCCACACCTATCGGCATTTGTCAACCATCACTTGTGAATATTCATCGCCAAATTTCAGTGAGATGTTTTCCTTCACAGTATTATTTCTCCAAGCGTTCAGTTACTTCCATGGAAATAGTTCTCCCTTAGTACCTTCTTGTACGGCAGTTGGTCACACGCCAGCTGTGTAATGATGGATATTTTTAGTATTGTTTAACACCGTATGAACGACATCAGCTCCATTTGCGACAGCATGTTTCCTTATTCGCATTTCCAACTGTCATTTAGTCGTGTCTATAGACCGCCGGGCAGCGATTACAAGTCCCCAGGGTCATTTTCAATGCATGTCTGGCTTGTCTGTTCCTGGTTGCACCTCTGAGGGTTGGGCTGATTGGGTTGCTCCGTTGGACGCACAATCAATGTTTATCACTCCTGTATCCCCAAATGCTACTAAACAGCAGACGGAACCGAGAAGATGTCGTGCATCCCCCGATGTGGCGAATGGACGGAAGAACGCAGCGCTTGGCGACAGCAGACGACACGAAAATTAGCAGACGACATTGGACAATCAGACTATTACCAGCCTACGAGGAAATCAGTGGGCTTCGTTCACGAATAATTGGGAGTGCATTGTTGATACTCATCGATAGGGAATGCCAGACCATATTTCCAATGCATTAGCGTTAAGCTACCCATGTATTTAGCGATAAGAATCATGTTTGAGAAAAACGCACGACCACATCAGCAGTGCTGCCTATGATTCCAACGCACAGCTTTTAAAAGGTGTCTTGATGATTGATCTGCGATACATGACTCTGTGACGTGGTATGGTGAAAGCTTGATCGATACATTCATTCGATATTACAACGTATTGGTTTACTAAGTGAGCGTAGATAATATCTGATTCATGTGCACTTTCTAAAATCCCTTCAGATAATTAAAAAGTTCATATCTTAAAAAAATACTACTTTTCCACAATGATATTAGCACAGCTTATAAATATGTACACAGAACCCTCTGTTGTGGTTTAAATAGCAACTAATCAACAATACCAAGCAATATTAGCATTTGCTTAGGAGCACGGCTTAATCTTTAAATAAAATGGGCGTTGAGGTACCCTAGTGGTTAAAGAGTTGGCTCTTCACGCCGAAGATCCGGGTTCGATTCCTCACATGGGTACAATGTGTAAAGCCCATTTGTGGTGTCCCCTGCTGTGATCTCGCTCACTTTAAATAAAACGAGGAAATCGAAAGTACAACTGCTTGTGAATGTGTTGATGTTTACGCCGCTTAGTACTGTGGATGTTTCACTCTAACCGTTATATGTCAGCTAAAGGTGATCCACATCAGATATGTTCATACTCTCTTCATGCACATTATTTCTCCACCATTTCCGCTCCTTCGGTGTTCATTAACATGTGACCCGTGAAGGTCCGGGCTAGAATGTACCTTCAGCAACCCATGCTTGTCGTAAGAGGCGACTAACGGGATCGGGTGGTCAGGCTCGCTGACGTGTTTGACACATGTCATCGGTTCCCAATTGTGCAGATCAATGCTCATGCTGTTGATCACTGGATTGTCTGGTCCAGACTCGATTATTTACAGACCGCCGCCATATAGCTGGAATATTGCTGAGTGCGGCGTAAAACTAAAGTCACTCATTCACTCTTTATCATGTACATTGATGTCATCAAACTAATATTTTTTGTATGAATTATTCGAATACGTCACACAGGACTGAGCACAAATGTAAAGTGATTGAAATCTGATGAGGCTGACACAGGCTAAAACACACTAACGGTGGTAATATAATGTTAATACCATTAGTGTTTTATATGGCATGATACCCGTTTTGTTCATGGAATGTTTCCGGAATCCCACCGAGTGTGTGAGTGAGTTTAGTTTTACGGCGCACCCAGCAGCATTCGAGCTATATTGCGATCAATTACTGAAGATCAATTCTAACCCGGATGTTCACGGGCCGAATCCTCCTGAGCAGGCCAGGTAACGTCGTTAGACTTCTTTCAGGATCTCTTTCAGATAATCAGTTCACTTCCTTAAAATTCTCATCGATCTGCAATCAGTTGACAAGTTTAAATCTATACAATATTTCCATAATCCCTTTCATACAGCTTGTTCAGCTTGACCTGAGCTACTACATCTACATGACCGGGGAGGTCAAATGGCACAAACGGCAGGTCGAGTTAATTTCATTAAGTAGGGGAGCAGAAAATGTTACTAATGTCGCTGCTGCTGCTCGCTGCCTAAAAGCCCGATTCGGAAACATTAAACCATCTGTAGCTTCTTTTTTAAAGAAAGTTTGGACATTGCTGACGATTTGTCGACACTGAGATGTCAAACGGCGACCTTGTCTCGGCTGTTCGGACATGTTGACAATCAACTTACAAAGGTGCACCCCTTCACAATAATAGACTCAACCAGTTGTGACACGGTCACGCAATACATTAGTATTCACTTGATCAGGTCAAGCTGAACAAGCTGGAATGGTTCTCAGATGTTCTCAGGTCAGTTGACGATTTGACCCCATACAGCTCCTGGATTTCTTTCAGTTCTGCAGTTGACCTCATGCAATACTTCCTCAATCTTTTTCTTATTCGTACAGTTCACGTATACGCAGAGCCTCCATGAATCTGAGTCTATTTCATATGTATGTATACAATAATCCCTGAATAATACTTCCTGAATCTCTTTCAGATGGACAGTTCGTGTATACAATACTTCCTGAATCTCTTTCAGATGGACAGTTCGTGTATACAATACTCCCTGAATCTCTTTCAGATGGACAGTTCATGTATACAATACTTCCTGAATCTCTTTCAGATGGACAGTTCATGTATACAATACTTCCTGAATCTCCTTCAGCCGAAAAGTTCATGTATACAATACTTCCTGAATCTCTTTTAGATGGACAGTTCGTATATACAATACTCCCTGAATCTCTTTCAGATGGACAGTTCATGTATACAATACTTCCTGAATCTCTTTCAGTCGAACAGTTCATGTATACAATACTTCCTGAATCTCCTTCAGATGGACAGTTCATTATGTATACAATACTTCCTGAATCTCCTTCAGATGGACAGTTCATATATACAATACTTCCTGAATCTCCTTCAGATGGAAAGTTCATATATACAATACTTCCTGAATCTCCTTCAGATGGACAGTTCATTATGTATACAATACTTCCTGAACCACCTTCATTAGTCAGTTCGAATTCACCTCTGTACAATACTTCCCGAAAGTGCCTGCTGCACAGTTCCCATGTATACATTACTTACCAATATTTCTGCTGGGCAGTTCCGATGTATACAATACTTACCAATATTTCTGCTCGACGGTTCCTCTATACAATACATCCTAAATCATTTGGACAGTACGCATCTATACAACACTTCCTTAATCTCTTTCAGCTGACCAATTCATATCGTTGAGTACAGGTTATGTTTGCTAATGCTGAACGAACAAAATTGTTTCATTAAAGATGGTATAACCTCTGGATTGCCAGAATATTCTAGCCCCAGTCATGGTCGACGCAGCCTCAAAGAGGCAGAGCACTGTCACACCACTTTAAGAAGTCACATCAGATGAATGTCATATCGCCATATTCCAGGTCCCACTTGCAAAGAACTCGAGTTGCAGGTCATGATATATGAGCACGGTGTCTGTCTACAGAAGATAGCGTCCTCACACGGAATAAGCATCTCCATCACAAACGTCCTCCCCGAAGAATTCCATGTACACAGTATCAGTACATCTGGACTTTTAGAAAGCCCAATGCATGAACAACTATCGGAATGATGAGAATGTCATATCCATTCCGACACAGCGCACGGCAACCTCATTAAAATCGCATAGTTTACTGATATACGAATGTCTATACGTGAAGACCTGACAAGCTGTCCATATCAAAAGTCGCCTTATCTAAATGAAGAATCGGTACGTTCATGAACCAATCTGATATCATTTCTGTGGACCGATTCTGCTTCACTTCCATCTTAAGAAAGAAAAGCACACCAAAACAACAAATATTTCCTCGATTTCCCGCACCATTCACTGGAGATGCCATGGTGCCTCAAAAACAAAGGTTACGTAGAATATTCCCCACATTACAATAGCTTATCCTTATTTGTTTACATTCAGAACTGTTTGATTATAGTCATTTCTTTCAAAATAAAGAAATCATATCAGAGTGAGTTTTTAGATTTAACGCCGCTTTTAGCAATATTCCAGCAATATCACGGCGGGGGACACCAGAAATTTGCTTCACACATTGTACCCATGTGGGGAATCGAACACGGGTCTTCGGCGTGACGAGCGAACGCATTAACCACTAGGTTACCCCACCGTCCCTGGGTAACCCGGAATTTATAAACCTCGAGCGGTGTATCAGAACTTACACGATGTGAAACAAGAAGAAATGTGTGTAGATTGCATAACTTTGCCCCATGGAAGTTCTTGTTGATTTCTAGAATGTGGGGTGGTGGTTAAGGCGATGGTTTGTCATGTCAAAGACCAATGTCCCTTGATTTGCTTTTCGAAAACCAGGGTTTTTTTAACGCTCCAAAACATATTTTTTCTCTTAAAGGAGGCCCTTTTGACCCAAACTACATGTTGTTTTCTCATAAGTTCGAGCATGTGCGTATGTGTGTGCGCGTGCGTTCGAGCGTCCGTGCGTGTACGATTATTTTCAATGTACAACCTCAGGTCAGCCCCCTAACCACTGTATATGGAGAAGTAGGGTAATGTTCCCTTTCACTTTGTTTTGATTAAGCTATGTAACAACCTATTCACTTCCTGAAAAGATATGGTTTCATTATAGATTACAGTTTCACCAAGAGCACCTGTCATATGTCTTCAGTGCCCTGTCGTATGATCAGTGCCACTGTAAAATCACCAGTGCTCCTATCTTACCACAGTTTACTCTCTTACCACCAGTGTGACGTAATACCAGTAGTACCCCTGTCATACCTATAGCGGTACTGTCATACCATCAGCGTCATCTCGCCATTGCCCCAGTCATATCATCATTGCCCCCGTCGTATGATCAGCGCGACAATACCAGTGCCCCTATCATACCAAAGTTTCCCTGTCTTACCACCAGTGCCGCGTAATACCAGCAGTGCCTATGTCATACCTATAGCGGCACTGTCATACCACCAGCGCCCCGTCATATCATCATTGCCCCCGTTGTATCAGGGCGCGGTAACACTACCAGTTCCCCTATCATACCACGGTGACCATCTCTTACCACCAGTGTCGGCAACACCACCAGTGCCCTATCATACCATGAGTGCCCACGTCATACCATCCGCGCCCCTGTCATATCGCCAGTGCCCACGTTGTATGATCAGTGCCGCAGTAACACCACCAGTGCACCACCCTGTCGTACCACCAGTGTGGCGTTATACCAGTAGTACCCCTGCCATACCTATAGTGGTACTGTCATACCATCAGCGGCCCTGTCATATCGTCATTGTCCCCGTCGTATGATCAGCGCGCGGTACATACCTATCATACCATCATACCATAGTTACCCAGTCGTACCACGAGTGTGGCGTAATACCACCAGTGCCCCTGTCATACCAATAGCGTCCCTATCATACCATCAGCGCCCTTGTCATATCGTCATTGCCCCTGTCGTATGATCAGCGCGCGGTGACACTACCAGTGCCCCTTTCATACCACCAGTGCCGCCTTAATACCAGCAGTGCCTCTGTCATACCTACAGAGGCACTGCTATACCACCAGCTCTCCACAAGTCCCGTCCTACCGTTACTGCCCTATATACCATCATGGCTTCTGGCTATTTCCCTGATAGTACATGCATGTGTACACAGTACACCCCACCAGAGTCATTGATTTCTCAGGTGAGAAGACGAGCGTACTGTCTAACAACACGACGTCCTGCCAGACCTCGTGTAAAGAGTGGCAATGTTTGAGTGGCATATCCCACCTTTACAGTAAGAAACGCACAGCAAAGGTATCATCACACTTACCTTAAGTCCGATACACTCGTTACGAAATATCGCCTGAATCACATCACTCGCGGGAGCATCACAGGATCAATGATGACTCGACCAGTTCAAGAACAGGTCAAACGGTTATTCTTCACACAAACACTGATATCGGAAGATGACACAGTATTTCAGTTCCGAAATCGTATCCCAGGCTTCACCACCGCTGCCCAGTGTTTACAGCTCCACGCACGGATCTCTATCGGTCCGCTCCCAGTTGTACGAGTGAGGGTTTTCCATGAGCGGCTCAGGTCATTGCTCCCGCCAGAGTCATCTGAAACACTGCAGGACTGCAGATGACAAGTCGGGCTTTAAAAGACACTTGATAGTGGACAAAATCAATTTCTTTGAATAGCAGACAGCCTATTTATACCAGCTTTATACGTAGATCGGCAGCAACACCTCCTCGGTGCCTGATCTACTGCTGTAGGCGACTGTCCCCGCCGCCAGTGGAACCTGGATTTTGTGAGATCTACGAACTGGCTCACTGCTCGTCTTGATTAATCTCCCCGTGATTGAGTGCGCTGCTCCTTTCTCATGACTTCGAGGACTTAAGAGAAACGGTTTGGCTTTATTCTGAAGATTAGAACCACTTGGGTATTTTCAGGAAGGAAAATGAACCAATAACTGCAACACGACTCTCTTCCGTTGCTACAGTTATACAATATTGACGTCACTCTCGTGGTCTTGATCCTTGAAAGGGTTTAATATTGCATAATATTTGCTGCACATGATGTCGAAGTTGTCACATCGGGAGCGGAAAAAACTCTAGTATCTCTCGTAGATGAGTGTGGTGATAGATGTTCACAAATAGAACCAGACAGTCTGTAGCTCACCTTAGGTTTTTTTTCTATTTTGATTATAAAATTATATAACTTGAAATGCCCATTGTAACAAGTCATGTTTCGTGACAAAAAACACTTGCTGTAGATTTCTCAGGGAGCATTTATAATTACCTTCATATACCGTGATGCAATAAAATTCAAAGGTCATGATGTAAATCCAAGACAGCCTTACATAACATGATGTATGCATATGTATATTTACGAGTATTCAAAAGGTTATAAAAAGCGGGAAAATGACACTCGAAATTAATATACCCTTGTGACTGTCATGCTCATTATTCACTCATATGTTCACCTTTTACTCACTCACTCACTCACTTCACTCACTCACGCACTAACTCACTCACTCATTACGTAAAAGGGTCAGTTTGTCTATGTGGCCCTTTGGCAGAACAACGTGTACCTATTTCTGTTCACGGATCTTAACAGAAGCTGTTATAAATGTAGCGGTTTGTCATTTTCCTTCACTCGGTAGTCAGAAACCTGTCAGCCATGCCGGAATAATTTCAGCAAGATAAGATAACTTTCAAATCTGCATAATCTCTGCCTAAAAACACGGAAGTTAGCTTGTTTATTTGTTATTCAACGCGCGCAGCAATATTACAATTATATGACGTCGGTCCGTAAGTAATCTGGATCATATCTTCCACTGACATCAAGCAACTGGGATACGATGACATGTGTCAACCAAGTCAGCGAGCCTGACCACCCAGTCTCGTTAGTCGCCTCTTACAAGCATGGGTTGCTGAAGACACATTCTATCCCGGATCTTTACTGCTATATTGCTGCGTTAACCAGCCAACAAATTACCAAACGTTGAAAGACGTCCGCCAGGAGCTGGACGAGCCTTACGTTGTACATAAAACTCGTCCACTTAAGTTGGTTGGTTTGTTGTTTAACGCCGCACTCAGCAATATTCCACCTCTATGGCCTCGGTCTATAAATCATCCAGTCTGGACCAGAGAATCCAGTGATCAACAACATGAGCGTCGACATACGCAGTTGGGATACGATGACATGTGTCAACCAAGTCAGCGAGCCTGACCACCCAAGTCGCCTCTTACAGACATGGGCTGCAGAAGACCCATTCTAACCTGGATCTTCACGGGTATATCGTCGCTTTAAACAACAAACAAATGACCAAACATTGAAAGACGTCAGTCAGGAGCTGGACGAGCCTAACGTTGTACATAAAACACGTCCACTTAAGAAGTTATTATGTTCGATACTGACATTACGTCAGCGGTGATCTTTGCAGGATCATTACCAGTTCTCAGGGGAATTCGCTCTGAGAAAATGCCAAAATAATTTGGCCTCGACGCACTTCGGACCGGTACTACAAAGCAATTGTTACTGATTGTCCTATGTGATTAATGACGTATTGAGACGGTTCGGTGTAAGGCATTACAGGCTGTTCATCTAGCGTGTAAACCGCGGGAGCTTTATGAATGTCTTTAGGCAATAAGTGAATCCCAGGAAGGCAATTCGCCACGTATCGATCCTAGGGAACACCCAGCTGTTCTCAATACATTACGAAATAACATTACTGAAGAGGACGTCAGTCTCACCAGGGAGACTTTGTAACTTCAAGAGTCTGCTCCAAAGGTATTAGGGTGAAGAGAGGTAGCCTTGCGGTCAAAGCGTTCGCTCGTCACAGCGAAGACCCGGGTTCGATCCCCTCGAGGGTATCACACGTGAAGTTGATTTTCGGTGTCCCCTGATGTAATCTTGTTAGACTATTGGTAATTGCTGACAAACTCATTCACTCACTCACTCACTCACTCACTCACTCACTCTCTCACTCACTCATTCACTCACTCTCTCTCACTCACTCATTCACTCACTCTCTCACTCACTCACTCCGAGAGGTTTGAGGGATCTTGGGTCTTCTGGGTTTTGTTGTTTTATGCTTAGCTCCTCTCTCAGCAAGGGGTTCGATCGTCACGCTGAAGACCTGTGTTCGATTCCATGATGGGTACAATCACGACCTTTGTAAATAATGGAGTCAGGGTCAAACAAACCCGTGATTGATTTTATCCTCAATATTTGTTACTTTACTTTTTTCAGGGCTGTTTTAACAATAGTCCAGCTACATGCCGGCCTAAGCTCTTTGCAAATACGAAAAGTAAAAAAAAAAATCAATATTAAAAAACTGGCATCCTCCTACCAGATAACACTGTACCTCGACATCCGGTAAAATATTTAACCCATGCTCGATATTGGTCGCACTGACAGGGTTGGCACCGTCTGTTATCGTGGCCCGATTATATGGATTATTACATAATCGCCCTATACCTGGAATAATGCTGACGGTGATGTTCAACATCATTAACTGACACACGTCATTGTTTCAGTGATTTACCGTTTTACATTCAGACGCGACATCATACATTAGGAAATCTAATTAAACAAATCAGAAATAGACAGACCCAGATCTGTCAGACTCTTTCCTTTCTCATCGGCGTTGTCAATTTTTTGTTATGAAGTGAGTGGATGAGTGAGCGAGTGAGTGAGTTCCATTTCAGAAAATTAGAAATCAGGCAGCTCTGACTTAAACGTCGTCTATCTGGAGTGAATGAATGTGTTTTACGCCACCTTTAGCAATACTCCAGCAATATCGCGGCAGGGGACACAAGAAATTGGCTTCACACATTGTACCCATGTGGAAATCGAACCCGGGGTTTCGGCGTGGCGAGCGAACGCTTTAACTACTAGGCTACCCCATCGCCCCTTTGTTATGAAAGGGAATGTCTTAGTAAGAACGCGAAAGAAAAAGCAGCATTACTAGAAAATATGTTATGAAACAAAAACCTTTTTAAATTGTACCTTTTATAGTATCTCGATCGCAAACCATACGATTAGCGAGAAGAAAACGTATGCATCATTTATGAGTAACAAAGGCCAACGCTGCGAGTAAGTAGATTAAGAGTAGGCGAACATATGTAATTTGCAAAGAACAAATTTACCTACCTGTGTTCATCAGAAGGTCAAGGTCGCGGCATGCGTTCAATCCTAGAGTAATCTACCGCCATTTCTTTGTTTCTTCAACGAAATCTGTTCCGATTCAACCAAGCTACCTGCAACAAATAGTTCAGATGTCTCTATTACCTTAAAGGCCAGAAAAGGTCGAGTAAATTTAATATTCAGTTTGGTTCAGTGGAATCGAACACAGCCAAGTTTCTCGCCACAACTGTGAATCGCCAGACGCTGCCTTCCAAGCACCGAGGACTTTGTAAGGTCTGAAAGAAACACGCCCGTTTGGTTTGTTATGTAAGGACGCGATTTGTCACCTTTCTGTTCGTAACGTAGCGATGTCTGATACAGAAACATGAGTAATGAGTATATCTGCATTACGTAAAGTATTGTAAATGGGTTTGGTTAAACGCCGACGGGAACAGTATTTCCGTTTCACGACTTTTAGCGTCACGTGTTGAGAAAGCACGAGTGATGTAGGTCTTGGACCATACCACTTTGGGGAAACTAGTGATCTGGGGTTGCTGCTGCCAAAATTAGAAAATTATAAAAATAGTGAGTTAGTATGGTTTTATGTCGCTTTTAACAATATTCCAGCAATTTCACGGAGGGGGACACAAGAGATTTGCTTCACATTGTACCCATGTGGGGAATCGAACCCGGGTCTTCAGTGTGACGATCGGACACTTTAGCCATTATATGTAGAACCAAAAGGCTTTCTGAAGCAACAATGGGATATCCTTGCAAATATACATGTATATGAGTTCCAGTGAAAAGACCAGTAGGATATCATTTTTTAATATTTAAAGCAACAAATACAAAAAACCCACTGATTTATATGAAATAAGGTGAAAATAATGGATGTAACCGCATGCACGAATTTAGCTTCATCAGTGTCAACCATGATCAGAAGAACATAATTAAGAGCCTGGCAAAGGTCAGTGACACGATTATAGCGGCACAGAGTGGCGTACGTTTTAAGTAGTCTGTCACAAGAAAGAAAAATGCCATCTTTGAAATGCTGTAGATCCTTGCCCCGACAGCCGAAGCAATAACTGTCACCAGACAATTCTTAATTACCACAGTAGTCAATTTGGACTACCGCTCGTGGACAGTGGGAAACTGTTGGAACCTGTTGGAACCTGTGTTGCTATTAGCTTTTGTATTAAAAGATGTAGTATGGTGTTGTGCTTTTTCTAATTCTGAAAAAAACAGCGACTCAACAGTAACCGGAATTTTGAATGCGATTCAGGGACGGTGGGTAGCGTAGTGGTTAAAGCGTTCTCTCGTCACGCTGAAGACCCGGGTTTGATTCCCCACATAGGTACAATATGTGAAGCCCATTTCTGGTGTCCTCCGCCGTGATATTGCTGAAATATTGTCAAAAGCGGCCTAAAAATAAACTCACTCACTATGAATGCGTTTGTTTCAACGTAGCACTTGGAGATACATTTATATTTAAGGACAAAATATTCATTTGTGCACGAAAGGCAAGATAGTTTTTCACCTTGCAGCAATCTGGGTTTTTTTCTGTTTTTTGTTATAAATATTTTTTTGTCATTTGTTTGTTGTTTAAAGCCGCACGCAGCAATATTCCAGCTATGGGTCGGCAAATAATCGAGTCTGGACCAGACAATCCAGTGATCAACAGCATGAGCATTGACCTCCGCAACTGGGATACGATGACATGTGTCAATCATGTCAGCAAGCCTGACCACCCGATCCCGTAAAACACCTCTTACAACAAGCATGAGTTGCTGAAGATCAATTCAGCCCGGATCTTTACGGGTTCAGTCGAGTGTATTGTACTTCCATTCCATGAGAATAAATACCCCAATACCTTTACCCACCACAGCGTGACGTCTCCTCTCGTGACGTCACCATCTCTCCAATCTTTGACTCACCACAGAATCTCTCTCGCTCATGAGAGTATTTTTGACTGGATGGCTAATAATAGTGTTGTGGCATTCGATTCTGGCTCGAGGTGAGTGAGTATTGTGTTATGTCGCTTTTAGCAATATTCCAGCAAAATCATGGTTTGGACACCAAAAATGGACTTCACTGATGTGGAGAATCGAACCCGGGTCTGGAGCGTGACGAGCGAACTCTTCAACCACTAGGCTACCCACCGCCCCCAAGCTCGAAACGAAGATTATAGTGAATTTGTCCGGAGGATTTACTAAAATATAATGGAAGCAAAACACACAGTATAATACAGGCTGCTATTCCTATAGACATTCCCCCTTTCCACATGAATACAAAACACTCTTATGGTACTACTGTGTCAGCAATTACGTCCTAATCAAAGAAAGCCATTTATAATTATTTTCCAACAAACATAAATCGATAAAATCAATACCTGCATCAACCAATCCATCATGAATATTGCTTATTCAGAGTAATGAATAGCCAGACGGGTGACATTAGACAAGCCGTTGTGATTGGCTACTTTACAGTATAATTCTATCTTAACACCTTGGAGTAGCGAATAACCATTGATTATTAGAGTCATGTGTTTCCGTAATATAAATATCATACATTCGGAAAAAATACACTTCATGGGAATAATAGGCAGGTTGTATTCTTTCTTTAAGCTTTTTCAGGTGCGGAGACAGACGAGGATAAAAACAGCTTAATCATACAATGTATTCTTTAAGTAATCGACGTTTAAATCGTGATTTGATTCAATAAAGCAACTTTAGAAAGCACGTATGAAAACTGTTAGTGAATCGACCAGTTGAATATTGTGCCGAATATTGGCGCGCACACGCATGTACACACACACACACACACACACACACACACACACACACACACACACACACACACACACACACACACACACACACACACACACACACACACACACACACACACACCGTCTTAATGTATTTGGACCTTCTTTCAAGAATTCACTGAGAAAGTAGAAATATACTGACATGTAGAGAGCTTTATGGAGATTGTTTTTATTGTGGGTGAGTGAGTTTGGTTTTACGCCGATTTTAGCAATATTCCAGCAATATCACGGAGAGGAACACCAGAAATGGGCTTCACACAACGTACTCATGAGGGGAATCAAACGCTTTGACGGCTACCCCACCCTCCCTTATTCATAGTATACTCAGCAGCAAAAAAAACGTCAGTGCGAATTCAAAATTAGATAGGCACTGTAATCAAATCATTACAGAAATTGACATAATAAGCGGATCAAAACCATTTTTTATGTACAATATCTTGACACATCAATGAATAACACAGCACAATTTCAAGACATTACGTGAACGTTTGCAGTCCATTCAGACTCTTGACTTCAGTATCTAGTGTGACCACCACGAACGGCAATAACTGCAGCACAGCGTCTACGCATGGAGTGCACCAATCGTTTGATGAAGGCCACTGACACCTTGAACCACACTCTGAGGAGGGCCTGGCGCAATAAATCGGCTGTGTTCGGCCTTGGTATGGCATTATTCAGTCTCCTCTGAATTTCATACCAAAGATGTTCAATTGGGTTTAAATCAGGACTAAGGGCTGGCCACTGCATAATGTTGACACTGTTCTGCTGTAGGAAGTCCCATGTAGCTCTGGCAGCATGGGCCCGGGCGTTATCATGCTGGAAAATGTTGTTCCGGTGACGTGCGAAATGTGGTATGACGTTGGGTCTGAGAGCTTGGTCGATGTAGCGCACCGCTGTGATGCCGCCTCCTCTCCCTGGACCAAGGTTCTGGAACACCACAGGACCCACTCTCTGGTTCAGGCCTATTCCACCCCATACCATGATGCTTGCACCTCCCCATGAGTCTCTTTCCATAACACAATGTTCAGAGTAACGCTGGCCACGTCGTCGCCATACTCTTGTTCTGCCATCTTCAGTTGATACGCAGTACCGACTCTCATCTGTGAAGAGAACAGTTCTCCATTACCTGCATCGCCATTTTGGTGTTGTAGGGCAAACTGTAGATGTTCACGCCCATGACGAGGGGTGAGGATAGGTCCACAGTAACGTCTACGGCAATGGAGGTTCCCGCTGTTAAGACGTCGGCATACTGTATCAGTACTGATTGGTCTTCCGTGTGTTCCCCCTGTCTGGCGTGCTGTTTCGGACGCCTGCATGAAGGGATTCTGTAAATGCTGTCGCACAACATGGCGGTCTTGTCGTCTTGTGGTCACCCTTGGTCTGCCAGTACAGGGGCGATCATTTGTGGTGTTGGTGGCCCAGAAACGCTGCTGCAGCCTGTAGATGGTCCGAACGTTGACCTGGAAGTGATTGGCAGCGGCTTGTGCAGTGTGGCCAGCTTTAAGTCTTCTTAGCGCCTGGTTCCTCTGAGCTGTCGTGAGAAGGGGCATCCTGCTAACATTGTAATGTGAATGTTTCAACCAGGTCTGGGTGTGCATTTCATAGGGCTGGTCCTTGTGAACAGCACGAGCAGCATGAGTTGCATGGGTTCCATTCTGAGTTTGGGAAGGAATGTCTTTGCTCAGGTAAAGTTGGAGATGTTGTCAAAAATATACAATCAAAACATTAAATGAGTTTACAGTTATCCGTTTCTGCAAAGGAAAATTCCAAACTGACGTTTCTTTTGCTGCTTAGTATATTTCCTTGGTGACCACATTTGCAAAAAAACTGAAGACATCAAAGCTTTAAACTTGTGAGTATTTTGATTGTAAAGGAAATACCGTTCAGTAAATACATTTATCTTGTATACAAGACATAAAAAGTTCGCTTCCCTTTTCCAGATTCATACCAGATGAGTATAAGAACACCTTCATTACAAAGTTCAAGAAAATAGTCCCTGTGAGTGAACCTGTCCTTTCGCATCAGTGTACACAGAGTAGAAGGTTAACAAGATTTAGGTTAATCTTGTGTGACCTTGACCTTAGTCTTGTTAATTTACGACATTATTCCTTGTAATTACCAGTGAAGCCCTGAATCCTGAATACACCTTCCCCGTAATGTCATTATTCACATGAGGTGCCCTAGAGCGAGGGCTTGATGACGAGCAACAGTGGTCGGCTGGTCCGGCTTATTAACAATTAACATATTCATGGCATCAATACAACCAACATTTAGCATCTGTTTAAGTGATTTCAACATTAACTGAAGATAATTACTCATGTTCAAATGTTCTCTTTAGTGAGTAACACTTTTAGAGTGTCTCAAAGATCATGCCTCAGAAGTTTCGTCTGATATAAGCAATAGATCTGAACCACCTCGAGCTGTTACAGTGATATTTGAATAGAAGCCATACTAGAACAGTCTACCTTTGAAATTTAGAAGTAATTTAATTCTATTTTTCCACGCTTTCTTGTCGAAAGTGGCCGATGGAACAAAACTGCTTTAATGGATAGATCATGTGTATTGCCATAACCAAGACTGTTCATGACTGATTTCAAGCTCCTCACAACGATAGCCCGCCGTGGAGCTTTCTCTACTACGCTGTCATTTGTCACAGATCTCCACTAGAGTGTGGAGATCTGGAGTGGCCAAAGCGCCCTTCTCATACCGTGACCTTTCCCAATACGAAGTGTTCACCACTCTACGTTCGTAGTGTATGTACCAAATATATACATAATTGTACATTTAGACACGTTGTGTACGCAACCTTTGAAGGATACATAATTGTACATTCAGAAACGTAGTATACTCATCTTTTGAAGGATAAAATTTAGAAACGTCCTGTACGCACTCTTTCAAGGATAAATAATTGTACATCTAGACACGTTGTGTAGGTAACCTTTCAAAGATGCAAAATTGTACATTCAGAAACGTAGTATACTCATTTTTGAAGGATACGTAATTGTACATTTAGAAACGTTGTGTAGGTAACCTTTCAAAGAGGCAAAATTGTACATTCAGAAACGTAGTATACTCATCTTTTGAAGGATACATAATTGTACATTTAGAAACGTTGTTTAGGTAACCTTTCAAAGAGGCAAAATTGTACATTCAGAAACGTAGTATACTCATCTTTTGAAGGATACATAATTGTACATTTAGACACGTTGTTTAGGTTAACCTTTCAAAGATGCAAAATTGTACATTCAGAAACGTAGTATACTCATCCTTTGAAGGATACGTAATTGTACATTATAAACGTTGTGTACGTACTCTTTCAAGGATAAATAATTGTTAATTCAGAAATGTGTACGCGCCCTTTCAGGGATAAATAATTGTACGTTCTGGAACATAGTGCATTCATCCTATGAAGAATACACAATTGGCCACGGAGAAAGGAAGTGCTCAGACTCCATGAAGAGTACACCACTGTATACACCACGGAGACACGTGATATGGCGAGCCTGGTGTGATGCCGAGAGGACAGACTGTCACGTACCGCTAGCTTAAGTGATCCACGATGCTCTGCCTCGCACTTGTAGGACGTGATCGATGACCAGTCCAGTCACTCTTGTCCATGAATGCTTCTTCCCTGACAATCACTGTCAGCCAAGGCTTGACCAACTGTGTAAGAATGCTTTGAGAGCAATCTATATATCCATTAGCTACCTATATACACGGATGATCTGTGTGCGTTGAACAAAGGCATAGCTATCCTTTCATAACAAAGGTTAACTTCTCTTTACTATGAGCATAGCGTACTACATAACTTATTGTAGTAAATACAGTATCTCCCAGATTACACACTGGATTTGAACCAAATACACAACCACGCACCATTTGTCTTCAGGCATCAAAGTGACTTTGTCTTCTCTGTTGATGAACGTTGACAGGGACGTCTCCGACGTGTCCGTCTAACAACATCCATAGGAAAAGGGTGTTCACGTCAGGGAATGGTGTTTCTCCAAGTTGTCACTGTTAATAAGCAGGAAGCATCATTCAGAAAGGGTAAGTCTCGAAGATTATACAACACCAGGGTGACCTTCAGCTTCCACCTCCGTGGAAAATGTTTACCAGCTATATGACACGATTATGGAAGATCGACGATACACCACACGTCACAGTATGGTACAGTCGAAACCAAATTACTCGAACTCGGTTGAGACGAATTCTCGGTTGTGTCGAACTCATCTCACGGTCCCTGCTGATTTCCTTAGATTCATAATTATTTTGACCCTGATGACTTTAATGAGAGAGTTGAGAACATTCTGCTGAATGAACAGGGCATGAAAGAAATCTCAGCTCGCCTGGTTCAAATCAGAAACGCTCCAGATTCACAATCTTTGATAAGAATTTTCGTTGAGTTGAAGCAGATTTTGTTGTGCTATCTATAACCATGAGTGAGTCTCATCAACAGGAGATTTACCAAGAGTAAAAGCAGTGGAAACAACTAACACTTCCTCCACTAAAGAGTTGCTTTATAAGATGACCAGGAGATAGCTTCGGTGTTCTGGAAATAACACTGGTGGATTTCATAGTGACGCACCAAAAGGGCTTTAACAATGTACCCGTGAAGATCTGGGTTAGAATTGGTCTTCAGTAATCCATGCCTGTCGTAAGAGGCGACTAACGGGGTCGGGTGGTCAGGTTCGCTGACTTGGTTGACACACGTCATCGTATCCCAATTGCGTAGATTAATGCTCATGCTGTTGGTCACTGGATTGTCTGGTCCAGACTCGATTATTTACAGACCGACGCCATATAGCTGGAATACTGCTGAGTGCGGCGTTAAACAAGAATCCAAACCAAAACTCTTTAACAATGCAGCTGTGCAATTGCCACGATGTCAACAATGCATGTCTGGCTTTTTACGCCACAGAACATCGGAGGTAGCCCCCAGCTTTGGCACCGTCAGATGTTTATGTCATTTCTGCCTTGAGGAATGTTCGGCATCATAAGAGAAAGCCTCACACCATTTTGATCAAGGAACTCCAGCATCATTGGCAGAGGTGCGTGGACCTCAGAGAGGAATATGTTGGAAATAATTCCACCAAACTCCCACTGAGGTAAGCTCAGAATATTTCTGTCACTTCTGAATATCTACTTATTCAAGCGCGTAAAGGTCACGATTTCAGCTATATCATAGGCATATGGTTTATGAATCAATATCACACCGAGATAACACACCCGGCGCCCGTATCCTTCCAGTCAGCGGCACCCGTCATAAACACGTCCGAACAAACACGGGAACTTGTGATATAAGTCATAACAGGCAATGGCACCAGACACCATTTTGTCACTGATAGGTCAAGCATTTAAACATCACACGATTTTTACAGACAAGTGAATATATGAATGCATCAGAAAGTTCATGAAACAGGAAATTGAATTTACTGACAGAATCAGCCACAATTAACATTATTTGGCACCAGGTATCAAAGTGAATCTCTTCTGTACAGTCTTGGAATCCACCATAGAAAAATGAGATGATGGAGTCGTCATCTTTTGACCATAAGTCAGCAAAGCATTTGACATCCATCAGGTCAAATACTTTTTCATACAGTTCGTCTCTCTCTTACATGTTCTTGGAACATGATATGAAAACATGGTTCACAAGGTCATGAACAACTGTACCACATGCACATTCTCTCGATTCTAGGGGTCTACATGCAATCTGGCCAATTTTAGATATGGCATTAAATTTCAGGGGAAGTCTCTTGCACAGTAGTCTATTAGTGTTCTCATGTCGTACAGTCATGTATCTGGATAGATCTAATCTGCTGGCTATTCCGTGCATTCAAGTAGATATGTCGAGGCTTCTAACTCTATCTGTGACCAGACGGTTCTACTGAGGCTTGCTGAGAGGATTACAAGTATAGAAGTAGTCCCTGACCTCCGTTTCAAGACTGTATTTTTGTACAAGTATGAACGTGTTGAAAGCGGGTGAGCAGAAGCATCGTTTATCGTTGTTAAGGTCACATTTATACTGACCAAATCGACCAATGAAGACACAATCTATCTATCTATCTATCTATCTATCTATCTATCTATCTATCTATCTATCTATCTATCTATCTATCTATGTCTTGAATGTTGTAACCTTGATCGAACAACTTCTTAGTGAGGGACCGTTCATAATATATTGATTGATTGATTGATTGATTGATCGATCGATTAATTGATTGATTGACTGATTGTTGTTTAAAGCCGCACTTTGCGATATTCCAGCTGCATGGCGGCGGTCTTTAAATAATGCAGTGATCCACAGCATGAGCAACGATCAACACAATTTGGATACGATGAAATGTGTGTCAACCAAGTCAGCGAGCCTGACCACCCGATCATATGACAAGCATGGATTACTGGAGACCAATTCTAACCCGATTCTTCACTGCTCGTTCAAAATATATGGCTAGAGGGGTGATGATGATTGTTATGAGGCATGTACAATGTGAATGACTCCCCTAGCCAAAGTTGTGCACAAAGTAAGTGACACCCCACCCCCACCCCACCCCACCCCGAAAATCATTGACACTCTCCCTAGTACAAAATTGATGCCCCCCACATGCCACCCCCTTTCCTCCCCAGAACGAAGTGGGGGAACGGTCCCTAACAGTCGTGTGTGTCCCACTCATGTTAACTATGATTCACAAAGTAAACCACTACACCACACAGCATACGACAACACATGTGTGCTACATTATATGTACCGATAAAAGTAAGAGGTGATATATGAAAGTGTATGACAACAGCGTCATATCAAATCTTTGACTATCAAGCTGGTTTGAATTATAATTCTTTCGCCAAACTATGGAGCACTCGTTGCTGAGGATGCGAATTGGTCTTCTGTCAACACAAAAGAATGTGTAAAAACCATGTGACACGCTTATTCTAGACGAGAAAAGTTATAATTCAAGGTCTAAAACTACTACTGCTTCCCACAGCCACGCTGATTCCTCAACTAATTTTGTTAGTTCGCTATCTTCTCGCCTGTGAGCTAAATTCACTCTCGTTCTGACGAGAATATCAGAAGCACAAACTACGCCACGACGTCATGCAGTTCATTCAGTAATAAGTGATTATAGCAAAATTTCTACAAGAATAGAGCATCGGTCAAAAGAAAACACACAGCGTCGCTTCTCTGACGTCAAGACACGGTGGGACTGCTGGGGCTTTCAGTCGCCGTCAGCGTGCCAGGGAAATGCGTGGTAGTGCCGTCACGGTGTCTTCTCATCCGAGTACCAGCTGGATGATTAATCTGTTGTGGCCTTTGAGTTAAGCTCCCACTCGGTGCTCACACAACACCTATCATTTGATCATCAAACATAATCTCCTTCTCGAATCAGAGTCTCCTACACCTGGTGTAGGTCTCATGGTCAGTGTATCTATTGATGGCGTCATTTCGCCGAAGGTGCCAAAGTACTGCATTAAGCGCCTACCAGTTTCGGTAATTGTACAACTGAAACGTATCTTCGACCGATAAAGATGCTTTCGAAATGTTGCAATGAATAAATAAAAGACAATAAGTGAGTGAGTGAGTGAGTTTAGTCTTACGCCGGACTCAGCAATATTCCAGCTATATGGCGCCGGTCTGTAAATTGTCGAGTCTGGACCAGACAACCCAGTGATAAACAGCATGAGCATTGATCTACTCGATTTGGATACAATGAGATGCGTCAACCAAGTCAGTGAGCCTTACCACCCGATCCCGTTAGTCGCCTCTTACGACAAGCATGGGTCAAGATCAATCAATGAATCAATGCACAAATCAATGAAGATCAATTCTAACCTGGATCTTCACGGGTAAAAAAGAAAATAACATAACATTTACGTTCTCGAAGGTACTGCTGCTTTCAGGGTCGGAGCAATTGTTTATCAGGGGAAGTACAATTGAACCTATTTAAATGCACTGATGTTTGTCTCAAATTGTCTGTTAACACATATTGTGTTATGTTTGTCAGTCAAACAGTGGAAGAAATAGTTCCATTTCATACATGGCATTAGTAAATACCACTTCGAATAAGACGCCAAACACTCAATTCTGAATTTGACATACGTCATAGAATATTCAGCCTTGCATCTCACATGCAGCTTAATGCATTCAATCCTAATCTCACGTACGGCATCAATCACTAGACTCTATATTTCACGTTTGACATCAAGCACTAAACTCTGCCTATAACGTAGGGGATCAAGCACTTAACTCTGCCTATAACGTCTGGCATCAAGCACTAAACTCTGCCTATAACGTCTGGCATCAAGCACTAAACTCTGCCTATAACGTAGGGGATCAAGCACTTAACTCTGCCTATAACGTAGGGGATCAAGCACTTAACTCTGCCTATAACGTAGGGGATCAAGCACTTAACTCTGCCTATAACGTAGGGGATCAAGCACTAAACTCTGCCTATAACGTAGGGGATCAAGCACTAAACTCTGCCTATAACGTCTGGCATCAAGCACTAAACTCTGCCTATAACGTAGGGGATCAAGCACTAAACTCTGCCTATAACGTCTGGCATCAAGCACTAATTTCTACCTATAACGTAGGGGATCAAGCACTAATCTCTTCCTATAACGTCTGGCATCAAGCAATAATCTCTACATATAACGTCTGGCATCAAGCACTAATCTCTACCTATAACGTCAGGCATCAAGCACTAATCTCTACATATAACGTCTGGCATCAAGCACTAATCTCTACATATAACGACTGGCATCAAGCACTAATATCTACATATAACGTCTGGCATCAAGCACTAATATCTACTTATAACGTCTGGCATCAAGCACTAATCTCTACATATAACGTCTGGCATCAAGCACTAATCTCTACATATAACGTCTGGCATCAAGCACTAATCTCTACATATAACGTCTGGCATCAAGCACTAATCTCTACATATAACGTCTGGCATCAAGCACTAATATCTACATATAACGTCTGGCATCAAGCACTAATCTCTACCTATAACGTCTGGCATCAAGCACTAATCTCTACATATAACGTCTGGCATCAAGCACTAATATCTACATATAACGTCTGGCATCAGTCACTAATCTCTACTTATAACGTAGGGCATCAAGCACTAATCTCTACCTATAACGTAGGGCATCAAGCACTTAACTCTGCCCATAACGTCTGGCAACAACCACTAAACTCTGCCTATAATATACGGCATCAAGCACTAAATTCAACATTTCACGGAATCATACACTAGATCTGCATGTGACATTTCTAAGGGCACCAAACCTTCAATTCTGCAAATTACATGTACATACGATATCGACGCCCAATTCTGCCTCTCAGGGCATGAAACACTAGATTCTGCATGTATCACATACGACATAAAAAACTCAATTTTGCATAATATCTCACATTCGACATCAAACGCTCCGCATATATCACAAACAGCATCAAAAACTTAATTCTGTATCTCGCATACAACATCAAACACTCAATTCTGCATCTCACATACAGCATCACACACTCAATTCTGCATCTCACGTACGGCATCACACACTCAATTCTGCATCTCACATACGGCATCACACACTCAATTCTGCATCTCACATACGGCATCACACACTCAATTCGGCATCACACTCAATTCTGCATCTCACATACGGCATCACACATCTCAATCACACATTCTGCATCTCACATACGGCATCACACACTCAATTCTGCATCTCACATACGGCATCACACACTCAATTCTGCATCTCACATACGGCATCACACACTCAATTCTGCATCTCACATACGGCATCACACATTCAATTCTGCATCACATACGGCATCACACACTCACTGCATACGGCATCACACACTCAATTCTGCATCTCACATACGGCATCACACACTCAATTCTGCATCTCACATACGGCATCACACACTCAATTCTGCATCTCACATACGGCATCACACATTCAATTCTGCATCTCACATACGGCATCACACACTCAATTCTGCATCTCACGGCATCACACATTCAATTCTGCATCTCACATACAGCATCAAAACTCAATTCATCTCACATCATTCTGCATCACACACTCAATTCTGCATCTCACACTCATATCTCAATACAGCTTCAATTCACTCATCTCTCACATACGGCATCACACACTCAATTCTGCATCTCACATACGGCATCACACACTCAATTCTGCATCTCACATACGGCATCACACACTGGATTCTGCATCTCACATACGGCATCACACACTCAATTCTGCATCTCACATACAGCCTCACACACTCCATTCTGCATCTCACATACGGCATCACACATTCAATTCTGCATCTCACATACGGCATCAAAAACTTAATTCTGCGTCTCATATAGAGCATCACACACTCAATTCTGCAGTTCAAGTATGACATGAACCATTCAGCATATTAAATACTCATTTCTGCATCTCAAGAACCGATTCAAAGATTCCATTTTGTATTTTGCATACGGCGTCAAACACTCATCTCAACATCTCACATACGCATAAAGCATTGGATTCTGTGTAGCGCCGCAAAGTCGTGAACGGCAATGGAAAAGGGCCGACAATGACTGGAACGAGTACAATTAATCAATAAGTTATCAATCAATCGGTGCTTAATTAAACTAAGTGAACGACTCCGACTGCCAGGACAGTAGGATAGGTCGTTTATGACGCTGATCCCAGTATCTTAAACGTGCACACTTCTGATTCCTCGCCCGGCTTAGAACACATCTATAATGAAACAATTAATTCTCAACGGCCCCCTAATGCTCTGAAATATGGGTTATACGGTGATATTTCACAGCATACGGGTTTCCTCCATAGAACAAACTTTCAACACCAATACTTTTTCTGTCAATAATTCGTTTGCTAATTATGAAACTTGAATCCAATCAATTTCTCTTGAAGTATCATTTTCCTCTAAATATGTCTGTGGGCATTTTACAGAGATTTGTTACTATCTACCTGATGCCCTATTCAATCTATAATTGCGAACACGATATCCCCAGTTAACATATGATTACTGCACGTAGAAAAACATGTATACTTTAGTTACAGACAGCCGTCAAAGTCGACCAGTAGTCTAGTAAAGGCTGACGCTGATACTTATTGGTCCCGTGAACATCCGGGTTCGAACTGGTCTTCAGTAATCCATGCGTGTCATAAGAGGCGACTAACGGGATCGGGTGTCAGGCTCGTCGACTTTGTTCACACATGTCATCGTATCCCAGTTGCGTAGATCGATGCTCATGCTGTTGGTCACTGGATTATTTACATTTACTAAACTCACTCACTTTAACGATTCTCAAAGCAAACTGATCAGTTTAATTCGCGTGTACGTTCTTCTGTTGACATGCGTAACGACAGAGAACTTGTCGTAAATACTATCTCCTAAAGTCCCCTGCGCAACGCTTATGACATATACAGCGACCAGAAGATTGTCGTAAAATAGTCTCTCCTAAAATCTCCCGCACATCGCTTGTGACAAAAACAGCGACAAGAAGACTGTCGTAAAATACTTTCACCTAAAATCCATTGCACCTCGCTTGTGACTATACAGCGACAAGACGAGTGTAGTGAAATACTCTCTCCTTGATCCCCTGCACATCGCTTATGACGAAACAGCGACGAGAGGATTGTCGTAAAATAGTCTCTCCTAAACTCCGCCGCACATCGCTTATTACATGTACAGCGACAAGAAGATTGTAAAATACTCTTTCCTAAAATCCCCTGCACATGGCTTATGATATATACAGCGACAACAAGATTATCGTAAAATCCTTTTTTTCACTATTGACATATGTTACGACAAACAGATTGTGGTAAAATCCAATACACCCCGCTGTTGACAAACATAACATGTTCATTACTACGACTTCACAAATTCAATGGGGTGATTTTCCTAGGACATTTTTTGTTGAAACAATTATATTATATCATGCACGTCAATCGATAGTGATAAAGCAACGCCAATAGTAATACATTGTGTTAATACACTTATATAGTCTACCATACTTTTACCGACCAGCCAGCCGCAGTGTATGGGGTTTTTTTCAAGTCTATGGCGGGTTAGGCTGCAATGACATCTAGTGAGCATTAGGGAAAGACAGAAAGAACAAATATGATTCTGCTACAGCGTGTCTTAAATAAGAACAGAAATAGTCCAAAAATGAAAAACAAACCTGCTAACGAGGTTCAATGCATTAAACTAGGATGGTGCGTAAATTGGATACAGTGATAAACTATACAAACGTCACTTGGATACAGTGATAAACTATACAAACGTCACTTGGATACAGTGATAAACTATACAAACGTCACTTGGATACAGTGATAAAGTATACAAACGTCACTTGGATACAGTGATAAACTATACAAACGTATACAAACGTCACTTGGATACAGTGATAAACTATACAAACGTCACTTGGATACAGTGATAAACTATACAAACGTCACTTGGATACAGTGATAAACTATACAAACGTCACTTGGATACAGTGATAAACTATACAAACGTCACTTCATAAAGCAGCGATAAAAGTGCCGATATTCTATGAATGCACCTTACGATGTTTATAGTATCAGATAGTAGAAGGGAAAGGGGCTGACAACATGGTTGTAAGTAATAGTTATATTGTATCAAATATGTTTTACATTTTCTGCTATATCTTCGTGTTAGTTTTTAAAGTTGGAACTATTTTCCATCCTGTATGCAATAACAGATATACCACCTGCTGGACGGTGTAAATTGAAAGAATGAAGGATTTGCAAATGCTACACCTTCCCGTAAGTCGAACTTAAAGCCTGACTGATGCCTCCAATAAAATAACAATTTTCCTGCTCTTCAGAGCTTACAAAGTGTGCTCTAGTTGTATTTCAAACGCGAATTTGATATCAGCAGCTGCAGATTTTAAAGATGGCGTGATGTCGAACTACCGGGTTAACATGAAAGATCTCTTATCATCGCATTCCAATTGTGTAGATCGATGCTCATGCTGTTGATCACTGGATTGTCTGGTCCACACTCGATTTTTACAGACCGCCGCCATATAGCTGGAATATTGCTGAGTGCGGCGTTAAACAACAAACGATCAAAGCTTTTCATTTAAATCGATTATCCCGGCAGAATTTCTGCAGCATCACCTCGCGTACCACCATTCTTATTTCAAAGCCGGTTATCATGCATGCATGCAATTATATACTTACACATTTGAGGTCATTCCATGTTGAAAACGTTTCATATCCCAGGGCTGGTTTCACAAAGCAGTCTTAGCACCAAAACTATCGTTAGTCTATAAACACGGCACGGAGTTTTAAGGCAGTCGTAGAGCTTTGGTAGTTCTGTGAAACGGGCCAACCTGGCCTCAAGGAATTCGATGTAGAGGTCATTTAATTATTGCATAGTTAAAAATTATATGCTCACGAGTGGCGAAATTAAACAGTGTATGTGAGAACTATCTTTAAACGGCATATTTATTATGTTTCATTTGTTTAATTTAGTCATATTATAACGTACTTCTCAGGCTAAGTGCTCCGAAACGCGAAACCCTTATAAGCGCAAACCACTAAAAAATAAAGGTTCACATACTAGTACAAGATGGAAAATAGTTCAAACATCAAAAACTAACACTATAATAAAAAAGAAAAGTAAATCATATTTAATACTATAGAGCTAAAGAATCACATATTTCATACCTTTCAGCAAGATATAGAATGCATATAAATCAAACAAATTACAAAATACGGCAGTTGTTAGCGCGTATGAATACTTGCATCGAAATTCGACCGCCGCCATTTTCTCCGTCATGGGCCTCTTCCTGCCTTGATCAGGTAATGCCGTGTCGAAGATCCTGACCTTTAGCCAGACGAAGTGGCCTTGAACAATATGTGATATCGCGACTGACTCGTATCCCTTATTAGTGACTCAGCGACGATAGGGGATATATTTCACCGATATATTTGATTATCTTACAGCCAGTAAAATAACAAACACCAGTATCTAGAAATATCAGAAAACGGGCCACGCTGAAGAACATGCTGGCAACTGTATCTAATAAGCGTTGTTACAAAGCGAGGCTCGTAAATGGGTTTCGAAGCTGGCAATCTTTTGAAATATTCACGTTCGAACGCTTTTTCTCGCTATTTAACCTTTCAGTCTTTCTGTCCTCGTCGAACAAAATATATTTCGCTTAAATATTGCATTCATGACATATTTTTACAAAAACAACCGAAGCAATTATCGATTCAGTAGATGTTTTAGAAACAAGGAGGTTTCATGGGCACCAAGCACGTAATTGCACAATTCTCTCTGACATCCGGGTTAGACAAGGTGCACAGCAGTCTATTGCTGGTCGCAAGAAGCGACTAAATGGATTGGGTGGTCATTCTCGGTAACCTGATTGATTGCACGCCATCATACCACGACGTGTGGGTTCAAGTGAGTGAGTGAGTTTGGTTTTACGCCGATTTTAGCAATATTCCAACAATATCACGGAGAGGGACACCAGAAATGGTTTTACGCCGATTTTAGCAATATTCCAACAATATCACGGAGAGGAACACCAGAAATGGACTTCAAACATTGTACCCATGTGAGGAATCGAACCAAGGTCTTCGGCGTGACGAGCGAACGCTTTAACTACTAGGCTACACCACCGCTCCTCATGTATAGTATGACCAGAAATTATTGAGAATTTTAGGAATATGTTTAATTGGATTTCTAGTATAAACAACCTTCACCAGCTTTCAAGTGCTTGGTTTCATTCAAGAGAGAACTCCGTTAATCCCTTTTCATTAGTTTTTTGTGAAGAGTTATCCCCTTTGTTTACTTGCTAGCAGACGACATTTTCAGTGATCCTCAGTATGGACGATTTAGAGAAGGGAAGTTGATTTTAGAGTATTATAACAAGGACATCAGATCAGCTAAAGTGATTTCAAGTAGAACAGGCATCCCTTTGCCACTGTTTATCGTGTTTTGAAAAATATTGTAAATGGATATAGCATTGAGCACCAGGGAGGCGCAGGTAGACCAAGAAAATTGACTGTCGGCTTAGTATTCTTGTTTCTAAAACAAAAGAAGGAGTTTAGAAAACTTAAGGCTGGATATGATTGATAGAGGAACTGTGGCTGTCTGAAAGGAGACAATTAGAACTGAGCTGCATGCAATGGGTTGGCAGAAAAGTTGAGGAATTCCATCACCGATCATGAAACCTGAACGAAAGGAGCAAAGGTTGAACTGGTGCTTACAGCATAGAAATTTTAACTGGGACAATGTGATTTTCTCAGATGAAAGTTCTGTGTGTCTGTTTCCTAATACACTGAAATTCTGGACCAAACAAACTGAAAAAACCTTTGTATCAGCGCCCCAAGTACAGTCCGAAATTTAACGTGTTGGGTGGCATATCTGTGTTAGGGGCAACGCCCCTCTGTGTATTTGAAGGGAATATGAACAGTGAGCAGTACACAGATATTTTCGAGGGACATTTACTTCCATCTGCTCACGTGTTCGATGGAAAGTTTTGGATTTTCCAGCAGGACAACGACCCAAAACATCGTTCAAAGCATTCACAGGCCTGGTTTCGGACCCAAAATATGACATTATTAGATTGGCCAAGCTATAGCCTAAATCCAATAGAAAATGTTTGGGGACTTATGTAGGAAAGTGTCAATAAGAAAAATCTGACAAATATTGCTGAAATGAAAGAAGAGGTGGTCCGATATTGGGACAGCATGGACCACGCACGACTTTCTAACTTCTTTGATCAGAAGTATGCCCGGCCGCATTGAAGTCTGCATTGCTGCCCACGGTGACTTGACAAAATACTAGCTGTTCACCTTTCTTTGAATCTGGAGTTATGTTCTGCTAATATTCACATTTAATACGTGAGTAATTAGTGAATAATAATTTCTGGTTGTACTGTATCTGGCATCCAGATGCATATATCTGAATATTGGCGAAAAAAAGAACGACCGGACGAAATAGTTTTTTGGTGGGATTGAACCCGGGTCTTCGGCGTGAGGAGCAAACGCATTAACCTCTGGGCTACCCCCACCGCCCCTTATCCACGTTAAACTGAGGTATCGCCGGTATCAAAGCCGTAGTTAACGTTTTTTGTCGCTGTGACGTGGTCGACTGTTGAGAATCAGCTGCTCGAGGCAACTGCTTGAGGACAACAATCGTGAACCCCATTTCTTCTCAAGCGCGTCCCGCTTACCCACCTTTGATACAGACACGCGGTTCATACACGGATACGATGCTCATTGTATCAACCATTGGTTTGCCTGGTTCAGACTTGTAATGTAGCTTCAACATTGCCGCGTTCGGTGACAGGTACACAAGACAAACATACGCTCTCAGTTATACATGGCGTCGGTGAACTCAAACCATTACATCAGTTTGCCTCTTGCCGAATGAAAAGATGTCATTGAAAATGTTTATTTCTCATTATCGCCAACCGTAATGGGTCCAGGATGTTGTAGTACAAAGCGATTTTAGCGCTGAGGTGATCGTAATTCCCATACCTTAACATAGACTTACAACTATAGTTGTTTTGTACAACTGCACCCAAGACCTCAGACATAAAGCCATGTATTGGTGCTACTGGGATGTTGTCTTCTAAGGTACTGTCTACTGATGGCATGTATTCCTATACAGAGCACACTGGTTACAAATCAGGCGAAGTTAAGGAAACGTTAGCCGTCGATAGGTGTGTGGGTGTGTGAGTGACTGAGTTAGGTTTAACCCAGCTTGAATAATATTCCAGTTAAACTTTGATGCGACAGCTTTGTGTTGGGGGGACGCCTCAAAGTGATGCAAGTCTCGGAGGTTTACCACTTCGGTGAAACCCGCAAGCATGGGTATCATAATGCAAAACTTGAAACACAATCGGGGTGAAACGATATTCAAACCCACCCTTATATACTGAGGGAAACAGATAAGGGAACGCATGAAAACAAAAGTGTTCCTTTCTTCTTTTCCAGGTTTCTTCACAAGCTTTGTATCGCACTGTGGGTGCTAAACTGAGAATAGATAGAGGAACACTGAGGTGAAGTGCTGTTCCCTTACTTGTTTCCGTCAGTATATGATCGTAACTCTGGTCAGCGAATTTGGGCGACTGGACCCACATCTGTATAATTTGGATTTAAAAAAACAATCATTTCGGTATGTTACAGATCTTTAATGTTTAAATACAGCTTGCTGTTATGGAATAGTTAAGACATATGTCCCATCAATAATCCACTATGTAAGTCATGTGCTATATATGTGGTCCTGTGCATAGAGTCCAAGGTCACAAATCAGTTGAAGTTAAGCAACGTTGGGCGCGGAGAGTCCTTGGATGGATGACCGAGGCAGCTTGAATCCTCAGAGTTTCTAGGACTTCATTAGGAAGCACATATGACACACGTGGTCTCACATTAGTAAGGAAGTTTGCTCATGAATTGCCTCTGTTCACCCATCATTGAATGGGTACCCGGTGGGATAAGTCAAATGCCTCTTAACTTTCTAGCGCCTCACGGGCAGCACAGGGATATTCAGCCAACTTGGAAACTTGATCACTGTTGGTACGAGGTGCTTATTATTACCACTGATGTTTCTGCTATGAAATATAATCATTCCAGGCTGCCAATGACTTTTGTACTACCACTCTATACCTTAATGCCATTGTAAAAACTTTGAAGCAATTTGTATTGATTTGTAAGCATAGTGAATTATACAGTTGTCAATTGTGTAGCATTTCTTTGTTGTTTCAAGATTTCATCCAGAGTTATTTTGCGTATTGATTTCTCCGATAACTTATTGTTTTAGTTCGGACATCGGCACGTAACAGAAGCAAAATAAAGAATCAATAGATGTTCCTGTTTTCTGCCATTTAATACCTCAGTATACAAATGTTTAGACATCACCTTCCTTTTTATAGTGAAAGAGTGACGTTTTGGTATAGATCCTTACACCGCTGTCGAGCAAGACAAATGACAATCAAACAATGCATTTAACCATTCAATGCCTTGTTGATTTCACTGACACCATAACAGCCTTCTGAGTATTGACAACTCCTGTGAGAACCCTCCTAGAAGTTCACGCCGTTGAATCCGGGTTGGAACAGAGCCAGTCAGCCTATACAGATGTTGAGAGGCAGGCTATTGGATCGCGAGATGGGAGGAGAGAAGATGGGAGCGCTAGTCAGGCTCAGTGACCTAGTCGAATGCGTGCCATCGGATCGTTGCTCATAATATCGATCACTGGGTTCCATTGTCTTTTCGAGAAATGAATATTTACAGACTGCAGTAATATAGATGGAGGGCGTCAATAACACGATACAAACAAGTATCATAGCAGATAGCAACGCCCTTTGAATAGCAATAAGAATGACTTCAGTGAAGGTTCCTTTTGGGGTTGATATATTTCGCGGTTCTTCAGTTTCTGTCCGTCCCCAAATACTAGTAGGTACATTGTCCGTTGCCACTCCATCGGTCTAGTATCACTGGAGAACTGAGTGAGTGAGTATGGTTTTGCGCCGCTTTAGCAATATTCCTGTAATATCATGGCGGGTAACACCAGAAATGGGCTTCACACATTGTACCCATGTGGGAAATAGAACCCGGGCCTTTGGCGTGGCGGGCGAACACTTTAACCACTATGCTACCCCACCGCCCCGAAACTTTCTATGAAAATGTCAGCCCTGTGATGATTGATTCATGGTAAGTTGTCATTCAATCTAACGCGTCTATCACTCTATCTCAGTTTCACATGTTCAGCAAAAGGTCAAGGACTAGATTGGCACTGGAAGCACGATCAGACCCTCTTTTACTGCCACAACTAATCCATGTAAGCAGGAAGCGTGACTGAATTTAGCCACACGTTATAGGTGGTAACGACATACGCAGAGCTTCACCTTACTATTTTAAAGGTAATCATCGAGTCACACCAAGTGGCTTTAAGACCTAAAGTAACACGTGGCCTCAATATGTAACAATTGGATATCACTTTCTACACACGTCAGAGGTTGGTTGGTTGGTTTGTTGTTTAACGCCGCACAAAGCATTATTCCAGGGATATACCAGCGGTCTGTAAATAATCGAATCTGGACGGAACAATCCAGTGATTGATATCATGAGCACTGATCTACCCAGTTGGGATACAATGGCATGTGTCAACAAAGGAAGCGAGCCTGACCACCCGATCCCGTTAGTCGTCTCTTATGACAAGCATGGGTTGCTGAAGACCAATTGTAACCCGGATGTTCACGGGTTCACTTCAGAGGTATAACAACAAGGCAACACCTATCAAACAAACAATTACGTGCATATGATTGGAGCTACTGTTCACTTTACAAAGCGCCACATTCAAACCATTTGTTAAAAGGCTGATCGAAGATTACCTTTTAAGCGACTTCAATCTCACAAAAAACTATTTCGACCGGTCGTTCTTTAATTGTTTAAGACCACACAAAATTCCAGATATATGAATCTGGATGCCATATATATGAGGGGCGGTGGGGAAGCCTAGTGGTAAAAGGGTTCGCTCCTCGCGCTGAAGACCCGGGTTCGATTCCCCAAATGGGTACAATGTGTGAATTTCTGGTGTCCCCCGTCGTGATATTGCTGGAATATCGCTAAAAGCGGCGTAAAACTAAACTCACTCACTCTACATACATGACGGTTGTTGTAAAGTCAAGTCCAGGCTGGACAATCCAGTGACTGACATGATTAGCATCAACCCACGCCAATGTAGCATGATGACAAGATGTTCACCAAGTCACAAAGCCTGGCCACCGATCAATTTATTTGACTGAGACGTATATTCTTGACCGGAACTCTCCCTGATCTTAACAAATACACATTGAAGTTCCAAGCGCGTTTGTCACCAAAGCCGAGGGAGACATGGCTGCTCGACGACGACCTCCCGGGGACCTTGTGGAGTATATGTGACCCTCTGCTGTGACTGATTACGAGACAACATGTCCACAGGGTTCCTGATGGTAACGCCGAAGCTTTGCCCTGCCCAGAATACTGACACATGTGAGACGCTCTCAGTACCACAGGCGAAGCATTACATCCAATTATGGCTGGGAAATGCCGGGAGAAAGGTTTCATCTTTCCCAGTAACACATCGTTACAAAACACCATAAATACGGTTTACATTTCAATTCCCATAATATTGATTTTGTTTGGCGAATACGAGCAGATCGTGCAGCCGAGGTATACATCTTTCGGCATAAAATGATAATCCGGAACTTAGACTGAACATGTGTGCATGATACTGCGAAGACAAAATCTTTCTAATTTGTGTGGGTTAGGTGGGAAGGGAAATAAATAAGAACGATGCGAAACCACTGTATGCCAAGCCGCCTGTGTCTTGTATCGCCAAGTACCAGACACAAAGGTGGCTTACTAGTTCTAAGTGTGCAATGGCTCCGTAGTTGTTGACACAGCGGTACATATAACCCCTCTAGAAACGTTCTTAACAAGAACAGAACGATTCATCTTATCCCTTGAATCCTACAGAGAACACTTTGCGGATAACCAACAAGCTATAAGCAGTAACCAAGTACCTTTACCAGCGAATGAAATATGAGCCTTTTGCAAGGACTTATTTATATCAGTAGGAAAAGAAAGTCTGTAACTTCGAGTATGGTTTTGGAGGAGTTTTTGTTTGTATGGTTTTGGGGTTTGTCTTTTTCGAAATATTAGCCATTTATTATTTTAAATGAATGAGTGAATAAACTTAACTTAAGTCTTTACCCCTATCTTCATCATTTCTAATGCGCTAAACTCCATTCACTAGGTGAATGCCCATAACGCTACCAAGCTGATTATTATTACCCCGGGTACCCCAAGCTGCCTGTGAGGTGCTAGAGGGTTAATAGCCACATGTCTTATCCCACCGGGTACCCATTTTCTGCTGGTGAACAAAGACAATTTTGAACAAACTCACTTGCTTAAGGTGAGACCACATGTGTCACGTGTGCTTCGTTGTGGGGCAGGACTGACGACCTAGAAACTCTCAAGAGTAAAGCTGCCAAACACGGTGACCCATCCAAAGACTCTCCGCGCTTTACGTTGCTTAACCTCAACTGATTTGTGACCTGACCCCAATGCACAGGACCACAGACCACCACGTTCTTCAGTGATGCTAGGAGGAGGGACTGGCAACAGACAATGTATCTATTTGGGGACGGACAGAAACTGGAGAACCCCGAAATATATCAACCCCAAAAGGAAACGTCAATAAATTCAACATAGGGGTTGTTATTGGTGCCATCACCAGTGGATGACGTCATGACGTATTGAAATATCGCTTCAGTCTGCCAAATGGGAATCCTGAGATGAACATGTGCAAATGAATTGACAGTACACACGACCTTTCAACCCCTATGTTATAATACCCACATGGAATCGTCGATAGTTCACGGTCTTATCATACGATGATGCCTTACAATACGTTCTTGTCTCTTTGACATTTATGTTTGTTATTTTTTGTTATTCCCCTCAAATTATGTGCCTGTGTTTCACAACTGGAAAGATCAGATTATGGGGCAACGATAACAGTTTATGATAGAAATAACATGCACCAATCTGAAATCTTTGTTCAATACCATCATAAACAAGGTCAGTGGCTACACTAACGGCAAAACTGATCTACCTGCATTTCGCATGTCAAACACAAATGTCCTGCAGTTTTATGACAATGGAAGATATAAAAATGTCCAAAACATCGCGCGACCCGTCGTGTGCCGTGTGATGATTATTTTATCAGGACAATGTAGAATGTAACATGTCTTTGGTACACAATCCGGTTATGTAGTGCAAGTACAATAAACAGACTGTCAGGATTTTAACGGCTGAGTATTTATTTCCTTTTACAAAGTGTATTATACATTTCGTATCTCTGCACACGCTATGCCGATGTCGTTATGACGATTTTTCTTCTCAAGATCTTTTGGTTTTTAAATAAAAATTAAAAAAAATGCTTAAACGAAATTGAACTACTAATAAAACAACTCGGTTTCATTTACCTGAATATTATATTACTTACAAGGACTATTATATAGCTCAGTGTCGCAAGTCTCAAGTGAGAGCCAGACACGACCAATGCCCCATTCCTCAAAACGATCGTAACCCTAAGACAATCGTGACTCCCATACTTTAACATAGACTTACGACAGTCGTGGCGCTAAGGTGATCGTGACTCCCATACTTTAACATAGACTTACGACAGTCGTAGCGCTAAGGTGATCGTGACTCCCATACTTTAACACAGACTTACGACAGTCGTGGCGCTAAGACGATCGTGACTCCCATACTTTAACATAGACTTACGACAGTCGTAGCGCTAAAATGATCGTGACTCCCATACTTCAACATAGACTTACGACAGTCGTAGCGCTAAGGTGATCGTGACTCCCATACTTCAACATAGACTTACGACAGTCGTAGCGCTAAGATGATCGTGACTCCCATACTTCACTTACGACATAGACTTACGACAGTCGTAGCGCTAAGATGATCGTGAAACTCCCATACTTTAACATAGACTTACGACAGTCGTAGCGCTAAGGTGATCGTGACTCCCATACTTCAACATAGACTTACGACAGTCGTAGCGCTAAGGTGATCGTGACTCCCATACTTTAACATAGACTTACGAGCACTACGATCGCTTTGAGGAACGAGGCCCACGGCCCCGATCCATAGAGCGTTCGTAGCCCTACGTCATCGGTACAAGCCTGTGATAAACTATATAGAGTTACGACAGGTCGTAATGTTACGAACGCTTTGTGGATCGGAGCCCAGGACATTAGATAAAGAGGACATGCCTGTTTGAAGCCATACTTATTTGATTGCGATGAGCCAAACAAATAATACACATGTAATTGATTATTTTAGTGACATGTTTTCAACAAAACATCAATTGGCTGAATCATTTTAGGTGAATAACGCCGTTCCTATGCCATTTGTTATAGATTTATAGCAGTTTTGATATACTGTGCATCCCAGTTTTCTGAGCACCGTACCAGCACGAGACATACCTAGTGTCTAGACACCTATATTCCTCCATCACCTAGACCGTTAACTGAGCTTATTAAGTCCACTGCTTTCCCCTTCTTCCGGTTACACACAAGAGCCATCATCAAAGATTTGCGTCAATTAGAACCCATGCTGGGTTTTCTGTTTCATGCATTAATGCAACTGCTTTACATGGCATGTGTATGCTGAGCTGGTTGACATTATAAGTGAGGATAGTTTATGTGCAGTTTGCTATTATTAGCCCAATCAAAACCATGCACCGGCGTTAACTTTTGTGGACTTCGCATGTGCTTTATGTATGGCCATCTGAGCTGCAGGCGAAAAATCCTGACATTGATGGTTGATGTCGGGTACAAGTGAGTGAGTGAGTATGGTTTTACGCCGCTTTTAGCAATATTCCAGCAATATCATGGCTGGTGATTCCAGAAATTGGCTTCACACATTGTACCCATGTGGGGAATCGAGCCCGGGCTTCCGGCGTGACGGCGGAACGCTTTAACCACTTTAAAGTTAGGCACCGTTCATAATTTATGGCTCTCTGTGTGTGTGTGTGTGTGTGTGTGTGTGTGTGTGTGTGTGTGTGTGTGTGTGTGTGTGTGTGTGTGTGTGTGTGTGTGTGTGTGTGTGTGTGTGTGTGTGTGTGTGTGTGTGTGTGATATTTTAAGGGGGTCATCCATTTTGTTCTGGGGAGCTGGGGGTGGGGGTTTGAGAAATTTTGTACATTAAAATATGTCTAAAATTATGCTTAGATATTATGGGAAGGGAGGGGGTCATTGATTTTGTACATGCTTCTCCATAAAAATCATCATCACCCCACCCACCCAGCCCACTAGCCATAAATAATGAACGGTCCCTTACGGGTTCATTATAGTTAAAAATAAAATTGTCGTGGGTTTGTTTGTTATTCGACGCTGCACTTATTAATATGCCAGTTATATGGCCCCTGTCTGTAAATTATCGAGTCTGGACAGGGCAGTCATGTGAGTAATATCATTAGATTCGATCTACACAATTGGGATACGGTGACATGCACCAAACTGGGCAGCGAACCAGTTTTATAACGGCACGCATAGATTGTTGCAGTCCAGTTCTAGCCCGGCTCTTCACTTGACCTTATCTTAATTGGTTAGTTGGTTTGTTCTGTAACGCTGCACTCAGCCATAGTCCAGCTATATAGAGGCTGCCTGTAAATAACTGAGTCTGGCCCATACAATCCAGTGATCAACATCATGAGCATCGATCTGCGCAACGGAGATACGATGACATGTGTGAACCAAGTCAACCAATCTTTGGCCATTTTGTTCCATTTCAGAGAGATTAGAAATCAGGTAGTTCTAACTTACACGTCGTCTATCTGGAACTACAAGATGTAAGTTAAGTAAGTAAAATGTGCATTATAATTCAGCTCTGTAGCTATGCTAATGTATCATGTATACATTTGTCAACGAATAGACATGCTTCAAAATGTATCTATTCTTTAAAACAAACTTAAAAGAGTAAATAAAAGAGTCAAAGAAAGTAAGAAACTGGTCAGGTTTTCATACAGCCAATCACGTTTTCTGTGTACAAGGTACAAGAAGGATAATACATCCACTGAATACTTAAGGATGTTCAGGATGAGTGAGTGAGTTTAGTTTTAGTTTTAAAAAGAAGTAAAAAGAAAGCGTTTGTAAAAAATATTTTTCAATTGTCCGTATCTATGAAATTCGCCTTGAATTCGGGAGTGCAACTGAAAAGGGCTGCACCCGAGTGCATTTTGAGTATAAGATTTCTTATCCGTCTCCCCGGAACCCGAGACAAAGGGGAGGTAACTTATCGTTCTCAATGACTCTTTACCTTCAGCTTTCACGGAAAACATACAGATCGAAAGCAAGACCTTCACATCCTCAAATATGATCCCGGTAATGGACAATCGAACTTTGCAAGACGCCAATCCATTCTAAAAGCTTTCAACATCATATCGGCTTTCGCCCAAAGAGCATCATCAGTGGGCTCTGTTGCATGAAGCGATATTGTTTTCTCATAGCCAATAGATGCGTTCTTAGCCTCCGTTTATGGATTAAGTGGGTTGCTTGTTGACATAGCACTTAAAGCCGTTCCCTGCCCACAGAGCGCATCAAGCCGACAGATATTATTCATGTTGCTATGGAGTAACCAACACACAAAAAATCATTTTTGGAAATTCTATTTTATTTTTCTTAATATTTATACTCGAAATGTTTTTGCAACCTTTGGTGGTCTTACATTTCGTGAAAACTCTAAACTGAACAATTTTAAGTGAGTGAGCTTTTAGCAATATTCCAGCAATATCACGGCGGGGAACACCAGAAATGGGCTTCACTTATTGTGCCGATGTGAGGAATGGAACCCGGGGCTGAGGCGTGACGAGCGAACGCTTTAACCATTAGGCTACCACACCGCCCCGTACACTTTGAAAGTTCGGCCAATAGCTTTGCACTGTATATATATATATATATACACATTAGATGAGAAGGTCACAGTTGTTCAGTCACACAGGCGGTAAACAACAATTCGAGCATATATATAACTTTCGCGACATTATTAAACGTTTTACGTCAATAGTTCCTTATACAACTGACACTGACTCGAGGCACAGGTTGCAGGAGTCAGCTATAATCAAGCAAGGAAAACTAAAGTTTTAATTTCATTTTAGAAGTTGCAATTCGATAAATCGTCCATAAATATCACAAAACGATAATTTCAGTATCCAGTTTCATGTAAGACATGTACACACATTAGAGAAATATATGTAGCATATTATTATAGGAGACGACGAAAACATTCTTTAATCTTGTTTGAGTGGCAATTGGCCTCATTTTAATTTAATTTACTAGAAGACAGGTATCTGTTATTGTCTTCCCTTTGAGGGTTTTCAGTAATTTGTTCGTAAATTATACTCAGCAATATTCCAGCTATATGGTGTAAATAATCGAGTCTGGACCAGACAATCCAATGATCAACATCATGAGCATCAATCTACGCAACTGGGATACGGTGATATGTGTCAACCAAGTCAGCGAGCCTGACCACCCGATCCCGTTAGTTGCCTTTTACGACAAACATGGGTTGCTAAAGACCAATTCTAACCCGGATCTTCACGGGTCAGGTGAGATTAGATATATTTAAGAAACACGGCAGGTACGATTCCGGGTGAGTGTTGGCATTGCCAATCTATGCTGGTCAGACTAAAAAAAGTCGGCTTCCGTTGTCTAGCAGCTTGAACGTATCCGGAGAGCTGGAGGTTCGTGGTTCGATGCCGTCTTCCCTGTATATTTCATGTTTTTTGTCCTTTTGAATATTCCAGCTCAAATGCGTATCACGAATTACAGATATGACGAAACATGATTAAGGGGTTCATTTGAATTCTTTAGAATTATATTTAACTGTACATTGCACTCAAATGAAAATGGTTGTGGACATCCACAGAAGGTGATATCGACCGAAATACAACACATCCTCTGTCCTTCCAAAGTAGATCTCATCTCAAACATGCAGAACATTCTTTGAACCGATATAATAACAGAGTGTGCTGTAAATCCCCATGCTAACAGCCGCAATGACCCCGATTCATGTTCATAAAACAAATCCTAGAATTCAAAATCTCCAATGTAGACACAAGATCAGCGGTATTCCAGTTATATGGCGGAGTTACATGATAAATCGAATCTAATCCGACAATCAAGTGATGGATATTAAGAGCGACGGCCACTCGAAATCAATCACGTCACCGAACCTGACCACCTTATTCTCTTAATCGGCACTTACAAGCACACGTATACTGGTTCTTCTGGGACAAATTCTATCCCCACGGAGCTCTTACAGGCAGCAAATACCCCTCCCTTCCAACCTCCACTCAGTGACGATACTGTCAGTCCACTTAATATTCTGCTTCAGTGAGCTCAGGTTTGGCTGATTTTAGCTTCGTTACGGACGTCAAGAATCATTTGGGTCCACTTTGACTGACCTTCACTTTCTGTGAGTTTGTTATAGAATGAACCCTCATAGAGTGAGGGCCAAACTGTATGGGCGTGCGGGCATGGCTATATCCCTATTTTGTAGAAGTCCCATAGTCTACACACATAAATATAAGTGTCATCTACGAACAAGGTGAAAATAATCGTCTAGCTTTTGTTTGTTTGTTGCTTAACGACGAACTCAGCAATAGCTCAGATATAAACAATCGAGCCTGGACCAGACAACCCAGTGATCAACATCATGAGCATCCATCTACGAATGGGGATACGATGACATGTGTCAAGCAAGTCAGCCAGCCTGTCTCATCTACGCGAATGAAAGTATCTCATACGAAGATAAATGTATATCTACCTGGTTGACTATATAGACTGTGGCGCTAATAGACTTCCATACCATTTTGTACCTCGCATATGTATAGCCAATTACATTGTGTACGTTCGACGCCATGTAAATATTGTAAATGTAAAATATTGTTCCACAAAACAAGAGATAGATCACAAAAGCGTATCTTTGCTCGAACTGTTCTGAAGTAACATGTTTTGTAATTTGGTGAGAACAAAGAGCCTTAATCAATAAACAATGAGGAGTGTGTGATTAGAACATTCTAAGTACGTCACAGAGAAAGCGCGTAGTAATACATTTACATCAAATAAACACAGTCAAAATGGCCGACTAAATGTTAGATGAACATGCCGGCAAGGTTCCCGAAGCCGTCAGTATACCTCTGTCAATTAGTTGTCAATTATTATTGATCAAATGGCAGGTGATTCAGATTATAAGGTGGCAGGATTATAAAGATGTGTTTAATAGACACTGAAGTGGATTAATAGCTGGAGATTGTTGTAAACTGTTGATGACCGTCGCGCCGTCTGGGCAGAGATCCAGTCGATAGCCTGGGTGTTCATTTGTTCATCTGTTCACAAGGATAGGTCGTAGCGAGGATATTTGAACACGGACATGCAGTCAAACAGTCTGACTTCTTCCAGCGTATGTAAACACGTTGAGTTAAGGATTAAGTCGATACATAATCAAAGAAGCGCCTCTGGATTTTAATTCTTGGTTTCCCTGACACATAGAAATTATCCACCATTTTTAGTCATTGATTGTATAAACTTAACACTTAATAAATAAGTGAGTGAGTATGGTTTTACGCCGCTTTTAGCAATGTTACAGCAATATCACGGCGGGGGACACCAGAAATGGATTTCACACACTGTACCCATTTGGCGAATCGAACCCAGGTCTTCGGTGTGACGAGCGAACGCTTTAACCACTAGGCTACCCCACCGCCTCTTTTGATAAATGATATATGTTTGAATTCAACTAGGGGCTCTTGGCTTCACCGGTCAACACTTTGACCTCTGGACTGTCCCTGCATCGCATCAGTCAAACAGTGAGAGAGTGGGATGATTTACGTCGCTTTTAGCAATATTCCAGCAGAATCACGGCGGGGGACACCAGAAATGGGCTTCACACATTGCGCCCATGTGGGGAATCGAACCAGGATCTTCGGCGCGACGAGCGAACTCTTTAACCACTAGGCTACCATACCGCCGCTCAGACACCACGACACATCGCACATGCGCCCCGTCGCAGGGCATGCTGGGATGTGATATGTTTCTTTTTATCCAGCCTGGTTCTGTAAGGGGCTCTATGTGTGACGTCCGTGGGCACATATGTATTATATGTATATCTCGTTTACAGTAGATTGATTACATACTCAAAAACATCTGGCGGGCAATCTAATCTCTGGACTTCATATTTCTGAATCTATATTCTAGACTGGCAGCCTAGGGGCAGGTGTGAGTGGCGCATGGTGATTCACGGGGTACACGGCATGGCACTTTGTAATGAAGTGTTTTACTGAACAACGCTTGTGTTATACTGACCGGTGCTTGAGTTATACTGACCGGTGCTTGAGTTATACTGACCGGTGCTTGAGTTATACTGACCGGTGCTTCTTAAGTTATACTGACCGGTGCTTGAGTTATACTGACCGGTGCTTGAGTTATACTGACCGATGCTTGTGTTATACTGACCGGTGCTTGTGTTATACTGACCGGTGCTTGAGTTATACTGACCGGTGCTTGTGTTATACTGACCGGTGCTTGAGTTATACTGACCGGTGCTTGTGTTATACTGACCGGTGCTTGAGTTATACTGACCACATCATGTGCTAACCTGACCAGTTAACTACCCTTTCGTTGCCTTATCAACCGCCTCATTTCAAGCATATATTTCTCAGTACCCTTAAACGTGATCCTTCAAATGATCTTCCCAAGGCAACACCGACTCCAACCTCTCTCCAGTGTCCCAGTGAATCTCGTCAACCTATAATGACAACCTAGCGTCACATGAAAGACCATGCGACGCCCTACAGTGCTCTCAAATTTACATTTTCTGTGCTCCCTATTTGCAATGTGACATCAGTTCTTCAAGATCTAAACGGGTAACAAAGACCTCCTGCTGGAGTGTATGAACAGCGATCGAATCGACTGGGCCTGCATGGCTTCAAAACCCTTCCAAACGTGCTCTCTTTCATTCTGGGAGTATTTGATACAATTTTTTTTTTATCTATTTGACATGCTTCATCCTTTTTATTTGCTTTAAAAAATCAATCCTTCATTTCACTTTATTCTGTTTTATTTCACTTACCGGAAAACTTGAAAGAATATGGGGATTTCTTCAATCCTCTTCTAGTAAATTAATGGCGTGCGTCCAGGGACCTGGTCATACACGTGGGGTAATACTAAGTAACTACCCTTGTTGAGGGGGCTGTTTGCCCAAATGAAACTAATTGAATATTTTCAATAAATTCGCGACCTCCCGGAGGTCAAAACAATGAAGCGTTTGTTCATGACATTTGCTATGTGACTTCAAAAATTTATTCAACCAATCAGATGCCGCATTGTCTACAACATTGAAATGCGAGCAAAATATATATGATGCCGATTAAACATGCAGAAAACCTTAAATTTCAGTTTTCGATTAATAAAATATCTTCGACATCTATTCAAAGTAAGATTTCGTTAACTGTGGACAAAATGTCTTTCATTCACACTTGCAAAATATTCGCCTATTTCAAGTTCATCTAAGCTGCAGTTAGCAGCCCGTCAGACCCATCTCCCAAACACACCCAGTCGTCATATACCGTGCATATATCACGCGAAGCATCGACTTCGGCTTAAATAAATCATAGAGAACGGCTTAAGTTATATGAACAATCTCCCACGCTGTCAGGCTAAGTGTCTAAGCGCAACCTAGAACTGTCCGAGACGAATATAGGGGATGTATTATACAGTAATTGACTGGGAGAAGCGCCTAACCCGCGAGATGAGGACCCTTGCCACAGATCTTTCCATATTTGACCCCTGTTGGAGCGTGTCGGAACATGGCCAGCTCTCTCACTAGAAGGCACCAGGCGTTTGTCTGAGTAAATGGTGAGTGAGTATAGGTTTACGCCGCTTTTAGCAATATTCCAACAATATCCCGGTTGGGGACACCAGAAATGGGCTTCACACATTGTACCCACGTGAGGAATCGAACCCGGGTCTTTGGCGTGACGAGCAAACACTTTAACCACTAAGCTAGCCCACCGCCCCTGAGTAAGTGAATGAGTTGTTTTTGACGCCGCTTTGAGGGCATTCCGGTTTCAACAAGTCGATTTGTACGTAGTGGAACGTTCGACCTAATGCGGATCTTAGGCGTTTAAAACGTTGATGAAGCAAGGCTATGGTGTTGACAAACCTAGAAACATGGATTCGAACCCAATCATATGTTTCTGACAGAGGACGCAACTCTACACAGTGCGGCAACCAAGATGACTGGGCCACAGTACCACTTTCGTTTTGTGAGAGGAAGTTCCAATAAGAAGAACCCTTCTTCCGGGTCTTCAATTGAATACAGCGTTTGAAGCAGAATATAGGGGACCAAGAATTACTCGCAAAATCTCACTCCTTAAAATACAATCAATGAACCCGTGCCACTATACACGTCATGAACGGCCACAGTGATTCTTATGCAATAAATGATAATGCACACATAACAAAAGTTTATATTCACCGTAACATGCATTAAGCCGATGTGTCCCCGAGTGCCACGAGTCAGTTTCCAAAAGCCTGCTGTTTCAGGGGAGGGACAAGATCAATAGGTTTCATCATCGGGCGGAACAAGTCTATGTTAAGGAGAACATAATGTCTGTTCGCGAAAAGAAATTGCCTTTAACCGAAGGAGAAACGTTTTCGGACAAATTTTGACCTAGAATATATTTCCAGCTATCTGAAGAGTACAGGTGCTCAGTGGGATCCAAGTCGGTATGAATAACCGAGAAAGTTTTCGTGGAAAATATTGGATATCCTTACCATACACCACATAAACATCCTCGGCACCTCGTGGTGTTGAGACCTCAAATTTGAATAGTATTCCAGTTGGATCACGGCGTACCCGAAATGATGAAGGTCTTCAAATAAAACCACTTACTAGTCAAACAGTAAGTTATTAACAAAAGTACGTGACGCGTGGTAGCATCTGGGAAAACTGAAGGTGAAATGAAAAGAACATATTTATTCAAGCGGATGTAAGCATATCAAGCAGGCATAACTTGTCCAATGGACTAAGGTTTTGTTGCATTTTGCGAAATTGCAGCTGAATCCTATGATCGTAGCCTCGTAGGCTACTTTGATGACGGTTCTGCATCATTTCGGCTTTTCTCCTACATCAAGCTACATCGGACCGACCACACAGGTCAGAAGTCAAGCAGTCAGACATTGATACCGGTACGGTATCAATGTCTTACTGCTTGACTTCTGTCCAAGACAGAACCCGTTTAGTCAGACACTTACACCGTATGACACAGGACAGAAGCTGTTAGTCTGAGAGACAAACCGTGCCAGCAAATTAGTCAGTCAGTGAGATAAGACACCATACCAGTACACCAGCGTATAAATTAGTCAGACAAGCCAGACACTGACACCCGATCCCAGGGCACATGTTAGGCAGGCAAACAAATACACAGTTGGCCAGACGTCTGACACTGGGACGAGGTCCCTGGACAGATGGTCTACCGTTATTGATTTGTCCAATCAAGTGCACTGCAATGCATCTCATCACCCGCGGATTACTGACAGAGAAAGCTAACAAGATGTCTTTCATAACTCCGGACGAGTGGCAAATTGTCATAATGTGACCCTTAGCGTTGCTTTCATCTCTCAGTAGGCAGACGCCTCATGCAAATCCATCATCAGCCATGGCGGAATGGTAGGCATGGAAAGACTACCCATGCGATAAAATCCGGACAACCTTGACTTTCATAAACTGACATTAACTCAATCGTGAGCCTTCCTGGACAAAGCCAATAACAATTGATCTCCCGATGATCATCTAAATATGATTATCCAGTGTCAGACATTCTATTAGGATGTCTATTCTTGAACCGTTGACCATCACAGATCTTTCAGTAAGGACCCGGCGTCATTTTCGGCGTCCCGGCATCGGAGTGAGTGAGTGAGTCTAGTTTACGCCGTTTTTAGCAATATTCCAGCAATATCACGACGGGGGACACCAGAAATGGGCTTCACACATTGTACCCATGTGGGGAATCGAAGCCGGGTCTCCGGCGTGACGAGCGAACGCTTTAACCACTAGGCTACCCCACCGCCCCTCCGGCATCGGAATCAGCATGGATGTTCCAACGCTCGTGGAGTTTGGATTTACTATATTTTAGAAACAAGATAGACCTTTGGTCAGAGCATTTCGAAATTTGACGCAGGACATTCCAATTACTGAGGTCATCGACAATATCCAACGAACATTTTAAAATTGTTTATCAAACCTATGAATATTTTCCCCATTTGTTCAGGATTTCTTTAACAATTTAAAATGGCCATAGTACCGTTGTACAAATTAACCTTAGCGCTATGACTATCGTAAGTCTATGTTAAGGTTTGAGACATGCGATCACCTTAGCGCTAAGGTTGTTTTGTACAAGAGCACGCTGTTCCTTTTTTAATCTAGTCTTGGTTCTTTGGAATCGAACTTAGTTCTTCATTTCCAAACCACTGATGTCAGTTTTTGTTGCCTGAGCCCTCCATCAAATCCGTCAATTCACATCATTTGGTTGTTATATTTGCACAAACTGCACTGAAACGAACATTTCCCGGCAAATCCAGTTTGGATTAATGTGGTATTCCCTTAATCTGACGGATGACGGCAGTCAGTGCTCGCCATGTTTTATCACTGAGATGCTTCATCATGCGCACACATAGACGTGTGATGGTGTTGGCATGTAGCGCGTCGCCTGATTTAGATATGAGATGAGAACATCGGAGACTAAATCAAGACGACGTAATATACAGCAGGCATTGATTACAGCAACGTTATCTAAGCTACGAAGTTCCCCACATTTACAATGTCACTGTATAAGCTACCAACTTCCCTACATGGGTACAATGTATGAAGCCCATTTCTGGTGTCCCCGGCGCTGATAAGGCTGGAATATTGCTAAAAGCGGCGTAAAACCCAACTCACTCACTTCCTACATTTCAACTGCCCCTGTGTAAGCTACCAAATTTCCTATATTTACACTGTCGTATATAAGTTACGAACTTCCCCACATTTACACTGTCGTATGTAAGCTACCAATTTCCCTAGATATAAACTGTCACTAAGTAAGCTAGCAATCTTCTCATATTTACACTGCCAGTGCCAGCTTCTCGCTTCCAATATTTACACCCCCGGTGTCGACTACCAATCTTCCAGCATAGAAACTGTCGCTATGACAACTACCAACCTTCCCATATTTACAGTGTCAGTGTTAGCAACTAGTCTTCCCATATTTCAACTGCCTGTGTCAGCAACTTGTCTTCCCATATTGACACTGTCAGTGTCAGCAACTAGTCTTCTCATATTTACACTGCCGGTGTCAGCAACTAGTCTTCCTATTTACACTGCCGGTGTTACATATCTACACTGCCGGTGTCAGCAACTAGTCTTCCCATATTTACACTGTCAGGGTCAGCAACTAGTCTTCTCATATTTACACTGTCAGTGTCAGCAACTAGTCTTCACATATTTACACTGCCGGTGTCAGCAACTAGTCTTCTCATATTTACACTGTCAGTGTCAGCAACTAGTCTTCTCATATTTACACTGCCGGTGTCAGCAACTAGTCTTCCCATATTTACACTGCCGGTGTCAGAAACTAGTCTTCCCATATTTACAGTGTCAGTGTCAGCAACTAGTCTTCCTGTATATTCAGTAGCACTGTCTTCAGTGCAGTGTCAGAAACTAGTCTTCCCATATTTCCGGTGTCAGCATATTTACACACCCCAGTGTCAGCAACTAGTCTTCCCATATCTTCCAGCATCTTCTCAAACTGCCGGTATCAGCAACTAGTCTTCCTTCCCATATTTACAGTGTCAGTGTCAGCAACTAGTCTTCCCATATCTACACTGCTGGTGTCAGCAACTAGTCTTCCAATATCTACACTGCTGGTGTCAGCAACTAGTCTTCCCATATCTACACTGCTGGTGTCAGCAACTAGTCTTCCCATATCTACACTGCTGGTGTCAGCAACTAGTCTTCCAATATCTACACTGCTGGTGTCAGCAACTAGTCTTCCCATATCTACACTGCTGGTGTCAGCAACTAGTCTTCCAATATCTACACTGCTGGTGTCAGGAACTAGTCTTCCCATATCTACACTGCTGGTGTCAGCAACTTGTCTTCCTACATTTATACTTCCCCGGTCAGCTACCTCGTGCACTCATCCTAAGTTGATACTCCCGTGATATCAGCAACAAGTCTTCCCTTGTTTACACTTTAACGTTGTGTCTTTGCACGTTTACGCTGTCAGTTACCATCGCATATCATACGCCTGGTAATTAACGCAAAGCTCATAAATCATTCAATATTTCTGCTATTTGGCAAAGACGAGATTTAATTAATCAGCGACCCAAGATGGCTGTCATTAGAAATAGCAAAGAGACACTCAGTCATGCGGAGATCAGGTTGACAATGACCGCGACATAGGATGTCCACTCAGGCGACTTTCCTGGCCGATGTTCCGCTCATTGCTTGTTATATCAATGCACGGGTTATGCTTCACGTACATTCAGGAAGCTGTGCAAGGATGGGTGAGTGAGTATAGTTTATGCCGCACTCAGCAATATTCAAGCTATATGGCGGTGGTCTGTAATTATGAACAATCGATTCTAGACCGATGACATGTGTCAACCAAGCCAGCGAGCCTGACCACCCGATCCCGTTAGTCGCCTCATACGACAAGCATGGGTTACTGAAGATCAATATTCTAACCCGGACCTTCAAGGGTCAATGATGGGTGTAATAGTGTCATGGTGAGATCGTGATAGTGTAAGAGTGAATGTCATGGTGACACCGAGACAACTGTGAACGTCACTGAGGTTGTTTTGACGGGTGTAATAGTGTCACGGTGAGATCGTGATAGATGTCACGGTGGCGCCGATACCATGGTGAATGTCACTGTGAGAGCACCGGCTCTCGTGTCTTTGCGAGGATTAATATTTTTTTTAAAATATATAAAAACTTGAGATGACCCTCCGACACAAAATGCTTCACTGTACAATCTATTATGACAAGGTCATAATGTATTGTACTATGAAGCATTTCGAGTCGGGGGTCATCTCAAAAACAATATTTTTTTAATCTTTAATCCTCGCAAAGACACGAGGGCCTGTGTATGAGAGTCCTGGTCCCCGTTCCACAAAACGATCATAGCGCTAAGATGATCGTAACTCCCATGCTTTAACATAGACTTACGACAGTCGTAGCGCTACGATCGCTTTGAGGAACAGAGCCCAGGTGAGTAAGATATTAACGAGGCATCCAACTTTTGAACATAATAGGGAGACTTCATAGGATCTTTACACTTATAATATACCTGTCATGTTATTGCGTTAGGTTAGTATCCATAAAGTATAACCAAATTCCAACGACTCCTACTGTTATTTTAACTGAACACCTGGTACCAAACAAAGAGGCATTTGATAATTCCGAAGGGACCAGCAACAAGATCAAATCTATGCCTCGGATTTTATATGACCTTTCAAACTAATTCGGAACAGAGGCCATTCTCCAGTCTAACTAGCATAAACACAGAAACAGTTATGATTCGGAGAGAGGACTAACGGTAATAAACTGTGAAGTAATCTCAATGATCAAAGACGGGGTCAGCCTTTTCATTTGTTCAGCAAGCTATTAGTAGTAATTGCGATTCATCCTCATCCCTGTCAATCAGAAACAAAATCACATCGGGGTTGAAAATATGTCTGAAAGTAATTAGTTTTAACTGATATTAGGAATAACGAGGTTTTATGGTACCACACTGAGCTTCTAAAATCAAGGAAAGGTCAGTACAAATTGCAATGCGTGCACCAATCAGTCTAGCAGAGATCAGGCCCAGGACACATATACTTAAGTAACCATGGCAACAGCAATTGCAAATATAGGTTGGCATATTAACTGCATATCAACGAAAAGGAAAGTTTGGGAGACATTCGTGATTATAGAACTTGGTATAGCTTATTGGACGGAGAAGGGCATGAAACTTTAAAAAATTACTTGTGACCTAGAAGTAGGTTTTGTTTAACTTCGCCCTGGGTAATTTGATAGTCATCATGGAGAGCTTAGTGTTGGAGATGAGCCAGAATCTATGGTGGTCTTAGACACGTACCACCTTGATGAAACCATGAGGAGTGAACTATGATACTGATATATATGAAGTGAAGTGTATAATACTTGTAATAAACTGAAGTGCAAAAGAAAGTACACACCTGGTGTTTTGCTGCCACTATGACTGTACTTTAGAAGTATACACCCAGCAAAAGGTGAAAGACGGCGCGGCTTACAATGTCTATTTAAAAAAAAACAAATGTCATTTTTGTGAAATGTTATATCCTTTTCTAAGTTTGTTTCAAAGTACACCATTCCATGAAGCATTACACATACAAGCCGAAATCGGTATATTAAAGTAAACGAAATAAATGACAAGCTCGTTACTGCTTCACAACAGTGGGGTAGCCTACGGAATAAAGCGTTCGGTCGTCACGCCTCAAACCCGGGTTTGATTCCCCTTATGGGTGTGATGCCCATTTCTGGTGCCTCCCGCTCAACCACAACAATAGTCTTTTAACTGCCCTTTGTCATGTTTACAATTATGTTCCAACGAACACGCTGTGCTTGGTTCTGTACACCCCATAATGAGGGCCTGACTTTAATTGTTGTTGTTTAACGCCGCACTCAGCAATATTCCAGCTTATGGCGGCGGTCTGTAAATAATCGAGTCTGGATCAACCAATAAGCGCGTCTGTAAACAGACGTGGTGATCAGACAATCCGGCCATCAACATCATGAACATCGATCTACGCAATTAGGATACGATGACATGTGCCAACCAAGTCAGCAAGCCTGACATAGGTTGCTGAAGACCAGTTCATGGGTTTATCATCTACGTAGAAATAGAGCATCCTCAGCTTAAATGTGTCATCTCCACAAAAGAAAGTATCTCCTACACAGAAAAAGGTATTTAGCGGGAGAGCTTGCGTGAATGGGTGAGTGAGTATAGTCCTACGCCACTTTTAGCAATATTCCAGCAATATCACGACAGGGACACCAGAAATGGGTTTTACACATTGTACCCACGTAGGGATTCGAACCTGGATCTTCGGCTGGACGAGCGAACGCTAACCACTAGGCTACCCCATCGTCCCCGGGGGAGCTTTAACAACTGGATATTGTTTCCCTATACTCTGCTGTAAGCAGTCAGGTATGTTTTGATGAAATCTGATACATCATTAGGTCTCGTTAACATGTTTGTTAAGGACAGAGGGAAGTTGAAAGTGTTCAGTTCCTATCTGCGGTAAACGCGAGGTCGGAGAACAGCAGCATGTTCTTCATGATTATGTGACTTTATGAAGCACATGACTCAAAACACCCCAGCTATCATCTTTCTACTTAGAAGATTTAAACATGGAAGACATGGCATTGCGTTGAAGATGGTTTCAGTATGGTTTGCTGAAGACGTCGCCATATTGATGTGTTATATATTGAATAAGTTGTGACCCTACATAGTCTTTATTTGCACGTAAGAGGCCACAGGCCTATAGTACATGTATACTGACTATATTGTTATTAGGCAGTAGAGAGTACATTTCTCCTGTGTATAAAGGCATGGTATAGGAACATTGACAACTTTTCCAGGTGTTCCTAGCTAGAGTAGGTCAACAGAGATTCATAAATTTATAATATTGTGATTTATAAATATTGTGATGTTCAAAGTAATATTTCTTGATATACTTATTTCTTAAATTGTGGTAGGCTGGACAAACACAAAGAAAATGATATTCATCTTCAGTTAGATTCAAGTCACACATTTTACATATTCTATCGTCTTTTTTTATTCCAATATATCTACCTGTTTCTATTAACAAATCATGGGAGAAGCAACGAAATTTTGTAAGCGTGATTCTATATTTCCTTACATTCAAATATAATAGATAGGTTTCATTGTATATAGATTGCTTAAACATTCTGTAATAGAAACATGTATTTGATACAGATAATTGGTCAAGCCAAGTCTGGAGATATATATCTTGTAACCTTTGTTTAATGGATATGAGAAAATTTGGATGCGAGTCTATGCACTGTCTATGGCCCATACATTAAGTCTTCTTTGCGATCCGTCATCTTCTATATCATTACCATATTTGAGAAAAAAACATGTTTTGAATATGTTTTATCACGATCAGTCATTGTCAAAAAACGATCTGACATTTCTTGGTAAGACTACAGAATACCGGATACCTTCCGTCATCTTTGAAAGCACGCGAGTTTACTTAGGGTTAGGGTTAGGGTTAGGGTAAGGTTTAGGGTTAGGGTTAGGGTTAGGGTAAGGTTTGGGGTTAGGGTAAGGGTTAGGGTTAGGGTGACGTGACACTAGAAAATTTGGATGCGAGTCTATGCACTGTCTATGGCCCATACATTAAGTCTTCTTTGCGATCCGTCATCTTCTATATCATTACCATATTTGAGAAAAAAACATGTTTTGAATATGTTTTATCACGATCAGTCATTGTCAAAAAACGATCTGACATTTCTTGGTAAGACTACAGAATACCGGATACCTTCCGTCATCTTTGAAAGCACGCGAGTTTACTTAGGGTTAGGGTTAGGGTTAGGGTAAGGTTTAGGGTTAGGGTTAGGGTTAGGGTTTGGGGTTAGGGTAAGGGTAAGGGTTAGGGTTAGGGTGACGTGACACTAAACAATATGGCTGGTATGTATCCGGTATTCTGTAGGTGTACCCATTTCTTTACTGAATGTTTCTTCTATTCTTCAGCCCTAACCTGTAATCAATTTCAGATTTCAGTTTTTTATGCGTTATGGTAATACATCAGGCTGTTGTTAGATGTCTTATGTTTATGGAAATGTATTTTGTCTCTTATTATATACGCAAAGACAATATAAGACGGACTCCCTTTTTATCCCAAATTTGGCTCTGCAGACAGTTAAAAGACTTTCCTTGTTCCCTAAGGCGTGCTTGAAACCCGTGACCATGAGTCTGAATACCACCGTGATAATGGTTTTAGATGTTAAGTCGCCAAGCACCTGCTCTTGGATTTCACCATGGTCAATGCTAAGACCTACATCCTTAGACGTTCATCCTTGATGTTGGCACGTCCTGATATACTAACGAACAAAAGAAAGTACACATGAGGACACAATGCGGTGGTGTGGGGTCCTGTGCATATAGCTCAGTTGAAGTTAAGCAACGTTGAGCGCGGAGAGTCCTTGGATGGGTCAGAGTGTTTGTCAGCTTGACTCCTGAGAGTTTCTAGGACTTCAGTCCTGCCCCACAGCGAAGCACATTTGATACATGTGGTCTTACCTAAGGCAGGTGAGTCTGTTCAAAATTGTCTCTGTTAACCCATCAGAAAATGGGTACCCGGTGGGATAAGTCATGTGCTTATTTGTTCTAGCGCCTAACAGGCAGCTTGGGTTATCCGAGGTATTATTACTGTGTTAGCGTCATGAGCATGCTTACGAGCATGGATATGTGCTCATTATAAATATGCACTATTATTCTTTCACTGTCACAATATTTGTGTCACAATCGAAACACTTTTCGAAATATTTACGTTTAGGGAAAATAATCCCAAAGCATAACGTACTTTCTTTTCTGTTTCAGTTTAAGTGTTCAAGGTGGCGAAAAATACAACTCACTCACAAGAAAACTTTTTTACTACCAAACAATGCATATCATCACAATTATTATAGATTTTAAGTTCGTTAAGATTCCATACATCTATGGATGAGCTTATAAAATATGAAATTGGAATGACTGTTTTAAACATATTTATTCATTCATAAAAAGGATTGGGCACAAGTTAACTTAGAAAAGCCCTCTCCAGACTGAGTAAAACTATCATGTTTCAAATCATATTTGATTCAGTATCCAGCTCTTAATCACCTTACCTGGAACAAATAATTTATTCCTTCCAAGGAAATACTACACTCATTTGAGAGTATCATCAAGGTATTCATAAATAATTCAGGACCGGAAATCATTAGATTTTGTTAATTTGTTGGACAAAGGAATATCTGTCAATTCAGTTGTCACTTGAGTATAAACATGTTAGAATAGAAATGAATAGAAGAGTACTTTCAATTCTGACTTCAAGAATGTCATTACATTTCATGTACTTGGTAACGATCGTGGCCCACAATTCCGGGAGTAACTACTGTGCATTAACTGCAGCTATCTGACATCATCAACAAGGATCGAATGTCCCAGTCAATGGATGATACATTAATGATACATCCCTGATACATTTGATACCTGATATATCAGGCGTGTGTCGTCATCGATTGGTAAGACACTAGATTAAGCTGACCTTTCAAATAACAGTTTCTTTATGGCGGATGTGAGTGAGAATATTTACGCCGTTTTTTAGCAATAATCCACAAATATCACAGCAAGGGACACCAGAAATTGGCTTCACACATTGTGCCGATGTGGGGAATCGAACCCGGGTCTTCGGCGTGACGAACGAACGCTTTAACCACTAGGCTACCCCAGTCCCTGTATGGCTGAAGTGAGCGAGTGAGTTTAGTTTTACGCCGCAATCAGAAATATTCCAGCTATAGGGCGGCGGTCTGTAAATAATCGAGTCTGGACCAGACAATCCAGTGATCAACAACATGAGCATCTATCTGCGCAATCGGGAACCGATGACATGTGTCAACCAAGTCAGCGCGCCTGACCACTCGATCCCGTTAGTCGCCTCTTTCGACAAGCATGGGTTACTGAAGGCCAATATTCTAACCCGGACCTTTACGGGTCCTGAAGTGAGTGATTACAGCATTATCATGGTAGGACACAGCAATAAATGTTTTCACACAAAGTACCCAATGTGAGAATCGAACCTGGTATTTTTGGCGCTTTAATGAGGCTACTCTACTGTCCCTGGAAGTAGTTACATAGCTACAGCGCCCGGCTTCACGTATACAGGAGTGGGGTGTCCTAATGCTACACTACACCCAGCTGTTTTTGTGCGCAAACGCGAGTCGAGGTTCTTTTGCCTTCTTGTCTCCCCACTCTCTCAATAGTCTAAAGCATCCTTACCAGCTAAACATCCATTTGTGACAGTCTCCTGATTTCATTAGAAGTATCGAGAGCTGGAAGCGTACTGGGATCTTTTTATTTAGCGCAGTTCCGGAATGTCGCGATGTGATCCGAACCGTCGACCTTCAGTTCAGAGGTCGGACGCCTTGTCCACACGACCAAGAGGTTAACCCCATCAGGAAGCTGGCAAGGTCAGGGTGTCATCTGTGGGATGACTTCACGCCCTGCTAAATTATTCATGCTAAGAAATTCACTGCTTCGTTTGAGATAATTGAGATGAAAATGGTACGTCACCTCCGAAACGAAGCCTTGGAGGCAGATGTGCACTGGTTTTTCATCATAATAGAATTCAAATTAACTGAAGATGCAATGAATATCTAAGAATAATAATGTTAGAGTTGCATGCCGTACAGCTATAGATCGTTGACCATAAGGCTTTCCTACTTTTTTCACTGTTACTTGTTTTTATTTATTATATTTTTTAATATATTTTTTTTTTATTATACTTTTATTTTATTGTATTTTTCATTATTATTTTATTTTATTTATTTATTTATTTATTGTATTTTGTTATTTATTATTTTATTTTATTTATTATTTTATTTTATTTATTTCTTTATTATTATTATTTTATTTTATTTTATATTATTATTTTATTTTATTTTATTTATTTTATTTTTTTATTTTATTTTATTTTATTTTTTTTTTTTGGGGGTGCTGACTATTTCGAATTGAAAAGATGGTTTACAATGTAAATGGAAGAATGGTATTACAAGGTGAAACAAGCTGAATGTGTATCAGGAAATCTCTAGGTAGAAACAGACTGAAGGGAACTTGGGACCTGATCTATCAAGGAATCCTTAAGTACAAACAAGCTGAATAGAAGTTAAGTGCCTAACCAGGAATCCCTATATTGGAGATGCTGTTAACTGCCCCGGAACAGCAACGCGCGCCGCTCACCGACATATGCCGAGGCAAGACATATCTGCTAAAATTATGAGTGAGTGAGTATGGCTTTACGCCGCTTTTAACAATATTCCAACAATAACACGGCGGGAGACAAGCAGAAATGGGTTTCACACATTGTACCCATATGGGGAATCGAACCCGGGGCTTCAGCCTAACGAGCCGACGCCTTAACCATTAGGCTACCTCACTGCCGCTAAAAAATAAGGTAAGCTACAACTAGAGGCTGGCGCTCATATATAAATAAAGATCGTAATTCTTGTATTTCCAGGTGAAATGATGCATTCTCATAAAGTGTCATGAGATAGTGAATTATCTATGAAGAAAGGGAGCCTTATTGCCTGCCGAAGCACTCGGCGATGACAGTGAAGGTTATTGATGAAATCCCTGATTAATATCGCGGATGATACACGGACGTGTCTCATATGATTACCAGAACAAAAACGTGAACATCATCGATAATTCATACAAAACCATTTTTTAAAGAAAATACATTCGTGCGGTTTTGTGGATTAAAATGAGGTTCTCACTGTGCGACACGTGATGGATTTACCGATTTAATTTGCTGTATAATCATGTCAGGGTGATTCATGTACATTGTCACAGATTCTGCATCATTGGTGTTGTCAATTATGGCACTGAGCAAAGGTCACCACGGAAAACACTTTAATTATCGATAGCATAACGTAAATAGGCGACCTGTAAGAAACGATGAATTGTGCCCACGACATCCTTTCTGAACAGCCTCCATGTGATATGTTGGACAGTGAGGGAGTAAAAATTTGTTTAACGCCGCTTTGCATAGCATTTTCAAGTATTTTGTCAGGTTGATGTTGTAGGAAGGACCGAACTGATGCGAGTCTGAGACGTTTAATACTGCGATACAATATACGGCGAGGGACAGGAAGGTGAATACCACAGCAGAAATGCAACCAGGAGATGTACTATGAAGATACAAGCTGAGTGAGTGAGTATGGTTTTATGCCGCTTTTAGCAATGTTCCAGCAATATCACGGCGGGGGACATCAGAAATGGGCTTCACACATTGTACCCTTGTGGGGAATCGAACCCGAGACTTCAGAGTGACGAGCGAACGCTTTAACAACTAGGCTACCCCAACGCCCTTGTTTTGGTGTAACTCAGGCATGGTTACAAAAAATAGAATCTCCAGACGTTTTTTAGTAGGACACAGACACTATAACAAAAAGAATCACCTCTAAACGTTTTAAGTGTAACACAGGTATGGTAACAATAAGTACCATCTTTAAACATTTTGAAAGATTTTGAAAGATGTGTCACTGGCGACAATGTCTTTCAAAGCGATGCGAGTTTTAGCACACAAAACTAAGCACAGTGAACCAGTAGTACAACTGGATCGAGTGCAGGAAGTGTATCCAGCTGAGACGTCATTTGGTCATGTTCTAGTTTACACCCTCAAGCCACTTGGCATTTCCCGATTACTTTCTTTAACCATTGCACGTCAGTGCAGGCAGGTCGCGATTGGAAACGAGATAAATGGTGCTTCAGTAATCAGTAATGTCAAATCCACGGCACTGGTGGTTGGGTTCAACCCTACTGCGGACTTTATTGCAGTTTTATCACGGCCTGTCAGTTAAATGAGTGAGGAAATCCCAGGCCACATCAGAGCAAACCCAGTAAAAATGTTGACATTCTCAATGAGATTGTTGGGTCCAGCGAGTCCTACTTGTCACTGATTTATAAAGCCGGCGGTGCAGCAGAGCTTCAGAGTATGTCAAATTGTCATCAAGCAATATTCCAGCAATGTCACCCCATATCCACCGCCCTTAGGAGGGAAGACTGAAATGTCCAATAACGTTTACCACTTTGTAAGACCCATAAAAAGACGTATATAAGAAAGAACACATCTGGTGTTTGGGGACTATTCTCAATAAAACCATAAATATTTTGCTAGTAATGTTGTAATTGGGTACAATATCTGTGGTGTTTTAGAAACACTTGCACAATGTTTGTGACAAGGCAGAATCAAAACACTTTTTAAATATTAATGCTGTTTTAAAGAAAATATTTTACCAGAGAATCAGGTGTGTACTTTCTTTTGAACGTCAGTTTAGAAACATAATCAGGATGAATGTAGGATTCAAACCCATTATCATAGGTTTCTGTCACAACAAAGGGAGGCAACTCTGCTCAGTGAATTGTGCTGCCTCGAACGACTTGGTTCCCTGTTTATTTCTGTTAATTTTAAGATTAGGAGCAAACAATTAAAACAAAGAGGATGGCTCATCCGTGCTCACCAGAGCAGAAACAATGCCAGCTGAGATAAAACATTCAGGTCAAGGTGACCTCACCACCACATTGTGAAATATAAGTCATAAATCACACAGTGCCCTCAAACCAAAGCGAAAAACACCTTACGGTTCGTGCATACCGTATTTCCTTTAATATGCGCTCGGGAGTTTATTTTTTCAACGGAGTTCCAGACCCGGCGCTTATTAGAGACTAATAGGGAATTGGTTAAAATCTCACAATTGATGATTGGTTCTTTACCACCGATCAATCATCGAAAAAGAATTGTTTAGCGTGATTTATCACATTCTCCTGGTTATGTTTGTTAATGCACAAAAATATAGAAAAAACATATACTTCTTTTGGTGTTTTCTGCAAATTGCACAAAATGCATTTACAAATTTCACATCTTTAAAGGAGGACTAGTATGTTAGGAACATAAATTTCCAGGAAACCTTTAAGATAATTTCAATCATGACAAGGAACGAGCTTGTAGTACTTATGAAATGTAACAGACAAAACCAACCTTGTGAAAAATGTGTGTGTGCCAAAATTGTTTGTGTTCGATTATGAGAAAACATGATCGATTGCTTGGTCGTTTAGTCATTGCGACCAATCTTCGATTATTTCAATTAATCGGACCACCACTATTAGAGACACGGCGCTTTTGCGCTTACGGGTCTAATTACCGTAATTGTTAGTGAGCTGCTTTACTACCGGCGCTTATTAAAGGAAGTACGGTAATTTCATTTGAGACGTCATAAGCCCATCAGCGACTTTTCAACACATCAAATAACGATTATGTACATACCATGAATTTAATTTTCTTACTTTATGAGACATTTCGTCATGATGCGAACATTTAACTGTTTGACATTTAAAATGCAAGAATATACTGCATATACGATCAGCAAGTTGTCGTGACAAGACAGCGCATGAAATGAAAATGCATCATGTTCCATGTCTCTTGTGATCAGTTGCATCATATACTCTCCGAAAAAAGTAAGGGAAAGTGAACTCAATTTGGATTGGAAGTATAAGCGTTAACAAACTATGGCCATAAGGAAGTGCAAGTGGATATGCACTCTCAAATCATTCATTGTTATCATATCAACATTGATTGACTCTGATATATCTCCCAGGTTTTTTTCAATCATAAAATAAAAATGAAGTTCCCCTACTTCTTTAAGAGTTTATAATAAAGCAGATATATGAGAGTCTAAAATTGTTTAGAAATGTTGAGTCAGCTGAATTAGACGCTGCTTTGAACTCTATTCCCACGGCGTGCCATCCTAATGTGGTAGTAAAGGCAAGCGAGACTCTGGCCTTTAGAGTGAGTGAGTTGGATTGTGCGCCGCTTTTAGCAATATTCCAGCATTATCACCAGAAATGGGCTTCACACATTGTGCCCTTGTGGGGAATCGAACCCGGGTCTTCGGCGGGACGAGCGAACGCCTTAGCCATTAGGATACCCCCACTGCCCCTTAAGTCAAAAGAGACGCAGGTCTTACGCGTTTACCATTATGGTTTACCCCTAGGCATGTCAAAGCTAGGAAAATAGTCGGGACAAACTTAGTAACAGGGGATTCGAACAAAGGTTTATGACCTGGCCAAGGGACATAACTCTGCATGTGAACTGAGGTGCTTGGTCAGGTGTACCAGGTCTTCAGGTAGACGATCTCACTCACTGCTGTTCAATTCAGAGAGAACGCTATGAAAAAAAATAAGAATGTTTCACTTGAAAATATTATTTTCGAAATGGTCGTGAAGACATCACGATAAGTATTCCTATACTTTCTGTGTTGATAAGAAGGCAGAAAACTAATGTATGCATGACAGCATAGATGTGTCCAATTTGACAAGTCGGTTACGAAAAGGGCCAGGTAGTAGCAAATGAACTGGGTAAGGAAAGACAACTCTATCGTTCAAATCCGGACGCATCCATAATGCCCACAAATTATATATAAACCGGATCGTTTTAGCGGATATAAGAAAAGGAAATGACAGCCATATCACCACCACAACTGTGGGAGACATTGTTTCCACTCATGATGTGACCCAACCTGGCTGGCGTAGTTGATGGAGGGATATTTTACCTCACAGCTGGTAACCTTTTACGGATCTCTTTGAAAGTAGAGCTTTGTTTTTAACTACCAGAAATTACACATGCAGATAATTTGTATGTTTCACACTGAAATCACAGAAAATCACGTTTGTTACACAATGTCTGTAATGATCGGGTACGCTGTTCACGAAGATCGACCTTCACAGGAGGCCCTGATCCTGGCAAGGAATGCCAATCACTTAGCATAGGTGGGGGATCGGAGTGTCAGGTGGACCATGTCAACTATGTCGAGGTTGTAGTCGGCGTGGAAGGATCACTTGCTCACTTATTGCAGTCGACGTGTACCGTGCCACGTGTTCTATGGTTGCAGCCGACGTGGCCACTGTCATGTTTTCAGGGGTTGCAGTCGGCGTGGACCACGTCACGTGTTCAGAGGTTGTGTGTCGGTGCGGACCCTGTCACGTTTCAAGGGTTACAGTCGGCGTGGAGCAGGTCATGTGTTCAGGGGTTACACGGATTCGTGACGTGAATTACCGTGAGTAGGCTGACGTCATTGTGTCTCTGCACTCCAAATCTTCCTTCATACTCCTCTGTGATACCTTGTGACAAGAGACTGCAGTGTGCCACCGCACATCAAGGTGGAAATGACGTTTATCAACCTTCGTCCATGAGTTACCCATTGGCTTTGTTGGTGCTTACTCCGGTGAATAAGAGCACGTCCTCCTGATCCCTGCGGCGCCGCGAAGAGAGAGCGGCAGCTTAGGTTGTAACAGAGATACATGGACATTTATTTGTGTACTGAGACGCTGCAATATAGCAATCAGCAGCAGCATTATCAGCAGCAGCACCAGCAGCATCAGAAGCAAGTTCTGAAACACGACAATTCCTAGACCCAAACTCTATTTGGGATAGTGAATTGAAAAGTACTAATTGCTACCAAGAGCACACAGTGACTTTGTCGACCAACCCCCAAAACATATTTTAGCTTAAAAAGCAGACAGACAGGAGTATAATGACATAACGATACCGTGGCACAAGGTCACCATTAAGAAACATGTTCAAATCAACTGTTATGGTCATCGTATTATCCTACTATGTTGAGAAAAAGGGACGAAAGTAGACAGTCTATTCCTTGCTCTCAAATAATGTTTTACGTCACTTTAAGAAACATTCCAGCAATATCGCGGTAGGGTACACCAAGAATGGGTTTCAAACAAATTTACCAATGTGGGAAATTAACCCGGCGAACAACTTAACCACTTGGCTACCCCACCGACCCCTTCTTTCATCCATTTTGTAAAATCTCTGTGAGCTCTAGAAACGAATTAAGATTAGGACTGAGCCACACAATTTGTAACACGAGTAGCGCTATGGCATCTACAGTAAGGCGACGATGCGTTAAAGGAGCTTTTAACGTGACATGCAGACCCATTACTTCCGGTCACCCTGACAATATCAGATCTATCTTGTTGAAAGACCGTCTGTCCATCAGTCATATCTACCTAAGAACCAGGAAGCAATTAGTTTATGTATATAGGCTTACACGTGTCCCTATCGGTAATCTCAGCTCGGAAGAGGTCCCTTTGAAAGAGCACCTGTCTTTCTGATAGGCAGGAATCGCGAGGTGATCGATGCGGTGGAAATCGCATCTGAAGAATATCTGCCAGGAATCTTTGACAAGCTTTGAAACAGTAACTATGTAGATTTCACTTGTATTCCCAGCGGTGGTGAGACATGGAAAGGTTAGTGTTCTGTTGTGAGGTCGGTCTTCATTCTTCTGATATGTATCCATCATTTATGGAATGTGTAGTGACATTAGTTTTCATTGCAGTAAACTGTAGTGACATTGGACTTCGTTGTACGGAAGTGTAGTGCCATGGCTCATCGTTGTTTTGTAGAGGCACAGGTCTTCATTGTAGTGATATGTAGTGTCATGGGTCTTCATTGTAGTGATATGTAGTGACGTGGGTCTTCATTGTACTGATATGTAGTGCCAATAGTCTTCATTGTAGTGATATGTAGTGCCAAGGGTCTTCAATGTAGTGATATGTAGTGCCAAGGGTCTTCATTGTAGCGATATGTAGTGCCGTGGGTTTTCAGTGTAGTGATATGTAGTGCCAAGGGTCTTCATTGTAGTGATATGTAGTGCCAAGGGTCTTCATTGTAGTGATATGTAGTGCCAAGGGTCTTCATTGTAGCGATATGTAGTGCCGTGGGTCTTCATTGTAGTGATATGTAGTGCCAAGGGTCATCATTGTAGTGATATGTAGTGCCAAGTGGTAGTGATATGTAGTGCCAAGGGTCTTCATTGTAGTGATATGTAGTGCCAAGGGTCTTCATTGTAGTGATATGTAGTGCCAAGGGTCTTCATTGTAGTGATATGTAGTGCCGTGGGTTTTCATTGTAGTGATATGTAGTGCCGTGGGTTTTCCTTGTAGTGATGTGTAGTGGCGTGAGATTTCATTGTATTGATGTGTAATGGCATATGTGTTCTTCTTGTGTTATATAGTGACGTGGGTCTTCATTCCAGCGTTGTGTCATGGATCTTCATAGTAGTATTGTGTTGTGGCGTGGGTTTTCATTGTATTGAGCTGTTGTATCACTGGTCTTCAAGGTAGTGACGTGTAGTGGCGTGAATTGTCATTGTAATAATGCTTAGCGACATGGGTCTTCATTATAAGGACTTATAAGAGAAGCATTTTGGGTCTTCGTTGTAGTAGGTCTTCAGGGTAGGGAGGTGTAGTGTCATGGGTCTTCAGTGTTGGGAGGTGTAGTGTCATGGGTCTTCAGTGTAGGGAGGTGGAGTGTCTTGGGTCTTCAGTGTAGGGAGGTGGAGTGTCTTGGGTCTTCAGTGTAGGGAGGTGGAGTGTCTTGGGTCTTCAGTGTAGGGAGGTGTAGTGTCATGGGTCTTGGTTGTAGTGTTGTGTGATTACATGGGTCTTAGAGATGTTAGTAGTAACGTGGGTCTGCCGTGTGAAGTGTTGTGAGCAGTGACATGGGTCTGCCGTGTGTAGTGTTATGTCTAGTGACATGGGTCTGCCGTGTGTAGTGTTGTGTGTGGTGACATGGGTCTGCCGTGTGTAGTGTTGTGTGTAGTGGCATAGGTCTGCCGTGTGTAGTGTTGTGTGCAGTGACATTGTCTGCCGTGTGTAGTCTTATCTTTAGTGATATTGGTCTGCCGTGTGTAGTGATGTGTGTAAAGTTATTTGTCTGCCGTGTGTAGTGATGTGTGTAGTGACATGTTATGTGGTCTGCCGTGTGTAGTGTTGTGTGTAGTGACATGGGTCTGCCGTGTGTTGTTTGTAGTGACATGGATCTGCCGTGTGTAGTGTTGTGTGTAGTGACATGGGTCTGCCGTGTGTAGTATTGTGTGTAGTGACATAGGTCTGCCGTGTGTAGTGTTGAGTGTAGGGATATCGGTCTGCCGTGTGTAGTGTTGTGTCTGCCGTGTGTAGTGTTGTGTGTAGTGACATCGGTCTGCCGTGTGTAGTATTGTGTGTAGTGACATAGGTCTGCCGTGTGTAGTGTTGAGTGTAGGGATATCGGTCTGCCGTGTGTAGTGTTGTGTGTAGTGACATAGGTCTGCCGTGTGTAATGTTGTGTGTAGTGACATAGGTCTGCCGTGTGTAGTGTTGTGTGTAGTGACATAGGTCTGCCGTGTGTAATGACATATGTCTGTGACAGCATGGGTCTGCCGTGTGTAGTGATGCCGTCTGCCGTGTAGTATTGTGTGTAGTGATATAGGTCTGCCGTGTGTAGTGTTGTGTGTAGTGACATAGGTCTGCCGTGTGTAGTGTTGTGTGTGTGTGACATGGTCTGCCGCAAGTGTGTGATGTTATATGTGTGACATAGGTCTGCCGTGTAGTGTGTGTGACATGGGTCTGCCGTGTGTAGTGTTGTGTGTACATGGGTCTGCCGTGTGTAGTGTCTATGACATGGGTCTGTATATGTTGTGACATGGGTCTGCCGTGAGTTGTGTGTAGTGACATCTGGGTCTGCCGTGTGTGGTGTGTGTGTTGTGACATGGGTCTGCCGTGTGTAATGTTATATGTTCTGTGACATGGGTCTGCCGTGTAGTGTTATGTGTTGTGTGGGTCTGCTGTGTAGTGACATGGGTCTGCCGTGTGTAATGTTATATGTTGTGACATGGGTCTGCCGTGTGTAGTGTTGTGTGTAGTGACATGGGTCTGCCGTGTGTAATGTTGTGTGTTGTGACATGGGTCTGCCGTGTGTAGTGTTATGTCTAGTGACATGGGTCTGCCGTGTGTAATGTTATATGTTGTGACATGGGTCTGCCGTGTGTAGTGTTATGTGTTGTGACATGGGTCTGCCGTGTGTAGTGTTATGTCTAGTGACATGGGTCTGCCGTGTGTAAACATGGGTCTGCCGTGTGTAGTGTTGTGTGTGGTGACATGGGTCTGCCGTGACATGGGTCTGCCGTGTGTAATGTTGTGTGTGGTGACATGGGTCTGCCGTGTGTAGTGTTATGTCTAGTGACATGGGTCTGCCGTGTGTAATGTTATATGTTGTGACATGGGTCTGCCGTGTGTAGTGTTGTGTGTGGTGACATGGGTCTGCCGTGTAGTGTAAAGGGCATTTGAGAAAATGTCTATTCTTATGATAATACAGATACCAGCTGGATATATTGTTCTTGAAAATAGAATAGTATTATATGCCTGTATGTCAAAATAATGCCCAGGGCATGCACTGACTATCGGCATACAAACACATACAAATATACAATTGCACGCATTTTTCAAATCATTATTTGTATGTTAGTAGCTCTCGTTAGAGAGCTACATACGAAAGCTCGATTCGGGAACACAGTATTGGTTTGATACTGGGAACGTGCAGCGTGTTGGCGACAATGTCCCGATCAACCTCGTGGATTGAAAACCGGCATCTCCCTCATGTCTGAGATAGGCGAAGGTACTATAATCAATAGTATAATGAAACACGTAAGGACAGTGGAACTGATCACAATATGATTGCTAAACATGACAGCTGGCGATGCGAGCTGACTGTAGCGACAGTGGCCGTCACTTCGCACTGCCACAAACCGGCGCACACCTAGCAGACGACAATACAAACAGACCATTTTCACTCGGGCAGACATCCGCCTCTTTAAACTACACGATCGAACACACAAACAAGAGATAGTTGAATGTAATTACCTACTGAACATGGAATTAGGCGGTCCTTCCCATCAGCGCTTTTCTTCCGATGATCTGGTAGCAGCAACACATGGTAAGGAAAAACAGGCCACGTTTCGGGCTCATAATCGATGGGCCAATGAAATCACGTTTTAATGAAGAGCTTTTGTAGAAGATATGAGGGATTCACAATACAGACGATTTAATTGGATGAGATCGTGCTTGACGAGAGACCAAGAAAATTTGAAAGTAAACACAAAAAATATCACAATTGTTTTAGGTTTAGGGATTATATCTGGAATGTTTACAAAGAGTAAATACAGGATTCCAGACCAGATTATCGCAGGTCGAGGGATGTGTGCCAGAAACGACTTGACAATATTGATCGCGGAAAACCCCATTTGTGGTGCTCTGCTACCGCTCTGTAGTGCTCTGCTGCCCATCTACAATACGGCTTATGATGACACACGGACTGTCGCTGAATGTCAAGCTCAGTATATTAGTTTCTTGTACCAGATTGATGACAACAGTAAATTGCTACAGTAAAATAGATCAAAACATTAACACAATCGCTTTACTGAATAAATGGTTTTAATATAATTATGTCCAGAGCATTTAGCAAGGAACTTGTTACATTTCTTTGCTGTAATGACGGAATTTATCCAAATGTGACATCCTTCACAACGTGTGATGACATTGGCGTCCGTTAAGAAGCAATGTAACGTTATATAGATTCAACCGACCCGTCAGTTTTCATCAAATAATAACTTTCATGAACAGATATACCAGTCTCCCGCTTTCTCCCTTTAAGGGTAGTATATGGCAGTGCTGGTATTAGCATACAACCTGCGATACGATACATCACGATACTATAAGTTTACTTACGACGATATATTTCCAAAGTATTGTGCACTGAAGCTGCGATACGATACGAATCCCGATATAAGTGTGGCGATACGATACGTATCACGATACTAAAACCTTTAATTCTAACACCAACTATAAAACACCTTAAGATGAAAACAAAAGCAATGTTTAAATGAAAGAAACTTTAATTTGAAAAAAGTCACATTTGACACAATTTTAAAAACAAGTACAAATTAAATACAACATAATACTGTTATAAACATAAAACATAGATCAAAAACACCTTTAATATCTGCATGTTGCTGGATGCTGTGACTGCAGTCACATAATTATATTGAATGAAGTTTGTGCCGACTTTAAAAACAGTATATCCTGACAGATATCGCAATTCGGCAATATTCAAAGTTAACATCATGTATCGTGGCCCCTTTGAAGTATCGTATCGGGATATATGACAATGTAAAACTTTGTATCGATTCACTGTATCGATGAATCGTCACATCACTAGTATATGGAGACTTTGTGCTTGCGAAGAAGTGACATCTACTACCTTGCCGCGACAATGATGTCAGCAATCATAGACTCTGATGTCATAATAGATGTCATCAAACATCACAATCGTGTCATCCGTGAAGGTCCGAGTTAGAATTGATCTTCAGTAACCCACGCTTGTCGTAAGAGGCGACTAACAGGATCCGGGTGGTCAAGCTCGCTGACTTGGTTGACACATGTCATCGGTTCCCAATTGCGGTTGTACATTGGATTGTCTGGTCCAGACTCGATTATTTACAGACCGCCGCCATATAGCTGGAAACTAAACTCACTCACTCACTCACTCACAATCGTGTCTGCATTACATCATGAATGCAGTTTGCATTAGGGCAGTAAGGCTTTGATGACGAGGGAATCACTGTCATAATTTGTTTGACCGTTGGGATTTGCATTACCATCCATATCTTCACCACCGTTAACAGTACATACACACTTCAAACGAAAGATACACATGTAATATTAGAAGATAAGTTGTTCTTGTATATTCACGAAACATGATATACCATTACAAAATATGTTCAAAGAACAATTAATCACATTTTCATTAACGGGTGCCCTTTACAAACGCAACCGATTTATTTATTTATTTATTTTATAGCTTTAGACTGGATGAATATGTCACAGAAAGTGAAACAATATAAGAATGCACGTGCAAATCACGATAAAAGGTCAAACGTCAGTCAGCATTTTGTCTGTCGACTTATTGCAAGTTAAAAAATGCTGAAACTATGGCTGGAAACACCATAGGACGCCCTGAAGCTGGAGTGACCCTGTCTGTTGTTGCTATGTTCGCCAGAACACCATATATCCTTTAAGTGTCAGTGTACCTGGTTCAATTAAACCCGAGATCGTCAGAGAAGTGGTGATCCAAAAGTCACCCTGGCACAAGAACACATCCGAGTCGTTCATCTACGTCATCGACATGCTACTGGCACCGAGACTATGGCAAGTGCCTGGTTTTAAGAGGGTAGCAGGCCGAGCAATGAAGGAATCGTCGGCGATAGGTTGGATTAGACCCAGGGCGCCTGTATTTGTCCCTGTATTGAGACGTTTGCGTTGATTACATTGAGTAACACCATACGGGCACAGAGAGACAGGTGGCGAGTCTGGTTCAGTGAAGAATAACGATTGTTTTCTCCAACGCCGAGACGCAAGAGAGCGTGTCTACCGACGTCGACATGAACGTTTGGCACCGAACTGTGTTCCACAGATCAGATGATTCACTGGCGGACGTGTGATGGCGTGGAGAGTCATATCCTACTGACAGAGATCTGACTTGGTGGTGGGAGTTCAGGGTACTCTGACAGCAAATGGGTACATGGACCAAATTCTTCAACGTCATTCTTCCGATTACCAACTGACAGGACCACCTCCGTGGTGTAGTGGTTAGAGCGTCCGCCCGGAGAGCGGAAGGTCGCGGGTTCGATCCCCGACCGCGTCATACCAAAAGACGTTAAAATATGGTACTTGTTGGTCCCTGCCTGGCGCTCGGCATTACTGGGTACAACAAGGACTGGTCGGCTCGGAGTCAGTATAATGTGTCTGAGTGGGGTATTCATGCTTCACTGCGGCATGGTATCTCAGTGGGCTAGCACTATAAAACCAGCTTAAGTCTGGGCTAGTACAGGCAGCTGCATACACACATACACACGCATGCACGTCGTCATATGAGCGAAATATTCTCAAGCACGACGTTAAACCTAATTTCACCTCACCTCACCAACTGACAGAGAGTGGTTTCAACATTGTAATGCTACACCACACACCCCTCAAGTCACTGTTGACTTCGTTCATAATTCAGACATCAATGTCTTGTCATGACCTTCTAGATTTCCAGATCTGAATCCGATAGACCATCCCAGGGATGAACTCGAGAGATGTCAACGCCAAGCAAAAAGATGGCCAACACGTTGTAGGAAGAATGGAGAAGACAAAGACTTCCAGTCGGTACCAAAGTGTAGTGCTGTGATAATCGCAAACGGCGGTTCCATCTTGTGCTGATCGGGACGCCCCTCGTGGGCGTACGATGCTCATGATGTTGATCATTGGATTGTCTTGTACAGGCCTGATTATTTACAAACCGCCGTCATGTAGCTGGAATATTGCTGAGTGCGGCGTTAAACAAAACGTGTATTGGGACAATACAATCAGAAATTACGTCTTCTACATAACAGTATCATCATGCTAAGTATAATCCTTGTATGAATTAAGTTAAATGGAATATGCAAAACTAATTTAACACAGTAAATGTTTCAAAGTTGGCTCATGGGTTTATTGTTAGAGACTGGACGATGAAACACTCATTTAGTGAGTAAGTGAGTGAGTGTGGTTTTACGCTGCTTTTAGTAATATTCCAGCAATATCACAGCCAGGAACACAAAATATGTCATTTGTGAATTACTGCTGTGAGTCCCTGGCCACGTTCTCATGGATAATCCCTCACACTCTGGAGCGTCTGGGTTGGTCTCTGACGTCGGTGACACTATGGACGAGCTGATATTTAGGAAATATGCAAATCTGAATTCTACCATGACTTCAGTAAATACTGGATTGTGATATACGTTACATAGCTCTGATTTTCAACAGTGTGCATATTTTAAAATCTTTTTAACTTAATAACGCGGTTTTGGTGGAATGGAGATAAACATACTGTGTTAGAAAATCAGCGGTATTATATCCTAATTATAAATTATCTATTCCAAGTGAAGGACATTTGAAAACCCCTAATCTTGGTTTACAAATAACATGAAATCCGAAATTCAGAGTTTCGAGAATAATAATCCATTTATTATTCATTGTGAAAAATACTTTTTCAAAGCCTAAAACATAATGTCAATTGATGAGATAAACTTCACAGAAGTCCCACTATCGTTCAGCTGTGGAACGTGATCTATGCATGACGTTTGGTCGTTTGTTTTTTTATCAATAGATAAATGTGATATGTGTGCAGTTGACCTTTCGTTGCTGAGAAAATGCGACCGGCAAATCTGGGAAAGTTGTTACAATCGATATTTATGTATAATGTGTCATTAAGTAGAACACAAAGCAAACATGTCTCCAGCTTGCCGGGACCTGATGCCACGGAACACCTTTTCCATTTAGAAATGTATGACTTGCACTTCGTGAGCTCATTGTGGCGGCTGTCTGGTACGAACGAATTCAAGAGTGCAGTACGCCAGACGCAAATAAATCGTATTTGGCACCCACAATCAGCAATTATAAATCATAGGGTGAAGGTCAACGGAAGGTCCGACGTTTATTACAATGTTTGGACTTCAGCCAGTGATGGTTTACCCACACAAAGGAAAGGTCAATTCTTATAACTTGTTTCCCTATTTTGTGACACGAGGGATGTCTGAACGTGAGCTTAATGAGTGTACATATGCCCAAACTGTTCTACAGTCTCATTTTGGTGGTGCGGGGGTGTCCTGTGCATAGAGTTCAGACCACAAATCAGGTGCGTTGGGTGCGGAGAGTAATTGGATGGGTGACCGTGATTAGCAGCTTGACTCCTGGGAGTTTCTAGGACTTCAGTCCTGCTCCACAACGAAGCACACGTGATACACGTGGTCTCGCCTTAGACAAGTGAGTTTGTTCAAAATTGTCTCTGTTCACCAAGCAGAAACTGGGTACCCGGCGGGATACGTCATGCGACTATTAACCTTCTAGCGCCTCACAGGCAGCTTGGTTTATTCGGGGTAATAATAGTCAGATGATATTTGTGCGCTTTGAGCAGGATGTGAAGCCCGGAAAGGCGCCTTATAGATATTGTACATTATCGTTTGTGGAGGTCAATAATATCACCATTAAACGAGAAATGTATATGTAGAACTACCTCTAAGTCAGACTCGGTGATAGTGCGTCGGTATCAATATACTTCAACTACAGAACGTCACGATCAACGTTACGGGAGATTGATGAAATGGGCATTGAAACTCTAGCGATTAGGTGCTGGACAACAGTGATCAACTGCCGGTTAGACGTGATTATAAACATATATGGAATGGATACTGAAGTGAATTGATTCACTGCGGTGTAATGTTGATTACTGTTACTGTCAGTCTAGGCACGGATCCAGTCAACAAGTGGGGTGTGCGTGTATTGATTTTGTTCACAAGGATTAGTCTTCGCGAGGATATTCAAGTTCCGGATTAAATGTCTTAATGATCAGAGACAACGCTCCCGTATTAATTTTACTTGTGCTCCTGTATTTCTGGGATTTCCCCGGGAATTCGGAAGCGGTTGAAGACAACGTTAAGTGTTTGTGCGGCAGTGACTGACGTTACGGTTCTGTGTCCGAAGTCGAGTTAAACGCCGTCCAATAAGCCTTATAAGGACCGACCAGGACATGTGACCAAACTCCTATCAGTCAGATAATGTTACCAAACTAATCTGAATTAACCATAGCATGTCACTAATGTCCTCTCGCTCAACTAATCAGATGATGTTACCAAATTAGTCTGCACTAATCACAGCATGATACAAACCTCCTCTCAGCTAATCATATAGTGTTACAAATCTAAAATGAACTAATCACGGCATGTTGTTGATATTCTCTCAACTAATCAGATGATTTTACCAAACTAATCTGAACTAATCACAGCATCATGCCATGTTACCTATCTCTCTCAACTGATCATATATAGTGTAACTGTCACATGCCGTTGTCACGACCTCTTCGTAACAGTAACAGGATACACTGTTGGCCATGTGCTTCGGCACACATCCCATAATGATCGTGAACAAGGGGGAATAAGTCTTGAATGGATTACCACTCTAAGATATCCAATACTGACAGTTACAAATCTAAAATGAACTAATCACAGCATGTTATCGAACTCCTATAAAATAATCAGATGACGTTGTCAACTGATGTCATCAAACATTTATCGGTTAAAGGAGTAGATAATCTAGATTACATTTTACGATAGGAGGCACTAAACTTGCTATATTATTATTATCCCAATGGAAGAATTCACCAGGGGGTAAACCCTCTGGTACACGTGCTATTTAATTCCTAACATTTGATGAAATAATCGAACTGATATAAATCAGGAGCTGTCATAAAACTCCTGTATCACATGATGTCATCACACGTCTATTAAACAGATTTCTATCAGCTAATCACGATGCTATCCAACTCCAGTCAGTGAGATAGTGCTATCACATTCCTCAGGTAATCAAATGACGTTATCCAACTCGTATCAACAAATCAGATGGTATTGAGCTCCTATAAATCAGAGCATTATATCGAGCGCCTATGAGCAACACGGATATTGGTGCTTGATACATGCAGAAACATACTTTGTTTCCTTGTTTCAACAATTCATTCACAATACTGCACGTGACTCATGATTCGTAACTCGTTACCTTCGTTCGCTCGACATGCCAAATGCTCGGGTTCGATTCCCAGATATTATTGCAATAAACCACACATTTAATAACACATATGTGATCACCGCAGACAGCTTTCTAGCGCATTCAATCTGATGGCGCTGAATTTAACATTTGACCAGGATCGTCAAATCTACGTGCAACACAACTCTTCATTGAAATACGTATACTTACCTTCTAGTTTATGTTCAGTTTAACACATTTCATTTTCTTGAAATACCAGCGACCAACCTCTGTGCCACGTATTGTGCGAATGAATGTTATTTTACACCGCTTTTAGCAATATTCCTGCTCTGTCAGCCTGCAAATGAACTTTCTCAGTGTGTCATCTTGTTGGGTAAATGAACTTTCTCAGTGTGTCATCTTGTTGGGTAAATGAACTTTCTCAGTGTGTCATCTTGTTGGGTAAATGAACTTTCTCAGTGTGTCATCTTGTTGGGTAAATGAACTTTCTCAGTGTGTCATCTTGTTGGGTAAGGGGTCGAATTGAGAAGCGACCATATCTTAGACGTTTACCGCATAAGTGACAATGGCCTGAAAAAGGGTGAAATACAGATCCTTCCAAAGGGCCGCATCCCCCTAGCACGAAATGAGACTGCTTGAAAGATTCCTCCACCAGTGGCCCGGGCGCCTCCAGTGTTCTTGGAAATATGTTTTTGAAATAAAACTCTGCAATGTTTTGGAAACAGTTGGCTGTACATGTAAAAAAAACAAAAACAACATCAATCCTGCTTGGAGTGAGGGTAGTATTGCGTCGACTTCAGCAATATTACACCAATTCCAGAAATATCCAGTGGGCATTTGACATTTGGAAATTCGTAAAAGTAAACTGTTGTAAATACAACCACAGATTAAATATCGGAAACTGCTTCCATCTTTGGCATCGATGTCTGAGATACAATTTTCAAGGGTCTGTCTTAAAACAACACTTCTTGACAACATGCTCCTCGAGTGAGCTGAACTATAAGCACTGCGCAGGTGTGGACAAGCAGCCACACACACTCACACTCCATCTGGTCTGTGATTTCACCTTTGACATTTGGAAACTTCTGAAACTAGAGCCACATGTTTAAATTTCAGAAACTTCCTCTATCTGTGACGTCGATGTTTGAGATACAATTTTTAAGGTTCTGTCTCAATACAACACTTTACAACCCCTAGACAGTAGCAGTTAAATGGTTCTGCAGCTTACCTTCATATGTCAACGAACTTTGACCAACCAATGAAATGACTCTCGAGAAGTTAACATTAACCAATCAGGAAGCAACTTTCTGGAGCAATACGGTGTACGATTCCAGACTGCGCTTTAAAAACGATGTTGACAAAGTCCTCGATTTCAATTTTGAAAACTGAACAATGCTAGATTGTGGAATGGCTACCAAAAGATCCAGATTGAATGGCAGCAGCATCCCTGAGGGTTAAGTCTTCCCACTAAATTAATGTTTATCTCATGTGAGAGATGCCTGTAATCGGAACATCCCGTGTTTAGAAAACAGATGTCTGTCACTTTCCCGATATTGTGGCGAGCGGCTGATTGGTCGGTAAAAGTCTGACTTAGCGGTAGCGAAAACTATGATCTGATATCAATGTAATTCGAGAGCCAAATTCAACCCAATAAAGATAACAACTTTGAATGTCGAAGGTTGTAATCCCGAATTCGCCATGATAATATCCCCGAGTCTGTCAACACAATATGGCGGTAGTGGTGGTGATGGTCCTGTGCATAGAGCTCATGTCACAAGTTGAGCAACGCTGAGCGCGGAGTGATTTTGGATGGGTGACCGTGTTTGGCAGAGAGCCCCTGAGAGTTTCTGGGGCTTTTAGCCCTGCCCCACAACGAAGCACATGTGATACAAGTGGTCTCACCTTAGGCAAGTAAGTTTGTTCAAAATCGCCTTTATTCACCCATCAGAAAAATGGGTAACCGGTGGGATAAGTCATGTGACTATTAACCTTCTAGCGGCTCGCAGGGTAATAATAATCAGATTATTTGGGCGCTTCGAGCATGCATTATGCGAGGAGAAATGCGCATGATAAATGGACTATAATTATGTTATTATTATTATTTATCAAACAACCAATGCTTATCGTGAGACACCACTGTATGGCTCAAGAAAACTTTACCAGAGCAAAACGCGTTTTCTTCAAATAGTAAACATATTTCTATCGACGACCATTGGAAAAGGAGTGAAAAACAGACACCTACCAGGAATTTAGACTGCAACCTTCGTGGCTGGCATTCTTATCAAATAGGCCTGTTGGCTGCCAGGGATACCCCATACGTCGGAGTCTAGACATTGTAATTGGTGCTCAGTGTGAAGCTAAGATTTTGTCTCTTGGATAATTATAACCATTATTAATATACTTCCTAAAGGTCAACGTGAACTGGTTCTTTTCTGGTGGACCTTCAGTAATCCATGGTTGTCGTAAGAGGCGACTAACGGGATCGGGTGGTCAGGCTCGCTGACTTGGTTGACACATGTCATCGGTTCCCAATTGCGCAGATCGATGCTCATGCTGTTGATCACTGGATTGTCTGGTCCAGACTCGATTATTTACAGACCGCCGCCATAAAACTGGAATATTGCTGATTGCGGCGTAAAACTAAACTCACTCACTCACTCTTTTCTGGTGGCCTTACTTGCCATACAGCGGCCATAAACTGCTTCTACTGTACTGGAGTGAGTGAGGGGCATTGGGGTAGCCTATTGGTTAAAGCGTTCACTTGTCACACCGAAGGAAGACCCGGGTTTGATTCAGCACATTGGTACAATGTATGAAGCCTTTTTCTGGTGTTCCCGCCGTGATATTGCTGGAACATAGCTAAGGGCGGCGTAAAACCATACTCACTCACTCGAGTGAGTGAGTGGGTTTTGGGTGGGTGAGTGAGTGTGAGTAAATGGGTTTGGGGTGAGTAAGCGTTTACAGCAAGTCTGCAATATTATTTTAATAGTCCGTTAGTTTTTAGAGTCTGGACCACACAAATCTTAAAAACATTAACAATGGTTCATGACAAAGCGCTACAACGACCAACAATCAAACACAAAGAGGATTAAGTGAGTCTTGTGGTTCTGGCAAAATAGAAATCACAATCAAGGCGAATGTGAGTGAGTGAGTGAATTTAGTTTTACGCCGCACTCAGCAATATTCCAGCTATATGGCGGCGGTCTGTAAATAAGCGAGTCTGGACCAGATTGGGAACCGATGACATGTGTTAACCAAGTCAGCGAGCCTGACCACCCGATCCCGTTAGTCGCCCTTTGTGGCAAGCATGGGTTGCTGAAGACCTATTCTACCCCGAATCTTCACGGCTCCAAGGCGAATGTGAGTTTGAACAAATGTTCGTCGGATCCGGGCAGTACTATAGGATGCAACTCTGCATTGCATCCCCGAGACGACTGGTTCAACAGAGGTTTCCATAGTGTCCGGTTGTGCCTATTTTAGTCAGTTCTAGATACACTTTCTACACGTACCCCACATAACCTGACCTCCGACCCATATTTCGTGTGTTCTTACGAAGGGCGGTGGGGTAGCCTAATGGCTAAAGCGTTCGCTCGTCACGCCGAATACCCTAGTTCGATTCCCCACATTGGTACAATGTGTAAAACCCATTTTGGGTGTCCCCCGTCGTGATATTGCTGGAATATTACTAAATGCGGCGTAAAACCATACTCACTTGTTCTTACGACAAGCATGATGCCTTGGGGGTCTATTCTGACCATTACTCCCTCACATGCGACGTTTTACCCGAGCCTGTATTTTCGCCTGCATAAGTACCAGAGACCTATTCCAATCCGGACTCGCAACAATGTAATAAAGGAACCGAACCGCCTTAAAACACGTTTCCTGGTAACAGTATTATCGTCATAGCAATAAAATGTCGGTGTACATGTGCTTTAGATTTCACTGCGAGCCATTACATTGCCAATTGCAAGGTGAAATTCTAGTCAGAACGAGGTATTACACGGTTCTTAAAGCCGCATTTCGGTCGTGAGGCGTTGAGATTTGCAAGTTTACCGTGTTCAATCTTCGGCTGAATAACTGCAGAGCATCCCAAGACGGCAGTTACGTCTGAGAGCACGAGGATGTAAGATTCCAATCAGTTGACTCTATTTGACTCTGCTTTCCAGCCAAGCCTCAAATTTCTATTGGGGACAGGTTTCTTGCATGGGTTAATTTTAAGAGTCCGGTGGGGTTCGGGGAACGGCGATGACAGGAGCGTCATTCCCTGATTGTGGTATATCTCGCAAGGGTCTCTATGTTTGGGGCGTCCCAAGGGGTTCTGGCAATGGCGATGGCACAGGCGTAATTTTTGTTTGATGGATATGTGACGTAATACATAGCGTCATTACTAAAGGGTCACAAAGGTATGTGGGCTATCAGATATAGGCAAACGTCACGCTGAAGACCCGGGTTCGATTCTTCACATGGGTATAATGTGTGAAGCCCATTTCTGGTGTCCCCCGCAGTGATATAGCTGGAATATTGTCAAAAGCGGCACAAAACTAAACTCACTCACTCACTCTATTGTAATGAGCATGGTTACACCGCCTTCAGCAGCATCCCAGCACTATCACTGCGAGGAACAACAAACACAGGCTCCACACTTTATGCTCACATGGGGACTTAAACTGGGACGAGCTAACCATTTCACCATTTGTGTACCCGACCGCCCCTAATGTAGTGGCCTTCGATGAGACAACAGCACTATCACTGCGAGGACAACAAACACAGGCTCCACACTTTATGCTCACATGGGGACTTAAACTGGGACGAGCTAACCATTTCACCATTTGTGTACCCGACCGCCCCTAATGTAGTGGCCTTCGATGAGACACCAGCACTGCACTAAATGCAGAAAATATCAACACATGCCTGTATACAAACCATTTATTACAAGCTAAGCAACGTTTCATAATCTAGGACCAATAAGCGCAAAAAGAAGGACAAAATTATTTGTTTCCATAAGCTAAAGCCAGTTGCAAAGAGTGATTTCTTTGTAAATATACAAGTTTGAAAGTGTCCTTTACTAATGTCTCGTGTTAAGGTTGTTGCGTGCATTGGGTGCCAGATCATTTCCTCTTCTATCACTAACACAACTCGTTAGTCTTGAGTCTGTTTCCAATTTGTCCTCTCGATAAGTTAAGTCATTTTTTAAAGGTTAACAACTTAAGGTGCAGATATGGTGAGTTGCATGTAATTTGACACCAATCTGTATCGAGCTGGAATGAGACGAAGTGTATGCAATTGCTGGTCCTCACCCCGAGACTGACAACGGCATGGTGCTAGATTTAATCAGGAAAGCTGGCTTCGGAGGTGAAGAAGCTCTTAAATCGCTATTTTACGGTACTAATTTGATAAAAGGGGTATTACGGGATAAATGCATAGCAGAGTCTAGTGTGTTAGTCCAAACTCATGGAGGTTCTCAACTGTTCTGGAAACTCTGTCTGAGGAGAAGAAGAATGGTTCTTGGTGATCTGGACATTGTCATGCGTCACGAGACCAGACACAGACGTCTCTCTGAATGCTTATGGATGCGTTGCCCATACTTTCCTCTCATATTTAGCTGGCATGACCAGATATAACATATATTATCTATGTGTGATAAAACTAAAAGTAGCCTTGCACCAACGTCACTCACCAACTATACTCATCAAAATGAGAAACGCGTAATCGGAAAGGTCTACCAGAAACCTATGGTCGTTAGTACAAATCCCGACTCGGGGCGGTGGAGTAGCCTTGTGGTTCGCTCGTCACGCCGAAGACCCGGGTTCGATCCCCAACATGTGTACAATGTGTGAAGCACATTTCTGGTGTCCCCCGCTGTGATATTGCTAAACACGGCATAAAACCATACTCACTCACTCACTCAAACATCTTGACTTGACCTCGTTATGTGTGTGAGACAGCGGTCTATCAAATACTGTTCAAAGAGGCGTTGAACCGAACTCAGCCTCGATGGCACACTTCGACTTTCCCTCGACGGAGCCGAACCAGTTCCAAACCACTGGTTTGGATGAAGTTCTTGAAACCAATGACGGCCGCTCTTGTTGGATCAAATCATCCCCTCTGACAAACCATCTTGCCGAGATGCCTCACTTTTCCACACTTCTGGTCAAACAGCCCCGACAATCACGAAATTGCAGATGCTGTTGTAGAGGATGCTGTTGTGCACCTCTGCCGCAAATGACGGTGCCGTCTGAAGTGATTCGTGTTACAGTTGTAACCCCGAGTTGGTCACGTACGATACCGACGTTCTGAAGTTGAGAGATTGAGGTCTGGGACATATTGCATACCCTGGCAACAGCCGACTGCCATTCTGCTCCTTTCACCCGATAGGCAACGTTGTTCAGTTGCGTTTTATTTAGTCGTGGTAGGACACGTGGGTTCTTGATATACTCACTTGATATACTGACCTGTGAAGATCCGGGTTAGAAATGGTCTTCAGTAATCCATGCTTGTCGTAAGAGGCGACTAATGAAATCAGGTGACTTGGTTGACACATGTCATCGTATTCCAATTGTGTAGATCGGTGTCTATGCTGTTGATCACTGGATTGTCTGGTCCAGACTCGATTATTTACAGACCGCCGCCATACAGCTAGAATATTGCTGAGTGCGGCGTTAAACAACAACCAAACCACTTGACATACGCATGATGCTTCAAGCGCAGATTCTTTTTTTTTATTAATGAATGCTGGCGTGCGAGTAGCCCGTGGATACCCTTCCGTATATTTCATCATGGAATTAAACGGGGGAAAGTTGAGAAGTGGCCCTGAAACTTCAAATTGTCGTTACAAACAGTAAAGAAGAAGTTATTAATAGAGGTTTCTGGTCTTCAGCCCCATTAAGATCATGTCACACAGAGACGTATCGGCAATCAGACTAAAATATACTTTAATCAGATGTGATGAGTTACATGATCCACTTTCAAAGACGTAAGCAATGTTCATATCTTTAGAAACGACATTTGATTTTCAAATGTTCAACTTCTTCTTTGTATAACGTAAAAAAATTTCTTTATTAAAAATAGTTTGAAATTCTATTTAAATCATAATTTCAGATGCAGTTGTAATTATGTGAATGATACATGCACGCAATCGAGTGAATGAGCGCTAGTTTTACGCCGCTTTTAGCAATATTCCTGCAATATCACGGCGGGGGACACCCGAAATGGGCTACACATTGTGCCCATGTGGGGAATCGAACCCGGGTCTACGGCCTGACGAGCGGACGCTTTAACCACTAGGCTACCCCACCGCCCATATAGGAGCATATATACATGGTATGTTGTGACAAGCAGCAGATTAACATGAACAACAGCATGTAATAGAAATAACAAGTGGTACTGCTTGTCACAACATACCATATGTACATGCTCCTCACCATTTGGTTGTACTCACTTTCAGCTTGATAACGATGTAAGAATCTACATCGAAACGTCGCAAATAAACCAGAAGTTGTCATCCATAAAGTTGTATGTTTCATTTGTTGACTCACCAACTTCTAGAATGCCGATCAAAAAATTAACACTGATGGTTTGACAATTTGAGAAATGATTTCTGTAAATTTTGAAAACACGCAAGAGGCCAGATGAAAAAACTATCAACATGCTGCTAAACATTTAAATATATCATATTCATGCATAAATTGCACAAACTGTATCCAACTAGGGTACCAACTTCACAAGACAGAATATCATAGTCTGTGTAACGCCGATAATTATTATCCACGTCGATGTAAGTATCTTCCGCTCAGGTGTAAGTACCATCCGTGTAGATCAGATTAGACTGTGGCACAATTATGTTTACATCAGAAGTTTAATCTCACTTAAATAAGATCGTTTCATCAGATTCAGAGCCTCCTTCTTGGCCCAAATTGTAGCGAACAGGGATTTTTCGTTTTGATCGGTTAACTGAAATTCAAACAAAACGGGAAAAAACATAAAAACGAATGTATCCGAAAAGCACGGAAGTTTTCATGAACATTATCCACCTGAAGGATTGCGTCTGGGTGAGTTGTTAATCCCTGCAGTCAGCGATATTACAGCTGCATAAGTGTGGTCCATAATTAATATGCAAGTCTGTACCAGACTATAATAATAATGAGGCCACTTATATAGCACTGAACTCCACGCTGCAGGAACATGCTCTAAGCGTATACAACATAATGGACATTATTACCCAGGATAACCCAAGCTGCCTGTGAGGTGCTAGAAGGTTAATAGTCACATGACTTATACCACCGGGTACCCATTTCTGCTGGATAAACAAAGGCAATTTTGAACAAACTCACTTGCCTAAGGTGTGACCACATGTGTGCTTCGTTGTGGGGCAGGAAGTCCCAGAAACTGTCAGGAGTCAAGTTGCCAAGCACGGTCATCCATCCAAAGACTCTCCGCGCCCAACGTTGCTTATCTTCAGCTGATTTGTGACCTGCGCTCATTGCACAAGACCACACACACCACCTACCCCGCGATGTTATTACGAGCAACGACGCACAGCACCCATAGTGATGCGCTTCCAAATAAGCACCCAGTCTCACATTGCTTGGGCCTGATTTCATTGGTTTGAACCCAGTGAAGATCCGTGTTAGAATTGGTTTTCAGCAGCCCATGATTGTCCTAGGAGGCGATTAACGGATGGGGTGGTCAGACTCGCTGACTTGGTTGACGCATGTCATTGTATCCCCTTTGCATAGGTCGATGCTCATGCAGTTGAATTGTCTGATCCAGACTCAATTATTTACAGACCACTGCCTTATATAGCTGGAATATTGCTGAGTGCGGCGTTAAACAACAAAACAATTTCAAACAAAGACCCTTTGCTCCGACTGCTTTTTGAAACAGCGCCATGGATGCCAGACTCATTCAATCCCAAATATGGCAGCATTCTGCTCGGGGAAAGGAAAGATAACATGACTTATGAAAGCTAACTTTAAAAAATGACAAATGCACGACCACAAACTGTCAATTTAATGCTAATGCACCGTGTACAAGAAAGTAATAAAAGTAAACGCACCATTTCCACATGTCAGTGAGGATGTATTCCCGCAATGTAATAAATACTACAGACATTACATGTAGATCTGAACAAAGCTACACTGACACAGCTTAGTACAGACTGTAAATGCTTCACCGGTATGTTGGTTTGTGTGCTATTTAGTGTTGGTTTGTGTGCTATTTAGTGTTGGTTTGTGTGCTATTTAGTGTTGGTTTGTGTGCTATTTAGTGTTGGTTTGTGTGCTATTTAGTGTTGGTTTGTGTGCTATTTAGTGTTGGTTTGGTGCAATATGCTGGGAGGGTATGATGTGTTTGAAGTGAGTGAGTGAGCGAGTTTAGTTTTACGCCGCTTTTTGCAATATTCCCGCAATATCACCGCGGAGGACACCAGAAATGGGCTTCACACATTGTACCCATTTGGGGAATCGAACCTGGGACCTCGGTGTGACGACCGCTTTAACCACTTGGCTATCCCACCGCCCTCATGTGTTTGTATGTGCATTGGTATGGCGTTTTGTTTGTACAACATGTTTTCAACATGGTGTGGCATATTGTGTTAGTATGTTAAGGTGTGGTATGTCATGAGATGTGTAGGTTTGTCATGAGTCATTGTGACAGCATGTGTTTGTACATTCTCTTTTACGCCTGTCATATCTTCCTAGGTAGGAAGATATGACAGGAGTAACCTCTGTGGGAAGAGAATGGTGTTTGTATTGTGTGGTACCTTTTACTGTATTGGTATGATATACTCTGCATGGCATGTTATATTGGTATGGTAATGGTATGCTGGTATGTCAAGTAGTGTTGGTATGGTATGTTGCATTGGTTTGGTAATGGTATATCATAGTGGTATGTTAAGTAGTGTCAGCATGGCATGTTACATTGGTATGGTCATGGTATGCTGGTATGTCAAGTAGTGTTGGTATGGTATGTTGCATTGGTTTGGTAATGGTATATCATAGTGGTATGTTAAGTAGTGTTAGCATGGCATGTTACATTGGTATGGTCATGGTATGCTGTGCTGACATGGTAAGTGAGTTCAGTTTTACGCTGCTTTTAACAATATTCCTGCAATATCACGGAGGGGGACACCCAAAATTGGCTTCACACATTGTACCCATGTGGGGAATCGAACCCAGGTCTTCGGCGTGACGAGCGAACGCTTTAACTACTAGGCTACCCCACCGCCCTGACATGGTAATTAGTATTGGCATGATATGTTGTATTTGTATCTTAATGGTATACTGTGCTGGTATGTTACGTAGTGATAACATGGCATGTTGTATTGGTATGATCATGGTATGCTGGTATGTGTTTGTTGCTTCTTTGTGGGTGAAGATGGACAGAGGCAAGAAACGGTTCCACCCTTGTATCAATGTGTGTAATTTCACCTGAATTAAAGGTTATATACAACTCAAATAAATTAAACATCGCTGCAAATGGAAGGGTATATATTGCTATAACCACCAGCCATAACATATAATCATTTGAAAATATTCGGTGTTCTTAACTTCATTTGAGTAGGATTAAGAAATGTGCAGCATTCTTAAAAGGAATGTTACTTTTTTCTGTCTCAATCTTGTTAAATGAGGAACAAGCCTGTCACACAACACCATGACGTTAGTATGTTTTACGCTCATACACAGCAGACAGCATAAACATAAGCCTGTGCCTAACAATGTAGTAAGTCATTTCTATTTCCCTATTTGTCAATCATTCATAATAACCAACTATGAGTGAGTATGGTTTTAAGCTGCTTTTAGCAATATTCCAGCAATATCACATCTGGGGACACCAGAAATGGGCTTCACACATTGTACCCATGTGGGGAATCGAACCCAGGTCTTCGGCATTAATGACTAGTCTACCCCACCCACCATATGACTGAAGTGAGTGAGTTGTGGAAATATCCCAGAATTATCACGGCAAGAGACAGCAAAAATGTTTTCACACACTGTACCAATTGTGGGAATGGAAACTGGGGTTTTGGCGCTTTAACAATCAGGCTATCCTACTGTGCCTTGGGAGTAGTTACATAGTTACAGCGCCTGGGTTCATGTATTCAGGAGTGGGGTGACTTTGGCATGACTAGCGAACACGTTAACTATTAGTCTACCCCACTACCCTAACCAACAAGACAAGTTGATGATCTATATCTTCTTCCAATAAACCTACTGTGTGGCACCTCCATAAACTGTGTACAATATCAGCTATAGAAAGACTGTCATGATACAGAGCGGTTCTAATCATGAATGTGAAGACTTGGAATATTATGATTCCTTGTGTACTGCTCAATGGGTTCATTTGATTATCATGAATTGTAATATGTAGCATTGTTACACAGACATGTATTGTTACATCCTAAACCTTTACAGCAACTTTACCAGAGTATGGCAGATGATACAAGAACTGTGCAAGTGACCATGCCTGCCCCTCAAAATCTGTTAAAATTGTCACACATCTCCTAGGAATGCTTTCCATCAGTAGCTTCGTATGTTACATTGTCTACTGGTGTGCCAATCAATTAGAACTAGTGAGTAGAAATTACGTTGCAACATGTCAACCAAGTAATGCATATCAATGTTGTCATTATCTCTATGTGCAACTTGTTTCCTTAAATTCAAAATTAAATTTCATGTTGGAAAACCCTTAAAGTAAAAGGCACATCTATATTAAATGGTGAATGAAAGTACCAAGTTTTGAAAATACATCTTTTATGCTTTTAAAGTTGCTCTGGAGATAAAAGCAACTGCTTCTATTCAGCATCTTTAGTTTGGGAACTTAATCCATATTTATAAAATTCATATATCAAAAATATGTTGTGGGGAACCTATATAGAAAAAGGCACATCTCCATGTTATAGTGAATGTATGTACCAAGGTTCATTAAGATATCTCTCAGAACTTTTTCCTTCTCTTTCTGAATTGAAACCCACAGCATATTTTATGTGCAGGGAAAAAGTCCACATAAAATTTATGACAAAAAAGTAAAATCTTCAGAGGAATTACAAGTAATGAAAGGCACATCTGCACTGAATGATGCATGTGTGTATGAAGTGTTGTAAATATATCTCATACAGTTTTGTAATTCTTCTCTGGTTATGAAACGTACTGCAGCCAATGAGTAGGGGGCTTCAGTCCAAATGTAAAACTTATATAAAAAATGAAAATTGGAAGAACACCTAAATTGCACATCTACACTATATATTGAATGTGTGTTGACCAATAGATTTGCCAAGTTTGGTAAAGAAATATATTACGAGTTTCACGATCTGTTCCAGAATGAGTACTACAACCATTTCCTGCCAAAGTCAAAGCCGCTGCAATGAATACTCGAAAAATGCATTTGAAAAAATCTGAAACAATGAAATGACACCAGTTCACAGCTTTACCTTCCCATGTACCAATTATGGTGAAGAAATCATGTACAGTTTTCAAGATCGGCTCCAGAAACAAAATGTGACGGACAGACAGACCCCGTTTCTATATTCCCCGACAACTTCAAAGGGTGGGCGATAATAACAATCTGTCAGATCATCAGACGATATGTATGTATACATGTCCCATCCTTGATCATCCAAAGTACCAACCTCCATACAGTTATGAATAACACCCAGAGTCACTTCTCCCATGACATCACCATCTCAATATCTCTTATCACAAGTATATCACACTCATGAATGTAATTTGATTGAACAGCATATCATTTGAATGGGTTTTGAAACAAAGCTTTAATACTGTATATAACCGTAGATAAGCCGAATTTTGAGGACCCAAAAACGCAGTCCGTAGAAGCGGTCGGCACTTTACATGTCAAACTATTTCCGATGACTGTTCACAACAAGAAGATGAACGCTAGTTGGTGGTTCGGCTTATGTACAGAACATACCATTTTGATACTGATTTTAAGGGTCAAATTAGTAACTCGGCTTATCTGTGAGATCGGTTTATCTACAGTAATACAAGGTAGGTAATTATCTTACCAAAGTACTCCAGTATTACTGCATTACTACTCTAGTCAATGGATGAGTGTGCACTCGACATTTCATGATCAGTCAGAGTATAATACAAGCTGTCTGTGAAGCACTCAAAGGTTAACAGTCTCATCCTACCGGGTACCCATGCTAGAGAAGGGAAACTAATAAACACTGCCCTTAAAAAAAACATACAAAATCTAAATTGATATAGCTGCAATGATTCACCAAAGATATACCTCTTGTACCACGATATTGACATGATATCATATGGACAAGGACAAAGCAATAAATATATACAAACAGCACAGTGTAGTTGGTAGGAAATGACTTATAAAATACCCCTCTCTACCATTTCCTAATGGTATGTGCAAAAGGTCCCTTACAATGTTTGTTTGAATAGCTTAAAATAAAACACATAGTTTACCTTGATACCTCTCCGCACAAGGACCTGAAAAACACAACATGCAAGCCCTGTGCAAACTTTGATGTTTAAATGAAGGATACATATTTTCTTCAGTCAATCAAATTCAACTTAATTTTTTTTGCCTAATTTTGGAAATTCCTATCTTAAAAAAATCACAAATGCACGGATAGTACCAAGTTTTAGATCAGATGCTCAGAAACAACAGGGTATGTAAAATCCACAACAACATAATACTGATACCTTTATTATTTGGCATTTGGAACTGCCCGTTTTTGTTCATTTTCCAAACAAGAGTGAGTGAGTTTACTTTTACGCCGCTTTTAGCAATATTCCAGCAATATTACAGCGGGGGACAGCAGAAATGGACTTCACACATTGTACCCATGTGGGGAACTGAACCCGGGTCTTTGGTGTGATGAGTGAACACTTTAAACAATGGGCTACCCCAATGCCCTTTCAAAACAAGAGAAATAAGATATGCTTATCCATACAGAATAATTACATGTTCAATGCTGACTTGTTTCTGTGAGATGCAGAGATGAGTAGCAGCAAAATAATCATTTGATTCTAATGAGATTGAACTCCTGTATATGATCACAACCCGACTCCTTAATACACATCAAATAATACCATGTGCTGCTACACACCCAGTTTCACACCGTGAAGCAAAACAGTACCACACCCACAAGCACGAATACCCCAGGGAAATAATCAGTCCAGCTGAAGGTTGCTGGTAAGGTATAATAGAGCCGTAGTGGTCTCATTGTTTGGCATGACGCTGTAAGCCTGCCGAAGACCGTCAGTCGATTGGTCGTAGTGTTCCTCCATTGAAGCACTGATAACATCTTGGACTAGAGTGGGCTGCTCCGTGACAGTGTGAACAGTCTGCAGAGCATCTGCGTCCACTGTGGTTAGCTGCTCTACGGCCAGGTTCTGCATCTCACGCATGCCTTGGGTGTCGTGAGTTCGAACGTGGCGTCGCAGAGCGTACTTAGTGTTGAAGCGTTTGCTACACTTATCACAGCCGAAGGATCGGGGATTCACATGAATTGTCTGGATGTGCTTCTTCTGTACGTTCTGAGTCTTGAAGGAAGCTCCACAGTGATCACAGAGGTATGGTCGCTCGGTTGAGTGCATGGTCAGGTGTTCGGCCAGGTGAGACTGCGGAGAAATCATTGGTATAGTGCTTGTTAATATGGCAAGTAATAATAACCAAGGGCAAAATAATATAAACAAACCCAGTCTACAGAAGGACTTCACAATGGAACCATTTCAGACTTAACATTCTCTCTTCTGCAATGTTATGAAGTCTCCAATCTCTTTTTCAAGGATTATTTGCCAACTCCTTCCTCCATATCAGAATTTGTGTGTGCATTTGCTATTCCAGCAATATCATGACAGGGTACACAACACATTGTACCCATGTGGGGAAGCAAAAGCCAGGTCTTTGCTACATAGTAAATAAGCATATGAACACACTTAACATGCTCAATGAAAAAAGTAAACCTTTGGAATCATAAATGGCAATTCGTAGTATTAACCTCACTAATACAGGAAAGGGGAAGCTATTTTAAAAAACAACTGTGTATTATCTAACTCATAGTAATGAAAGGAACAAAAGTTTTGTTCTTGTTAGAACGCTTACAATTCTGCATGAACTCAAAATCCACACATTCTTTATGAGTACCTGTGGAACATCTGTACATGACATACAAAATGGGTGCCCAATGCACACTTGTAAACAAAATCATTTCTTTCAATCCTGCACATCCTTTTATAATTGCTTTACAGATTCCCTGAGCCCAAAACTGTGGGTGATTTCTAAACTTCATGATTTTTAAAGATAATTATAACAAAATTTTCAAGATGTTTACACAACGTAAACGTGTTTTAAAAAAACTATGAATGATTATGAGCTGCATGATGCTAGACATCATCCTGAAGATTCAAGATCATCCATTCAGCTGTTCAGGAGAATTTAAAGAACGTACTGACAGGACACACTGTCCTTCAGACACGAAGACCTGGAAAATAGCACTAGAAACACAAACCTGAGATCTGAAGCCTTTCTCACACTGCTTACAATGGAAAGAAAAGTTTCTGTCTTTACGATCCTGATGAGTCAGTTTATGTTGTGCAAGAGTGTCCGGACGCTTGAAGGCCATTCCACACAGATCACACAAATAAGGCCGACTGTTACCATGGACATTAGCTCGATGCCGCAGATAGTGCTCTTTACGATATGTCAAATAATCACAGTCAGGGCATGGATAGCTCAGCTTCAACCCTTCGAGTTCACCGGTCGTCAAATGTATCTGAATATGGCGTGCCATCAAAGAATCCTGGCTGGTTCTATAGTTACACTCAGGGCACTTGAGATGGGCAGATTTCTTGGGTGTGTGTTTCAGCCTCTTGTGTTTCAGGACTAACTTGGCGTTATCTGCCTTGTACGGACACTGTTCACACTTGTGACCCTGTCCGCTGTGGGTGATCTCGTGTCTGCGCATGACGCTGTAGCGGATGGCAATGAAGTTACACTGACTGCATGGGTACAACCGTGTGTTCTTCTCATGCAGAAGCATGTGCTTGCCCAGGTGACTCTCTCGCTTGGTCTTGAAAGAACAAATCTTGCAAAAGTATTTGAATGGTGTTCTCAGCTCGTATTTCCTCCTGCTTTTCGCTCTTTCCTGTATTCGTAATTCATCTGAAAAAGATGTTAAAAGATACAAGTACAGAGACACTCTACTATTTCGATGGTGTTTCTATTACATCTGGGGACCCGTAAAGATCTGGATCTTCAGTAACCCATGCTTGTCGTAAGAGGCGACTAACAGGATCGAGCGGTCAGGCTTGCTGACTTGGTTGACACCTGTCATCGTATCCCAACTGAGTATATCAATGCTCATGCTGTTCATAACTGGATTGTCTGGTCCAGACTTCGATTACAGACCGCGCCATATAGCTGGAATATTGCTGAGTGTGGCATAAAACTAAACTCACTCACTCACTCACTATTACATCTGGGTTGGTCCTGAGCAAGACACATTCACCCACAGAATTAGCCATACCTGGGTTAGTCATGTCATATATTGTTTACTGGTGACAATAAAACTTAGTGATTACACAAATTTGTTTATTTGTTTCCATGTTTTTCTGACGTTAAGATAAAGCTGCGGTCAACTTCATTACATTGATTGTTTTACAAAACATTGGGGGTTTAAGAGTGCTAGCAAACCAGTGTTTTAACACTTTCATGCCATGCACCAGTCAGGGCAACAATAAGGACCATCTTTAAACATTTTTCGGGAAGATGGTTTGACACAGAACCTGATCTCCAGAAAGATGGTGTATTCAGATGTTGTCTTAATGGCCATGGAGAAGGGAAGTATATCATCACAAATACAATCATCATGATGTTTTCATTTACCTGATTATCATGATCATAGCAAAGAAACATTAATACTGCCGTTAGTATATCTGTACACACCTGCCCAATACCTGCCCATGAGTGACATTTAGAAGATGATTGAGTTTTCATCATGGAAAAAAGTGCATAATAGTATTCTGACCCTTCCATTGGCATCAAGACATTGCGGTTGCAAGTTGCCTCACAGGGAGATTGGGAGGCAGAATCGGTCACTGGATAAGGATTAGGGGGTTGTAACATTTGACCTTGCTTTTTGTTTTCACCTGAAGACCTACAGGCTGCTATGAAATACCAGTAGCTTGAAGTTTCCTGACAGTACCATAAACACTGCAAGCATGACTGATTCCCGGTAACAGACAGACAGACAGACAGACACACACACACACACACACACACACACACAGACACACACACACACACACACAGACACACTCACTCACTCACTCCCTACCTGCATCATTTGCAGTAGTTGCCCCTGCTCCTACTTCACTGCTGGTGACCTTCACCTTGTCCACCTGGGGCTTGGGAACCCTCCTGGGATGCAGCATCTTCCTGTTGCGCTTTGTTCGCCGAGGCTTGTATTCCTCGTCCTCCTGGTCCATGTCCCCGAGCTGCACACAGCCACTGTAGCGGAGGGGCTGGTGGACTTCCCGCCCGTGGGACGACACCAGCGGCACCAACAGGTTACAGATGGTGCCCTTGCTGTTCTGCTCCACCTTCACATCACTTGCAGCAGAGCTGTCTTCTTTGTTGTCATCAACAAATTCTAATCTGAAAATTAGCAATACTGACTTCATTTAGTATTCCTGTCACAATAAGATTACTTACATATTTACCTATATCAAGTGATGTTACGAGTTACTTTGTCTCTCTGTATATCCTCATGTGGGTTATTGGGCAGAATAAGTACGTACTACACAACGTACTGATATCAACCACTAGGAGATCCACAATGCCACCAGGGCTTAAACAAAGAGTAGCATATGTTATATTTGGGATTATATGGTACATTTGACCACTTTCTACAGTGGAAACCGCCTAAGTAAAGACCGCTTAACTAAACAGACCTGATAAGTAAACACTTTTCTTTGGTCCCGGCAAATTTCTTCATTAATTATCACTATTAGAGTCTGGTTAACTAAACTCGGATAAGTAAACAATACCGCTTAACTAAACGTCTTCTTACGGTCCCTGGAAGTAAATTACTTAACAAAAGATACTGGATAACTAAATTAGCGATCACCACATAATCCGACATGAGGGACAGTCGTGTCAGTCTCCAGTCAAACAAACATCCTACTTACAGCTCGCTGGCGTCAAGCAGTTGACAATACACTGCCAGCCCTGATAAGTTGTTCACTGTTACATATGCATACATATACATGCATATGGTTGTCATTTGCAGGTTTTTATAAGTTTGGATAAGTAAAATACCTGATAAGTATACAATTTTGGCGAGTCCCTTGAAATTTTACTTATCAGGTTTCCACTGTAAATGGCATTGTGTAAACAAAGACGCATCCAGAGGACTGCTAACATCTCTATTTGTCAGGCATCATAACCATGACAACAGTTAGCCCCTGGTTTCAAATTCCTCGATTCACCTTTACAAAGAAATTTGTCTATCTCTCCTCTACCTCTACTTCTCAAGACTGCAACTTCTGTAAATGTTTGTTCGCGGTTGAACAGTTTGACAATCTCAAAATGTTGGGGTGGCACTTTAGGGCATACTGGTTGATCTTGTGGTGCCACCCCTCAAGGTTGTTATTGGTCTGTTGACCATTATATAAAGTGGCTCCTTGTACGACACAGGCCCAGTACTTCTTCTCGGTGCGCAAGAACTTCCACAGTGAAACTTGTACTCATCAAAGTTTTGCCATCTCGATGACGTAAACAGCATAGCAGGTACCGCACAGCATGACAGTAATACAGCAAGATGTTAACAAGATTAACTCAGTGTCAAAATTTGAGATCTGTTATTTCTGTATTCTGCCATATATCCTTTGATCGTATGTTTGTCCTATATAAACATCGTTTGAGATCTTCTTAAACTGACTAATTATATAAACAATATCAGGGGCATTTTTTTAACTAGTTGGTAAAACTCTCTACTTAGTTTGCGTATTGCAAATGTGGCTTTACCGGCAATTGCCTTTCTAAATGAAATGTGGCTTTGTCAGCAAAAAGAATTTTTCAAATGTGGCTTTTCCGGGCGGACAGCAGTGTAGGGTATGTATTTTTGTGTGTAGAGGGGAGGGGTGAATTATTGTCCCTTCACATGTCCTTGAAACAGTCCTTTGTCCTTGCCTGTGTTTCATCTTCCCTGATCAGTATTCTTGTTGAGAGCTACAAGTCTGGATGCAAGGGAGACAACCCTTGTGAGTAATGTTTACCCTTGACTTTGTCAACAAAATGTTGAAAGTACATAAATAATCCCTTTCATTCATTTCACAATTTCATATCCAAATAAATGTCAGCATAAAAATGTAAATGACAAGGAGTGAAAATTTTATATAATTTCATGCATATTTTACAAGTTGTACCATTGTTTTAAGAGTGTATGCAAACAATCCAGTATTACATCCAATGAACTTGGAATTATTGACAAATGTGCACTGCAACAGTGGAAATGGTAAAGACTGACTGACTGAGTTTAGTTTTCGCCAGCTTTTAGCAATATTCCAGCAATATCACAGCGGGGGACACCAGAAATGGGCTTAACACATTGTGCCCATGTGGGGAATCGAACCCAGGTCTTCGGCGTGACGAGCCAACGCTTTAACCACTAGGCTACCCCACCGCCCCGGGAAATGGTAAAGAAATGTACAAGTCATGTACCAGTGATATCATAATAATCATAGGTACGTGTGATACTTCTTAAAACTGAACTTCTGGTAGAGGTGTGACGATACAGAAATTTCACAATACGATACGTATCGCGATATCTTGGAACGATACGATTCGATAAAATGCGTATCACATTGGGCCACAATGTCATGTGTCAACAAAGTCAGGGAGCCTGACCGCCCGACCCTGTTAGTCGCCTTTCATGACAAGCATGGATTACTGAAGATCAGTTCTAACCCGGATCTTCACAGTCCTTAATCTAGAGGCACCACCTGTCAAGACTTACCTAGTTTTTGAACAGAAGGGCATCATGGCCTGCAGTTTGTTGTAAACTCGGACCAGCATGCTGACGTTGCCGATGATGGTGTAGTCCTTCTCCCTGTCAATGTTGAGGTGTGTTCGGACATCGGCCTGCACCTCGTCAAGCAGCACTGAGTGACTGCCAGGTATAGCATGCAGCAGTGCAGCGGACAGGGTCGCTGATACTTGACAGAAAATCTCCGGCTGGAAGGATAAAGAGTCTCAGTTATACGTCATAACTGGTATAACTACAGTTCATCATAGTCCATGATCCATAGCAAATCTGATCACCAAACAGTTTGTTTGCTGTTTAAAGCCACACTCAGCAATATTCCAGCTACATGGCGGCGGTCTGTAAATAATCGAGTCCTGACCAGACAATGCAGTGATCAACATCATGGGCATCGATTTACAAAATTGTGAAACCATGACATGCATCAACCAGGTCAGCGAGCCTGACCACCCGATCCAGTTGGTCACATATTCCGACAAGCATGGGTTGCCGAAGATCAATTCTAAGACTACCATACAGAGGAACATTAATAACCAATATGATTTTTTACTTGATGTTTCAACTGTATGATTTCTTGTGATGGAAATTTCAAATGTCCTGCTAAATACGATTTTGGTGGCCATTTCCAAGATGGCTGCCATTTTTGTCACTTCTTCTTGTATTACATAAGCCTTAGACACTTTTCAAATTTGCCAATAGAGCCTTTTTCAAAGCTTTCATGATTGATGAAAGATATTTTCTAAAGTATGTCTTTATAATATTGGCATTCTGGTGAAATTGACATGACTATGAAACAGAAAGAGAAACAAGGTTAGTGGTTGTGACAAGATGAGTTACTTCCCTTCCCTTATCAGTGACCTTGTTGCTTCATCAAGTAACAAACTTTATCATCTAATGGAGGTTGTTATCGGTGCAATAAAGCAATCTGATAAACTTGATATCCAAATCTGATAACTATGCAAATTACGTCAATCCACGAACTACTTTCACAAAACTCCATACACGCCATGCGAATCCTAAAACGTTAACATTTCATTGATGACGCCGTTGTCACGAATTTACATGTTTGTAAACAAACATGGTTGCCCCCATTCTCAAAATTGGTGATTCTGTAAGAATTGATGACTGAGGTTCTGGAGTCGTTACTGCAGTAATTGACTTTGGAAAACATGAAACGGAGTACTTCGTTCACTTTGAAGGTACGGATTATGAGGCACGACTGAAAAGCAATCGTCTAAGAAAGGTACCAACCAAGGATTTCGATCTATCGATCACAATGCAGATGACGAATCGATTCCGTCAGGTATCAGAAACTGATATTGATGAGGTGATTACCCGCAATGAAAATAGAAATACTGCCAGGAAAACTCTGCCCGGTTTTGTTTCTCCTTTTAGACAGAAAGATCTCATTTTAAGCATGAGTTTTGTTTGCACTGTATTAGCAACTAGTCACAACCATATGCCGCGGCCATGAACAACCTTCACCTTGGTGTACCACTAAGTATTCTTCTGTGAATGCTCGGTTCTCTTCATATAAATTCACGTACGATTTGCTTCTATATTTAGAGTAATTTTAAGAATGACATTATATGATAAAGAGATTATTAACCTCGTGTGTTTCCGTATCATTAATATCATATATTAGGAATAAAAACTATGTATTATGCTCCCCAAAGGCTCGCTTAATACAATTTTTATTCCTAATATATGATATTAATGACACGGAAACACACTGGGTTAATAATCTCTATTTACATTAATCATAATTGAAACAACACCATTATATTGAGGAAATCAGGGATTTATCCAGGACTTTACACTGAAGGCCTTTTGAAAGGGATTTTTTAAAGTTCTTGTTTGCATTCAATTCAGAGGCAGGCACATTTCAACATTGTGTTTTGAGACTGTAAATAATATAAGCAATAATATAAAATTGAGCATTACATCCTCTTACTATTTATTCAATGCACTCAGTGTTGGGGACAATATTAAAGATTTTCCGATTATACAGATCTGGGTTTTGTTTTGGTCAATATAAGTAAAATGATCTGGATCTCATTTAGTCCTTGTCACTAGTGTGATCCAGGCAACTCAAGTTGACTGGGCAAAGGGCGAGGAAACGTTATCAGTAGTATGACTGATATCTCCATTGTCAGAGACTGAAATTTATTTGTATTTGAACCATGTTAACTATGTATGTGTAATGTATATTAGTATTAGTATTTGAGGTAAAACATCATCAATGTGGGTAAGTCTATCATGTTTTTTGGGGGGGGAGTAAATTTGAAATATATCTGAGAATACATATTCAGAAATTATTCAAAGCTCTTTCAATTGAATTTTGCAATTTGGATAGAATGACAGGCATCAGTGAGCCTGTCTACCCAATCCCATATGCATTCTTACAACAAGGATGGGTTGCTGAAGACCTATTCCAACATGGATCTTCATGGGTACAATCTATCAAGTGTAACATTCATGTTGACCAAATTAATGTAAATAGATGTTTATGATTACTCGGTATGAACCAAAATGTAAGTTGTAACTTGTAATATGTGAGGCATTTGTCATAATGCTGTATGACAACGGGATTGTTCATACTCATACAAATGAGGTGAGGTGAGGTGAAATTGGGTTTTACGTCGTGCTTGAGAATATTTCGCTCATATGACGACATGCATACGTGTGTATTTGTATGTGCGGCTGCTTGTACTAGCCCAGACTTAAGCTGGTTTTATAGTGCTAGCCCACTGAGATACCATGCCGCAGTTAAGCATGAATACCCCACTCAGACACAATATACTGACTCCGAGCCGACCAGTCCTTGTTGTACCCATTAATGCCGAGCGCAAGGCAGGGACCAACAAGTACCATATTTTAACGTCTTTTGGTATGACGCGGTCGGGGATCAAACCCTCGACCTTCCGCTCTCCGGCGGACGCTCTAACCACTACACCAAGGAGGCGGTCATACAAATGAGACTATGTAGTAGACATGATAGTGGCCTAAAATTATTCAAGACTGCAGTAGTATTTTGTTGTTTTATCTCAGGCTAACATTCCTATTCTGAACACATCCTGAACTTACAGTGAACTCTTCCCTGTTCAGACTTGTTTGTTCAGTCCGAGTGTCTGAAGTTCCTGCTTGAAGCTGCACCTGAACCGATGTCTCCACTGATCCTTTGACCAATGCCTCCTCCACCACTGCTGAGAAGGTTGCTGCAGGCACTCCAACAACATCGTCCACAACCGTGTTGCCTGGGAAATGACCTTGACCATCGATCTGGGCATCGATGACATTTTGAGCAACTAGAGACTCTTCCAGTTTGGGAGCAACATCCTCAATAGCTGTTATGTGGCTACTTTGTTCAATGGATTCAATGTCAGTGGCACCATCTATCTGCTCCAAGTTGAATGGCAGGGTGTGGAAAGTGATGAGAGTGTTCTGTGGTACCAGCGCCCACTGAGATTGAGAGGAGTTGAAGTCACTACCAATAGATGTCGCCACCGACACAGCATCAGGATCACCAACATCAACATTCTCCTCGCTTTGTCTAGAAAACAACATTCAAACATCTGCCACATCTGATAATGTTTACAAAAAGAATCACCCATAAAGATCCGGGTTAGAATTGATCTTCCATAACCCGTGCTTGTCGTAAGAGGCAACTAACATGATCGGGTGGTCAGGCTCGCTGGCTTGTTTGACACATGTCATCGGTTCCCAATTGCACAGATTGATGCTCATCACTTGATTGTCTGGTCCAGACTCGATTATTGACAGACCGCCACCATATAGCTGGAATATTGCTGAGTGCAGCATAAAACTAAACTCACTCACTACAAAGAGAATCTCACACTCTTGTGTCTTTGATGTCAAACATATCAACACTGGCCAATCCTAAGAATTTTAAACTTTTATTGACAAGTGTTTTGACAAAAAAATACTGCTTTGTTTGTTTGTTTGTTTTTAACTCAACACTAAGCATATTGCAACTAAGACAACTGTCTGTAAATAATAAAGTCTGGACCAGACAATCCAGTGACTGACATCATGAGCATTGTTATACAAATTTGGGATATGATCACATGTGTCAACCATGTCAGTGAGCTTGAACACTTGATCCCATCAGTCACCACAGCAAACATGGGTTGCTGAAGAACAATTCTAACGGATCTTCACAGGTCACAAAGACATATTCAAAAGACACGAGGCCTAGATTCTATTTATCATCAAACACATTTTGCCATCTTTATTTAGATAACTCTAATAACCAGTGACTTGACTGTAAAAAGTACTGCAAACCAGCTTCAGTAGCAGGGAAATGATAAGTGATCATGATCAGGGGTGGAAATAACCCATTGCCCGACACCCCAGTCCAGTGTTTTTTTTCTGTCGGGCAAGCAAATTTGTATATCACACTGTACCGGTGTCCAGTTGACTTTCCAATGTTAATTTTGTTGTTTATTTGAAAAATCAACAAGAAAATCAGCCAGTATAGTGGAAAAATTATCAGGGCAAGTGATTTTACATGTGCCACTGTACCGGAGTACACTAGCAATTTTACAGGTATTTCCACCCCTGATGATAAGTAATTGATTACAGTAGCCAATGTCAACACAGGGCGTATTGTTTCTTCTTACCCATGTAATATCTCCTGCAAAAGCCAATTGTATTCATCTTGATACCAAAAAATAATATTAAGTTATGGAGATCATGTAAGTTGGTCAAAGTTGGTCAAATCTGGTCAAATCTTTTCCCAGAATGGTTTCTGGTTAGAATAAGTCACTCCCTGCTTCGCATATAAGGCAGTCTGAGTAAGACCAGGCTCGGTTACTTGGCTGTCAGTTGGCCTTCAGCTGATTGTTGCTCATAACACTCATAGGTTTATCAGTAGCCATGGTAGGGGTGAAACCGTACACCGCAGTATTAGTAGATCCGTGTATTTTGCCTTCGGTTCGGTATACCGTAATGCAATCTAACAATTCAGTATTTTCAGTTTTCTTCATGTCATTTCTATCTAGTCATAAAATGACAGTCTTGTTCATTCAAAATAACAAAGATTATGGCTATTTTTTTCCATGTCATTAAACAACGTAAGGTTTGGCTCTGGAAGTACATTTTCTGCATTGTGATCATATCTCATATACTGAACCGAAGGCTTTGTACTGTACCGTGGTAACAGCATACCATTTCACCCCTAAAATTACATAATCAATTATTTACAGGTCATGATGGCCTATATATAGGTATAATTGTGCGGTGCTAAACTGACAATAAAATAAATCATATATATCTTTTGACAGCTGGGTTGTTGCTGCCCTTTCAAAATCTACTTGTAGTGCTGTTAGTGCCTGATCACTGTTAGGAGAACTATTCAGCAAACTTCATACATATTCATCATGTTCATTCTTCAGCCTCAAGCAGTGGATTGACCCATGAATAAGCATGAAGTTCTTCTCTAAAACATCCTGTGGTCTGATGTTTTTTTCTTCAGCAAATTTTATAATCATTGTCTCATGGCATTATTCATGACAGTCCTGGTCAAACTGTGAACTAGGAAAATGGGATATTTGGCATGCCAAGATGGTGTCTAGGTCCTTGACTTTTGCAGGTGCAAAGTCCCAAACAAACTATACATTTGCTGACCCAGATATCTTAATTTGTCTGCTGTTAACACCAATTTCAGCAATATTCCAGATAAGACAATAGTCTGTAAATAATCAGGTCTGTACTAGACAATCCAGTGATTGATATCATGATCATATATCTACACAACTGGCATTATATGCAACAACCAACTTTTGTTGGTACAGAGATTGCTTCAAAATTCCTTAATTCCACAATATTTACCCCGACATTAGTAGAGTCTGTGACTAACACAAAACGTCATTATTTACTCATATTTGTCACAGATTAAAACTTTTGAGAACCGACCGCTTGACCTTATCAGTGTCTAATAGCTGCAGAAAACTAAAAACTCACGGCGCAAGTCCTGGTTGTGTTTCCTCTTCCATCCTGGCGACACAAGTAGAATAACCGAAATCTCCTCAAAAATAATTATTTATTTCCAACGACGGTGCGAACTTGAAAATGACGGATTCAGCCGTCATAATCCCCTTACGGATGCCATTTTACTGTTGGAGTGGAATGGCGTTGTCTGAAAAGGAAATTGAATTTCAGAACTATAAACCAGATTAGTGATCTTTCTGTCATCTTGTGAAATATTTTGGTTGGTTCTAGTTGTACTTACACTCCATGTTTACACCCTACGTAGCTTGTAATTTTACAAAACGTTCGTGAAGGGACATAGCTGAAATCCTCAGATTCATTCGGATTGACATACCGGACAAAGTGCTGAAAATATAACATTGATAATCGGCATTCTTGCGCATGACATTTTCTTTCATCAACAATATGTTACAACTTTCGATTTATAAAGTATTCCATGTGAAAATTGAAAATATATGGCCATATCTGAATGACAATGCCCAATATAACAAGTCTTTTAATATCAACCGTATTTTCCGGATTTAAATATCTTTTCAAAGGGAAGTAATGTAAATGTTCCGTTATCGGAATACCACTAATATGGCAAAAATGATATATTATGGACGCTTTATTCAAAAACGTTAAAGTTAGGTAGTTGATATCTGACTCCTGATTCCTGATACAAACGCAAACAGAAGAATATTAACGTTTGTACTGGAAATGAACTAGCACATTTTTTAACACAAAATCAAATATGATACATCGAGTTCCTTTTGTCATCCATTTTATTATGATAACACCCCTGCATTCATTCATAGATTAGTTTAGACCCGATTCCAACAATATGCTTAACGTGGGTGTCAAAACAAATTATTGTCACGAATGATTCTGGGCAAAGTTAGAGACAGGAACGTCATTTTTCAAACGAAGTCACATCGGTGAATAAATTTGTCCAGGGGTAATTTCAGTGAGCATGATTTTACGCCGCTTTCAGCGAAATTCCCGTAATATAACGACTCAGAACAGAATGGAGATACAGTTTTTGTAAGGTCTCTTTCTTGTGGAATTCGAATAAGGTTCAAAACATACGTCAATTAACTTTCAGGGCGGTGGGGTAGCTAAGTGGTTAAAGCGTTCGCTCGTCATGCAATATTGCTGGAATATTGCTAAAAGCTGCGTAAAACCCAACTCACTCACGTAGTTAGCTCTATAGATCGGATGGCCAGTTTATGGATCGGATGGCCAGTTCGTCAACTTCAGTTGGAAAATCTGATCTCAGATCTGCCCTCTCAGAACACATCGTTAACAATCCCAACCACTCGATCAACTGGCAACACACCGAAATCCTGGCTTCTAACATCACCAATTGGCGCAAAAGAAAACTGTGTGAGTCACCCAGAAATCATAGACTCTCAAACTCAATCTGCTTTAACCACTCTGATATGTAAGCACACCTTGCCCTTATTGTAAAAACATACCCTATCATTGTATTCTGCTCTTTGATCTCACTGCATTGTTTGTACATACTTAATTATACCTCCTTTTCCCCTTGTATATACTCAATTTACATATCTGGCTTCCTGTATATCTATAAATATACTGTACTGTTCACTATCACCATTATCCACCTGAAGAAGGGGCAAGAACTAGCCCAGAAACGTTGTGAAAAATAAATCAAGAAGTTGTTATCCATAAGATTTCTCTTGTATTACTACACCAACTTCTAAATGCCTTTGAAGTATTTCAACTTCGTTTACTGTGTATCATCATGTCTCGACGGCGTGGGTCGATAATCACACGAATGGATTTAGTTTTACGCCGTATTTAGCAATACCCATATGTCGAGATGAGCATACAGGAATGGGTTTTCCAGTTACCCATATGCAGAATAAAATCCTGATCTCCGGCGTGAGGAGGGAATGCCTTAACCACAAGTCAAACTTTACATCAATACTGCATGTAAATAACTATAAATATCTGACAAAACAGTCATTCATTATACATCCCATTTGGGGACCGCCTCCGTGGTGTAGTGGTTAGAGCGTCCGCCCGGAGAGCGGAAGGTCGCGGGTTCGATCCCCGACCGCGTCATACCAAAAGACGTTAAAATATGGTACTTGTTGGTCCCTGCCTGGCGCTCGGCATTAATGGGTACAACGAGGACTGGTCGGCTCGGAGTCAGTATAATGTGTCTGAGTGGGGTATTCATGCTTCACTGCGGCATGGTATCTCAGTGGGCTAACACTATAAAACCAGCTTCAGTCTGGGCTAGTACAAGCAGACGCACATACACATACGCATGCACGTCGTCATATGCGCGAAATATTCTCAAGCACGACGTTAAACCCAATTCCACCACCACCACCACATCCCATTTGGGACCCGTTAAGATCCGGGTTAGAACTGGTCTTCAGCAACCCATGTTTGTCGTAAGTGGCGACTAACGATCGGGTGGACAGGCTTGCCGACGGGGTTCGCACAGTTCATCGTATCACACTTGCGTAGATCGGTGTTCATAATGTTGATCACTGGATTGTCTGGTCCAGACTGGATTATTTACAGACCGCCGCCATATAGCTTAGGTATTGCTGAGTTAAACAAAAAAAAATCGCATTTGTTTGTTTTTTCCTCTCCGCCATATTGAAGCTTATCGAATCTAGGTATTCCAATCCAGTGATTGACATCATGAGCACCCACGTAATCTTGATGTGGTTGTATGCATCAACCAAGACTACTAGCCTGACCACCCACTTCCGCTAGAAGTCTCTCCAATGTATCGGTTCATGCATATGGAGACCAATTATAACCAGAAGTGCATGCTATTTTAACAATACGACACATTGAGTGAATATGGTTTTACGCCGCTTTTAGCAATATTCCAGCAATAACACGGCGGGGGACACCAGAAATATGCTCCACACATTGTACCCTTGTGGGGAATCGAACCCGGGTCTTCGGTGTGACGAGCCAACGCTTTAACCACTAGGCTACCCCACCGCCCCCAGACACAGTGAGTGAAGTGGGTTTAACGCCGCTTTGAACATTGTTGCGGTTATAAAATGACGTGTCACTTTGACGTTTGAGGAAAGCACGCTGGTACTTTTAAACCAGTTCAAGCGAATCCGGTTTTGTAGACTGGGGATCCTGGTACCTGTATGGATGGGGGCGGAGTTGGATTGGATTGATGTAAACATTACAGTCGGCACCGCATCCGGCACCGCATCCGGCACTGTATCATGCCTCGGGTCCGGTGTGCAGGGCCGTAGGTCCGAAATCCGCATAGCACGTCCTTCCACAGTTAGCAACAATTATCTGTCTCGAAATAGCAAACAGGATATTCACATAATAAAACAAGGTGAGGTGAGATGGGTTTGACGTCGCACTTATGAATATTTCGCTCATATGGCGACGTGCATGCGCGTGTATGTGTGGCTGCTTGTACTAGCCCAGACTTAAACTGGCTTTATAGTGTTAGCCCACTAAGATACCATGCCGCAGTGAAGCATGAATACCCCACTTAGACACATTATACTGACTCCGAGCCGACCAGTCCTTGTTGTACCCATTAATGCCGAGCGCCAGGCAGGGACCAACAAGTACCACTTTTTAACGTCTTTGGTATGACGCGGCCGGGAATCGAACCCGCGACCTTCCAATCCGCTCTCCGGGCGGACGTTCTAACCACTACACCATGGAGATATGAAAACATTGAACTGTGTATTTGCTGTTACTGCTTTTGTATAGGAATGGGAGAGTGAGTTCAGTTTTGCGCCGCTTTTAGCAATACTCCAGAAATATCACGACGGGGGACAGCAGAAATGGGCTTCACACACTGTACCCATGTGGGGAATCGAACCTGGGTCTTCGGCGTGACGAGCGAACGCTTTAACCACCAGGCTACCCCACAGCTCCGTAGAGGAATCAGTTTCAGAACAAAGAATAAAAATAATCATTTTATTTCTTGTTTATTTACAAAACATGATACATAAACAGCTAACTATTTACATAATTTACGGAAGTCCAGTGTTAGTTTAATTCTTTGTTCACATAATTGGTATGTATATACATTGGCATATCCTATACATGGAATACAGTTCCTCACTCCTGTGTCAGACATCAGCATCACAAACTGCCGACATGGAAGTGCTTCCATGTTAGGTGTGACTTTAAAAGTGTTTCCTATCATCGCTCGTCTAGAATATGTGGACGGTATCGGTTACTTCTAGTTCAAGGAATGTCAGTTTTGCCTCTTTCTGAAGAAGCTATGCTGGTCTCAAAAGAGCCGTTGATCCTGGATTGTCTGGTCCAGACTCGATTATTTACAGACCGCCATCATTTAGCTGGAATATTTCTGAGTCCGGCGTTTAACAACAAGCAAACAAAATTCATAAGAGCTAAAAGTGTTTTCCCCTTTCACCGAATGTAGAGGATAATAAAAACCAAACAGAAAAAAATCATCTCTCTAATTAGGAACGTCGTTTTCTTTCATTGTTAATGGTCTGGCGCGTCGTGACTGGCGACATCTGGCCAGACTCCATACATATTTGTATATGGTGTTGGGTATGTATGGTCATTGTTCTATGTATTAACTGGGCTGATCACAATATGCACTGACGTCATCGCTCTATCCAATACAGGATCCGTCTACACTGTGACAGTACAGAGGAACACGGTAACAATAGCCATCAGTGTTGGGACACACGATTGAGGGTTGGTCAGTCTCGAGGAGTGACCGGAACTACTGGGAGAAACACTGGATGGTGACTGGTCAGTTGAGGAAGGCGCACTATTTCCGGAGGTCTCACCGGAAGTTGTAGGACCAATGAATGATAAATGTGAGAAGTCGGTCACTTCCGGCGCTTCTGTCTCAACTGTAGTCTTTGCTGTTGACGAGGGCTCATATGTCGTAGTCGTCTCAGTGTGCGGTTTGGTTGTAGATGTAGTCGGCGACGTATACATGGATGAGGACGTCATTTGTGAGTGACGTGACGTTGTCGTATCCACATTAATGACCGGAGGTGACGTCAGTACCGCGTCAGAAGGGCATCCCATTTGTAATGACGAAGGGTCCACAGGGCAACTGAGATCGGACTTCGTTACAACCGACATGCTTAAATCTTCTTGACTCTTTGGAGCAAAGCACATGTTGGACAATAACTTGTCTTTCAGATACGGTGATGTAAGAATCCAAGCTACGTGGCATTCGCATGTCAGATAATTCTTGAAGAAGTTGAATGAAAAGGCAACGGCGAACGATGTGTCGGAGATACACTCGAATCTGTCGAATCTATTAGAATTCACGTTGGCTGTTTTGACGTTTCTCCAGTTTGAAAACGCATCAGCTTGAATAACGTCAACTTTGTTCTCGTAAAACTGAAAAATGCCGACAGCGGATAAATTATGAAACGCCATTGTTTCAATAACTGAAATGTTGCATGATTGTACTGTAATTTCGCTGACATCAGTGATATTCGAGAAAGAATCCGTTTCGATTTTATCGAGTCTGGTGTCACGTATTTCCAGAGAAGACATGCCTCTCAGGCCGTAAAACGCTCCATTCTCAACGACTGATACGTCACTGGACGATATGGACAGCATGTCCAGTTTGTCAATGTTACTAAATGCATTCTTACGAACAACGCCGATGTAGGAAGACTGAATGTCAAGTTCGGTCAGTTGTTTAAGATGACTGAAGGCAAAACTTGGCAGCGATTCCACTTTGATGTCCCTGACAATCAATGTTTTAATGTGGGCCGGGAGAGTTGACAGATTGTTGATATCGGAGCATGTTGCGAACTCTGCGAAACACACGCATCCTGTGCAAGCTGTCGTTGTCATTACGTTCAGACCGAGGAGGACTAGTGTTATAAGGGTACCTAGGCTGGTTGCCATCCTTGGGTGTGTCTAAAACAGATACACAACAGGTTTGGGGTTCAGAAATGACAAAACACCTGACAAATATGAAATACATACATCATAATCCAATGAGGCATGCATACGAATACTGTACAGTGTATGAAATAAGGCCCGTCCGACCGACCGAGACGGTCTAGATTTCTGACGGACGGTCTAAATTTACAGCTAGCCAGCCCGATGGTCTGGTAAAAATATTAGATGTTCCATACATCTGAGTAAATTCACCATATTTGGTCTGGTTAAATCCATTTTCGGCTGGTAAGATTTTGAAGTTGACTGATGACTGGCTGGATTTTTGGCTTATTTCATACACTGGAATACCCACTAACTATTTCAGCCTCTTACACACAAGTTTTCAAAAAGTGATAATAAATCTCTACTAAACTATAATCCATTGTAGGATTTCGACCCCATACGCATTTGTTTAGGAACCTACACGACTAAAATCTAGAGGCTGAAATGAATATATTTTACAGAAAAAGCAGTTGTTCAATTATGTTATTAGTGAAAAAAATCTAGAAGACGTAACAAATGTTATAGGTTAGCATGGGGTGTATTGGATATGTTTGTTTCAAGATCAGTGTGATGGATTAAAATCACTATAAAATAGTGATGATAGCAACGTTGTACAGAAATACCCTATATACTGTGTCAGCTTGCAGAACTTTAATTGGTTATTCAACACAGACATTACGTGTACATTACGGTACTGCAGTGATTAATGTACAAGTTAATTTATTAATAATTTAGTTATTTTACTCATTTTACTCATTGCCGAATACCCAATCTACCCTACAACTGTGAGTAAACAAGATATGGATCCCGCGGCCTGCACTAGAGAATTTCACACAGACGACATCAGAAGATCTCCCATACACAAACTTGAAACAGACGCCTCACAAATGTGACATATTCGTTTGTCTGTGGGGGCCAGCATCTGGAATTTGAAAACATGTCACACCCGGGACTGACCGGAAATGGAGAAGGCTGTGTATAAACTACTGCTGACAGGACGTGGGGCGAAGTGTATGAACTTGTTAATGGCCGAAAATGGGGGAAAGTGCGTACGAACAAATACTGCCAGGTAGAGATTTATGTACGGATTGGTATTGATCGGAAGTAAAGAGGAGTGTATGAACTGCTTCTGACCGGAAGTGGAGAGGAGTGTATGAAATGTTACTAACCGGAAACTGATCTGGTAACTTGTGCAACTGAGCTCACCCCTGTCCGTAAGACTCGATCCTGTCACACGACTTTTTGAAGTCATCTGAGATCTGAACCTTCACATCATGTTTATATAGTCTCGGATGCATGTTTAGGATATGACTAGGCGTGGGAAATCCCATATATGGTATATGATATTTATAACATTGAAACCGAAACGTCTTAAGTATAGGAAGTGGTGTGACTATTTACGAGGAAACGGCCATTGTGGAGTAAGTGACGATGCTTAAACTGTCAAGTGGGAATCACATGCATATAATCGGGAACTAGAAATAGTCTGGAAAAACCTCAGCCAGCTATAACATTATTTGGTATTTACCAGAAAATATCTGCTGTTGCGAAAACCACATGACTGTTTGTAGAATTGTAGTGAGTGAGTGAGTGAGTGAGTATGGTTTTATGTCGCTTTTAGCAATATTCCATCAATATCACGGCGGGGGACACCAGAAATGGGCTTCACACATTGTACCCATGTGGGATGAGTGAGTGAGATGAGTTTAACGAGTATTTTAACAACATTTCATTTCAACCTCGGTGTGTGAGCTTACTGTGGGAAGAAAACCCGAAGTAATGCTGGTCTCAGACGGTTGCCACTTTGGTTAAACCCACGAGCGCGAGTATGCAATAACAAAATGTAGAACCTTAAATTATTATTATTATTATTATTTGAAAATGGCGAACAGGGATAACAACGGTGAACGAATCTTCGTACACAGTGTCATTCCCATTCTGTAGAGAACCCGCGAAGATCCGGGTTAGAATTGATCTTCAGTAACCCATGCTTGTCGTAAGAGGTGACTAACGAGATCGGGTTGTCAGGCTCACTGACATGGTTGACACATGTCATCGTATCCCAATTGCGTGGATCGATGCTCATGCTGTTGATCACTTGATTGTCTGGTCCGGACTCGATTATTTACAGACCGCCGCCATATAGCTGGAATATTGCTGAGTGCGGTGTTAAACAAATAGCCATCCTATTTTTTGTTTATTCCTCTCCGCGAAACTTAAAGGTCACATGCAACCAAAAAATCAAACATAATTAAAACACAATTATCACTTCTTCATGACATATAATATGCATTGCTGATTATGAAAAAACAAATAAACAAAATTATAAGCGTATAATCGCAAATCAAAAGTGCAATATTTTGTACTTGGGTTTACCGCCCTCGAAACGAAGCAGCCGGGATACCGAACCCAGTCAGAGCGGGTGGGTGTGCACTCAAGTGTAACGTCTGGTTCATTAGCAGATGCCGCCTTCACGGCTCATTGTGTGTGTATATATAGAGATGTTGGGTTTTGTAAATACATGCTCCTTTTTTTGTGTATAACATTTTGCAATCAACAGACATCATAACATGTCATGTGTTCAAGTATCACACCTGCCTGCCTGTCCGTGTAATTACCTAATGTGACAGAGACCGAACTCGGGCCATAAATCAATGCGTTTTGTTTATGGTGTATAGCCTGATAGGTGTTAAGTTCAAATTGCATGTGGTCAGTGATCGCAGTTGTGTATTGAATATTGTCATTAGCAGACAGGCAGGCAGACACAGGTGTCAATAAAACAAGACATTGAGTTTTGTCTGTGACAGCGACATATCTATATCACAGTTAGAAATTGTGTCAACGCTAAATAATGACATTGCTTTTAAGTATCGAACTGAGAAAGTGAATCGGTAAGAAGAACGTGTGGTGAAATAGACAAATGAAGTTATATAAACAGTTTATTTACTGTCATAACATATAAAAAGCTCGCGCCGGTGAGATATCAACAAAACATTATGAAAATAGCTCACACCAAAGCCTTCACCGAGTATTCACCGGACAGCCCGCTTCCAAGTTGCGCGAACCTATTTCACTGCGCACGTGCTATGAGCGCAGCCCAGCTGTTGAAACCCGTTTTCCCCAGAAAAGTCTGGGGAAAATTAGTGAAACGTTTGAACTCCGATTTCGCGCGGTTTTTTTCATCGCGTTATTTTTCAACTTTATAAGTTGAATTTGCATTTTTGACGCTTTGTTTCGGTAAGTCCATACCGAAAGGTATCAGAATCTGCAAAGTTGTGTTTTACGTTGCATGTGACCTTTAAGCTAATGGAATCTAGTAGTTCTAACCCAGTGACTGACATCATGAGTTCGGCGTAAAACTACACTCACTCACTCACTATTCTGTAGAAACATTACTGAAGTGTTATATTTCATTTTAATGTGTTCTTAGCTAGTTATTAATGTCATTACGAATGTATTTCAAATATGAAATTGTTCACGCACGAACCGATATATGTCCGTGTGTAATATTCCTCTTTGTTTTGTCAAACGTTTGTGAGCACAAAAATACCCGACAATACGATGACGATAAGCTTGCTATTTTAATTCTTTACAGGGATATCCAAATATTCCTTTTGCTTTCGTATTTGGAAATTAAGCAACCATTTTCGTCTTAAGTTGCGTTAGGGACACGGACATTGATAGGAGTTCGATATACTAGTATTCTAACATCAAAGATTAAACAGTACAATTTTAAAATAGCAGAAATCAACATAATTACCCTTTACTTTAAGTTTATAAAACATTACAGTGGTTATTGATTTTCTTAAAGTACGAATATTGTAATTCATAATGTTAAATATGTAATAATATCAGAAAGTTACAAGTAAAACATACACGATATTTATTATAATTACCTTACGAGTCCTTGCCTGGCTGTGAATGCCGTCTTGAACCACTTTTAGCGTGTGTGTACTTGAGTGATACAACACAGGCAGATCTATACTGAAAATGCGGAAACATGACCATCCCACAAACTTGGCACTCACTAAAAGCCCGGGATGATAAACTTTGTCCTTAATCTATGGTGACCCTGTGCTGCTAGACAATGTGGACACCCATTCCTACATTTCTAGATACAGTGGAGGTCGTCTGTGGCAGACGCCTTCAGCAACAACCATTTTATTCTACTTGGCGGTAATAGGATGTTTGCAAGAGACTATCAGCTTGAATTACAGGAGCTGAACAATTAATTAATACACACACAGTTTTCAGTACATCTATTATGACCAGTTTATGTTTTCACATATTTTCTGGGATAAAATATCCACCAACTCTCCTCTCTCTGAAATCAAAATTGTCTTTCTTTGGATACGAACCTTGCAGGCAGATAAAAGGCATCAAAATGGTAATATACTCAAAGAAAAAACTAAGTGTGCGAAGCCCATTCCAAGCACAATCGTTGTCACGCAGCTTGAACACTTCTTACAGTGGTGTAAAAACTTACTCACTCTTACTGCAGTTGAAGAATATTGTTGATGTTATGATTATGATGAGTATGTAAATCACATGCGAAGATCTGAGGACGTCACGTGTATGTTGCAACGTTTCTGTCTATATTTACGGTCGTACGTATCCCACGACAAAGGGGCGGTGGGGTAGCCCATGCAGTGGTGATTAAAGCGTCCGCTCGTCACACTGAAGACCCGTCTTAGATTCCCCACATGGGTACATTGTGTGAAGCCCATTTCTGGTGTCCCCCGCCGTGATATTGCTAGAATATTGCTAAAAGCGGCATAAAACCCAACTCATTCACTCACTCACTCATGCTGTCTACAATCGTTCAAGACAATTGGTAAACGAAGAATGACGTCAGGAGAATAAGAACAATGTCATCTCAACCAATTGCTGAAGACCAATTCCAACTCGGACCTTCACATTTCAGATAATATTTCTGCGTACAATATTAAACAGTGCTATGTCGAGGCAAGTGAACGAGTCTTGATAATAGTTAGCGAGTTGTATATAACTGATGCCTTTTTCATCCTTAAAAGTAATTTCAAAGAATTGAAAAAGGGAGTATGGGAATACTCGGAGTTTTTATTTTTTTGTTACATATCAGGACTTACATGCTCAGGACTACTGGGTGTGTCATGGTTGTGTCCGGGGTGTGTGCTATCTCCTGCAAATCGTCACAAGGAAGGATCTCACATCTACGTGCACCATATCGCTATGGCCTCGTGTCAAAACAGATAGATAGACAGGGTTCTGTTCACAAAATGATCTTAGTGCTACAGCTCTCGTAATTTAAGTCTACATTAAAGCATAAGAGTTGCGATAGTCGCTACGACTGTCGTAAGTCTATGTTGCAGGAAATGAGTACTGTACGTAACGCTACGATAGCTTTGTGAAACTGATCCAGGGCCTAGATTTTCGAAGATAGTCGTAAGTGCCATACATTAAGGGTCCAGATTTTCGAAGCTCTCTTAGCGCTAAGATTGTCGTAAGTGCCATACATTGACATTAACTTACGACTATCTTAGCGCCAAGAGAGCTTCGAAACTCTAGGCCCGGATCTTTTAATCGGATTGGATTCTAGGTAAGACTAAAGATCCCCAGTAAGTATAGGTGGATCGGTTGGTCGGACTCGGAGACTTTGTTGATTGCCTGTCATCGTACACCGACGGCTTGGTACGTTGCTAACCAAAACAATCACAGCATTTTCTCGATTTTTGACAGGACAGGACAGGACAGGACAGGACAGGACAGGACAGGACAGGACAGGACAGGACAGCACAGCACAGCACAGCACAGCACAGCACAGCACAGCACAGAACAGAATAGAATAGAATAGAATAGAATAGAATAGAATAGAATAGAATAGAATAGAATAGAATAGAATAATACTTTAATGCCTTTTTCAGGAATTTGTGTTACATCAGCAGAGCTACTGACACATCAGAGAGATACCAAACATATTTACATAAATTCTTTGATTTAGGTATCTTCACATTTGTTTAAGAGAGATAAGGTACTTGGAATAAAGGGAGGAGGTTGTATTCCGAATTTAAGTAGTGAGTACGGTCAGATATGATTTTGACAGCTTGATTCACGATTTGCCGCTCATATATTGATGATAAACATTCAAATCTGACTCCAGCGATTTTACTTGCAGTGTTAACAATTTTGTCTATTTTAGATTTGAGATGAAGTGAGAGAGACCCGTACCAACAATGGAAGGAAAATGTTAAAATACTCTGAATAAATGCTACATAAAAAGATGACATCACAGATGGGTTAACATTAAAAGATCTCAGTTTACGCGTGAGATGAAGACGTTGTTGACACTTTTTGTATAGGGCTTCAGTGTTAGAGTTCCAGTTCAGCTTAGAGTCAATGCTGGCATATAGCAAAGTGCTGACATCCGTCCGTAAAACCATGTTATCAGCACAAGTGAGCCATGAGTTGTCTGAACATACCATATATGGATGACTGATGACGTCACATCCGTTTCTCCATGCCTCAGCAGTATCGCCCAATGACATTGAGGAGTTCATGGTGACTGGTTGAAATTATCAGATTGACTAAGATAATGTGGCATAACAAGCTTTTGTCGTCCAGGACATTGCCACTGTGTAAAAGAAATACTACCGTGTTAAATATTCAATTTGTAATGTTCAACACTACATTTGGGCACCCGCTTGAGGATGTTTCTTACAAAGTGGTTCGATACGTTTTGAAACACACGTATACAACGGCTTAACACGGACTCGTTTAGTGTGAGTGAGTTGAGTTTTACGCCGCACTAAGCAATATTCCAGCTATATAGCGGCGGTCTGTAAATAATCAAGTCTGGACCAGACAATCCAGTGATCAACAGCATGAGTATCGATCTGCGCAATTGGGAACCGATGACATGTGTCAACCAAGTCAGCGAGTCTGACCACCCGATCCCATTAGTCGCCTCTTACGACAAGCATGGGTTACTGAAGATCAATTCTAACCCGAATCTCCACGGGTGACTCGTTTAGTAATACATGTTTATCAACTCACTTAAATACGGATGCTAAACAAGTTTAACAATGAACCAGGAAGTGTTTATAATTTTTTCCCACGTATCGTAAGCGCAAAATTCGACGAAAAGTACATGTTTCCTTAAAAACATTTTTATAATTAGAATTTTTGTTCTTTCACTGATAGCGGACAAATCATTTCCTGCAGAAATCTGTAACATCACTGGTGATTCATGCCCTTTTGTTGTGGAGTTGCCCCAATGTGATGACGAGGCGTTTAATTCCTGAAGAGTCAAGGACACATTCATGGCGTGGCGTTGCATGGAGCATTTCCTACTGATTTCCCTCTGAGCAGATGAATACGCTGAAATCGGGGATGGAAATATGTGTATCCTGTATTCACACACGTAAAACTACCAATAGATAATACGTTGGTTGGTTGGTTGGTTGGTTTGTTGGTTTGTTGTTTAACACCGCACTCAGCAATAGTCCAGCTATATGGCTGCGGTCTGTAAATAGTCGAGTCTGGACCAGATAATCCAGTGATCAACAGCATGAGCATCGATCCACGCAATTGGGATACGATGACATGTGTCAACCAAGTCAGCGAGCTTTTCTACCCGATCACCCCTTACGACAAGCATGGGAATCTGAAGACCAGTTCTAACCCGGATCTTCACGGTTTACCAACAATACGTAGTGGCATGTGGTCCCATGTATAGTGTGGTCATTAATCAGGCCAAGGAGCAGGATAACGTCATCATACAGCTGGGGCGGTGGGTTAGCCTAGTGGGTAAAGCGTCCACTCGTCACGCTAAAGACTCGGGTTCGATTCCCCACATGAGTACAATGTGTGAAGCCCATTTCTGGTGTCCTCCACAGTGATATTGAGGTGGTTTGTGGTCCTGTCGTAACAAATCTGTTGAAGTTAAGCAACATTTGGCGCGGAGAGTCCTTGGATGGGTGACCGTGTTTGGCAGCTTGACTCCTGAGAGTTTCTAGGACTTCAGTCCTGCCCCACAACGAAGCACATGTGATACATGTGGTCTCACCTCTGTTCGCCAGCAGAAAATGGGCACCAAGCGGGATATGACATGTGACTATTAACCTTCTAGCGCTTCACAGGCAGCTCCCGGGTTTCCGGGGTGATAATAATCTGATTATGCGCTTTGAGCAGGATATGAAGCCTGGAAAGGCGTGTAATAAATATTCAGCATTGACATTGCTAAAATTAAACCTCATCAAGCAGCTGCTCAGCTGGTGCCTTTTATTATTCAGCAACTTAACATTTTCAGTTTTGGGGCTTTAAACTTAACAGCGAGTGAGTTGGGTTTAACACCGCTTGTAACTATGTCGGCGCAAACGCAAGCTTCAGAGACCTGTTAAAATAAAGGTTATTAGTTCCTGAATAGTACAGTCTAAGGAGCGTGGGACAACATTAAGGAGATGGGCATAGGGGAGGTGCAGGGGTAGGTAGGTGATAAGGTTGGGTAGGTAGGAGCAAATATTGACTAGCAGGGAGGTGTAAGGATGGAGGTTGAGTAGGGAGGACGGAGGGAATAGAAAGGGAGTGAAGATTGGACGATAAATAGGAAGGACAGAGGGGATACATGAATTATAGAGTGAAAGATGGGGGCAAATAGGATGGCCAAAAGGATGGTGGTAAAGTTGGGGGGGGGGGCGGACGGGGGATGTAGGCTGATCAGGGTAGATGGATATGACAGGATGTACGAAAGTAGGGAGGATGGACATGGAGGAGCAGTATGGAGGGATGTAGGGAGTATGGAAGGGATGTAGGGAGGATGGAGGGGAGGAAGGGACAGTGGTAGAGTGTAGGGAGGATGGAGAGAGGTAGAGAGGGGAGGTAGGGCGAGATAGAGAGAAGATGGAAGAGTGTTGGGAGGATGGAGGGGTAGTATGGAGGATGGAGGGAGGGTGGAAGAGTGTAGGGAGGATGGAAGGGTGGTATGGAGGATGGAGGGAAGGGGAGGGTGGAAGAGTGTAGGGAGGATGGAAGGGTGTAGTGAGGAGGATGGAGGAAGGAAGGGGATGGATGGAGGTAGAGAGGATGGAATGGTGTAGGGAGCAGGGCCCCGTTCCACAAAGCGATCGTAGCGCTAAGATGATCGTAACTCCCATACTTTAACATAGACTTACGACTGTCGTAGCGCTATGATCGCTTTGAGGAACGGGGCCCAGGAGAGGTGGGCGAATGGAGGGGAGGAAGGAGAGGGGATGGTGGGAGGAAGAGAGGATGGAATGGTGTAGGGAGGATGGAAGAGTGTAGTGAGGATGGAGGGAATGTAGGGAGGATGGACAGGACGTAGAGGATGGAAAGGTGTAGGAAGGATGGAGGGGAGGTAGGGAGGTGGTGAGGATGGCAGGATGGAGGTGTAGTATGGAAGGGATGTAGGAAGGATGGAGGGAAGGTAGGGGTTACACACCACCAAATGTTTTCCCATAGACTTCTATAGTAACCTTATATATATTTTTTTAAATATCCAGGCAAGCTATTATCGAAACTTCTTAAGTCCTACGAACTTCTTAAGCCCATTCTTAACACATTGGCTACGATCACAATTAAGAATTCTTAGGGCTACGAACGTTTCGAGAATAAGGGCCATGGCTATCAACTGCCATTCCATGTACACATGGGTACACTCTGGCCTTTAAACTACCATAAAACAAAATATCAGGCCAACTTGTCCGGCTCGTTTTGCGAGCACAGGAAGCGGAACACATCAACCCCAGTTCCGCACCAAATGTCACCTACTGGAAAATATCTGTACACACAATAAGCATAAGTGATGGTGATAAAAATGATAGCACTAAATACTTAAAATTGTGGTCAGTTTTAATTACTGGTTGAATGTGCTTTTAAAAAACATAAACATCTTACACTATTTCATTCAATCACAGCTGTCACATGTCTCTGTCTCTCTTCACTTGTTTACATACGGCTCTCGCTCAGGGAGCATGTGATACTGATTTAGTGTAGTGGAACCTAGGGAGGTGGTGAGGATGGCATTTGGTAACATATCTAACAATGTATATTTTAAAATGCCCTACAATTTAAAGAGTATATAACGACGATAACAAGAAGGAACAAAATTGAGTTCGCATTAACTCAACGCAAAAACTGCAACAGTGCCTTTGTTATTCCCTGTAATAGACTATAGGCTCGTAAGACGCTGTGAAACGTTTAGTCAGATGAACAACACGTACCAGTTAAGGACATTTTCCTCAAACACATATTCAATCGCGTGATTCTGTAAATTTACATGTAATGAGTGTTTCTGTTTCTTCAATCAGAGATGCACTACGCCGCTATATATATTTGATGGTACGGAGAATTGTATGGATATTTGCCCATTTCCTCAGTCACTTACTCACAGATGTCCTCACCCAATGTACTGTTTTGTTTCAGATTTGTCTTCTCTATCCGAGAATATTACGCCTGTAATTTGCCAACAACCTAATTAATCTAGTAAATCTATTCGTTTCATACATACCCGAATACAACATTCTCGAAAGACACTCGTTATGTGGTCTCTCGTTATCCTATTGTTGCAATGATACATGTTAGCAATTAAAAAAGGGTAACGGTGATTCATATAATCTGGTGTATATGCAGCGTTCGAAATTAACGTCGGTCCACTTAACCCACAACGTTTGTTTTCTGCAGGTCCTTAAGGCCGACAGCGTTTTCATTCCCAATAACTAAGAGTATTATTTCTATATCAAAATATAGGGCCTACAAATTCTGATCAGGACCCACAACTTTGTATTGTTTTGGGTCCTTAGCGCCTGCAGCTTTTCAGGGTTAAGGGCAAACATTGGGTTGTGTATACATCATGTTATCGAAAATAACACCACAATAATTGATCATTCACCTGATCAATATTTTAAGACAATTTCGTTGACAAAACGCAAACCAGTCATGGGAGACACAGCGATGCGCTCTGAAAGACGGGTTCTGAAACAGCTCAATAAACAATGTCTTCGTCGAGTGTTACCTCCATTTCGTTGATACAGGCGAGGTTGCGACGGCACATTGGACACACAAGAAACTGCCTTGTTGTTAGAAAATTATTCACCAGATTGACCAACCGGGCTAGCGTTACTGGCTGGTTCTAGTCCAGTCGACGCTGGTCTCGGCCATGGCAGAACGGTAGTATTAGGCAGACTCAAAAGTCTGCGGCAAAAACGTGCGAAATATGGGTAGGTAATCTCCTAATGCAACGTGACTATACGTCCCTGCATTTACATCCAAGGTAGAACTTGAACTCGAACTGTGTTGCCCCAGTAGCGTACGCCATTCAAATTTCCATTAACGATGATGAGTTGCGATCCTCCATGAGCTGTGATGCTTTCACCCCGGAACTAAAGTTGAAAACGCTCTCCTCAACGCCTGTAGACCCTTGCAAGCACATTAGACCTTTAAGATGAAAACTCGACTCACCTATGAAAGGTGTAAGATGGTTGTTATTCAACTCTGGATTTTCTTTTGTATGTATATCTCATGATGTGGGCATCTGAATCTGTTTTTAATGTTCAAAGGAAAAGAAGACTTACTAAGTGAGTGAGTGAGTTTAGTTTTACGCCGCTTTTAGCAATAATCCAGCGGGGGACACAAGGAACGGGCTTCACACATTGTGCCCATGTCGGGAATCGAACCGGGTCTTCCGCGTGACGAGCGAACGCTTTAGCCACAAGGCTACACCATCGCCCCGAAGACTTATTGATATGTATCAACGAGAATGGCATAACTCTATATCCACTTCAAAATAGTTATTTCATTATTCTAATGTTAAGTCGCTGCTTGAACCAGAGATGTGTATTTTACAACTTAATGACAAAATCTTAATCAAATCCTTTTGTAAATTAAGAATATCAGTACAAGTTAATGATCTACGTAAGGAGACGAGAGAAGCTCAAGAAAATGACATGTATATCTATGTCCACATTGAACATGAACTGAAGACGAAAATCATGTGTTGTTAACATGGAGTAAATATTCACAATTAAGAATTTTTTATTTACCATGGCTGTCAGACGGAGACGTCAATGCCAAACGATGTTTAACCTATTGAATTCAAGAAATATTATTATTATGAGAACTGTAGCTAAGTTTTTGAAAAGTGTGTTAAATATGAAACTAGTGATATGTTATATTGTATGTCACATGAACTAAAAATATATTTATGTCTATAAATACTGTACTATGGGCCACGAGGCCCCATTAACCGAAAATACAGAATCTGAACTTTAATAAAATTAGAAGGGTTGGTCGGGCGATGAGAAACACAAAAAATACAAATGCTGCCCTCACAGCAAGTAAGATATGCCGGTTCGACGACGTGGAAGCAAAAGTGGGGCATATCGCTAAACGTGGGGGCTGAATATTGTGCTTCTTCAACTAGTTGACTACGGTTCTGCTATAGCTTGGTCTTAACCCAGGATATGCGTGAGCTGTTAATGTAGCAGTTTGGTATCGATTCCTTAAATGCACCAAATATGGTTCTCTTGCTGACTTGAGGTCAGACGTGGACGACAAGACTGTAGCAGACAATGGCTGTTGCCCTGCTGTAAATAATGTCTTCAAAGAGATGATATTGGGTCTAAGTTTGATTAAACTTCGTGGTAATGGACAAGATTTTTATGTTAATTCGTATACATACTAAAAAACTATGAAACTGCGTTTTGTAGTTCCTCTGTGACTGAACAAGAAGATGAATTCCATATTACATTAGTATGTCCTCTTTACAATGTGCTTGGTGTTACATGTTTACCTGAATACTGTCGTGATTACCCTCATGTTCAAATGTTTATTGAATTGATGAGAACAAGTGATAAGAATAGACTCTTAAGACTCTGTATCTTTCTTTAAAAGGTGTTTGTACTTCAATCGAAACAAAAAAAAATCTCTGTAAACACTTAATCATATCTATTGATGTAATAAGATCTATATTCTCAGTGTGGCGCATATGCCTGTTTTTGTGTAATTGTTTTACACATGTTGTACTGTTGGCCTCCTGGTCATCAATACGTAATAATATTGGGTCTAAAACATTACAAAGTCTGCCCACTTGATTTTCCGCTTTTTCTCTTTTAAGCTTAACCGCGGCGCAGATACTTGTCTTTCAACAAACCATGACACTGGGTATAAAGCGTTATTATGGTAAAACCAAAGTGTGGTGTATGAAAACGTGTGTAAGTAGCATGCAAACATCCAAATTATACCAGGTGCAATGAAACGAGCAGGCAAATTGTGAATCGCTAAATTAAAGACGAAGGAAATTAATTGCGTTTGTATTCTTTATTCACCTTTTAAAGGAGCACATTTTCTTGATGCTTTTTCCGTAAGTATATTTTTCCAATATAATGTCATACCTCGACTCATTCGCCTCAAATAATGAGTTGACAGTACTCTTGTATTGTTCAGATGTTTCCCATAACTGTTCCTCTACATTAACTTGACTACACAATTGAAGTAGGTTAAAATACAACACAACTACGTTTTTGACTGCCAAGATATATTTTATTAGAAAGTAACATAAAATTATTATCAATTAAATTATAACCATATTCCATCGTTAACATATTATGTTATTGATCAAATACAAATGCATGTAATTAAGTTACACAGCCTCCAACCTCCCCTCACAGCCGATCTTACCACATAGTGCAGTGACATATTTCCATAAATGTTTCTTTACCTGCATGTGAAAATAATTTAACATCCCAAATCAATTACAGTAGAGTAGGGCAATAATGGTAGAATATAGTAGGTCAGTACATAATAGGTTAGAGTTGAACAGTCAAGAAGAGAGTAGAGTTGCCCAGTACAGAGCATGGTGGAGAATGTTTGGGTAAAACAATACAGAGAATACAGTTCGATGATATAGACGAGAGCAGGGTGCACAAAGACAATACACAACAGGGTAGAGTAGACACAGTCTAGTATAGGGGAGACTCTGGCAATACACAGAAAGATAAAGTACAACAGTATTCATAGTTGGGAAGTGCAGGGTGAGCTACCACAATGCTTAGTTGGGTAGAGTAGGACGGTACAGTACAGGATGGACAATGATAATGCAAAGTAGCGATGTAGAACAATATGTAGTAGGGTAAAGTATACAATTAATAAGGTAAAGCAGTTGAAAACTGAATAGGGTATAGTAGAAGAGTACAAAGTTGGCTAAAGGAAAACAGTAAAGAGTAGGGTAAAGCAGGACAGTACACGGCAGCGTAAGTCTGACAATACACATGAGAGTAGAGAGGAGAGTATAGGGCAGGTTGAAAATACAAACGTGAGTCGGACAGTACAACGTAGAGTAAAGCAGAACAATAGAGAGTGTGGTAGAATGGGACACGAGAGAGTAAAGTAGGTCAGTACAGAGTAGTAAACAGCAGGGCAGTACGGAAATTCCGTTGATTGAAAAAGTATAACGCATATAGTATAAGAAAATACTGAAAGTTTTCAAACTTTCAATAGAATTGGTAGCAGCCGATTAACAGGCTTGTACTGCAAATAAGGAATGATTAGACCAATATGACCATGCATTGGTACCATTACACTAACCCCTGCAACCTATACCTACCTGCCCCATGCACCTTACGGAGGTTAGAAGAAGTCCCTGGTGCGAGATGAGAGACTGGAGCTGTACTCAGCCAGGAGAGCTTCAAGGTCCTCCGGAGAGTCCTGGGGCTCCTCCAGTCTTGCCTGTTTCATAGCTTGGGGCACCTCGCTGCTGTGATCTGGGCACTTCCTCTTGCGTGAGGGCAGGGAGTCCTTGCTGGGCTCAGCAATGGCCTTCTTCTTTTTCCTTAAAATGAGTTTAGTAAGATACAGATATTCCACATCATATTCATCAGCAGAGTTGGGTTCAGCTCTGTCAACTGCCTTGTCTGGATTTAAAGTTACTGTTGCAGCACTGACATGACCTGACTTAGCACGCTCTGATTCTAAAACAACCTTGTCCTTTACATTCCTAACAGGAACAGCTAAGGCCTTGCTTCCTGTACTGGACAAGACACTATCAGCAGACAACAACTCTTCAGCAAAACTAAGCTTAGCTGAGGGCTTAATGATACCATGATCACCCAAGGGCTTAGTGATACGGTCCCCCAGGGTTCGGCTCTGGGGTTTGATGTGCTTAGCTCCCAGTGGCTGAGGCACAAAGTAGGGCTTGCTCTCAGGATGAGGCTTCCTCACTTTCTCCTTAGGAATGTGAGGCTTTGGCTCAGGTTTTGGCCTGAAAGTGCTGGGCTTGCGTTTGCACGGCTTCAGCTCAGGCTTTCGCTTTGATGGGATAGGGGTCTTGGGAATGTTTTGGGGGATGCTTGTAGTTGATACAACGGGAGTTCCACCATCGGCTACACTCTGGGTATGTGGTACTGGTCTGGGCAGGTCAAGTGAGGGCAGGGCACAGGAGAAAGCCTGATGTGTGATACAGTCAATGTATCATTTTCATATTTTGCCATTAAAAAAAAAATCATAATTGTATGTCTTATCATTTACATTATCAATGACTATAACCATATTATACCTCTGGTCTCAACAGCTGTAAGTCAAGCTCTGAACTGGGCAGGCTTACAGGCAGCTGGCAAACATGCATCATCTCTAGGTCCACTGCACGGGGGTAACTGGACTGCATAGGAAAGGGTGGTACCAGTCTCAACTTGCTTAACTCCAGACTGCAGCAGTCTTGGCTGTTGGTAACCAGAACCCAGGGGAAAGTTAGCGGGTATCCAGACAGTATTGCTATTTACCAGGCATCTGGTCCCATCTCTTACCACCACTGCTGGCAGCCCGGGTGGTAATCGGGTCACAGGAACTACAAACAAACAATTCAAGACATGATAGTATTGACAGATCCCGGAAGTCACCCTTTTTTCAGTACGGTAGTGTTTACTGGCGCTATGACAAGTAGGTTTTAGTCACACAAACATGGCGAATACTCGCATGATGGCCTATGATTAGTCTTGCGAGTTGTCTTGTGAAAGTTAGTGAAATGCTTTGCAGCTGTTCACGAAATTAGTAAAAAACGGTTTAGGTTTTAATGAAATGCAAGGTACTGTAATGATTAACATGAGTAACATCTGTCTGTAGTGATTACATGTATTTTGTGTGAATATTGTTTGAAAAATGAGGCTCCAACAACACTTCACGGGAGTAAATGTATCATTTTCTAGTATAATGTAATTTTTGGGGTATTTGATTAGGCTACAGTTAAAGAGGGTCGTGAATTTAGATGCCTTTAGATATTCAGCATATATATGGTAGCGTCCGCTTACTTCTAAAAACCTCAAAAACAGAAAACTATAGCTTATCCATATACAGTCAGGCAAATTTGATTGTGGTCAGTCTATTCAACGTAAATAGAACACCATTACAGATTAAAACATAATTTTGACATACCTCCTGTAGTGGGATTCATGATTTTCTTCACCTCTTCAACTCTTACAAACTCTCAAAGTCGTTAATTGTTCGCAAAAACTTGCAATATATTCCAGTGCAATCTGTCAAAATGGCTGACACACAGGAAGGAGGCAGGCGTTGTCATGACGCCACAGGTACCGATAACACTGCGCATGACAGACTTTCTTCATTTCTGACTTCCGTTGACGTTATTCCGATAACTTAAAGTGAAAACATGCTTTTCTACCGATGCATAAGTTCATCGCGAAGGTCAGGTCCAAGGGCTGCTACTCACGCGCAACAACTAATGGGAGTTACCCACCCTTGATAGGAATTTTATTGCTGCTTCCGTCACTTATTTCCCATCCTCATAATCATTTATCGACAGTATGTGCTCAAAGTTGTTGTTCAGGGGCGGATCAAGGATTTAGGAGAAGGGGAGGTGCATATAAATCCTAAGGTTAGGGGGAAGTGCTCCTCAGGGACCCCCCCCCCCCCCCCCCCTTCTGGATCCGCCCCTGTTGTTGATGTCATGGTTTATTGGAACTTTCTACGAGAAGGCTTTGAAAATTGAATTTGAAATATAGATATTGCGAATTAATTGAAAAATGTTTTAATACATGTAAGATGGTTTTACGTGTAAGATGTTATAGCAAAAGAGTATAATCTACGTCCGTGTTTGTTTACATTTAGACTAATTTTAATATGTCATCACGACAACTTTTAGACACTTTGAACTCCATCGTGTATATTAAACTTTTCGCCACCACCGTGAGAGGTGCTTATAATATGTAATATATAATATCTGGCCATGTGAACTGCCGGTTCAAACACTAAACCCCAGCCTTGGCGCAAGAGGAAGTGCCCAGATGACAGCAGCGAGGTGCCCCAGTCTGTGAAGCAGGCAAGACTGGAGGAGCCCCGGGACACTCTGGAGGACCTGGAAGCTCTCCTGGCTGAGTACAGCACCACTCTCTCATCTGGCACCAGGGACAACTTCTAAACAATGTAAGGTGCAGGGGACAGGTAGGTTGTGAAGTTAGTAATATTATTTAGGTTTTCTCATGCAAACTCATTTCTTTTTCAGAAACAGAAACACGCATGCCGTACACAGTAGCCATTGTCGGTCCGCAGAACACTGACTGACATCATTGTTATGGCGCTGAAGATTTTCATCCAAAACACAGCTTAACCTTTTAGCCTGCTGAATTAATTTCATCATAAGGCATTGTAAAGAGTGTGGTTCATTTCAAACAGTTGGTGTGTCATTATATAAGGGTCAACTGAACCAATATTTTGCACATTAATACTAGATAGAAAAATGAACATTATTATCCAAACATATACTGATGTTTTTAAACATACAGTGGTTAAGGCCAAAGCAAACATAAATAATGTAAATTTCCTGAATTTACCTGAATTACTTGATTGACAGTGGAATGTGTTCATATAAGGAACCAGTATGAATTGTTAAATTAGCACAAACCAATTTCATTATTCTTATCTTAGATATCTCATATTTAACTGGCTTTAAATTCGTATATTTGTATCGGCAAACATCAGCACAGCCACAAATTAAAAAACATTTCTGAAAAAAAGATAATTCAAAACGTTCGTCGTAAACAAAAGGTATTTTCGACGTCATCACATATTTTATTCAAATCACACTATTACGTTTATTCCAACGTGTCATGTCACGAAAATTGCAGAATATAAGTTTTATATTGCAAGTTTTATTTGGGGATGTCATTATGCTGCTCTGCTGTTGAATGGGTCGACAGCAGCATTGAGAGGATTAAACACAGAACGAGGCTTAAATCACCGTTTTCTTTCTAGAATTCCATAGTGGCGCGTTAGTTAGACAAAATGCTACTTTCGGTCTTCCAGTCATTGGTATAAATGACTCGACGACTATCTCTTATATGGCTGGTACAACACATACGATGTTTAACGGTATCTTTTTTTAACGATACGCCCCGGAATGTGATGTTTTTTAACTGAATACAGTGTACGTTATAATCATTACCTTTTGTCATATAGACATACTTTAAGAGGTGAATAAGCCTATGGTTTCGTCTAGTGTATATGTAACTATAGGTGTTTTGGCCGATAATTCATATATCTAAACGCCACTCCTTTAATTTATTTTAGAGATTCTTTGCATTCACACGTGAGGATATGTTGAAAACATATAACCGAAGCGGACATAAAATGTGCACTTGTGCACGGTTGGCCTTTAGTGAGTGAGTTTAGCTTTACGCCGCATTCAGCAATATTCCCGCTGTATGGCGGCGGTCTGTAAAAAATTGAGTCTGGACCAGACAATCCAGTGATCGATAACATGAGCATCGATCTACGCAGTACGCAACTGGGATACGATGACATGTGTCAACCAACTCAGCGAGCCTGACCACCCGATCTTTTCTCGTGGCGTCTGTCTAAGGTGGCCCTTGACAGTAGAGCAACTCTTAGCTCGTGAGTTCGAATCCGCTGATTACGTTTCTTGGTTCCGTCACCCCAAATCCACTTCGCAATATAGGTTTCCTTGAAGTATCGCATGCACGTCCTGCAAGATCTGCATCAATTATAGTTTCCCTGCTACATTTCTTAATGTCTTTATGGTATGTCTTAGGGACCGTTCATAAGTTATGGGTAGGGGTGGAGGGTTTGGGTGATGATGATTTTTATGGAGAAGCATGTACAATGTGAATGACCCCCCTAAATTTTATGTACAAAATAAGTGACCCCCTTGCATGTCATGTACAAAATCAATGACACCTCCCCTAATGTCTAAGCATAATTTTAAACATAATTTTATGCACAAAATTGCTGAAGCGGCTCCCCCCTGTACGTATGTATAAAATTTATGAAAAACCCACCCCCAAAACCACCCCCTAGCTCCCCAGAACAAAATGGTTGACCCCCTTAAAATCATCATCCAAACACACACACACACACACACTGGCCATAAATTATGAAACGGTCCCTTAGATACTTTTGAAGGCGGCGTTAAACCTCAGGCTGTGTATTGGCAAATAAATTGTATTGCCATATATTGCGATTCAGGTACCCGTATTGCGATATATTGGGAACTGAAGTGTTTGACAGTGAGTGACATGTGAGTTCATGTCAATCCTAGTTTCTACACTATAAGTCCCTAAACATATACTCTCCCAAAAAAGACTGACTGACTGACTGACTGAGTATGGTTTTACGCCGCTTTTAGCAATATTCCAGCAATATCACGGCATCATGAAAATAGCAATTTCATGTAGCAATGAATTAAAACGTGATTCATTTTACAAAAGGTTTTGCTCTGTTTATGAGTCCTATGGTGTTTATGTTTTGAAACATCACAACGAAACGCACCATTCGTAAAATACCCGTATTTAACAGCATGATTTTCAATTTCGGCGTGTTGTGTCACAGAATACACAATTCACATGCAATGCACGTGAAAGTTTGGGATCAGATAGTCTCAATGATGGGTATAAAAGGTTGATCGCTGTCTGTCGATTATTCACTGTATTTGGAATATTGTTGACGAACGCAAAATGCCACGTCCAAGTGAAGCCAACCGTCATATCGCCATTTGCTTGAAGCTGGCCAGTCTCAACATGCAGTTGCCCGACGCATGAATGTTCACCAAAGCACCATTTCACGGCTCTGGGAGAGATATCGCCGGCAGAATTCGGTAGCAGATGCCCCTCGTAGTGGGCGACCTCTAGCGATCACTGCGGCGCAAGATCGCTACATCCGGGTACATCACCTGCGTCATCGAACAGCTACGGCGACCAGTACCGCTCGACAAATACCCGGATTGAGGAGGCTTTCTGCACAGACCGTCAGGAACAGGTTGAGAGAGGCTGGTTTACGTGCCAGAAGACCTTATTTTGGCCCTGTGATTCGACAACAACATCGTCGACATCGAGTTCAATGGTGCACCAACGTTCAGGCCTGGAACCTACCGAATTGGCGTAGAATCTGGTTCAGTGATGAATCACGATTTCTATTCGAACGACGTGATGGAAGAATGCCGGTGTACAGACGTCGACGTGAACGTTTCGCCGACGCTTGCGTTCCCCAGGTGGACAGATTCGGCCGGGGTAGTGTTATGATGTGGGGAGCGATTACCTGCCGTAGGAGAAATGATTTGGTGATGATCCAGGACAACCTGACAGCTCAACGGTACTGTGACGAAATCCTACGCCAACATCTCCTACCAATCATTGATCGCCAGAGGAATGCCAGGCCCCACACAGCAAGTCACACTAGAGACTTCCTCCAGAACCACAACATCAATGTGCTCCCCTGGCCCTCAAGATCACCGAACTTAAACCCGATCGAACATCTGTGGGATGCCCTGGACAGACGGGTGCGACGCCGTAACCCTCAGCCCCAGACACTTCAGCAACTCGCACAGGCACTACAGGCAGAGTGGGCTGCGATTGGGCAACATGAGATTCTGAGACTTATTCGTTCGATGCCGAGGCGATGCCGTGCAGTTCTGGGATGCCCACGGTGGTCACACGAGGTATTGACTTCAGCGCCACCACACGTCTCCATGTGACATTCAAACTGACTTTCCTCGAGTTGATGCCAAAGACGGATAAGTCTGCATTCCCAGTGTGGAGTTTCCAAATAAACATAAAAATACAGTTGAAATTCCTATATGCGTTTCTTTTTTGGGAGAGTATATATCTGTTATGGTTCTGATAACAGCAATCTCAAGATTTCGTTGCATAGTCAGGGATTCTAGTTTCTCTTTTATACAATGTATAGTATTACACTCAATACAGCATGCCGTTCTGTCATTGAATAACGAAGGAAAACATTGGTTGTCAATGAAAGTCTGTGTAGATTTTAATTTAAACCATAAAGATAGTCACAAAACCTTCACATATGTGTTTTACCCAATATACCGGTTCTCAGAATTTATTTTTTTTAAAGTGTAATACGTATCGTTTGAAAAGCGTAGTGCGATATACCGATGTACCGGTAATACTGTGCAGCCCTAGTTAAACCAAATATTGGTGAGAGAAGCCTACGGAATTCAACGCTACAATACCTTTGTACTACTCCCGTTTCCGTATACATCAAAACATGTTGTGGTCATACCTAGAAAGCAAATGGATGGTTGTGGATTGAACACCATGAATACAATAAAGCATAACAAAACCAAAAAACAACAAGACATTCAAAGCGTTTTAACTCTTTTCTTAATATTCGTCTGTTTTTATTTATATTCCATATGAGAACAAAAGAATTATTTACCGTTATCCGCTGTACTTGATTCAGCTGACACTGACAACAAAGAACTCACAAATAATCATGTATCATAGCCATGTATCCCCAATTGGAATTAGGTTGAAGGAAAACAGGACACAAACACCAGATACGACAACTGTGAAAATGAGCAACACATTTTAACGAGCAAGATACTTTCCTATATATTTGTTTACGGCAACACGGTACAGCACATGGTATTCTGCAAATTAAGCGTTTGTGTTTTGGTGTTTGTCGTTATGTTGTTTGTTTGCTTGCTTCTTGCATGGTTTTTGTTGTTGTTGGTTTTGTTTGTTTGTTTGTTGTTGTTTAATTTTCTTGTTTGAGTTCTTGTTTTTTTTTTTTGTTTTGTGTTTTGTTGCTTTTATTTATTTATTTATTATTATTATTTTTTATTTTTTTTTTTTTTTTTTGTTGTTGTTTTGGGGGGTCTTTAAATCGCGTAGGCGGATCCAGAAGGGGGTGGAGGGGTGCGCATCCCCCCTTTTGTCATGAAAGTTTATCAAATGACCTTAGAAACTCTCGCGAACACTTCACTCTCAAAAACATGGACGAAAATGGGAAGTAGTATGTTCCCATTCGTATCTAAAAGAAAATGAAAGCTGGTTACATGCAAGTTATACCTGCATCATTGTTATATATTAGCAAGATACGATTTTGGAATTTTCACTTTTTGTATATATATCAATTTCTCTCTTATAAAAAGGAACATCGGAGCTATTTTTAGACTACCTGGTAGAATGCATATCCAAAGAAAAAAGTACATTTGGCTATGGAATCAATTTAGTATTACTTAAGATCACTAACAATATCCTGGGATTCTAAATATTGAGTGTCCATGATAATATCCAGACAACCAGGTTTCGCGTTATTTAATCAAATAATCTGTGTTATTGTCACAAGCGCATAAACAGAAACAATGGTGTAATTATTAGAATCACATGCAAAATTTGCCCAAAGAATCCTTCAACGCACTGAGGTAAGGAATTTTTACCAAGAGCCCAAGAACGAAATTCTGACACTGTCGCTGTGTGGCATGCCCTGGGGTGGAGCAGGTAAAAGGGAGATCACTCTAATATCCATTCCCACCTAATCTGTTTGGTTTCGGAGACAAGTGCCCTCTGTTGGCAGAAAGGAATGTAAGCTTACTAAGTTAAGCTTATTTGACCTAGTTATAATGGTAAACAAATCGCTTGCTTCCTTGGTGCCAATGCAGTCTGGTGTTATTGTTTGACACTTGACCTACAGGTACCAACTTGCCCGTTTTGTTTGCATAATATCTTCGAGTATTCACTGCTGACGTATAAAATATGGGTAAGTACGGTAGCCACACCTCAAGCACACCAAACACGACCCCACAGGCGATATGGAACTAATGCATACACAAGTAAACATGCACATTCAGATAATCCTTGGCTGCGTCCTACACAATGCATATTTACTGCTGATTATTTGATTATCAAGGGCTAATGACAGTAATATCGTATCTAGGACGAAGGTTATATAACATACACACCATTGCCCCACGCGTCTATAAGGAAGAATGAGATTCAACTCGTGACTAAATACACAGTATACAAGCATACCGGCTATGCTAGATAGATACTGCAAATTATATCAAACAGTCCATTTATTTTCCATAATTTTCATATACAAATATTTTTACACCTTGCACAGATGATAATGAGCAAAACGATTCATCAAAGCATTATGTATTTTTTTATGTCCAATATTCATGTGATGTGTCACAATATTTGACATTAGGCCTGGTTACACAGATAAACACATTCTGTGTGTTGCATGTTCGTGTAATATAATAAGTTGTTTAATTAGTTAACTAGTGAGACATGCAGCCATCTACTGAGTACCCTCTCACCTACTCTGTTTCTTTTAGGCTGTGAGGCAGTGTTACTACTAGACTGTGAAGCAGTGTGATGCTGTGATTAAGAAAGCTATTGCTGATTTGTTTAGGACAGGTAACTCTGACACTCAATTCTGATGGGTCCTGAGTTATAAGAGCCGGGTACATACATAACTACCCAAACCCCTGGTTATTCAAATGATATGTAACAATAACAACAAAAGCTTTGCCCAGTGGGGTAGCGGCTACAATATTTGATGAGAGATGTGGTTATTGTTAGTTGAAAACCTTTCCCCAGACTCCATTGCTATGCTGCATGTTCCTGAAGTTTGCATTTCTTCTAAAGTATGCACGCTTAATCCTTCTGAATTATCTGTGTTTGAATAAACATAAAAATTCTGTCTACTTCCCCATATGCAGGATCATTATTTTATGTCTTATAAATGACCCAAACTAGTTTTTATAAGGATTTTGGCTAAACTATTTCCAGTTCAGTATTTGTAGCTAACTTTTGAGCTTTACAGCTAGTATCCTGGTAGGCTTCGTAATAGAGGTTCATGTACTCAAGTAATAAGAGACAATCATCCTAGCCCTAAACTGTTCACAGTACTGGCAGAGTATCTGCCATGTTAATTTGTTTCATTCCTATAGTTTGGTATCTTTAGTGTTTGTAAGCCATTTGTGTATGACAGTATGTTGCAATGTATCACAATACCCAGATCAATTGTCACAATATTTGTGATACAATTTTAAGTATCAGTGTAATTATCCATTGTTTGAATAATTATCCTGATACATGATACAGACATAAATCAACACACATCAGCGATCAAGTTTCTGCTATGCTTATGTAAGTGTTGTTTCAGTATAAGTGAAATATATAACATGACAGAAGCATGGTCATTGTGCACTGTGGATGTCCTGTGTAATCGAATGTGAAACAGATGTTTTTTAGCTCAAATTGGAGATAATAAATCTGTTCGTACTTTTAACAGCTGCTAAGGACTTGAAAGAATGACTGAGCTGAGACCTGACAGATGATGTTTTCACCAAACATTGCACATTCTGACCCACCCTTGTACACATTCTGTTAGTAAGAAGCTATGAGAAAATTATGAAGAATGGACCGAACAGGCATAAATCTTAAATGCCTCTCTGTAAGGGTAAATGGGGTAGCCTAGTGGTTAGAGCATTCGGTTGTCACCCCGAAGACCCGGGTTCAATTCCGTAGAATGTGTGAAGCCCATTTCTGGTGTCCCCCACCGTGATATTGCTGGAATATTGCTAAAAGCGGCGTAACACTGAACTCACTCACTCTCTGTAAGATTACAACTTGCTTAGAGATAAAGCCAGGATAACAAGCTTGATTAGAGATAAAGCCAGGATAACAAGCTTGATAAGAGATAAAGCCAGGATAACAAGCTTGATTAGAGATAAAGCCAGGATAACAAGCTTGATTAGAGATAAAGCCAGGATAACAAGCTTGATTAGAGATAAAGCCAGGATAACAAGCTTGATTAGAGATAAAGCCAGGATAACAAGCTAGATTAGAGATAAAGCCAGGATAACAAGCTTGATTAGAGATAAAGCCAGGATAACAAGCTTGATTAGAGATAAAGCCAGGATAACAAGCTTGATTAGAGATAAAGCCAGGACAACAAGCTTGATTAGAGATAAAGCCAGGATAACAAGCTTGCTAAAGCCAGGATAACAAGCTTGATTAGAGATAAAGCCAGGATAACAAGCTTGATTAGAGATAAAGCCAGGATAACAAGCTTGATTAGAGATAAAGCCATAATAACAAAGCTTAACAAGCTTGATTAGAGATAAAGCCAGGATAACAAGCTTGATTAGAGATAAAGCCAGGATAACAAGCTTGATTAGAGATAAAGCCAGGATAACAAGCTTGATTAGAGATAAAGCCAGGATAACAAGCTTGATTAGAGATAAAGCCAGGATAACAAGCTTGATTAGAGATAAAGCCAGGATAACAAGCTTGATTAGAGATAAAGCCAGGATAACAAGCTTGATAAGAGATAAAGCCAGGATAACAAGCTTGATTAGAGATAAAGCCAGGATAACAAGCTTGATTCATCATGATTTGTTACTAAGCATGGTTTGTAATTTGTTCTTCCCTGTATCATGTTTACAGAGGAACTGAAAAGGTGTTAGTTTATGTACCTGGACCGCCTCCGTGGTGTAGTGGTTAGAGCGTCCGCCCGGAGAGCGGAAGGTTGCGGGTTCGATCCCCGACCGCGTCATACCAAAAGACGTTAAATTATGGTACTTGTTGGTCCATGCCTGGCGCTCGGCATCTATGGGTACAACAAGGACTGGTCGGCTCGGAGTCAGTATAATGTGTCTGAGTGGGGTATTCATGCTTCATTGCGGCATGGTTTCTCAGTGGGCTAGCACTATAAGCCCAATTTCACCTCACCTGTGACACTAGTTCCTTATGTTTAGGCAACTTTTGACATGACCTCGAGCAAACACCTGAAGGAATGATATGTTGTCAGTGTGTTTCATTGTGTGCTCTTCCTCAAACCTGTAGAAACATTAGGTGATTTGTTGAATTCATTCAATCTTTGGCTCCTTTGATAACCATTTTATCCAGGAGAGCTAACCATTTTGCTGTGCACAGTTGTGTCCCTTTGTTGTATGTGGATCAGCAGGTCATAGGCTTGTAGACAGAGAGTTTTCATTAGTTCAGGCCACTATTACATGTGTGCAAATACTTCAGAACATGTCGGCAATATCTGAAAAGTAAATATAGTATTATAGGAGTAGTTAATATTCATCACTTTACATTAATAAATTTTAATACATTTATGTTTTCGGTGGACATTGTTCCTACAAATGTATTCATGGATTGGCTTGTATCCTAGATTATGATTCTCAGATAGTCAGCACAATACCTGCACTTGTAGGTTTCATCAAAGTAGTAAACATCTACCTATTGCACCATGTTGAGTTTTCTTCTGAAATCTCAAACGGAGTGATAAACAAATTTTGTCCATATAAGCATACAATAATTTTATTCGTTAAAGTGATAATGATTCTAGATTATATAAATATAAAGAACAAGTTGTCCAAAGGAAAGACTCACTCACTCACTATTGAGATGCTGACTTTGCCAATCATGTGTATCTTGTCCCCCTGGCATGGATTGATGCTCATTCTATCTGTCACTGGTTTACCTGGTGGGGAAACTATTTACATACCAAGGTGATAATGCTGTATAAGTGCTAATCGGGCAATAAACTCTGTTTATCCATTCACTAATAAAGTGACATTGATTCACTTGTGACTTGTCATTTCATACCTTCGTTCAAGATAATGTCCACTTGTGCACACTATTATTTACAACACACCTCAAGGACCCCTTCCTTCCACAATAATATTACATTACCGGTGACAGAATCAACAATCTACTTACCTCATTTCCGATCTAAACATCATTTGAAATCCAGACATATGTTAGAAGCAAACAACATGTAATAGGTGATGGATTCAAAAATCCTGAACTGGTGTGTGAGCACCTTGTCTGAGAGTCGGCCGCCTTGTGTGGCTGTTTAAACACAGACTGAGCTGGGCCATGTGACTATATGACATTCTCCTTCTTGAAAGTCAGGTCAATAGGAATTTGGCTCTGCTTATGTTTGGACACATTTGTTGAGGCTCTGTACGTGTGTGCCACAGAGCTACATAAATATGTGTGTTTAAAACTGATGAAGCATCATTAACCAATTAACATTTAGTAGTGTACACATGCTTTAAAAATGAAAAAGAAATTACTAAAGCATACCGTAAATTATTAATTTTTTTACCAAGAGTGTGACCACTTGATCTTCCATTCCTGTATTTCTTAACTTAAGTTTATTTCCTGAATGAATATTGGCACGCTGTATTTTGTTGTGGTTAAAGCACTACATCTTGCACTTTCAATAAAATTAACCTATAACTCTTGGCTATAAGTAGTCGCAACATAATTTATTGTCATACTTACTTTGACCTTTTACTATTTTACTTCACATTTCTTGTCCCAACAAATAAAACTGATATCAAACCTTTATTATGTCTGAATTATGACCGAATTATGACCATATTTTCTTATAGCACAGGTAAAGAGGAATAGTTAGATGTAAAAATATGTACACCAGCAAGGTTTACGTGCACTTGCCTGACCCGTGATCAGGGGATTATTTATGATATCTGAGAGAGTTAGCACCTCCTCGCTACCCTGGGTCTGTTGGTAACATGTTGACAAGGCTAGACGAATATCAAGGTTTCATGGCACACGCTTAATTTATCTCACATCATTTTCCCTACTGCCCAGCCCTTACTGTAATGCTGAAGCCCTAAATGAAGGAAGTTTTGATTTCCTTAGGTTCAGGACCCATCTCACTGGGGCAGCTTTTCAATTTAAAAGGAATTATTTGTTTCTATTAAAATTATATGTTTTCAGACACTAAGTGTTAGTCCAGGCACAAGCTCATAAATTTGTTTTGGGTGCTTTTTATATGGCAGAAATAATGTCGATTCAACATTGAATTTAAACTCACTCACTTTTGGAGTTTAGGATCTACAAACTGAAGTTATCCCAAAAGTTAAATTAAATAAATTCATTCGAAACAACATTTTTATGTTAAAATTAGGAAATGAAAAGCCTGAAAAGAATTAAAACAATCCTGGAATAGATGTGGATTTTTTTAAGTGTGCCATAGGGCTCCAGACATAGTATAAGTGTGTCTTTGTGAAAAAGTGTGCCCATACAGTTTGATATGCAGTTATACTTTAAACATCACAGCAATTATGTCATTTCAATTAATTGTTAATAAATCAGTAAAGATAGTGTAGACCAGTAAACTAGTCTGTCTTGCACTCACGAAACCACTAGTGATGTTCCGATGATTGAAAATAAACGGAAATCGATCGAAAGAAGGATTAAAAATGATTATCGATTGTGAAAAACATATTTGCGATTAATCGGAATTTTGTTGTTTTTGTATAACACCCTTGAATGAAGTAAACTATCCTTCAAATTTGACGAATATTCACGAACAAACATGCGCTCAGCAGTGTAAGCTATGCACATTGTAAGTTTTTAACCACTTTTATTGTTTAATTACAATTCCAGTGTCTTTCTTGCATGCGTGCATTTCATTGCAAGACAGCATTAGTTATAAAAAAACACATTAATTGGAAAAAAAACTTGGGAAAACCCTTAAAATTGGTGATTACATTTAAACTGTATATATTTCGATTGTAATCGATAATCGTTCACCACAATCCTCCGATAATCGATAGTGGATTTGGTTTCCGAATCCCAACACTATAAACCACATTATTTTCCCTTCATACCATTCCATGCTGCAATGAAGCAAGTCTAGATTTCCTCAAGTTGTGAATCTCCCATCTCATTGGGGCTCCTTTTCAATGTAAATGGGATTATTATACCCATAAACTAACCCACCAGGAATGTTATCATTAAAAACGGCATTTCCTACCACGCCCATGATAAGCTGTCAGATTAAGAGTGAGACAGATCAACAGTGTGACTGGGTGCAAAATTAGCTTTGGAGTAATTTGAGTTTGTCAAATTTCTTTCATTTTCAGTTAAATGAATCATGGTGTGTATCATTTTTATAATATTAGTCGTGTTGTCAGTGCGGTGGGCTAGCCTAGTGGTTGAAGTGTTCGCTTGTCAAGCCGAAGACCAGAGGGTGATTTCCCACGTAGTCAGGGGTGGAAATAACCCATTGCCCGACGCCCCAGTCCAGTGTTTTTTTCTGTCGGGCTAGCAAATTTGTATGTCACGTTGTGCCGGTATCCAGTTGACTTTCCAATGTTAGTTATGTTGTTTATTTAAAAACTCAACAAGAAAATCAGCCAGTATAGTGGAAAAATTATCAGGGCAAGTGATTTTACATGTGCCACTGTACCGGAGTACATTAGCAATTATAAAGTTATTTCCACCCCTGATAGTTACAGTTTATGAAGCCCATTTCTGGTGTCCCTCGCCATGATATTACTGGAATATTGCTAAAAATGGCATAAAACCATTCTCACTCACTTGTTATTCTACTTCTGCCTACCACTAAGCATTGAAGAGGGAACTTATGGGAGATTTAGAGTTTTGGCAATTTTCTGTTTTGTTTTCAATGGCATTTATTATTTTCAACATGTATTCAGTTACAATGATTTTGAATTTGGTGAGATAAAATTGAAAATGTATTATATTGTACACTCCCCAGAGAGTTAAGAACATTATGGAAAATCACTGATCATTTTCCTTTTAATGTATATTTTGTTGCTGAGTAGAGTAGATTGAGTAGATTTTAAGCATGGAAACAGAGCAATATAAATATGCATTACTTTGAAGGCATGCATTCTGAGATGGATAAAAAACCACCAGAATTAAGTTTATAAACATGATGAAGTTGTTACCTTAAAGTGTTTCTAAATTTATTTGATTATGTCCCCAGTCACCCCCCTGTCCTGACCCTCCCAAATACACATCCAATCATTCTGTCACATCATCTGTGGACCGAGGGATCTCGGGACATGTCAAACCCCTCATAGTTTGCTTTAGATCCAAGGGAGGGAGTCAAAATCCCTTCAGTTTCAGACAACCATGTCAACACAACACACTGACGGTGTTCGGCTTCGTGACACAAGTCAAGGAAATAAGTCTGACAACGGAATCGATAATCCTGTTTATTATGATGATGATGGTTCTAGTTCTGCTGTAATTGACGTGGTTTGTTTGAATTCTTCACCACCTGCTGGAGTTGCTGCAAGTCAAAATACTGAACCGTTAGGGGATAATTCTGGGATTGTACTTAGCCAAGAAACAGCTGCGGGAGTTGTAAGGAGGCAGAGCTTGGATACTTCAGACGAAGATGGAGATTTGTGTTGTCGAAATGTCAAAAAGCATACATGTGAGTTATGAAGTTTGTTCATTGAGGAATTAAATAGATTGACTAATATATCAGCATGATGAATTTAAGTTATTTCAACTGTCATACGATAATGTTTTCCACATATATAACAAAGTTTTGTTAACTGAGGCCTCGGCACCAAAATATACTCCTCATTAAAGTGGTGCATCAGGTATCTTTTTTTAGAGTGGGTGTTCAAGGTAGCAGTGATCCAATTCAATATCCTAAAATGGAAAGGATGACAAAAAGTTTTCAGTTTTACTTTTATTGCCTGCTATATAGTTGTATCTTTGGCCTGGAGTAAATGCAAAGACTCAACAACAAAAAAGTAGCCTTAACTTATTGTAAGCCAACTCAAACCCGTAATAAGTCAACTATAATAAAATAATAATATTATATCTTGGACATCAATGTACAACTTCTAAATGCCACTGAAAGACACAATATTATATTTGTTCAACAAAGTTCATAAAGCCAAATTCATGCCTTGTAAAGTTATAATATGTAGCCACAAAAAGGGTTTTCTTTTTTACCTGTAAACAGAACCAGTGCAAGTTAGAATCGCAAGTAAAAATGTGGTGGAAGTGGATTAGAGGAAATTAACAAAATTACATACCGGTATGAACTTAATAGTGACATATGTTTTCACATGGATTGTTGGGGTCAAGATCATGGAACAGGTTGTTGTTTAGTATATCTCATCCTCCTCAATGCAGGTTGTTATGTTTTTGATGATGTGTATCCTGGATCCATTCAATTGTTTTGAAAGTGATGTCAGTGTCTCTGTCTCTTTCATCTCCTACCTAGCACAGTGTGTCCATCTGTCATGATTTTTGAACCAGCAATAATATGCTTAACATGTTTAATGTGATGCCCATTTGAATATGAACTTGTTTCAACAAATCCTTCACAATAGTTTTCAAAGCGTTTTCTTGCATTTTTATATGTTGTTTTATTGATAATATTGATATGGACAAGAGGCAGGCATTGTAATTATTATTGTCAGATATATGTTGTCAGAGCAAAACTAATTTCTTGGGGAGGGGTAGTCCTTATTTGTTTGTGAAAATAATGTAGATTAGTATAAAATGGTTTACTTTTAGTTATACTACCAGCAGTAACTGTCAAGGGTCAATGAATCGTACTTTAGCTTGCTTATCATGGTCAAGTGGTGATAGCTGGATCAAGTTGTTTGTGCCCAGCTAACAATTTCACAACGTTGTTAAAACATTTGTCATTATTCTGTGGACTTTTATTTACGTTGCACAACTTTTGATGTGATATTAATGTTGTCATTAAGAATGGAAATTACGTTACTGTGACTACTGTGACTATAAAGTGTTAAAGTTACGTTAATGATAGGCTACAAAGTATGATATGATATGTTTCTACAAATATATGGTAACGAATATGAATATCTATTCATGAATACTTAATGTTTAATATCAAGAAATTAAAATATAAAACATGTAAATGCTTCCGTTGAAACATTTAAACGCTATCTTCTATAAAGCAAAAAAAGCAATACCTTGCAAACAATGCCGATTATAGCCGAATGACAGTACTGCAAGGGACTGTGGCAAAATAACACAAGTGGAAATATTTCATTTTGCATATCTCTCTAAGATACACATGAAGCTAGTAACATCCACTTGAAACTTTCTCTTAAAATATTCGTAATAATTCGATTCTAGTGACATCTAATAATAAATTGAATTCATGAAAGAATTCAATTCAATTCACCAAAAGCTATTTATATTTAAATGAAAATCTATTTCCTGTTTTTTACTTGGCTGGGCGTCCTCGTTGTCAACTGTTAACTCCGAAAGTATTTTCACACATTTCATGCTCATTGCAACAAGTGCAAGTTTACTCAGAGTGAACACAGCCTAACCTTCCTACTGTTTGAATTAATTCATTCTTATATGCACTTTAACACCTGTTGTTTTCTCGTTAGTAGCATTAACCTGTGCATCTTCATTGTGGATTGTGAAACAAATGTGTTTTCACTTGTTAACCTATAGTTGTCTTTTTGTTGTTTATCTCCTCTCAAGCTGCTTGTTTATTGACACAAGTCGGGGATAATGCTTGGAATTGACGCTGAACAAATAGTTTATTTGCTGGACAAGCCAGATCACATGTTGAAGCCGTCCTGTCTGATGTCTAAGGATGTTAAACACTTACGGCGTCACGGAAACAGTGTTTAACTAAAATAAAAACACAATACTACTGTAAAAAGGACATGGTTTCATGCTTAGCTCATTGTTCATGGGTTTAAAAGTACAAAAGGCGCTGATAGTTGTTAATGAAAATCCGTCGTTTTTAACGTGTTACTGTAAATCGGTTTAAGACCAGAGTAATGTAGAATACAATTAAGGCTTGTGTAGGGTACTAGACAGGTTAAATGTTTAACACAATTCTTTCTGTTATAGTCTCAATGCACATGTATATATATATGTGTCTCAGTTCATACTGAATCTGTATGGATGTTTTTCAGGTGATGTAAAACCTGTTCTGAACAGTTTTGTTTGTTATAAGATAAACACATCATGGGCTTTGTTAACACTGCAAGCCAGTAAATAGGGCCTTATGCAGGTGTAATATGTGATTGTTAACTGCTTTTAACTGAAATGGTCATGTTGCAGGTCAGGCTTCAGTGTTTGGAAAGTTTGTTCTGATATAGTAAGGCCTGTGTGTATATTTTTGTCAGAAAATTCACACTCTCATAAATAAGGGGAAACACTATATTGCTGCTTTGTTGAATAAAATATCTCTAAGTATGCTAGGTATAGAGATCCCAGATTGCTTTCCTCACTACTTATTCATTGGTTAATAAAAACATAATTGTATGTCATACCTGTTGACAACTGATCATTAGAAGGCAACAACTGTTAGTGGCTTTTCCCACAGTTTCTGTGTACATCTATGAAGTGGTGGGTATCAGCACAAACTTGGGTGATTTTGGTCCTACACTTGACATCATGAGGCTGCATGTTGGCCAATAGCTGGACGTTCTATGATGTTATGAAGAAAGGGTAGAGTGTGATAACTAGTGCAGCAGATCAGGCAGAAGGTGTATATATATGTGATCATCATGAGGCTACATGTTGGCCAATAGCTGGACGTTCTATGATGTTGTGAAGAAAGGGAAGACTGTGATAACTAGTGCAGCAGATCAGGCAGAAGGTGTATATATGTGTGATCATCATGAGGCTACATGTTGGCCAATAGCTGGACATTCTATGATGTTGTGAAGAAAGGGAAGACTGTGACAACTAGTGCAGCAGATCAGGCAGAAGGTGTATATATGTGTGATCATCATGAGGCTACATGTTGGCCAATAGCTGGACGTTCCATGATGTTGTAAAGAAAGGGTAGACTGTGATAACTAGTGCAGCAGATCAGGCAGAAGGTGTATATATGTGATGAGGTAGTAGACAGTCTGATGTAAGATTAAATAAATTGTTGGGGACCCACAGATGAACTTGTGTGGATTATGGCAAACTTTCAGCTCCAAGTGTAATACCAGTGATGCAGTAATGTATGCTCCTAGTGAAAAACTGGAAAATAGTCAATGCATGTATCTCAAGAAAGGAAGAATGAGGAATTCACTGTCACATTTGGGTTGCTTAAAGCTTTGCTTATCATGAATAAGTTTCCCTGTATAAAAGTATTCATGGTCAGAGTCTTCTTGGTGGGCAATGCAAAGGTATGCAGATAATTGGTTTAAATCTGTCAGATACACTTTATTATGGTTGTCAGCACCACACCCAGTCTTTGGGGTAACAGTTAGATGTCCATACCCTATATCATTTGTATTTTTTTAGTATTTGTAATGTTATAACTGAAGTACTGTTCAGTGCTGTTTTAACTCAGTACTTAGATCACCCACATATAGTATGACCAGAAATTATTGAGAATCTTAGGAATACGTTTATTTGGATTTATAGTATAAACAACCTTGACCAGCTGTCAAATGCTTTGTTTCATTCAAGAGAGACAACTCTGTTAATCCTTTTTCATTAGTTTGTGAAGAGTTATCCCCCTTTGTTTACTTGCTAGCAGACGACATTTTCAGTGATCCTCAGTATGGATGATATAGAGCAGAGGAAGTTGATTTTAAAGTATTATAACAAGGACATCAGATCAGCTAAAGTGATTTCAAATAGAACAGGCATCCCTTTGTCCACTGTTTATCGTGTTTTGAAAAATATTGCAAATGGATATGGCATTGAGCACCAGGGAGGCGCAGGTAGGTCAAGAAAATTGACTGTCGGTGACAGGAGGCGGCTTGGTATTCTTGTTTCTAAAAACAAACGAAGGAGTTTAGAAAACTAAGGCTGGATATGATTGAACTGTGGCTGTCTGTAAGGAGACAATTAGAACTGAGCTGCATGCAATGGGTTGGCAGAAAAGTCCATCACTGATCATGAAACCTGAACAAAAGGAGCGAAGGTTGAACTGGTGCTTACAGCATAGAAATTTTAACTGGGACAATGTGATTTTCTCAGATGAAAGTTCTGTGTGGCTGTTTCCTAATACACTGAAATTCTGAACCAAACTGAAAAACCTTTTTCAGCGCCCAAAGTACAGTCCGAAATTTAACGTGTGGGGTGGCCTATCTGTGTTAGGGGCAACGCCCCTCTGTGTGTTGAAGGGAATATGAACAGTGAGCGGTACACAGATATTCTCAAGGGACATTTACCTCCATCTGCTCACGTGTTCTATGGAATTTTTTTAGATTTTCCAGCAGGACAATGACCCAAAACATTGATCAAAGCATTCACAGGCCTGGTTTCGGACCCAAAATATGACATTATTAGATTGGCCAAGCTATAGCCCTGACCTAAATCCAATAGAAAATGTTTGGGGACTTATGAAGGAAAGTGTCAATAAGAAAAATCTGACAAATATTGCTAAAATGAAAGAAGAGGTGGTCCGATATTGGGACAGCATGGACCACGACTTTCTAACTTCTTTGATCAGTAGTATGCCCCATCGCGTTGAAGCCTGCATTGCTGCCCATGTGACTTGACAAAATACTAATTGTTCACCTGTCTTTGAATCTGGAGTTATGTTCTGCTAATATTCACATTTAATATGCAATCTTTAAATTCTCATTAATTACGTGAGTAATGAGTGAAAAAAAGTTTTAAAAATTACAATCTTTAAATTCTCAATAATTTTTGGTTGTACTGTACCTGCACAGTGGTAGGAAAAGTTAAATACTGCTTATACCAATCGGATTTATTCAGTTTTTTTATTCTTGTATGATACCCCTCTGCATGAAGATAAGAAAATCTTCTTTGGACCAGTGTGCAAAATAGCTGCTGGCCCGCTAGCCCATGGCTAGTAGATATCTAGTCAGGCCAGTAAATCTTCTCAGTCACTGGCCCGACTGGCTAGTGAATGTTCATGGGGTCATTTTGTACATCACTCTCTCCGACTTGTTAAGTTATAACACACTTTTAAAATCATGCAAGATTATGGTCTGATAAAAAATGTTCATCATATTAGGAGCTTAATAATGAAACCCATATCATGCCGATAATATCTTACAGGGCTTGATTTAGTGCTTTGTTTCTTGCACTGGTGCAACCCAATATTACAAATGCAACCTAGTTATTTGTCTAACTTGCACCAGGTGCAAGTCAATTTTTGAGAAATATATCAACAATAAATCTAACATTATAAGCATAATTATGTCAGCTCATTTTCTTCTAAACTTTGAATAATTCAATAGCACATTTCTTTCATTACATATTGCAATAAAAGCAGTGCAGTTGGAATTTGGCTGGTGCAACTAGGTTTTTATCTTAGGTTGCACCTGGTGCAAGTATGTTAATGTCTCTTAAATCGAGCCCTGTCTTATTCTCACCTATTTTTGTAATCTTTTGCTTAGTTTCTGCATTCCTATTTCAGGCTAGTGAATTATTTGGTGGGCTAGTAACTTTCAGGCATAGCTAGCCTGACTGGCTAACAAAATTTGGAAACTATTTCACACACTGCTTTGGACGTACGACAGGTGCACTTGCTCATCAGCCAAATAAAATTCTTGGTTAAGTGAAGTATCTGATTTGTCTATCTTGAAAAAGAACTTATTTATGTTCAAAATTTTGGCAGTGAGTAAGTAAATTAGGAAAAGAAGCCAAATCACTTCACAAAGGTGTCATCAATCTCGAGAATCCATGCATCATTCATATAGATTGGGCGGTCCAAGTTTGCTCATGATTCAAGTGATCTTTGCTTAGATAGCTATTGTATCCAATTCTGATTTTAATGAGACTGTGTTGGTACATGGCCAGAACATCTTTACAACAGATATTCATGGACATGTCTTCAGCTCATGCCTCTTTTCGTTGTGTCTCAGCATGATACATGGTTATCTGTGACATTCGGCATGCATGCTATACTTGCAAAGTGATACACCGTAAATCATCCTCAATGTCATGGGGAATATATCCATAATAGTAAATACCTTGGACCCATTTGCCTCGGTTACCTTGTTTTAGAAGCAGTGCCAGCAACTCCATCTCCATATATCCATATATCGAACGAAGCACAGACTTTACATCATACAGTTTTGAAAGGGCTATTTTGTATGTGCTATTTCGAATCAGCTTCTAAACAAGGCAGGTAGCAAATGGGTGCAGGGCACCCAGAACAATGATAAACTGTAAATCATAAAACTAAAACCAGGGATAGAAATTTAATTTTTTCAAAGGGTGCCATTGGGCACCAGACAGATAATTCAGGTGTGCTTTTGTAAACTTAAAACATCTTAACAATTATGTTATTTCAGTTTATTGTTTAGTAAATCAGTAGATATGTAATATGTAATATGTAAACTTGAGAGGTGGATTTCCTAAACACAATTTTGACTGCAAGAATAGTTCAGCTTCAATCTCCCAGACCCATAAGTTAACCCAAGAACTATGTTGTCATCCAAAACAGTGTATCCTGTCATGTTTAGTGGTATTCAAAATAGCCATGCCCATGTTAAGCTTTTAAATTGTTTAATATGATGCAAAAATAGGTTTTGAATCATTTCAGTTGATCAAATTGATATCTTATCATTATTTGTTCCTCTTCTCTGAGAATAGGGGACATGGGTGTCCCAGGCTTGTTATTTTTGCTGTAGAGAGTCACACCAGTGATTGTTGGTTTGATTCATGATGTTCTGTTACACCCATGGTCAATTCAGTCAGTTTATCTCAAGAGAGTTACCTCCCCCAGTGGAACTCTTTCAGGTGGAGATAGACTTGTGAGCCCTCACAACAAGATGTCGTCTGCTATCAGCAGCTCAATTTAGGACAATTAACCAAAGTCAGACAATTACACAGTCCACACAGTGTATGTTTTATTTCTTTCATATCACTCTCAGTGAGGCTTTGTCACTTTCATCATAACTTTTAGTCTTGAAATGAGCTTTAGATGTAATTTTAAATGCTTTGAACTTTTTCTATGTTTTGGCTCCATTCGCAGAGGTCACAGAAGTTCACTTCACTGAAAATATGATTGAATTCTCTCTTTATTAATTATTGATGTTGGAATCATTTCCGTGAATTAAATACATTCTTTGTCTCATATTAGAAAGTAAAATATAAGAAATATAAATAAGCTTAAACATTTTGTATAGATTTATTTCAATGACCTTTTGAATTGTCAGAACTATAGTAGAACTAATTCAGTCTTTTTATGGCCATTTCAGTCTTTTCACCTTACAACTATCAAGTCCTGCCACACCAATATGTCAAACTAAAAAAATCATTTGTCAACTGTAATGCTCTATTATGCATCAGGAATCATAAAAAACTTGATAGTTCGGTTAGCTGGCTGTGTCTTTATACAAGACTGAATAAGTGGTCACAGTACACATGGATTCTTCTGATTATGTTTCCAGGCAAAAACAAAATATGTCTGTTTCAGGTTTCCCAACTGACAGGTTTCTCTCTCTCTCTCTCTCTCTCTCTCTCACACACACACACACACACGCACGCACTCTCTCTCTCTCTCTCTCTCTCTCTCTCTCTCTCTCTCTCTCTCTCTCTCACACAGAGAGAGAGAGACCAGAGAGAGAGAGAGAGAGAGACACAGAGAGAGAGAGACACACACAGACAGAGACACACACAGAGAGAGAGACACACACACACCCCTACCTCATGCAGTTGATCAATGGATTGTCTGGTCCAGACTCAGTTATTTACAGACCGTCACTATATAGCTGGAATATTGCCGAGTGCAGCATTTAACAACAAACAAAAGCTCCTCTGAATATTGAATACTTTGTTCATTATACTAAACATACAAGGCCGACCGGTAATTCCGCGCACCTAAGCACATCGATCGCAACATGGCAACTAACGTCTCTTATTTTTTGTGGTTTATGTGACTAAACATGCTGGTATGCATCATATTTACCTAGAAATATAAGTTTTATTGACGACTATAAGATTCTAACATTGCATTATGCCATACGGTTGACTTTACCGGCGTTCTGACGACATCGCTTGCTGTCCGGTAATTCTGCGCAGCAACTGATGCGCATAACATCCAGTTGGAGATCCGAAGTATGGAAGCGTATTAGGGCCAGATTATTTTCAAAAATCACTTCATCAATGTAAGGAAGAGTGTTTCATATTAAATCCAATTATGAATAATGAAGAAAATGGTTTAAAAGTCTGAAGAAAACGAATTTTCATAATACTGTCAATATATCTGTCAATTACTGTTATTTACCTTCCTTTAGTGATTAAAAGCCAGTCCCTTGTAGAAAGGTCCCGATTTCAAGTGTAAATGTGGTAGCAGACGATGTTTACCTTGATACGGAAGTACGCTATTCCAGCTGCGCAGAATTACCGGACGTGCAGAATTACTGGACTCGCTTGTAATACTTACATGATATTGTTTCCATGTGTTACAGGTAGTTGCAAGGACTTTGTGACCGGAACCAACTTCCTGGTGTACTGCAGTCACTTCCTGTCAGCATGGGTGAGTGAGGCATTTCTGTAGCATTTCTTACATCACCTAAACCAAACATCATTTTGTCTAAGCAAATTTCCATTTGTTTTTGGAAGTCCTTTGGGCATTGTATCAGGGACATTGTATACAGCATTGTATTAGGGACATTGTATACGGGCATTGTATCAGGGACATTGTATACTGCATTGTATCAGGGACATTGTATACGGGCATTGTATCAGGGACATTGTATACTGCATTGTATCAGGGACATTGTATATGGGCATTGTATCAGGGACATTGTATACATTAGGGACATTGTATTGTATCAGGACATTGTATACGGGCATTGTATCAGCGACATTGTATACTGCATTGCTTCAGGGATATTGTATATGGGCATTGTATCAGGGACATTGTATACTGCATTGTATCAGGGACATCATATATGGGCATTGTATCAGGGACATTGTATGCAGGCATTGTATCAGGGATATTGTATCAGGGACATTGATTACAGGCATTGTATCAGGGACATTGTAAACAGGCATTGTATACGGGCATTGTATACATTGTATACAAGCATTAATTTAGGAAGATCTGATGATGGCATTATTTCAGGGAGATCATATGCAAGCATAATTTCTAGGAAGTTGTATGCAGGCATTTGTTTACAGAGTTTGTTTGCAGGCTTTGTATGCATCATGATTGTTTCAGGCATGTCAGTATGTTATATATTATGGTCTGCAAACTGAAAATAAAATCCTTAGTTAAATACAATTGGCTGGCATTGTTTTAGGGAGATCGTATGTGGGCCTTTGGCGTTGGTCTGTTCCTGATCAAGATTTCACCAGAATCCCTTCAGCTGACCGCATCGTATGGGCTGGCTTCAGGACTTTCTGTTCTCTTTCTGGGGGCCCTGATAGGAGACTGGGTAGACAACACACCACGGCTCAAAGGTGAGGTTCTCCCTAGGTAGACATCACGTCACGACTCAAAGGTGACTTTCACACGAATGGCAATTTTCCGCTCATCCACAGATTTTGCCAATTTCATTGTATATTGATCATGCTGAGCTCCCATTCGATGACACAATATTAAGTTTTAGCTGAAAATAGATTTTCCTGTTGCCATCCTTGGGTACACCCTACATAGACAACACACCACGACTCAAATGTGAGGTTCACCCTAGGTAGAAAATATACCACGACTCAAAATAAGGTTCATCCTGGGTAAATGATACATGTTCAAAACACAAACCTTCTTATCATCCCAGCCAGTGGATAATCATATCCTTCACATCAAGCGAAAAAATATTGTTCCAAGTGGCATTAATCCATCTGTGTGTCTATTCCAGCTGCGCAGCTGTCCCTGGTGCTGCAGAATCTGTTTGTGGCTCTGTGTGCGGGGGGCGTGTACGTCAACCTCACCTACCACGAGGACTTTATCACCATGTGGGACGGGTGGCTGCAGAAGCTGGTGTCAGCGGTCATCATCATCCTGGCCATCTTGGCCAACCTGTCCAGTGTTGCTCGGATGATCGCCGTGGAGAAAGACTGGGTAGTTGAGATCTGTGGCAAGGATAAAGACATGCTAGCAAGTACGTAGACAGACGTAGAGCGTGGAGTCATCCCATTGCTGACATCTTTAGCTTGATGACAGGGTTAACCTCTTTGGTCATGTGGACAAGGTGCAAAACTTCAGATCAGAAGGTCCATGGTTCGAATACCAGCCCAGGACTCACAAATTCTATGACCACTACACAAGCAATAACTCTGAGATTTATGCATTGATTATAGTTTGGCATGAAATGCATGTGGACCCGTTTTTTTTGTAAATATCTCTTCATCCAATGATCCAATCAATCTCAAACTGTGCAAGTGGATGTTTTGTCAGACAACCTAATCACATTGTAAATCACCGATTTTATGCATTGGTATTAAAGAATCTGTCTATGTAACTGTCAACAAAATAAACAGCAGAACGCAGACTACTTGCAGAGGGAGGGAGCCAATGACCTGTAACAGCGGCAGTGTTGGGTCATAAAGGTAAATGCACGTGCAGTTCATGATAGTTACCTGTGCACTGCACAGTGATAGACCGTTTGGATCAATCACATTGACGACTTCAAGCTGTCATCATGAAAGCTTATTCAGATGATGCTAAACGTTTAATTAGAAATGTGTTGAATTTTTTTTCAAAGAGAGCAAACGTAGCAAACCGATTTATAAGGTGTCGGATTACATGAAACGTACAACTTTTGCTCTTGGCATGAAAAAGAACATCGTGCTAAAAATTGTGAAAAAATAAACCAACAACCAATAAACAAAACCTTGAACAAAAAGGTAGGCATCCAAAGTTAGATTCTTTTGACATCAGGGTCATCAGAGATGTCATTCGCCGGCTATTTGCTAGACATGAACACCTCTTCATGCCTGACACGTGCATAGCTGACCTACATGGACGAATCGTTGACCTTTATGACCCAACACTACCGCTGTTACAGGTCATTGGCTCCCTCCCTCTGCAAGTAGTCTGCATTCTGCTGTTTATTTTGTTGACAGTTACATAGACAGATTCTTTAATACCAATGTATAAAATCGGTGATTTACAATGTGATTAGGTTGTCTGACAAAACATCCACTTGCACAGTTTGAGATTGATTGAATCATTGGATGAAGAGATATTTACAAAAAAACGGTCCACATGCATTTCATGCCAAACTATAGTTTGGAATCATTTCATGAATTATGTCCCTTGGCTGTATCAAGTTCAGCTGTGTTTGTCAGTGTTAAGGAATTATCTAACACATGTTCCTCAGTCTCTTGGAACAACAGTCTCATTAATGTGAGATTGTTTGCTCTTTTGAGATGCTTCTCTACATGAAGATTTGAGGACACCTCCACAGAAGGCTCTGAATTCCAGTGCTTTTAGCACAGAATATCAAATGGTGGACCACTAAGAAAAGTCTACATCATGCAACAGACATAACTCTACTTGATACCCATGATCTATTAATCCTAATTATTTCAAACTTATTGTCCAAGATTGTGTATTTAATCTATACTACCCATCAAAAGTTTAGACTCACTTAAAGCACTCACTATATGTCATGTTTATATACACTATATATTCTTATATTTACTCTAGTGAATCTAAACTTTTAATGGGAAGTATATATGCTTTCTTCATTCATAGCAATGACTGCTACATTGAGAAGAATTGACCTTGCAACAAAGATTTTGGCTCCAATTGCAACCGGCCAGATAATGTTTTTCACGGAGATGAGGATTGGTGCCGTGTTCATCGGAGGCTGGAATGTCGTAACAGTGTTCCTGGAGTACTACCTTATATGGAAGGTCTACAACACGGTGCCGTCTCTGCGCAAGAAGAAATACTGGACGAAAAGTGACAGTAAGTCCCAATTTTTCCTTATCCTGACTCATGCTTAATTGCTTGTCTTCTTCTTCTTGCGAACATAGTGGAACACTTGTATCTCCTATTGAAGCTCCCTTCAATGTAAAATCACTAATCACTACTCACCAAGAGTTGTCCCTCCTTCCGTTTTGGCGGGAACTGGCGCCACTGTTCCCCTACATGCTTCACTCTCTCCTGAATATGAGCCCGACACTTGAAATTACAGGGAAATCCAAAGTGTCTTGTGGGGAGGTTGGGAGGGCTTACCTCATGAGTCAGGATAAGTATAAAATATCAATTTTACTCAGAAAATTACATGTTTTTCCTTCTCCTGACTCATGCTTAATTGCTTGTCTTCTTCTTCTTGCGAACATAGTGGAACACTTGTATCTCCTATTGAAGCTCCCTTCAATGTAAAATCACTAATCACTACTCACCAAGAGTTGTCCCTCCTTCCGTTTTGGCGGGAACTGGCGCCACTGTTCCCCCACATGCTTCACTCTCTCCTTCTTCGCCCAGTGAGCAGGTTGTGAGAGCCTGTGTCTCCTTACGCACTATATCCTTTGATTATTTAGTTAGTTACCTCTATAAGTTCTTTATAGAGGTTTAGCTAGTATCGTTCATCAATATGTTTTGATATTTATTCGTATTTACCACTGTTTATTCACGGTGTATTCCGTGTTTGTTCAGTAGTTTACGTTCATGAAAATCTGTTCCGTATGTAAGTTACGTTTCTCTGCTGCTGACCCGCACCTAATATGCCCTAGTTGCACAGTACCATGTTCTTTCAGCTCACGCTGCAATTATTGCAAGCATTTATCAACTTGTGAATTTAATAAATATTTACTTTGCTTCCTGAGACGTGATGCAGATAGGTCGCGCAGGATTGATCCAGTCATGGATAAGTCAGCTGAGTCCCTCACCAGTCAACTGCTGTCGGACGACCCCCTACCGTCTGGTGTTCCGCTGGAGTTTCCCTCGGAGGAGAGGCGTGGGACGAAGTCCGCCACCTCCAAGAAGAGACCTGCATCTCCAGTCATCCCGTCGTCGCAGTCCAAGACTCGGAGGTCGTCAACCACCCAGCGCAGACTTCGCACCCCCCAGGGCAGCGCCCACCACCAAGGGGAAGTCAGCGCAGACTACTAGAACTTTCTCGGCCGAGAGTGTTCCCGTCGCAGAACAGGGCCTGTATGATGATCAGTCGATCATCATCCCAGAGGTTCATCACAAGAAACGACAGGTCTCAGCTACGGTGACTTCAGCGCAGATCCAATCTCAACCTGATGTATCAACGCTGACAACAGATGATCGTCCCGTGGGCCCTGTCGCCATCAACGCAGAAAGGGCAGCGCTGGTACCACCGCAGACCTTCCTGGGCGACTTTATGCAGCAGTTCTCCCAGCAGATCATGGAGATGATGGAGGAGCGTTACGGCCTGGAAAAGAGACAACCAACCCAGGGCCCGAGCCTTCGCGAAGGCTCCAACGCAGACATCATCTCTGAGGGGCCTGCCATCAACGTGACTTCTGCCAGCAGAACTACACTACCGGACCAGCCTGCGCGAAGGCCGACTCAGCCTGCCCCTGCGGAGGACTCGGACGATCAGCGTTCGCGAAGGCGTTCGCGAAAGGCTACACGATCTTCACCTGCGGAGGACTCGGATGATCAATGTTCGCGAATGCGTTCGCGAAGGAGGAATCACTCATCCCCGGACTCTGGCTCGGACAACCAGCCTTCGCGAAGGCCTTCGGACTCAGATGAACCTTCTCAAGGACGTCAACTACAGTATCAAAGACATCTTCGTCCCGTAGATTGTCGAGGGATTCACCAGGACCTTCACGAACCAACAGTCGCTCATCTCCGCGCAGGTTCCCGCGCAGGTCACCCTACAGGCACAGTTCGGCGGGCCATTCACCACGTCGATCTCCACGCAGGTCACCATGACGTTCGCCCAACAAGTCTCCGCGCAGGTCTCCACGTAGATCGCCACCCAGATTACCACAGAGGACTCCACCTCGTTCACCGTCGGAAGAGTATCAAGGTCCCTTTCTCAGCACTCCTGTTACTGAGGATGATGGCGGCATCATATTTTCGGACTCTGAAATACGTTACTGGATGGCTAATGGATTGGACTTGGCTTCACCATCTAAAGAAGATAATCCGGCTCACACCTATCTTATGACAGATGATGATGTCGACACGCTCACTCTGACCCCGATCGACCCCATCGCAGCGGTTCCACAGAACCTGGACGCAGCTTTCAAGACAGCCACTAAAGCCCAGGCGCCAACACTTACGACAGTTCAATGCCAGGAAGTTCTCCTCCCATAACATGGATCCCTTCCTTAAAGCTCAGGAAATAGACGAGAACTTTAAAGTAATCAGCGATACCAAGGCCAAGTCTTACAAGATTGAGGACCGCAAGCTGGCTCAAGTAGAAACTATGACCAGAAGAATGTTCTTTCAATCTACTAACTCAGCTAGGATGGTTAGTGAATCTACTCAAGTCGGACCTAGAACCTACGCAGGACCTACAGTTTCTAGGCATCAGATTTCTCACGACGCACAACCGTATCATCGTGCCAGAGGACCGATGGCTCAAGATTCAACAGACCATCCCTCAAGCCTTACTCTCTCCGTGGCCACTACGACAGTGGCAGAGTCTGTTGGGTCTCCTCACGTCCGCACAAGACATGACAGCCAGAGGCAGACTACAGCTACGCCCGTTACAGGTCCTCATCAACGCTCATCTCGACGACCTACAACCCTTCGGTCTACCGAATTATCTCAGACCTCATCTACTATGGTGTACCCGGAGGTCGAATGTTTGCGAAGGCATCTATTTAGCAGAGCCGGAGTTCAAGACCCATCTATACGTAGACGCGTCACTCCAAGGTTGGGGAGCACATCTCGACAACCATGTGGCATCCGGGATATGGAATCACGAAGAGAAACGTCTGCACATCAACATGCTGGAGATGAAAGCAGCATTTAACGCCATTCTCCATTGGAGCACCATTCTACAGAATGCGCATATCATGGTACACACAGAGAACTCGACAGTGGCATTTTACATAAACAAGCAAGGCTCAACAAGATCATTGAACCTACTAGATCTGTGCTTTCAACTGTTCGACCTAATCGACGATCTGAACATCCACGTAAGAGCATGTCACATTCCAGGAGCCAAGAATGTCCTAGCAGACGCACTATCCCGTCCAACTCTACCATCGCCGACGGAATGGATGCTCTATCCAGAGATCTTCACACAGATCATCAAGGAAATAGGAGCTCTGTTAATAGACATATTCGCCACACGCTTCAACAATCAGCTAACAACATTCGTCTCTCCAGTCTCAGACCCACGAGCGTGGGCAACGGACGCTCTCAGCATATCTTGGGAAGGCCTCAACGGCGTGCACGCGTTCCGCCCGCCAGCTTTATACCAAAGGTTTTACAGAAAATCAGCCAGACAAGGAACCTCCAACTGATTTTGGTCGCTTTACTGGCCAGCGAGAATATGGTTCCCCATTCTCATACAAGAACTCGGACCTCCAATACTGCAACTACCAGAGTGGTCGAATCTACTAGTACATCCTCACACAAAACAAGCGCACGGCAACCCAAGGGCATTCCAACTACACGTATGGACTGTATCAAGGCGTGTTTAAACAAGAGAGGTTACTCAGCCAGCCAGGCGAAAAGCAGTCACGCTTGCTTTACGCAATTCTACACGCAACTTGTACGACGACAAGTGGCGCAGTTTTGAGACCTATGCTGCTAAAAAGGGATTTACAGCTAGAAATGCAACACATCCTCAAGTGGCAGACTATCTTTGTCACCTACGACAAACGGAACGTCTGAAAGGGTCTACACTCTCAGCATACCTAGCGGCATTGAGCTCAGTGATAACTATGAGGACGGGTGCAAAGCTAACCAAAGTACCAGAGTTACTGGCCTTGTTACGCTCTTACAGATTGGAGGACCAAAAACAGAGATTTCGCGCTCCGGCATGGGACCTCAATATTGTTCTCAAACATCTCACAAGTGACGTTTAAGAACCACTGGAGACGACATCCTTTGAATTCTTGACACAGAAAACGCTGTTCCTGCTAGCCCTAGCAACAGCAGCCAGGATGTCGGAAATTCATGCTCTAGATTACGAGAGAACGCAATTTGATGAAAATCAAAACACAGTGCACATGGGACTGCGATGGGATTTTATCGCTAAGAATCAACTGCCAGGTTAACCGGACAGACAATTCCACGTCCCAGCACTATCCTCCATACTCGGACCATGATACGCTTGACTTATCCTTGTGCCCAGTGAGAGCATTGAAAGTTTATCTACATCGATCCAGAATGAGGAGACGCAAGTTTAAACGACTTTTCGTCCCGATATCAACAGCGACACAGACGGAAGTCTCCCGACACTACGATATCAATCTGGATAAGAACTGTCATACTACGAGCCTACAAGGCTGCAGGACTCGATCCTCCAAGAGCCTCTAACCCTCACGAAATTAGAGCACTGGCGTCAACACTCACTCTACATGGGAACTGCTCGCTTAACACGATCATGGAGGGCTGTTTCTGGAAATCGGACATGGTGTTTGCAAACCACTACTTGAGAGATATCGCCACCGAGGACGTCTCAGGCATTCACCATTTCGGCCCTCTGGTTGTCGCACAACAGTTGACAGTTCCCCACAGAAGATGAGACGTAGTCTCGCTGTGTTATCACATGACTTATCAAGCCTACACTCAGCAGAGTTTTGCTTCAGTATCAATGCACGTTTCAAGACTAGCATAAGTGATAAACCCAGTACTTGTAAGTTTACGCCCCTTCGAAAAGATCATGAATTCTTCATGAAGTTTCTTCATGAAAACTTCATGAATTCTTCATGAACATTAAATGAGACATTTACTTCATGAAGACTTCATGAAGTTCCTTCATGAAGACTTCATGAAGTTCCTTCACGAAGAGTTCATGAACACTTCATGAAGACTTCACGAAGAGTTCATGAAGAGTTAACGAAGAGTTCATGAAGACCTCCTGAAGAGTTCACGAAGACTTCTTGAAGAGTTAACGAAGATTTCCTGAAGACTTCCTGAAGAGTTCACGAAGACTTCTTGAAGAGTTCATGAAGACTTCATGAAGACATGAAGAGTTAACGAAGATTTCATGAAGACTTCCTGAAGAGTTCACGAATGCAACTTTTTTCTGCAACACAAGACACAGAATTTCACATCTAAACCCCATGCTCTCTTAAGATAAAAAGACAGGGTATAATTTAGTAGAATAATATTTAATTCTTATTGAAGTCAAGTTTATTTCTGATGTGGGGTGGTCTTAGGCCCACATCACTGTTCTATACATGATCGAGGACTTTGCATTTTTATCACGTTATGAGATCATGTTCATTAACTTCTCAAGACATCCAAGATATTTTTATGGATTAAACTTCTTTGTAATTTCTCTCACAACGTTTCGAGACCATTCCAGGTCCCTTCATCAGGTGATCTGACAGTTAGGACTATGATGTCATAACTGAGTTATGACGTCACAATGCAAGTGACATCACAGTACACTAGGGAGAGTACTGTATAAGTGAGTTTGAAGAGTTATTTACATAATGATGAAAATTCATGCTAAATAATAGAGTTGAAAGTTGAATTGTCAATACACAACAACTGCTAATTACACAAAAGTTACTTGATAGCAGGCTTTCCAAAAAAGAATAGTAGACTCGTTATTTTTGGGGGGGAAATGCCACTGAAAGACATTCTCAAGACATGATTACATCTTATAACATACATGTATTGTATGTAAAAACATTGTATATTGTAGTTACAAGTTTATATAAATGTATCTTGTCGTAAGATTTAATGGTTATGATTCACTCCAGAGATATGCTCGAATTGTCACGCGATCTCCAGGCGATTACGTCATCAAAACATGTGTTGTTGATTCAGAGATTGTTTATACATTAAATCTGCTAAAATATAAATGAATATTAAAAAAGTACTTACGCAGGCGTGTTCCTGGAGGTTGTAATTGGTACACTATATCCATTTAATTTAATGTCACATCTTATTTGGATGTTAGATCGCATTCTTCTTGTATTCGGTGGCTTCTGCTACATGCATTACCCGGAAGTATGACGGCATCACATATAGCATACTCTCCTTCTAAAGCAGTTAGAGAGACAACAGACTCAACATAAGTTGTAGTGTTTTGGGGCTGAGATATTTTTAGGAAATTTTGGATTATTAGAGTTTTATATTTGAATTACAGTGCTGCATTCTTGGCTCTGCCTTTGCTGCACAGTAGTTATTCTTGTGAAATTGGAAATTTGGAAGTTACAGGAATAATAGATCTAACGAACAAGCCGGTAAACTAGCAAAAGTTTAATTCACTCTTGCAGTTGCCTATCCTTGAATTGTTATTGTCACCTATAAAATAAATAACAACAACAGTGAGTAAAGATTCATTGACTTTATTTATTTGTTAGAATTTTCTTTTAATCCATTTTTACATAACTTTCAAAATTGACGGTTGGGATGGGACATAAAATATATCCTGACGACCACGTTCCCCACCCCCAACCTGTTACAAGTTTCATTGTTTCTGCACATCAATATTGCAAATTTGTGATATATAGGATGGGCAAAGTATTATTCAGGTATATATTTGGTTCTAATTTCTTCTTAGGCACTACAAATACAAATAAAAAGATACTCATCCTCGATATGTCTTTTACAAATTAAACACATTCTGTATGGTCTATCCATTATCAATATACAATATATAACAAGGATACAAAATATGCTATACATCCATAAGTTGCCATAAAATACTTGTGACATTAAAAGTGTTTGAAATATTTCAAAACCAATTTCAGCACATACTGGTAATGATATCCCTGGTGCATTTAATATTACTATAATGCCTTCTTCAGCTCAAGCAGAATACAAAATTTAATTTTTTTGTGTTCAAGGCTACCTTCTGTTGAACTAAACGACAGCCGTGCCCTTTTTAACCTCCAGAGATGGCAGGATCACCTGGAAGCATAGAAGATAACAAGACATATGGTAAAAAACTTTAAGCAACACATGAAATTTCAATGCTAACAAAATTATAAAGGGTGGAAGTACTGGCATTAACTAGTTCATATTCAAAGAATGGACAAGGATAATTTTATGGCTAACAACTTCTTTAATACTTACATGCAACGTTTCGACATAGATACTTATGATGTCTTTCAGTGGCATTTAGAAGTTGTACATTGATGTCCAAGATATTTATGGATTAGATACTTATGTTGCCAATTGTTTGCATGTGCGAAAATTGAGAAAGTAGACCTCAATATCTATGTGTCGACTACCATGTAGAATCAGAATAGAACGACTATAGATCTAAGAGTGAATGTGACAAATATCAATAAATGTATACATTTCCAACCATGTTCGTGAATTCAATAAGAATTGAGCCTTTCATAAATACAGAATGTTTTCGTGATGCGATTATATGTGGTGGGGAAGCAGACAGTTTCTTCACAGTCTGCTCAGCTTGTTTCGATTTCAATGTGATATATTTATCAGGAATTCAGGGGTAGAAATAATTTTAAAATTGATAGTGTACTCTGATACAGTGGCACATGTAAAGTAACTTGCCCTGATAATTTTTCCACTATACCGACCGTTTTCTTGGTGATGGTTTAAATAAACAACTAAATTAACATTGAAAAGTCAAATGGACACCGGTACAGTGTGATATACAGATTTGCTTGCCCGACAGAAAAAAAACAGTGGACATGGACGTTAGGCAAGGGGTTAATTGATAATTCCAACCTTGGGAGTTGTTTTTAATATGTCTTCATAACATACTACATGCCTTTACAAAACCTTCATCAATGCTTGCATATTCCAACATATTATTAAACATGGGTCTAAATAATATATGCATCCACCCTAAAACTATTATTTTTATCCACTACCTGCAAAAGAAGAAAACGATGGCTCCCTTGGCAAGCTAAAAATAGCCTTGACCTCCTGTATTATGGCCTACCTGGAGGTATTTACAAATCTTGCATGTACACCAATCTTTGTTATTCTTGAAAACAGTATAGTATTATCGATTGGAATTTATTAAAATATATAATCAAAGTTTGATTGTCTAATGATAAATTATCTGATCATTTGATCCATTGGTGCATCACTACAAATTATACCTTTCGAACACAAATAAATACCTTTGGTTCCTGTCGAGTCCAAGTCTGTTTTTGACTGTTTATGTTTAACCCCTGAAGGCACATAGGTTGACGCAGGATCTGGTAGATAAAACAATTCAATGAGATAAGTAATATCTGATGGTTTAAATTCATGCATGTAAATGAAATGGAACAAGTAACTCCTGTGATGATACTTTCGTCACACAGAGTCATAGTAATTAATTTTGTCATAGAGCTAGTATATTTTACTAATCATTGGGAACTTCAATGTTAATAAATACAACACAAAGCACATCACATTCCTGATATTGAAAACTTTTTGGCCCTTTTTATGCAAAACACCTTTCTTTTTACTGCCACAAAGATCGACATTAAATCCCAATTTCTGAAGAACAGAATTTGCTGAAATCAAATAATTTATTTTAGACGAAGGATGCACAAAGAATTTCTTCCCGGATAATGAAATTATATCTTTGGTATTGTCACATCAATTTTAAAACAACAAATACAAGCAATCACAAAAGTATCATCACAGGAATACAGAACTTGGAGGTTTGAACCGCACTCAGCAATATTGCAGCTATATGGCGGCTGTCTGTTAACCATGTCAGCGAGCCTGACCACCCGATCCCGTAGGTCGCCCCTTACGACAAGCATGGGTTACTGAAGGCCAGTTCTAACCCGAGTCTTCTCGGGTCTTAAGACTGAATTATACAAGCTGAAGATGTGATTTTATCAAAATATTGACAAATGTGACAGGCTCACGCGATTTTTCAATACAGAAGCAAATATTTTTAACTTAAACTTCGATCATTTACCTTTGATTCCCACAACGACGGCGCGGTAGTTTGACACAGAACTTTGCCTAAACTTCTTTCCTGGTTGGTGAAGAAATTGTCAGAGATTTTTCCGTCGTACCAAAAGAGTAGACAACATTGGAAGTTCACACGATCAGTGTCGTCCATAGATGCAGTCATGTTCGGTACCGCCATGTTCAGATTTTAGAAAAGCGCCAAAATCGCTTCCAGCCAATTAGAGGTGCTCTTTCTTTCGATGTCATAATTGAACCAATGCCAAGACACGTTAATCAGTTGAGTTGTGTTTTTGTCTCTTCAAAATAAATAACATATCTAAAGAAGCAAATACGACTCAATACAGTTTTTAAAAAGCTCCATAAGATTTATGGTATCATTTATATATATTTTTAATACATACTTTAAAAAAATCACGATCGACGAGATCATCCGGTACCAGCCATCGTTCTAAAATGGCGGATGCACCCGACTCAAGGGAGGTAGATTTACCGATTCCATCATGAAAAGAAGGGAAATACCGTCATATACACAATGTCAAATTTGAATGTCTCATCTGTGGTCGGAAACTGGCTTCAAAACAAAACGTTTTAAGTCATTTTCACACTTTACATGGACTAAGCGAGTAGTTGTTTACATCAGTGTTCGATCGGTTTTGCGAAAATTCAGAATTGACGCGAGTCTCGACTGCACGCATAAATTAATATTCAGACTGGACCCAGAGACATCGTAAAGAAATAAACATCCTGATATTGTCCACACATTCATGTTTGGCATATTAAACATTTTAAAAGGCCCCATAGACATATTGGTGTAGATAACGTGAAAGATCCATTACAAATTAGGAAGTGTGTAAAATCTACAGCAGTTACGTGCGATTACTTATCGGATAAGTAAAGTTTTGTCTGTTTGAAACACTACTACTCACAATCTAAGACACGTTTCTGCTGTAGATGTTTTCCAACTTTAGATTTTTGAATGTTTGGCCTAATTTTAAGAACCTTACAGCACCACAAAAATATGTCATAATACCCTTTTACGTGCAATTGTTGTGATTTCGTACAAAGTAATGCGTTCTCGAGCAGTGCCCTTTTAGCAATTATTAAAATATATTATATTTCAGTTTAAACGTAACTTGTATACAGAAAGCCAACTTGGCTGTGTCCCATTTCTTCAAATTGCTTAAAAGTTTGTCTCCTCTGACTCTTGTCTTTGATGCTGAAAAATCCATCTGTGAAACTGTGTTATCATAGCCTCATTCATTTTTTGAACCAGTAGTGAATACAAACACCCACTCTCCAGCTCTCGATCTTGTCAGATTCCCTCAAACTGACCACAGCTACATCAAGCATGTAAGCAAAATTGTACAAATCAGATTCAGATAATTTAAACTTTCTTAAATATGTTGAAAATATTTTTATGCTTCACCTTTACAAAACCACTGATATAACATGAATAAAAGTATTGTATCTTGTAATATTTTGTCTGTATTTTCTATTCAATGTAGTTTACTCTGGAAATTTACAGTGAATAAGATTAGTCTTAGTTCATGAACAAAAACTTCATGAAGTAAAATATAACTTCATGAAGTGTAAAATAACTTCATGAAGTTGATGAAGTGTGTCTTCATGAAGAATTAACTTCATGAAGTTGATGAAGTCTTCATGAAGTGTGTCTTCATGAAGAATTAACTTCATGAAGTCGATGAAGTCTTCATGAAGTGTGTCTTCATGAAGAATTAACTTCATGAAGTTGATGAAGTCTTCATGAAGTGTGTCTTCATGAAGAAGGTTCATGAAGATTTTGGTTGAAGTTGATGAAGACTTCATGAACTCTTCGTGAACTGAGTTTCGCAGGGGCTAGTAGTACAGTTGGGTCGCTTCTCCACCTTGGAGTCGCTAAATCCACATTGAAATGTTAACAGAAATAGGACCAAAAGTTAACTATTGTGGTCCCCCCATCAAAAGGCAGCTGAAAGAACACATTTGCTTACAGCAGCAGAATTTAGCATAATTACAGTGCCATTAGGGCGGTGGGGTAGCCTAGTGGTCAAAGCGTTGGCTCGTCACGCCGAAGACCCGGGTTCGAATCCCCACATGGGTACAATGTGTGAAGCCCATTTCTGGTGTCCCCCGCCGTGATGTTGCTGGAATATTGCTAAAAGCGGCGTAAAACCAAACTCAGTCAGTACAGTGCCATTATGAAGTTCCCGTAGGTTTTTTTTATTTTGACGTAAAATTCACTAATTAAATCCAAAAGTGATTTTTCCCACCACCTTCTCCGTCGGATTCTACAAGCAATTAAGCATGAGTCAGGATAAGGAAAAACATGTAATTTTCTGAGTAAAATTGATATTTTATACTTATCCTGACTCATGAGGTAAGCCCTCCCAACCTCCCCACAAGACACTTTGGATTTCCCTGTAAATTCAAGTGTCGGGCTCATATTCAGGAGAGAGTGAGAACAGTGGCGCCAGTTCCCGCCAAAACGGAAGGAGGGACAACTCTTGGTGAGTAGTGATTAGTGATTTTACATTGAAGGGAGCTTCAATAGGAGATACAAGTGTTCCACTATGTTCGCAAGAAGAAGAAGACAAGCAATTAAGCATGAGTCAGGATAAGTATAAAATATCAATTTTACATCTTTATTTCAGAAAATTACTAACTGTAATTGCAAATGTTTTATGTCCTGCCATTGTTATAATTCAGTGAACAGTTTGCCTCCAGTGTGTGATTCTAAACTGCTAGTGATTGTTATTGGCTGAGCCTAAAGAATTTCACAAATCATGAAGTGTGTTGTATTATCAGTCAATTTATAATACTGGACTGAACCGAAATAAACAACAACTGAATCCAAAATTAATTGATGGTAAATATTGGTGGTATACCGTTGTAGCTCTAATGACCGAGCATGACCATCTCATACCCTTTATCTCCTCTTACAAATCACCTCTGGAGATATCTGGCACACACCACTTGATTTCTAAGAATTTTCGAAGACTGCACATGCTTAGAACCTAGTGATTTTGCGTACGATGATGATGATGATGATAATGTGTTCTTCTATAGCGAAGTTCCATACACTGAGCACATGCTCAAAGCGCATACAAATTAAACATCATAAGATAGTCTGAAAATATGGGTCTTGAGCTAAGTTCTGAATGAATCAAATGATAGTTTGGGATGAGTATTGGTTGTATATCCATGTTAGATTGAAAAAAAATCAACGACTTAGGCTATGAACTTTTAGTGTATTTGTCACCAGAACTGAAATAAAGAAGGTAACATTCTGTCTAGAAATATTGAAAATGTCTGATGCTTCCTGCAGAAATCTTATGATTCACAAGTTATATATCCATTCTCAGAAACATTGCTTCAATAATTCTGATGAGACCATGATTTTGTCCTTTCCAGAAGCAAAAAGCAGTTTCCTCGGAAGAGGAAGTTCCTGTTGCGAATGAGGCAAATACTGATCTGCCTGTAGATGGCACTGATGATCAGACGCCTGTTGTTAGGGGAGACAACTCTGCACATGACATATCAGATGCTGTTGAAGATGACGAACCAACAGCATCGCCTGAAAAACTTGAAACCAGTGAAAAGTTAAAAGAAACAGAAGAAGTTACTAAGGAAGAAAAAGAGGAACCACCGTCCTGCTGTGGAAATTGTTTGCAGAAAATGTTTTCAAGTTTCGTAGTTCTCTACAAAGGGTGGCGAACATACATGATGTATGATGTGGCCAAGGCTGGACTTGGATTGGCCTGTCTGTACATGACAGTTCTCGGCTTCGATAATATCACCACAGGTAGGTCAATCTACGAGAAGTTGTGCCAGGAACAGTGTTGGAATGCACGAACATGTTATCACTTTGTTACCCATGCAGATCTGGATTAGAATCCCATGCTCGTTGTAAGAGGCAGCTATCAAGATGGGGTGACTTGCAATTAGTTGGCACGTGTAATCATATCCCAATTGTGTAGATCAATACTCATTATGTTAATCATTGGATTGTCTGGTCCAGTCTCAATTATTACTTCATCGCTGGAATATTGCGGAGTGTGGCGTTAAACAACAAACAAACAAAATGTCACTTTGTAAACAAGTTTTTGGGGCTCCATCAATTTTGGATTTTAGTTTGTAAGGTAAACTTTAGCATGATTATATGCCCACAAAGCTGGATGAATGGAAATATTTCATGCAGGAGATACTTGTTATTTCGTTGAAAATATCACAGAGAGATTCAGTTATGTTGTATGTTAATGATAGCTCATGCATTTAGTAAGATTCAAAATGGAGTAAACTTCTGCTTCCCACACTTCTACATAATGGAGATTCGTGAAGATCCGAGTTAGAAGTGGTCTGCAGTAACCCATGCTTGTCGTTAGAGGCAACTAAAGGGTTTGGGTAATCAGGTTCGCTGACTTGGTTGACACGTGTCGACCTAATCCCAATTGCGGAGATCGATGCTCATGCTGTTGATCACTGGATGGTCTGGTCCAGACCCAATTATTTACAGATAGCCGCCATATGGCTGTAATATTGCTGAGTGTGGCATTTAACTAAACTCGCTCACTCTACATAATGGAGGAATGCCGTGACATAAGAAAACATTCAGATGTTGTTGAGATATAGTTTGAATTTGCTGTGATCAAAACCAAACATTCACTTTCTCTTTTATTGCAGGCTATGCCTACTCTCAAGGAATATCCGAGTCCGTCCTTGGAGGCTTCATGGGAGGTGCTGCTGTAATAGGCATAATAGGCACCCTGGCCTACCCAGCACTCCGGAGATGTGTAGGCCTGGAGAGGACCGGACTGTTCGCCCTGTCCGCGCAGATCACCTGTTTGACGTTGTGTGTCATGTCAGTGTGGATGCCAGGGAGCCCATTCAACCCATATTACTTCTTTGAGGACCATCCTTCAAGCAATCAGACCACCTGCTCTACACGGGCAATGTCAGTCAACAACTCGTTGGCCACAGCATCTTCACTTGCTGTGTCTTTCAACTCCTCGTATTCCTCGACGGCTGCAGCAGGGCTGAAGACCCCAGGGGTGACTGCTGTGCCCATGTCTGTCAATCCTGGCAACAGCACGACACCTGGTGTTCCGGGCTGTGTGGAGGACACTGGTCCAGAGTCCTATCTCTCCATTGGCCTTCTCATGGCGGGGATTATCACTGCTAGATTTGGTAAGTTCCATGATTTCATGCTTATTGGGATTTGAAATGCTGTGTTTTACAATATAGACATGACATTTAGAATAATGATGGTATCACTAAGATAAGTTCCTATTCCTTTCTGAAAATAAGCATCAAATTATGAATCATATGATGGTTTCTTTTGCCGTTTTAGCGATATCATGGCGGGAGATAGGTTTCGCACATTGTGCTCTTGTTTGGAATTGCATTCATCTCAGTTTGTACCAGCTGTGATCATAGTACTGTCAGAGGGTGTGAGTTTACGTGCTCCAAGATGAACTAATAATCATCTTCAGCCTCCACCTCCTTGTCTCTGGTCAACCCCATTCTCCAACTAATGGCAGGTGTTGCACTGTCTGTTTTGTGAACATGATCATTCCCAGGAAGTTAATTTAAGTTCTATGGCATAGTCTTCCCAGTTGGACCCCAGACCTGCCAGACACTATCCCTCCTCCACTGATTTCACATTTTGACTATTTTAGTTTCAATATTAAACTGAAAATACCTTCTACAATTCTCTGTTTCAGGGTTGTGGGTGGCAGATCTCACGATCACACAACTGTTCTTGGAACGGGTGAAAGAACATGAACGTGGGAAGGTGAATGGCGTTCAGAACTCTCTCAACAAGTTCATGGATGTGCTCAAGTTCATTCTTGTGGTTGCTCTTCCACAACCGCCCGTGTTTGGTTACTTGGTGATTGTATCGTTCGCTTTTATATGTCTTGGCTTTGGGCTTTATGCGTCTTACTCCAGACGGGCACGAGGTCATCTTCTACCATTCCACAAGAAATGCATCACAACAGAGGAGGCCAATCAGGCAGCTGCAGCTTAAAGTTGCCTTACATTTACCTAGGTCCACAGAGTGATCACAGCTTTACAACTTAGTCTGTATTTATGTCAGGGAATTAGCACCTGCTTGAACCCATTGCTTTCTCAAAGAATAACACTTTGACTCATAATGGGGACCTGTCCATAGTAGGTCAAGGTCAAGGGCAAATAAAGTGTATGGTTTCATTATTTTAAGCTAAGGGGCGGTAGGGTAGCCTAGTGGTTGAAGCGTTAGTCGTGTGGCCAGTGCACATGGAAAATATTTTATTTAATGTCATGGCACGCAAATTCAGCGCTATTTCGGTCACTATAGTAACTCGTTCAAAGAAACATTCCAACAACTGATTGTATTCATGTCGTTATTTTTTGTTACACCAGGGCCGGAGGGGTAGCCTAGTGGTTAAAGCGTTTGCTCGTCACGCCAAAGACTCGGGTTTGATTCCCCACATGGGTAAAATGTGTGAAGCCCATTTCTGGTACTTAATACTTAATAATGACAAAATTATCCGAATAATGTTCTTGATTCTCATTTATTGTAATTCTTATTACAGTTTCTTGCGTTCTTTAGACTTGTGGCAGCGACTGCTTAAAACATTTTAGATAGATAAACATTTTATATGACGAGGCGGTGCATTTCAGGTTTCAGGTTTGAGTCGGCGGTGTTGGAATGAAAAAAAAAGAGTTTGGAGGGTGGGGTGGGGTGTCGGCAATAAAATAAAATTACAAGGGTCGGTCGGGTGATGAGAAACACAAAATATGAAAATGCTGCCCTAAGTATGATATGTCACAATCAGGGTTCTATCATACAACCCTGTGCTCACAGGTGGTGCCTTCTATTAGAAGTTAGACCATCATTGAAAATAATTTACATTACAACGCTGGCTTTCCAGTTTCTTTGTCAACACCTACACATTCTTGTGTTCTTGACACACTTTTCTACATGATGTAATACTGTGTCAAGCATTTAGTGCTTGGTTTGGGCAACTTGCTGAACTGTGTCATTTTAGCATGACATGAACTGACAGTGCTCACATGGCATGCCTAATGTTGATAATGGTAGTCTGATTATCAACTTATACACACCTCACATATGACATTACCCGTGAAGATCTTGGGTTAGAATATTGATCTTCAGTAACCCATGCTTGTCGTAAGAGGCGACTACCGGGAACGTGTGGTCAGGCTTGCTGACTTGGTTGACACGTCATCGGTTCCCAATTGCGTAGATCGATGCTCATGTTGTTGATCACTGGTCTGTCTTATTTACAGACCGCCAACATATAGCTGGAATATTGCTGAGTCTGGCGTAAAACTACCCTCATTCACATCATCACTCATTCACTAACTCACTCACTTATTAACCAGGAGTGTTTATGAGATTTGTGTGGCTTTTATTTGTTTTCAACTAGACAATTTTTAAACAAGAAGTTCTAGTATGTGTATAAGGATATATGTTTTACACCAAAGAAATTGATGTTTTCAAGTTTTAGATCCTACCATCATACATAGTTTAGTCATCAATCAGATAGGTAGCCTGTGGTCTGAGGTGCAGTAACTGGCTTTGCAGAGTCACCTCTCTTAGACCCACCAGAATCCTACAACCTCAAATCCAGGTTTCACTTGATCATGTTCTAGGCTTATTGGCACCTTGGTGTGCTTGTAGTGAAGTTGTATATACATCTGGTTTACTCCAGTCTTTCCTACTGCCACTCCAAGAAGAAGATGAAATATTCTTCAAAGTGTAAAACCCAAAGTCTGATCACCATAGTAACAACATGGTCGGAATATATTGATGAGTGTTTATTATGAGCACAGGTTTGGAATTGTATCCACATTTTGCTCAATAGAAGTGAATGTAGTTACATACATGTAATGTCACTGTGTGTTTTCATATTAATGTTTGTAGACATTTTAATACACAGTTACCTTGATTTGGTGGAAATACTATCATATTTGTGTAGAATATGACTACATACTAATTTAGTTGTAACATTATGATGTTTAATGTTTTGTACATACAAGAGTTTATTAATTTCTGTCACAGAAGGTTTTGTTTCTCTTAGGGCTTAGCAAGGACCAGAGACAGTAAAGATGCATATAACCAATTGTTATTTAAAACATGTAAGTTTTTTCAGTTACGATATGTAAATTTAATTTTTACTTTTCAAATCGATGAAAGTAAATGTATGGTTAAAATGAAAGTAATGCTCAAAATTTGATTATTGGTTTATCCCTGATTTTACAGTGCGTTATATCTTCTTTTGGCAAATATCCAGGACCTATGTTACCATCGACACCTCTCATGATTACCTTTACACTGAATCTCTTGCTCATGAGCTTGAGTTGTGTTCTGATGATATGGTTTCTTCTTTCAAATTATTAGTCTGACAGAATCTAGATGATTAAAAAGGGAGCCCTCTAATGATTTCGCAAGTCTAAATTGCCTCAGTTCCTAAAATTAAAGGCACTATTTCACATCTCACCCACTTCTCTAAAAAAAAATGATGAATTTCTCTGAGGATTTCAGCTGTGTTCCTTGACGAACATTTTGTAAAAGTACTATCAGCCCTCAGGGAGGCTACCATACAATTTATTCCCAAAACAATTACATGTTTAAATTAAGATATAAAGTTAGAATGAATTTGTGCAACATTACCGTTGCATGAAATCGACTCTCGCGCCCTCTACGGGCTGAACATTGTTTCAAGCGAACACGATAGAGTTATGTCCCTTGGAATGCTCTTCAGGCCAAATAAAAAAAATGTTGTGGTTCCAATTACACATCTTTAAAATTTTGGGTAGGTAGGTAGGATTTTTATTTTATTTTATACCTTTTTTTTAGAAGTAAATTGTTTATTCTCTATCAGAATGACCAATGTCTGTCAGTCCCGGTAAAAAACAATGGTATCTGAAAGCTTATTTTATTCGTACCTCTTTAAAAAAATAGGTTTGGCACCAGAATTCAAGGGTCGGTCGGGTAATCAGAACCACAACATTGTTTTTTAAGTCCTTACACATATCATATGCACAACTCGTGATTGGAACCAGATTGGCAAACACAGACAACACCGCGTGCGACGATGTACAGAGTAATTGTTTACATCCCATATATAGCAAGTGTTCTCTGTTTAGAAGCTGTTCTCCTCAAAGTTTCAATTATCGATTTCAGGGAAATAAGTCTTCTATTGCATCAATATCAAGCTAAAGTGTATTATATGTCCCAGTATATAGGCCAAAATATTGTCGAAAACGTGTGAAAATTGTGGCTTTAAGGATAATTATGGGCTCTATTTGGATTTTTTTCAACTTATATGGCTATAATACATATATAACTGTAAAAAAGGTATCTGTATTTCTGGGACTGAATGTCTTATCAAATTCTGCACTACTAGTTATGTGCTTTGATAAATTACACAGTATGACCTCAAACAGTGAATACATTCCTGAAGCCCCCACAAACTTAGTGTGAAAGCAATGCCTAAACTTGATAAAATACATTGTATTACACTACTAGTTATTCAAACTCTGCACTACTAGTTATGTGCTTTGATAAATTACACAGTATGACCTCAAACAGTGAATATATTCAAACTCTGCACTACTAGTTATGTGCTTTGATAAATTACACAGTATGACCTCAAACAGTGAATATATTCAAACTCTGCACTACTAGTTATGTGCTTTGATAAATTACACAGTATGACCTCAAACAGTGAATATATTCAAACTCTGCACTACTAGTTATGTGCTTTGATAAATTACACAGTATGACCTCAAACAGTGAATACATTCAAACATGGATTTGTTGCAGAACTTATCTAGTTTGGTTTGCAAACTTTACAACATACAGACGTCAGTTACTTTTCTGATCCGATTCACTCTCGCTATCACTTTCTACACCCAGTTCAATTATAACTTTTCTATAACATTTCCAACTGCAATATTTTTGTCCCAGTAGTCGCCTTAAAACCCGAATCGGAAACAATAAACCATCTGTAGCTTCTTTTTTTTAAAGAAAGCTAGGACATTGCTGACGCTTTCTCGACACTGAGATGTCAAACAGCGACCTTGTCTCGGCTGTTCGGACTTGTTGACAGTCAACTGACAAAGGTGCACCCCTACACAATAATAGATCCAACCAGTTGTGACACTTTTGGAAATTCCCTTCTATATATAAATATAAAAGGCTGATATGTACACCTCAGGAGAATTTAATCAGACGTGTACAGTATTACATTTACCATGCATATATAAAAAGGAATAGGTATTTAGAAACACTTTAGACTTCATTTGTAAGCTCTTGTTAACTTTGTATAGTTATATCTTGCATATGGGCCCTTGGCCTCGTTGCAAATAAACTCCTTTTGACTTTGACACGGTAACGCAATGCATTAGTATTCACTTAACATGTGGCGGTGTGTGGTTCTGTGCGTAGAGCTCAGGTCACAATAAGTTGAAGTTAAGCAACGGTGGTCGCGGACAGTCATCGGATGGGTGACCGTGTTTGCCAGCTTGACTCCTGAGAGTATCTAGGAGTTCAGTCCTGCCCCACAACGAAGCATATGTCATACATGTGAGTTTGTTCAAAACTGCCTCTGTCCACCCAGCAGTAATATTGTGTACCTGGTATGATACGATGGTAGTCTCAATTTGAACCGTGAGCGCCTGACAGGCGACCGGTTGTATTCTCCACAGGGAGCGTCCTGTACTCGTTGACCATAGGTAATATGTCAGCGCTTTGAGCATGCAATGTGCATTTCGGTCTACTCCTATTTGTGAGAACTCCCAGTGGTGAGACTCCCAGTTATGAGACAGTGGAGTAGGTAATTAAACAGAAAAGACACCTTACTCCCTGTCTGACAGAATGGATTAACCCTAGCTAATTACTAATTTGCTATGTAACTGAATCTTGTGGAGGTAACTTAATGAAACTTTATAAGATAAATATGTACTTAAAATATATTTGTGCAATAGTCAATATCGATGATGTCACATCCTCCATTTCATTTTGTATTTTATGTTTCATGGGAGCGGTATTAACATAAGCAGTAATGCTTGTTCACCAATCCCAACTCATTTTCATAAATAAAAATATAATATGTTTAAACCAAAATGACTTTCAGACTTCATAATAGTCAATAAAAACTGTTATCATAACTACATATTCTTCTGAATAAATGTAATATTTAATGAACTATTTCTTCTGTGTAAATAAAATCTTTGATAATCTATTTCATTAATCTACTCATCAATGAACTCTTCAACAATCGGGCTGATCCCACTTTCATCGTAGGGATGTGGAAACACCCCATATGTGCACCGAACCATTAATTAATGTGTCTCACAACTGGGAGTTCTCACTAATGGGGGGGGACACCGTTAATTCGGGCGCACCGGTGTTCTTGGAGGTTACGGGAAACGGCAATTATTGGTAACGAATGTAACAGAATGAAAGTCTTTGGGATCAAACATTCCGGTCTTCCTCACTGGATTGTCTGGTACAGAATAGAATATAGCTGGAACTTTGCCGAGTGCGGCGTTAAACAACACGAAAACAAACCAATCATACGAACACACTTAATGAGTCGGGTGGTCGGTTCGGTGACAAGGATGACTTGAGGGTCATCGTGCCCTTAGGGCATGAGACTTGCTCATAACATCAGTCACTGGTTCTGCCTTGGTAAGATTCAGTTATTTACACACCGCCATACTACAGCTGAAATATTGATATGTCCGGCGTTAAACAAGAAACAGTCAAAGCATATCTTGCAACAGTATATGCAACTGTGTATATGGAGTCTTATATGGCAGAGAGGGGCGGTGGGGTAGTCTAGTGGTTAAAGCGTTGGCTCGTCACGCCGATGACCCGGGTTCGAATCCCCACATGGGTACAATGTGTGAAGCCCATTTATTGTGTCCCCAGCCGTGATGTTGCTGGAATATTGCTAAAAGCGGCGTAAAACCAAACTCAGTCAGTCAGATATATGGCAGAGCTATGTTGTCAAGAATATGTACATCTCCAGGTATTTAATACAGGTAGACTGTGAGCGCTTTACGACAGACAAAGAGATCCTAGCGCTCCGACTTAAGCATGGGTGAGTGAGTGATTTAGTTTTACGCCGCCTTTAGCAATATTCCAGCAAGGGGAACCAAAAATGGGCTTCACACATTGTGCCCATGTTGGGAATCAAACCCGGGTCTTCGGTGTTACGAGCGAACTCTTGAACCACTGGGTTACCCCACCACCCCTACTAAAGCAACGATTGCTTTGTGCAACTGGGCCCATCTGGATTTCTTCGCATTTGGAAGTCTGCATCACTTCTCTATAAAGTATTTAGTTCAATAACTGCCCGGCAGAGAGTCCAGTGATCGCTGTTATTGTGCAAATAATCACAAACTAAGGTGTTGTTGCTGAAAAACTGCTAACCATGGAATAAACTCTGTTTACACATTCACTAATGAATCACTTGTGACTATGAAGTTCATAGTCACAAGTGATTCATTAGTGAATGGGCTCACACCTCATTGCAAGATAAGGTCCACTTGTGCACAATATTATTTACAACACCCGTCAAGGACCCCTTCCTTCCCACAAGAATATTACATTATCAACAATTTGCTTACCTCATTTCCGATCTGAACATCATTTGAAATCCAGACATATGTTAGAAGCAAACAACATGTAATAGATGATGGATTAAAAAACCCTGAACTGGTGTGTGAGAATCTTGTCTGAGAGTCGGCCGCCTTGTGTGACTGTACTTCCAGTTTAAACACAGACTGAGCTGGGTCATGTGTTTATATGACATTCTCCTTCTTGAAACTCGGGTCAATAGGAATTTGGCTCTGCTTATGTCTGGACACATTTGTTGAGGCTCTCTACCTGTGTGACTCAGAGCTAAAAATAACGAAGCACCATTACCTAATTAATGAAGCACATTTAACATGCTTTAAAAATCAAAAATAAATTACTAAAGCATACTGTGAATTATTCATTTCTTTTCAAGTATGGCCACTTGTTCTTCTTTTGATGTATGTCTTAACCTGAGCGTATTTCCTGAATGAATATTGACATCTTGTTTTCTGAAGTGCACAAAGCACATATAGCGCTTAATCTTGCATGCTGAAACTTGTCATGTATGTATGAAGTGATGCATATGAGGCAGGGCATTAAAACAACTCAACTGAAACAGCATATGTTGTGGTTAATGTTTCAAATGCGCACTCAAGAATTAGGTCTGTTCCTTTCAGATTTCCAGGTGTTTTGCAACTCTGTTTTTGCAGTGTTGTCCTGTCATGTTAGACAACACTTTTTTCACTTGTTTTTGGATTTATGAACATTCTGGAATAGTTTTTTCCAGTCAATATGACCAATCAATGCATTTTATACCAAATAAGATGAAATTATTAAATTTGTTTTAGAAAATCCCAACTAATCATTCTAACTGGTCATCGAAAAAGATTGAACAAAATGTATATATTGTGTGGCCATGCACACAAGCAAGCACTTAAGCATGCACATCACGATATAAATGCAATAATCTTGAAAGATAAACTATGTTTCACTTTGCCTCAGATTTTTCTATAAGATTGCAGGGTCAGTAAGTTGTAAGTGAGGTGATTCTGATATAGTGAGAAAGTGAGTTAAAATTTAAAGTCAAATCGGCAATATTTCAGCCATATCGTGACGAAGAAAGTTGGAAATTTATAAATTAATAAAAAATAAATTTAGATAATATACTTACCTGTCTGCAAAGGACAGTACAATAACTAGAATATCACAGTTATAAATGTAAAACTAGTTGGAAAATCTAAAACATCTTAACTTTGAAACAATATATTATATAAAAACAGGCTATAGATTGCCAAATACTGAAGATAGATCACCATACTAGGGATCATGGGGACTTACAGTACATTTGCTTCCTGCATGGACCCTAGCTGGATTTACACCAATCCTTCAGCTATTAGCAATTTTAGACAATCTAGCCATAAATTAAAATGACATATATACTGCGGTTAAAAAAGCAGTAAGTTTAAATTTACTTTGAAAGTTTTGGGAATTAGTAAATGAAAAGTCTGACACCAAATTCAGAAACAAAACAAGGTCTAACTGTCAATCCTGGAATAGATGTGAATGTTTTTAAGGATGCCAATGGACGTAATCTAGGTGTGCCTTTGTGAAAATAAGTGTGTCCATCACAGCAATTATGTCAATTCAATGTATTTATTAATATATCAGTAAACCTGTAAACTATTCTGTCTTAATGCAAGATTTCCTCAGGTTGTTAATCTCCCATCTCATTGGCGCTCCTATTCAATGTAAGGGACAGGTCATAATAATTTATGACTGGAAGTGTGTGTGTGTGTGTGTGTGTGTGTGTGTGTGTGTGTGTGTGTGTGTGTGTGTGTGTGTGTGTGTGTGTGTGTGTGTGTGTGTGTGTGTGTGTGTGTGTGTGTGTGTGTTGTTTTGTTTTTGTTTTGTTTTGTTTTGTTTTGTTTTTTGTCATCAATCATGATTTTCAATCAAAATTATCAGCACAACCAACCCACCCACCCGTGGCCATAAATTATGAAAGGTCCCTATACGGGATTATTATACCCATAAACTAACCCACGACCTATGTTATCATTCAAAACTACCACTAAGCATTAAGTGGGTGCTTATGGGAGATTTAGTGTTTTGGCAATTTTCTGTTTTGTTTTCAATGGCATTTGGTATTTCCGACATGTATTCAGTGACAGTGACTTGGTATTTGGTGGGATGAAATTGGAAATGCATTATGTTGTACAGTTCCCAGGGAGTTGAGAACACTAAGAAATATCACTGATCATTGACCTTGTTATGTATATTTTGTAACACTACGAGTAGATTTTAAGCATGTAAACAGAAATGTGAATGTGCATTATTTTTAAGGCATACATTCTGAGATAGATAAAAACCACCAGAATTAAGTTTTCAAACACGTTTTAAACTTTAGGTGATTCTAAATGAATTTAAATATGTCCCCAGTCACCCCCCTGTCCTGACCCTCCCAAATACATGTCCAATCATTCTGTCACATCATCTGTGGACCGAGGGATCTCGAGACATGTTAAACCCGTCATAGTTTGCTTAAGATCCAAGGGAGGGAGTCAAAATCCCTTCAGTTTCAGACAACCATGTCAACACAACACACTGACGGTGTTCGGCTTCGTGACACAAGTCAAGGAAATAAGTCTGACAACGGAATCGATAATCCTGTTTATAATGATGATGATGGTTCTAGTTCTGCTGTAATTGATGTGGTTTGTTTGAATTCTGCACCACCTGTTGGAGTTGCTGCAAGTCAAAATGCTGAACCGTTAGGGGATAATTCTGGGATTGTACTTAGCAAAGAAACTGCTGAGGGAGGTTTAAGAAGGCTGAGCTTGGATACTTCCGACGGAGATGGAGATTCATGTTGTAGAACAGTTATAAAACATGCACGTGAGTTGTGACGTTTCAGATTCATTTTATTCAGTATTTCGGGCCTAAAGGCCTATAGTACTAGTACACTTGCTACAGTTAAATGCACGTTGTGATGGTGACATTTCTTGCATTGAAACATGTTTTAGATAAATTGTAATAGATTTGATAACATCTATATTCTTAGAATTTAACAGACTGGGCAGTATTTGTTTATCTCTTACAGGTGCTGATATGAATGATAAATACTTACTTCGTAAATCTGAAAACTTGGTACACACAAATATTACATGGAATTCACTTCATTATTACCTGGATTGCAATTTTTACAGATGGATTCATTATCATCACTCAAAGCTGTATTGGATTTGAGTAAATAGTGAATACTAAAATCATGAAAGCCAATCCAAAATTAACACAACGCCCGTATTAACGATTTATCGTGTAGATTCAGAATATACAACTTATGAGAAGAATAGTGTTGAAAAAAACTTGAATTATTTATTGACAAAGACCATTCTTGGGAGAAAATGTCCTGAAGAAGTTGCTTAAAAACATATAAAAAATACATTCATTTCCAACCTCTTGTGAAATCCACACATAAGAAAATCCAGTCCAAAAAAGTAACTGTCTAACCTCTGATGCCCAATGAAGTTTACCATTATCATCTTGTAACTTTTGGAAAATATGATTTTGCCTAGGGTACCTACGAATCCATTTTTAATAATTTCAGCCAAAATGTTATTACTCTTAATCTAGTGAGTACTACGACCAGTTTCCCCTAATATAACGCTATTTGAAGCATACTTTCCCAAATTTAGAAAGCATTTAAAATATGATGCATGTACCTTTTATATACAGTGAAAGTATTTAGTTCCCCAAATTTCGGACCCATATAAAATAATCGGTAAAATCTTACAGTCAAAGATGGTACAAGCAGTTTTGAAAGAAATAAAACTATTTTTTAATAACTGGCATACAGATTGCATAGCCTTTGATGCTTGAGCAGATAGCCCTTTACAGGCTGTTAACCAATTTAGTCTGGATGAGAATATAAAACCCAAACATTTATAATACGAAACACATTTCAGCCTTGGATTACCACAATATCAAATCTCATCCTTTTTTAACACACCTCCATTTCTGAACACAATAATATTATATTTACTCAATATTAACACTCAAACCCCAGTCAATACAAAATTGATGCAAAACATAAGTTGTTGCTGTAAACCAATGACTGTATAGGACTACATATTTACATCGTCAGCAAAACAGTAACATCATAATATCATCAATGTCTTGAGATATGAACACACCACGTTTACAGGATTTAAGGATTTCTGAGGCAAGTTCATTTATTAAAAAAAAGATAAAAAGAATTGGGCAAAAAATGCAGCCTTAACATATCAGTTTTACAATTACCAACCTTTACCCAAGATTTTACAGATGGATACGTATTATGAAGACGATTTACCATGGCAACCTGACTTGAGTAACATATGTAGAAGTTTGGCTCTATCAACATAGTCGAAGGCCTTTTTAAAATCTAGAAGAATCGCCCCTTAGGCTTTGAAAGATATTTGGAACATTGAGTCTGGAGAGTAAATATATTGTCTGTAGCAGCATATCCGGGCCTGAACCAAGATTGTGCTTCTGTTGAAATATCATCCACGAACGGAGACGTTTATCCAATATTGATGTAAATATTTTCCCTGAAACATTTAGAAGTGACATACCCCCATAGTTGTTTGGGTCGGTTGCACAACCTGACTTAAATAGAGGTATGGTTAGTGCAGAGTTCCGAGGAATCTGGGAATATTCCATAGTCTAATGAAGTTTTGTTCATTGAGGAATTAAACAGATTTGCTAATATATCAGCAGGGTGAATTAAGTTATTTCAACATTTATAAGATACATGAACTTCACTTTTGACATTTGGTAAACTGAGGTTCGACAGTACAACTTCTCAGTAAGGTTGTGCGTCAGATATCCATTTTAGAGTGGGTGTTTAAGGTATCAGTGATCCAATTCAAAATTCCAAAATGGAAAACATGACAAAAAGTTTTCAGGTTTACTTTTATTGCCTGCTGTATATTTGAATCGTTGGACTGGAGTAAATGCAGAGACTCCAAATGGGGTCTTAACTTATTTAGGTATACGTTCCAAGGTATACGTACCGATAGACCTCCACTATACCCTGAATGCATCTACGGCTCGAGCCGATGATTTTATTACCTCCCTTTGCTGGCTCTGCATTCTCACAGTAACCAGTCAGTTAAGCCGTTACAACCGAGCTTGCCAGTGTCAGCAAAGATAGCGAAAGTTTATTCGCAGTGCGACTCAGATTTTTTTTTTTTTTTTTTTTTGGTGGGGGGGAATAGACATACAGACAAATTGACAGATCTGAAACCTTAAAAAATATATATGCAAGAACTTCTTCTACCTCTTTCAGAGTAAATCTGTCTACAAAACCAGTGCAAGTTTGATTTGCAAGTAAAAATACGTTGATTAAGAGGAAATTAAAAAGATTACTAACGAACTTAATTGTGACATATGTTTCCACATGGATTGTTGGGACCATGATCATGGAACAGGTTGTTGTTCAGTATATCAATGTTTATTTCTTTAATAGGCCAACGACCAACATGAAAAATACATTTTACATAATTTAAAAACAGTGCATTGCCAACATTTGCCTCACCCCTCACCCCACCCAACCCCCTTACAAAGATCTTTCGTGACAAAAGATAGCACTAAAAAGAAGATAAACATTCATGGATAATTCAGATTATAGTTTTGCTTTACCTGAAATATATGATAAACAAATTTGGCTAAGTTGAAGGTTAATTCTTCAACTTTGGTTTGTAAAAGATTAATAAACTTCATCACGTTTGGAGACTTGTATACATCCAGAGGTAAGTAGCGACGTCTAAATGTCAAATACTTTGGACAAACCATGATAACATGATATTCATCCTCTGTGGCATTTTTGCAAAAAGGGCATAATCGGTTTTCTAAAGCTAATTTTGGTCGAGCCCATCTTCCTTTCTTAATCATAAGTGAATGAGAAGATAATCGTAGGCGTGCCTATAGTTTATAATATCAATTTGAGATAAATACTTTTCCATGGTAAGTGATGATTTGATAAACAAAATAAACCTGGTTTCACTAAGTGAACTTGAATTATTTTTCCACATTTGTGAATGTATATCAATAACCCTTTGTCTAAAAGCACTTATAAATGCTGTACAATTCAGATTCAATTTCTGTTGTAACCAAATACAACCATATCCATAATGAACCAACAAGTCTGTAATGAGAGTAACCCATGTCGTATATGTTGGATGCTGCCAAGCGTTGTCGACTAGAGCCCTATATATAATGCTTATATAACGGACACCAGCAATGATACACTTAACATGTTTAATGCCATGCCCATTTAAATATGCACTAGTTTCATCAAATCCTTCATAATACTTTTCAAAGTGTTTTCTTGCATTTTATAAGTCGTTTTATTGATCATATCTATATGAACTAGAAGTAGGTATTGTAATTAGTATTGTCGGATATATATTGTCAGAACAAAACTAATTTCTAGGGGAGGGGGTGTCCTTATTTGTTTGTGAAAAAAATGCAGATAAAAGTATTTGTTTATATGAATCACACTTATGTTGTAAATGATTACCTTGAACCTATACCTTTCATATAAAACTAGCACTAATTCTATTCAGCTGCCCCATGTTTGTGAAGGAATAAAGGCAGTAAGGTGGGTCTGTGGTTAAAGCTGTCATGCTGATGACTCTAGGTTCTGTTCTATTATTGGTGTCATGTGCTGTATAGTAATAGTAATAGTCCGCTTATATGGTGCTCATATCCAGGAACATAACCTGCTCATGGCGCTACGTACATTACTATCCCCGGTCATAAGACACCATCATTCTATCCGATACTTTTTCAACTCCTTGGGGAGTGTAGTTGCTGGAATGAGGTTAAATCGATCGAAGAAATACAAACTGTTAGAAAAACATTAATTTTTCAGTCTTTTTGGAATCAGTACCAAAACTAGTATGTAAAGTTCAGGTACATATCAACACAATTACGTAATAAATTTCAGCTGACCCATTTCTTTCCAAAATGCTAATAGTTTTAGTTATGCTACCAGCAGTAACTGTCAACTTGTGAGGGCCAATAAATCGAACTTGAGCTTTCTTATCGTGGTCAAGTGGTGATAGCTGGGTCAACTTGTTTGTGCCCAGCTAACAATTTCACGTTGTCCCAACGTTATCAAAACATTATGCTTACGTCCGTACAACGTTATTCTGTGGATTCCCATAAACGTTGTCACAACGTTTAGACGTGACGTTGCACATTGACGTGATATTAACGTTGACAGTAAACATGGAAATTACGTTACTGTGACTTCAGTATATTTATGGAATGGTAATCATGTAATAGTCGGTACATAATGCACTTTAGTCCTGCTTTCTGCAGAAATTACGAATAATTCAATGTCACTCTTGCTCTTACAATTTTCGGGAAAGAGATTACGTCGCATCAACGTTTCAGAAACGATGAAGCATAACGTTGTGTAAGAGTCGATATACAACGTTTTGACAACGTATAAATGTATATGCCGTAACGTTGTGAAATAATGCTATAAAATGACGCGGCGTGACGTTACCAATCTGCAACCTTCCGACAACGTTGTGAACACGTTATGTTTTAGCTGGGTGTCAAGCTTGTATATCCTTGTCATTGTCAGAAAGTGCATGCTAGAGTCAGAATACTGATCACATTTCTGATGATATTTGTGTACGTAGAAATGTACAAATTCAAATTGGAAACCAAAATATTTGTCATTCACTTTGGTGATGTATTTGCATTGTTGATTAAGGTATTGGCAGTTAGTATTTAGACAAGTTGTAAACTTAAGCATTTATATAATGAAATGTCATAATTTTAGTAACACACATATATTTTCATATTCACTGCTTCAATAACCAACATCATAGGGTATAGCATAATTAGTCTTTCTACCATTTCATTTTTATCGATATATTCATGTTCATTAAATCAACGTGATCAAGCACTGACATCATTAATAACGACCTCAAACCTGTCGTTATATAATTTCAGTTCACTTAGTACATTCCATATCCACTGCATTTAACATCAGTATCTTTAGTGTCAACCTTTAGCAACCTTCATACAGAATGAAGCAAATAAAATCTTAAAGTTATGTAAATGATAGGCTGCAAATTATGATATTATATGTTTTTACATATATATGGTAACGAACGTGAATATTTATTCATGAATCCTTTTTTGTTTAACACCAAGAAGTTAAAATAAAAAAATGTCATGTAATTTCGTAAGTTGAAGCATTTAAACGCTATTTTTTTTATAAAGCAAAAACGCAATAACCTGTGAACAATGCCGCTTATAGCCTAATGAGAGTGTTGTAAGGGACCTTGGCAAAGTAACACAAGTTAAGCTACTGCGGTGCTTGGAAATAATATATTTCTCACAAAGGAAAACAACAAACTAGTTTCAGTTAAAAACACTCTCTTAAAATATTCATAATTATTCGATTCTTGTGACCATGAATAATGAATTGAATTCATTGTGGTTTGATTTACTGAAATCTATCTATATAAATAAAACTCTATTTCCTGTTTTTCACTTTGCTTACGCACTGGTGTAGTGTCAGCTGTAAGTTCAGAGAGTATTTTCACACATTTCATGCTCATTGCAACAAGTGCATGTTGCCCAGCCTAAACCCAGCCTGACCTTTCTAGTGTTTGAACATAATATCATTCTTATACGCTCGTTAACACCTGTTGTATTTTTGTTAGTAACATCAACCTGTGCATCTTCATTGTGCATTGTGAAACAAATACGTTTTCACTTGTAAACCTGTAGTTTTAATCCAAGGGTGACATATTGATCTAACAATCATGACGTTACATGTTGGCCAATAGCTGGGAGTTGCACAATGTTGTGAAGAAAGGGTAGACTGTGACAGATAGTGCAGCAGATCAGACAGAAGCTGTATATGTGATCACAATGAAGTTACATGTTGGCTAATAGCTGGACGTTCCATGATGTTGTGAAGAAAGAATAGTGTCCCTCTTATTTTGTATTTTATCTTTAACTTATCAAATGGCATAAATCCATGTTCATCACATAAATCCTTTACTGTCAATAAGCCCTTATCCGCCCAGTGAATAATAACATGGCAAGGGTTTTTATAATAGTGATTGAGCCATAATGGTTCTGCAAGAATGTAATCAATATTGTCAGAATCAGCATTGAACTTTTTGCAATAATTGTTCCATGCTTTTAAAACATCTTTCCAATAAAGGTTTTCAATGTTGAGTATTTTGTCAATATTTGCTCCATACTTGAAGATATCATTATAAGGTATATTACAAGGATTATTGTCGGATGATTGTTTACAGTAGAGCCTAAGAGTGGATAATTTTAGAGCTTCAATAAATATTTTTATATCTACCATACCCAGTCCCCCTTCAGTCTTTAATCTTTTCATTGTGGTTCTTTTTATTTTATCATTTTTATCATTCCAAATGAATTTGAAAAATATCTTTTCAAGGGATTTAATAAAGTCATCTGGAGGATTGGGCAATGAACTGAAAATATGTACTAATTTTGAAAGGGCTAATGTTTTTATGACAGTGATTTTTCCTATCAATGTCGAATGTCTTTTCTCCATACTGCTAATAATCTGTTTATTTCTTCCAGTCTTTTCTTGTATTAATCACCCATAGATCAGCAAGGTTAGGGGTAAATTTGATTCCCAGAACATCAAACTCTCCATTATACCATTCAATTTTCAAACTTTTACATAATATTTCTTCACTGCCTGCCTTTGAGCCAATCCAGATAGCTTTAGTCTTATCTATATTTATTTTCAGACCTGACATCTTATAAAAAGTATTGATTGTTTCAATAGCTGCATAAAGTCTCTCATCTATACCATCAAGAAATAATTCGGTATCATCAGCATATTGGCCTAACTTGTATTCTTTATCATCAATAACAATGCCTTTAATTTTATCATTATTTCTTATCATACATCCCAAGATTTCAGCTACTAAGAGGAATAAATATGGTGATAAGGGATCTACAATAAAGTCTACAACCCCTTTCATTTACAAAAAAGTCAGATAAGTGGCCGTTTTGTATCACGCAAGAAGTTGTGTGATATGTTAGTAGATTAATCCAGCGTATTATTTGTGGACCAAATCCAAACTTCTTAATGACTGAATTGATGAAATCTTTTGAAACTGTGTCAAAAGCTTTTTAAATATCAATTAGAATAAGTAATCCTGGCATATTTCTTTTTTTCGTTTCAAACATGATGTCATATAATAATCTTGTATTTTCACTAATAGTTCTACCTGGAATAAAACCTGTTTGGTTTTCATGTATAAGTAAATCTAAAGTCTTTTTTACACGGTTTGTTATACATGCACTAAGTATTTTATACAGGATGAGATAACTAATGTAGCAGATCAGGCAGAATGTGTATATATATGTGATCATCATGAGGTTACATGTTGGCCAATAGCACAATGTTATGAAGAAAGGGAAGACTGTGATAACTAATGTAGCAGATCAGGCAGAAGGTGTATATATATGTGATCATCATGAGGTTACATGTTGGCCAATAGCACAATGTTATGAAGAAAGGGAAGACTGTGATAACTAATGTAGCAGATCAGGCAGAATTTGTACATATATGTGATCATCATGAGGTTACATGTTGGCCAATAGCACAATGTTATGAAGAAAGGGAAGACTGTGATAACTAATGTAGCAGATCAGGCAGAAGGTGTATATATATGTGATCATCATGAGGTACATGTTGGCCAATAGCACAATGTTATGAAGAAAGGGTAGACTGTGATAACTAATGTAGCAGATCAGGCAGAAGGTGTATATATATATGTTATCATCATGAGGTTACATGTTGGCCAGTTTTATTATTGGCAGTGAGCAAGGAAGCCAGATGCCTTTACAAAGTGTCATCGGTGCCCATAATCCTTCATTTCGATTGGGCTGTCCAAGTTTGCTCTTGATTCAAGTGATCTTTGCTTAGATGGCTATTGTATCCAATTTCTGATTTTAATGAGACTGTGTTGGTACAGACCAGAACATCTTTACGACAGATATTAGTTTAAACATATTTTATTCACAATGTGAAAAGGATCGGGGACAAGTTCTTTCAACTTATTAAACCCCTCTCCGAAGATATTTACAATAAATAATTACATCACAAGCAATTATTAGAAACAGAGACATAGATAGACTGAAAGATAACAGGGGCAAATGCTATAATACAAAAGGTGTATACAGAGAAGACTACTGGAATCGTTTAGATTTGCATATATATTGATGTACATTTTTTAATATAATTTCATTTTTTGATTTGTCAGATCTGCAATGCCGTTTAAAATAACAGATAATGTAATCACAGAATTACTACCACATACATCTTGAATAGCTTGAAGCATGATCTTTCTATGTTGATTGTGTAAAGAACATTCTAAGAAATAGTGATGAGCATTTTCGCATGGGTTTCCACATGCGCAGGATGGATAAGTGATTAGCCCTACTCTGTACAGATCGTAACTTAATCTACTAGCTTCATGACGTAGTTGAGTATGTAATATGTTAAATTTTCTAATACCGTAAGAACAGTACAGTGGAGCTGAGTTATATGATGTTATTATGCTCGATTTAAACTTTGATAGTGAAGTACAATTTCTTACATCTGTAGGTAGATTGTTCCACAATCTTATAGTTGATTGGAAGAACGACTCATGAGAATGTTTTATTCTTGTTCTTGGCAAGCAGATATTGCCTGAATTTCTTAGACTATATTGACTCCTGGAGCCAACGTTCTGAGGAATTATTTCTTTTAGGTAGATTGGACTTTTGTTGTTTTGAATATTGTAGAACAAAGACAATTTTCTTATTCTTCTACGCTTTGATAGTGCTTCCATGCCTCTTTCATAATATAGTGAATTAAAAGAAGAATATTTGGAAGGTCCTGTAATAATTCTTGCAGCTTCCATCTGGAGCCTTTCCAATTTTAAACTTAGTTCTTTTCCGCAGCCATCCCAGACTTCTCATGCGTACTCAAAGTGTGGTCTTATAAAAACTGTAGTAAATCTTTAGGAGTGTATTTCTGTTAAGAATATATTTAAGTTTTCTCATTGAGTAAATCATTTTAGAGGTTTTGGAAACAATATTAGATACATGGGAGGACCATTTGCCGTTCGATAAAAGTATTATCCCCAAATGTTTATGATGTTCTACCGTTTTAACAATCTTATCGTCAAATAGTAAGTTAATCGAGCAAATATCATCTTTAAGTGAGAAAAGTACTGATTCTGTCTTATCTGGGTTGTATGATATCAACCACTTGTTTGCCCAGTCGTTTAACCTTCTGAGATTTATGTTTATTGAGGTTTCTATTCTGTTAAGATTTCCAGAAGCCTTGCCTAATGATGTGTCATCTGCAAATAGTCGCGTTATGCAATCTAAGTCATCAGCAATATCATTTACATAAACAATGAATAAAAACGGACCCAACACTGATCCTTGTGGGACGCCAGCTTGGAGTAACCTTGGTTTAGACAGGGCTCCATTATGAAAGACCTTTTGATAGCGATTACATATGTAATTCCATAACCACTCTAACAATCTACCTTTAATACCATACATTTCCAATTTATGTATAAGCCCTCCCTGCCAAACACGATCAAAAGCCTTCGAAACATCACAAAAGACCATACAATATTGGTCCTTATCATCTAGAGCTTGGCATATTTGATGATATATTTCAATTAATTGATGGACAGGTGAACTCCCAGCTTGAAAACCAGCTTGGTATTTGTACAATAACTTGTTCTCGTTGAAATAGTTAGATATATGCTTGAATACAGCTCTCTCAAACAGTTTACCGACACAACTTATTAGAGATATCGGTCTGTAGTTTGATACTTTAGTTTTGTCACCTTTCTTGAATACAGGCATTACATGTGCTAATTTCCATTCTGATGGATACACCTCTTATCGTAATGACAATTAAAAAAGCAAACATAATGGCGCACTTATTGAATGAGCAGTTTCTTTTAAAAGCTTATGACTTATTCTGTCACGACAGATATTCATGGACATGTCTTCAGCTCATACCTCCTTTGGTTGTGTCTCAGCATAATACATGGTTATCTGTGACATTCGGCACGCATACCATACTTGCAAAGTGATTCCAAATTCCTTGTGAAGGTGCGTAGCTGCTGATATACCGTAAATCATCCTCGAGTGTCTAGAGGAATATATCCATCATAATAAATTCTTTGGACCCATTTGCCTCGGTTACCTTGTTTTAGAATCAATATCACCAACTCCATCTCCATGTCTCTATATATCGAACATAGCATAGACTTTGCATCATTCCTAAGAGTAATTTGACGGGAATTGCCATTTAGGATAAACATAGTGTGAGCGTTAGGCTTTAAAGAAAATAATTAAGAACTATTATTATTTCGTTATATACTTCTGAGTTTCCAACACAGTATGTTTATCGTCATTCTACCATAACCGTGTTATTAAGATTTAAAAAAAATATAACACGATTATATACCTCTGAATGACTTTAAATAACCAGTCACAATCCAGTATGCAGAGATGCCAACCCTCCTGAATTTATCGGAATCATCCCGAAAAATGCTTGCCGATTCCGCCATTCTGAAAAAGCCAAATTCATTCCGATTTTATTTTCAAAATATAACAAAGATATAGATAGTCTTACTTACTGGAGGGCTAGGATTATCTTTGACTATAAATAATGATAATTATATAAATATAACACTTTATTTATAGAAGTTGTATGTTTACACATATAAAGTAATCCCGAATTCGAAGTTGACTAGGCTGCCTGATAAATTCCAGGCACTCTTTTTTTTATTCACTTAACAAACACTGCTGCCGAGTACTGGAAACCGATTTGAGTTGTTTAAGGATCGCTGTGTTTAATGGCATTGAAAAGTTTCGTTCCTTAAGTCCAACCCGTTTTCTCATCATTGATGGTGCAAAAAGTGTCATTCATTAGCATATCCAAATGCCGTCCGCAACCATTGCCACACTGATAAAAGTTAATAGTGCAACATATACAGGTGAGCTGTTTTTTATTTGCGTAAACAGCAATCATAGGATTTTTATTAGTTTTTTGTCTCCGAAAAGACAATTTATAGTGATCCCTAATTTGTTGGGGAAAATTTTTTTTTTCTATCCTAGGGATCTCAGATTCCTAATTGCACCAATTTGGGATAGCCATATCTGAGTATGTACTGAAGTCATGGTAGAATTTGCATTGGGCTATTTCGATTCTGCCTCTAAACAAAGCAATGGTGGCGAAATGGGTGCGAGGTTTTAAGTCAAACAGAACAATGTCAACTATTCACATTATTATGGTTATGCATTATTACCTAGAACAATGATAGACTGTAAATCATGAAACTAATTCCAAGAGTCAGCTGTACACATTATTATAGTTCTGCATTATTACCTAGAACAATGATAGACTGTAAAATCATGAAACTAATTCCAAGAGTCAGCTGTACACATTATTATAGTTCTGCATTATTACCTAGAACAATGATAGACTGTAAATCATGAAACTAATTCCAAGAATCAGCTGTACACATTATTATAGTTATGCATTATTACCTAGAACAATGATAGACTGTAAATCATGAAACTAATTCCAAGAGTCAGCTGTACACATTATTATAGTTATGCATTATTACCTAAAACAATGATAGACTGTAAATCATGAAACTAATTCCAAGAGTCAGCTGTACACATTATTATGGTTATGCATTATTACCTAGAACAATGGTAGACTGTAAATCATGAAACTAATTCCAAGAGTCAGGTATACACATTATTATAGTTATGCATTATTATCTAGAACAATGGTAAACTGTAACTCATGAAACTAATTCCAAGTGTCAGTTGTTCACATTATCATAGTTATGCATTATTACCTAGAACAATGATAACCTGTAAATCTGGAATATACTGTCAAGTTTTAGCTGACCATGTTAGTTTAGTTATAATCATATTCATTTGATCTTCAGTAACCCATGCTTGTAAGAGGCGACTAACGGGATCGGGTGGTCAGACTCGCTGACTTGGTTGACACATGTCATCGTATCCCAATTGCATAGATCGATGCTGATACTGTTGATCACTGGACTGTATGATCCAGATTCGATTATTTACAGACTGCCGCCATATAGTTGGAATATTGTTGAGTGTAGCCTGAAACTAAACTCACTCACTCACACTCACACAAATATTTTATCTTGACTGAAATATATCTACCTGTAACAAAAATCCAAAGACACACAATTCTCCTCGACCTCCCTTAATATTGAAAACTTTGTCCATAATACTTACATAATGCTTCCATGATGCATTGTTTCCATGTGTTACAGGTAGTTGCAAGGACTTTGTGACCGGAACCAACTTCCTGGTGTACTGCAGCCACTTCCTGTCAGCATGGGTGAGTGAGGCATTTCTGAAGAATTTCCAACCTGACCCAAACAAACATTTGTGTTTGGAAGTCCCTTGGGCTTTGTAGCAAGGGCATCGTATACAGGCATTGTTTCAGGGAGATCGGATGATGGCATTACTTCATATAATTTAAATGCAGGCATTATTTCTAGACGGTTGTATGCGGATATTTTACACAGAGGTTGTTTGCGGGCATTGTGTCCAGGAGATTGTATGCATCATTAATCAGGCAGGGATTGCCTTAGGCTCCAGAATATTGGAGTCAGCTTGACTCCCTCTCTGTCCTCAAAGGAGTCGTGTGCATATAATAAGGCATAATGTTTTTAAAAAAATGTGTTTTTATTCGAAAAATAGAAGATTCAGAAGATTAATAATTAATTATATCCATGTCAGTATGTTATTGCACATAGAGGTCTTCAAATTGAAATTAAGATGAAGTCAATTTGTATTAATAAATTAAAGCATTCCATTCGGTTGGCATTTGTTTAGGGAGATCGTATGTGGGCCTTTGGTGTTGGCCTGTTCCTGATCAAGATTTCACCAGAATCCCTTCAGTTGACTGCATCATATGGGCTGGCTTCAGGACTTTCTGTTCTCTTACTGGGGGCCCTGATAGGAGACTGGGTAGACAAGACACCACGACTCAAAGGTGAGGTTCTCCCTAGGTAAAAATATACACGAGGTAGACAAGACACCACGACTCAAAGTTAAGGTTCAACCTAGATAGACAACATGTCATGACTCCGAGGTGAGGTTCATCCTAGGTAAACAACACACCACAACTCAAAGGTTAGATTCTTCCTAGATAGACAACATACCACGACTCAAAGGTGAGGTTCTTCTATGGTAGACAACACAACACGACTCAAAGATGACGTTCATCTTTGGTAAATGGCACATGTTCAAAACACAACTCTGTTATCATCCCAGCCAGTGGATAATCCTTCACATCAAGCTAAAATATTGTTCCAAGCTGCATTAATCCAATCTGTGTGTCTATTCCAGCTGCGCAGCTGTCCCTGGTGCTGCAGAATCTGTTTGTGGCTCTGTGTGCGGGGGTCGTGTACGTCAACCTCACCTACCACGAGGACTTTATCACCATGTGGAGCGGGTGGCTGCAGAAGCTGGGGTCAGCGGTCATCATCATCCTGGCTATCTTGGCCAACCTGTCTAGTGTTGCTCGGGTGATCGCCGTCGAGAAAGACTGGGTAGTTGAGATCTGTGGCAAGGATAAAGACATGCTAGCAAGTAAGTAGTCAGACTAGAGCGCAAGGGCGTGGAGTCATCCCATAGCTGACATCTTTAGCTTGCTGACAGGGTTATCCTCTTTGGTCATGTGGTCAATGCGCAAAACTTCAGATCAGAAGGTCCATGGTTCGAATACCAGCCCAGGACTCATAAATTGTACGCCCACTACACTAGCAAAAACTGATTAGTTTGGCATCATTTCATGAATTATGTCCCTTAGCTGTATCAGGATCAGCTGTGTTTGTCAGTAATAAGGAATTATCTAACACATATTCCTCAGTCTGTTGGGACAACAGTCTCATCATTGTGAGATCGTTTGCTCTTTTGAGATGCTTCTCTACATGAAGATTTGAGGACATTTCCACAGAAGGTCCCTAATCCTATGCCTTTTTACAGAGAAGATCAAATGGTGGACCACTAAGAAAAGTCTACATTATACACCAATTGATACCCATAATCTATTAATCTTAGGGAGATCCAAGATTGTCCAAGATTGTGTATTTAATCTATGTGCTATTTCTCAATCATAGAAATGACTGCTACATTGAGAAGAATTGACCTTGCAACACAGATTTTGGCTCCAATTGCAACCGGCCAGATAATGTATTTCACGGAGATGAGGATTGGTGCCGTGTTCATCGGAGGCTGGAATGTCGTAACAGTGTTCCTAGAGTACTACCTTATGTGGAAGGTCTACAACACGGTGCCGTCTCTGTGCAAGAAGAAATACTGGACGAAAAGTGACAGTAAGTCCCACTATATTTCAGAAAATTACTAATTTTTCCTTATCCTGACTGATTCGTTATTGCTTATCTCCCTTTTCTTCCGAGATGTTGTGGAAACCTCTGTCCTATTGTTCCCTAGTGAACAGTCTAAAATTAGTTCACCTGAACTGGGCCTCTTCCCTTCCCGCGCCAGCATCCCACGTGAATATAGGCTGCTTGTCACTTTCTCCATTTTCGCCCACTTACAACCACTAACGATACAGTATCTAGGAACCCTCAAACTAAAACTAACAGAAGCCATCGACTCACTGTTAAAGAAGAAAGCCATATAGATTATTCAGTCAGACAAGGTAGTCCCAGGGTTTTACTCACTGAACTTCCTGGTGCCAAAGAATAACTCCACAGAAAAGTTCGTCTAATATACAACATGAAGAAGTTCAATCTAGACTACCTGCTTAAACCCAAGAAGTTCAAGATTCTGCACCTTCTGGACTTAAGACGTTTCATAAAGCCCGACGACTTCTTGGCGAGCATAGATCTGCAGGATGCATAGCTTCACATCCCCATCAATCCAGACTCGCGAAAGTACCTGCAGTTCATATACAAGGCTCAACACTACCAATGGAAAGTCCTGTCCTTTGGAATATCTTCGGCACCATGGTTATTTACTCATGTGACCAAACCCTTCGTGACCTATCTACATCTAAGAGGAATTTGAAAGCGCCTTTTATCTGGACGACGGCATTAAGACTCACCAACTAGCAGATCTACTCAGACAGCTGCTAGACTTTACCATTCGCCTACTAACGCAGCTGGGTTGGTTAGCCAATAGTCTCAAGTCGGAGTTTGAACCATCTCAAGATCTGAAGTTCCTGGGCATCAGGTTTCTGATGGCATATAATCGCATCAGGGTTCCAGAAAATCGATGGCAAAAATCCATGGATGTCTACCGTAAGCAATCACCTCAGTCCTACCGCTCAGAACCTGGCCAAAATAAATCCTCGGCTTACTCACATCACAAGCTCATACGGAAAGAGGCAAACTTCAGCTGAGACCAATCCAGAGGTTCCTAAGACCATATCTAGATCAGCAGGATGTCTTGATATCAATACCTCTACATCTCCAGTGGTGGAAGGAGGAATTGAACATCTGCAAAGGCACCTATTTGCAAGAGACAGCTTACACCGTACATCTGTATATATTGACGCCTTACTTCAAGGCTGGGGAGCACACCTAGGAGCGGAAGTAACGGCGGGAACTTGGTCCGCGCAGGAACAGGATCGCCACATGAACCTGCTAGAGTTCAAGGCAGTCATCTGAGCGATTCAGCACTGGTCTCATCTCCTCAGAAATCAATGCCTGATGATACGAACAGAAAACGCAACTGTAGGCTTCTACTTCAATCTACAAGGCACAACGAGATCGGCTCCACTGAGAGAACTAACCTTTAACGTCTACGAACTCATAGACAGTCTGGACATGGGAGTGAAAACCAGACACATCCCAGGCACAGTCAACATATTAGCAGATGTTCTGTCCAGACCAAGCAAACCATCTCCTATGGAATGTATGCTACACCCAGCGGCCCTTCAACTACTTGTGAAAGAACAGGGATGCTCACTCACAGACCTATTCGCGACAAGGTTCAACAGGCAGATAAAGACCTTCGTCTCACCAGTTCCAGACGCCCTGGTCCTGGGACGGTCTTCGCGACTACGAATTCCCACCTCCAGTCCTACTTCCACGAGTCATAAGGAAGATGACTCAGACAAGGAACATACAACTGGTTTTGGTGTGCATTACGGGCCTGTACGAACGTGGTTCCCAGGCCTCATCAGACTTCTAGGAAAACCAAATCTTCGACTTCCAAATTGGCCGAATCTACTGATCCATCTGCACTCAAAACAGGTTCACACAAACCCCGAAAGCTTCCAGTTACATGCATGTAGCGTATTACGAACTGTCTCACCAAAAGAGGATGCTCTACCAGAGCAGCCAAGGCCGCTACCTTAGCACTTAGACGTTCTACAAGGACTCTTTATGATGACAAGCAGAAGAGTGATCAGTTTGCAGAGCAGAAAGGGTTCGCGGCAACCACGCTACACATCAAGTGGCGGGAATACTTGTGTCGTATGAGAACCACCAGACACCTGAAGAGTTCTACATTATCTACCTACCAATAGTCTGGCAGAAGACTATTCGTGACGGTGTTTGGTCGGAACAGTGCATGGTGTCACTACATTTGCACGGCCAGATGCATTTGGCTGTTCCAATTTGTCGCCTAACGCCCTTAGGCAGTTAAGATGGTATTGTGTCTTGACATAATGATAGCTTATAACGACCACTTTCTTATTATTAAATCATAATTCATGAAATTCAAAATTCACAATGGTAGAACAATTATAATGCGTCATGCCAAATTAGAAAACGAGTGTAATTGTAGTTTTTGAGTAAAGTGACCAAACACCAAGACGAAAAGACTATACCGGCCATCAGTTCAGTTGACACTATGAACACGGGTGTGAAACTTACCAAGGTTCCAGAACTTGTCGCACTGCTGTGATCCTTCAAGCTTGAAGATTAACAGAGGAAGTTTAAGACACCAGCATGAGACTTGAACATAGTCCTTCAATACTTATCCAGCGACGACTATGAGTCATTACAGCAAGCAGACTTTAAGATGCTAACTAAGAAGACACTGTTCCTGCTCGCACTTGCTACAGCGTCCAGAATGTCAGAGATCCATACGATAGACTACAATCGAACCAGATTCGACACGGGCGATGATCCAGTAGTTCATCTCAGGCTCAGATGGGACTTTCTCGCGAAGTACAAACTACCAGGACAACAGGATAGACAGTTCCATATCCCGGCATTATCATCCGTCCTTGGATCAGATGACACACAGGACCTGTCCTTATGCCCAGTCAGAGCATTGAATATCTATCTGCAGATAACTACTGTGAGAAGGAGAAGGTTCAAGAGACTCTTCATCCTGTTATCAACCGCCGCAGCAACAGAAGCCTCCAGAACAATATCCTTCTGGCTGAGAGCAGTAATACTGAGGACATACAGAGCAGCAGGACTGGATCCAACCTAGAACCTCTAACCCCCATGAAGTGAGAGCCATGGCATCCACGCTAGCCCTACACGGCAACTGCTCCATCTCATCTATCACGGAAGGATGCTTCTGGAGATCAGACTGTCTTCACGAACCATTATCTGAGGGCCATTGCCACAGAAATGTATCCGGTATCCATCATTTTGGCCCAATGGTAGTGGCACAGCAGTTGACAGTCCTGGCTAGACGATAATGACTCACCCATAATCACGTAGACTCAGAGACGTCAGGTTACTGTTCCATACCCACCGACAGAGAGTCCATGCTCCCCTGCTTTACAAGATAAAGCAGCGCATGAGTGATACGATTCAGTTAAGAGTACGCCCTCTTCTTAAGATATGGATCAAACTGAGATAAGCGGGAATCCAATTCTTTGCGAATCTTAAAAATCCACGAAATCTTATGTTCCACTCTTTTTTTAATAAAGAGAAGTTGGTTCCCCATTACAGAATGCAGCGTCAGAAGAGTTCGGATAGGAGTTCCCAGGGGATGGATCGAACACTTTTAAGAATCCAAACAAGTGGCTGACCCACCACCTATTCCGTTGGATTCAAGCAATAACGTATGAGTCAGGATAAGGAAAAATATGTAATTTTTTATAAAATTGAAACTTTATACTTATCCCTACTCATAGTCGAAAGGGCATCCCAACCGTCCATGCTCTCCACTATTTGACTTCGGTCGTAAAAATAGCTGGGCGCTATAATGGAGAGAGTGACAAGCAGCCTATGGTCACGTGGGACGCTGGCGCGGGAAGGGAAGAGGCCCAGTTGGGGTGAACTATATTTTAACTGTTCACTTGGGAATAACAGGACAGGGGTTTCCACTACACCTCGGAAGAAAAAGGAGATAAGCAATCACGTATGAGTCAGGATAAGTATAAAATATCATTTTTTTAATAAAAATTACATATTGTAAATGAAGATGTTTTGCCAATATTGTGATACAGTGAACAGTTTGCCCCCAATGCGTAATTCTCAACTTTCCAGTTTTCATTCACCAGATGTATTGACATAGCACATAGTTATTATTATTGTTGAAGAAGCAGGTCGCAATTGGCTGAGCATAAAGAATTGACAAATCAAGAGGCTTGGTGTATTATCAGACAATTTATGAGTCTAATCCCGGACTGAACTGATATATATAACAACTGAATCCAAAATCGACTGATGGTAAATATCGCGGTACAATACAATGAGGACTGCAGTATACCGTGGTAGTTGTAATGACATGCATTAATCAGGTCACCGCGCCTAACCATCCCATACCCTTTATCTCCTCTTTCAAATGACCTCTGGAGACATCTGGCACACACCACCTGATTTTTGAAAATTTTCTAAGAAACACTGCACATGCTTAGAACCTAGTGATATTGTGTATAGGTTGAATATCCATGTTGGATTGAAGAAAATCAACGACATACGCTATGAACCTTTAGTGTATTTCTCACAAGAACTGGAATAATGAAGGTAACATTCAGTCTAGAAAAAATGAAAATATGTAATGCTTCCTGCAGAAATCTTATGATTCACAAGTTATATATCCATTCTCAGACACATGGCTTCATCTGATGAAACCACGATTTTGTCCTTTTCAGAAGCAAAAGCAGTTTCCTCGGAAGAGGAAGTTCCTGTTCCGAATGAGGCAAACACTGATCTGCCTGTAGATGGCACTGATGATCAAACAACTGGTAGGGGAGACAACTCTGTACATGCAATATCAGATGCTGTTGAAGATGACCAACCAACATCATCGCCTGAAAAACTTGAAACCAGTGAAAAGTCAAAAGAAACAGAAAATGTTCCTAAGGAAGAAACAGAGGAACCATCGTCCTGCTGTGGAAATTGTCTGCGGAAAATGTTTTCAAGTTTCGTAGTTCTCTACAAAGGGTGGCGAACATACATGACGTATGATGTGGCCAACGCTGGACTTGGATTGGCCTGTCTGTACATGACAGTTCTCGGCTTCGATAATATCACTACAGGTAGGTCTGTCTCACTAGAAGTTGTGCCAGGAACAGTGTTGGAATGCACGAACATGTTATCACTTTGTTAATCATGCAGATCCGGATTAGAATCTTCAGTAACCCATGCTCGTCGTAAGAGGCGGCTAGCAAGATCGGGTAACTTGGTTGGCACGTGTCATCATACCCAATCGTGTAAATCAATGCTCATTATGTTGATCATTGGATTGTCTGGTCCAGACTCGATTATTACTTGATCGCTGTCATAGCTGGAATATTGTGGCGTGTGACATGAAACAACAAACAAATAAAATATCACTTTGTGAACAATTTTTCGGGCTCCATCAATTTTGGGTTTTGGTTTGTAAGGTGCAGGATTAGCATGATTATATGCCCACAAAGCTGGATGAATGGAAATATTTCATTCAGGATATACTTGTTATTTTATTGACAATAACACAGAGGGATTCGTTTATTTTAAATGGCAATTATAGTTAATGCAGCTAGTACATGTAAGATTCAAAATGGAGTAAACTTCTGCTTCCCACACTTCTACATAATGGAGACCCGTGAAGATCCGAGTTAGAAATGGTCTGCAGTAACCCATGCTTGTCGTTAGAGGCAACTAAAGGGTATGGGTAATCAGGTTCGCTGACTTGGTTGACACGTGTCAACCTAATCCCAATTGCGGAGATCGATGCTCATGCTGTTGATCACTGGATGGTCTGGTCCAGACCCAATTATTTACAAATCGCCGCCATATGGCTGTAATATTGCTGAGTGTGGCGTTTAACTAAACTCGCTCACTCTACATAATGGAGGAATGCCGTGACATAAGAAAACATTCAGATGTTGTCGAGATATAGTTTGAATTTGCTGTGATCAAAACCAAACATTCACCTACTCTTTTATTGCAGGCTATGCTTACTCTCAAGGAATATCCGAGTCCGTCCTTGGAGGCTTCCAGGGAGGTGCTGCTGTAATAGGCATAATAGGCACCCTGGCCTACCCAGCACTCCGGAGATGTATAGGCCTGGAGAGGACCGGACTGTTCGCCCTCTCTGCGCAGATCACCTGTTTGACGATGTGTGTCATGTCAGTGTGGATGCCAGGCAGCGTATTCAACCCATATTACTTCTTTGATGACCAAAGCAATCAGACAACCTGTTCTACACGAGCAATGTCTGTCAACAACTCGTTGGCCACAGCGTCTCCAATTCCTGCCATGTCTGTTAGTCCAGGCAACAGCACGACACCTGGTGTTCCGGGCTGTGTGGAGGACACTGGTCCAGAGTCATATCTCTCCATTGGCCTACTCATGGCGGGGATTATCACTGCTAGATTTGGTATGTTCCACTATTTCATGTTTATCGGGATTTGTAATGTTTTACAATGTTAAAAACCACAGTTAAGATAATAATCGCATCACTGAGATAAGTTCCTGTTCCTCTCTGAAAACCCCCCATTAAGTTATCAATCATATGATGCTCTTTTGCCATTTTAGCAATATCATGGCGGGAGACCCAGAAATGGGTTTTTATACATTGTGCTTTTGTTTGGAATTGAACCCATCTCATTCTGTACAAGCTGTGATCATTTTCCTAATGATAGGTGTAGCACTGTTTGTTTTGCGAACATGATCATTCCCAGGAAGTTAATATAAGGTCTATGGCATAGTCTTCCCAGTTGGACCCCAGACCTGCCAGACACTATCCCTCTCTCTACTGGTTTTATTTTTTAGCTATTTTAGTTTCAATATTATACTGAAAATACCTTCTACGATTCTCTGTTTCAGGGTTGTGGGTGGCAGATCTCACTATCACACAACTGTTCATGGAACGGGTGAAAGAACATGAACGTGGGAAAGTGAACGGCGTTCAGAACTCTCTCAACAAGTTCATGGATGTGCTCAAGTTCATTCTTGTCGTTGTACTTCCACAACCGCCTGTGTTTGGTTACTTGGTGATTGTATCGTTCGCTTTTATATGTCTTGGCTTTGGGCTTTATGCGTCTTACTCCAGGCGGGCACGAGGTCATCTTCTACCATTCCACAAGAAATGCATCACAACAGAGGAGGACAATCAGGCAGCTGCAGCTTAAAGTTGCCTTATGTGTACCCAGGTTCACAGAGTAATCTCAGCATTACAACTTAGTCTGTATTTAAGTCAGGGAATCAGCACCTGCTTGAATCCATTGCATTCAAAAAGAGGGGCGTTGGGGTAGCCCAGTGGTTAAAGCATCTGCACATCAAGCCAAAGACCCGGGTTCGATTCCCCACATGGGTACATTCTGTGAAGCCCATTTCTGGTGTCCCCTGTCGTGATATTGTTGGAATATCGCTAAAAGAGGCGTAAAAGCCAATCAGCCATCAGGCAGCTGCAGCTTAAAATTGCCTTACATGTACCTAGGTTCACAGAGTGATCTCAGCATTACAACTGAGTCTGTGTTTAAGTCAGGGAATCAGCACCTGCTTGAACTTATTGCTTTCTCAAAGAAAAACTTCAGGTTCATTCACTTTGACCTCATGATGACCTGACCATTGTAGGTCATGGTCAAGGTCAAATAATGTCTATGGTTTATGGAGGCCAATCAGGCAGGTGCAGCTTAAAGCTGCTCTATAGTTCTCCCAGAAATTATTGAGAAAATCTTTGTTTCCTAATACTGATAATAAAATTTTAAAATACGTGTTACATCATGTAGTAAGCTACTCAATATGGGAGGCAACTCTTGTAGGCTTAAGAATGAACCTTACTACATCAAGAGTTATCTTCCCTGGTGTAGCGGACGGCTTCCTTTGTTGACTTGACAGATTTGACATCAGAAGAGAAAAGAAAGCTGGTTCTAGATGAGTTTGAAAGGGTTGTGACTATAAAGTTAGCTGATAGACATGACATTCCTCTGTCTACAGTACACAGAGCTTTGAAGAATATTCAATCAGGAGTTCGGATTGAAAACAAGACAAGGACAGGGAGACCAAGGAAGTTCAATACTACGGATCGCCGTCAACTTGGTCAGATTGAGAGTAGGGGAAAATTGAAAAGTGTTGAGAATATCAGAAATGAGATGATTAAAAAAGGAAGTGCTCAGAACTGTATTGATACTCTTAGGCAAGAATTACAAAGATTTAACTGGGTGAAAAAGCGCGGAATTCTCTCACCATTGATGAAAGATGCGCAAAACGAAAGATGTTTAAACTGGTGAAGGATTCACAAAAATCAAGATTGGGATAATGTTTTCTTTTCTGATGAAAGTTCTGTCTGGCTTTTTCCGAACCGTGTGATCATTTGGACAAAATAAACCGTGAAACCTATCTACCAATGCACAAAACATAGCTCCAAAGTTCACATATCATCACGTGGAGTGACGCCGTTGTGTATTTTCACTGGAAATCTGACGAAGGAACGATATGTTGACATCTTAAATGATCCCCTCCTTCCAACGGTCCAAACACTGTATGAAGATAATTGGATTTTCTAGCATGATCATGGCCCAAAGCACATTGCGGGCGACACAAAACAGTGGTTGTCGGACGAAAATTTTCGAAAAGTTTTAGACTAGCCCAGCTACAGCATGTTCCTATTATGAATGTGTGGGACTAATGAAGGACAGAAAATAACACAGAATAAACCAAAAAGGACTTAGAAATATTAATGATATGAAAAAAGAGATTGGTCGGATACGATGTAACACGATTTCCTACAAACTTTGATCGGTAGTCTACCCTGTCCCATTCAATCATGTATTGCAGGGCAAGGAGGTCTCACAAAGTACTGAAAAGACACTTAGACTGTAAGAGAATCATAGCTCAATATATTCATTTAAGTAAAACTTCGATTATACTTATATACATGTATTAGATATTTGCCAAAACAACTTTCTCAATATTTCTGGGAATACTATACATGTATCCAGGTCCACAGAGTGATCTAAGATTACAACTTACTCTGTGTATAGGTGAATTAGCACCTGCTCGAGCCCATTGGTTTCAAAAGGAGGGGCGGTGGGGTAGCCCAGTGGTTAAAGTATTCGCACGTCACGCCGAAGACCCGGGTTCGATTCCCCACATGGCCCATTTCTGGTGTCCCCTGTCGTGATATTGCTGGAATATTGCTAACAGTGGCATAAAAGCCAACTCATTCAATCACTCACTCAATCACTTTCTTAAGAAAAACACTTTGATCTCTTAATGACCTTACCGTTGTAGGTCAAGGTCAAATAACGTCTATGGTTTCACTATTTTAAGTTCAGGTTAGAGAATGATCTGCTCTAACTTACTGATTCTTGAAGCAAAACATGCTGATTTATTCAAGAAGCAGAGATCATATATGATTAAATTATTTGAAGTATTTAAGAATGTGTAGTCTCTATATGAAAGGTATAAGGGGAAACGTACTACAGAAAGCTGGATGAACAAAGGATAAAATTTTCATTCATGATTATTTTCACTTACAGGTGAGTTTGTCAAATGTACACACTTCACAAGTCTGATTCGAACAAAAATATGTTTAAAATGAAACTTGATAAGCTTGATAAGCCTTTCAGTCTGTAACATGCTGCCTTTTAGAAATGCCCTGCAGAGAATATCTATAAGTATACAAAAGGGGTTGTTAAACGTAAAGCTATCATAGTTCTGTTCAGTGTGATGAAATTTGACTGTACGCATTTCTGTGGGGTGTAACGTACAAACCTGTCAGCCCTCTACCACAAATAGCTAATTTCAAGGGCCCCTACAGGAATATTGAGGACATAAAAGATCAAATAATGGTGCAGTTTACTGTACTATAACATTTCAGAAATAATAATGGTGATCTACTTTCAGTTGTTGGTGATCTATAGGCCGTTTTTATTTTGTACAGTCAACAGTGATGTAATTTTACGATAGCGTACTAGTTTTAAATGTATATGTGTGATACTCTAGTATTTTTACTGTCCTTCGATGACAGGCTTTTACGTTTTAAATTTATTGATTTTAATATTGATATAAATTAAATTGTTCTCGTCACGATATGGCTGAAATATTGCCGATGTGACTCACTCAGAAATAATAATTACATTTGCTTGTATTTCTTGTCAAGAATTTGGTTCCATGAATATAAATGTGCGTCCCTCTTGATGTAATATTTATATATTTTGTGTGTTCTTGACATACATTTCTACATCATGTAAAACTCTGTAAAGCATTCAGTGCTTGGTTTCTGCAACTTGCAGAACTGTGTCATACAAGCCGACATGAACCTACAGTGCTCACACAGTATGCGCACTGGTGATAATGGTAGCCTAAATATAGAAATTTAAATAGACCTCACAGTCAGTGTTAAGGCAGTCAAAGGTCACTTGAAACTGTCCAATCTTATCCTTGGTCTAGTATCAATTACATGACAAATTGTCCCGAAGGTTTTGTGGAAGCGTACTAAACTAATTAATTAATTAAACATGATAAAATGTATTTTCAAAAATGATACACTGAGGAACTAAATGTGATAACACTTATGGGAAAAACAACCCTTGCTGAACAAATAACCTAATATGTAATTTTTACTGTTAATGCATATCTAGTGATTTAACTAATTTTACTAACCCCGAATATCTACAGTCTAACTATTCAGTGTCCCAAACCAACTGATTCTCACTAATCAAACTCCAAATTTCTAACATCTAACTTTCTTCACGGGCCGAACCTGACTGATCTCTAACACCTGGTTCTGAGCATGTGTCGTCCGCTCACAAGCAATTCTCGTGCACTCAGTGTTTATTGACATTTACCTCCGCGAAGCGACTGCTATTCAATGAATGTTTTAAATTCCATAAACACTATCTGAACGAGATGCATTTGAGCGAACTCGGCCGAACAATGAGATACAAGTCTGATTGTTTGTTGTTTAATGTCGCACTCAGCAATATTCCAGCTATATGACAGCGGTCTGTAAATAATCGAGTCTGGACCAGACAATCCACTGATCAACAGCATGAGCATCGATCTACACAACTGGGATACAATGACATGTGTCAACCAAGTTGAAGACCAATCTAACCCTGATCTTCATGGGTTAAAAAAGTCTTGATGCAAACCTTGTGAAAGTGTTGTATTCATGAAAGTTATTTTAGATATAACATATATTTGAAATAGGTTCATCGTGTATATATATACATGATTCAAAGCACCCCAAGTGATGCTACTTTAGAGAATTTAATTTGTTATTCAAACTTAATTGGACATTGTAAAGGAATGAATACAAATTGAAAATTGACAGAGAACAACTATTCAGCTGAGCAAAGTTATCTTGTGCTGGTTCACGTAGCTTTTATTGACTCCTAAACAATGTGGATCTTCTTGATTCATGAAAGGGTATACAGGGTTTTAAATCCTTGCCAGAAATCCATGTGCAAGATATAAAGGATATATTCTCTAGCTTGGAAATATATTCTCCTGCAAGGATCTCAGTGCTTTATCAACATAGGCTGTTTTAAGTTAAACTTGTGTTTGTTATTTTGCTCAGGCCGTATGTGTGTATACTTACTCTCTTTCACAACCTCTCCTACTCGCTCTGTTACTATCAACACTCTCACTCTGTCACTAGTTCTGTCAGTCCATTACGTATGTTCTTGGTTGTGACAAGGTTGGTATATTGCTGACATTATTGTAAGACCATATCCACTCACTCAGTCACAAGCTCTCTCACTCACTTCCAACTCACTATGAAAAGTTGTCAGTCTTCCAAGCTCTCTATTTGATTTTCTAACCTTTTAACTATTATCTCATTCTTTCACTCTAACCATAGTGGTTGGATAGCCTAGTGGTTAAAGCGTTACCTGGTCACGCCAAGACCCGGGTTTGATTCCCCACATGGGTACAATGTGTGAAGCCCATTTATGGTGTTCCCCGCCATGATATTGCTTAGCAAAGTTCCCTCTCTTAGGCCCACCAGAATCTTCGGCTCAAATCAAGGTTTCACTTGATCATGTTTCTAGGCTTATTTTCACCTTATATGTGCTGGTATGGAAATTGTAAACATCTGGATTACTCCAGGCTATCCTACTTCCACTCCTAGAAGTAGCTGAAATATTCTTCAAAGTGTAAAACCCAAAGTCTTATCACCATAGTAAAAACATGGTCGGAATATATTGATGAGTGTTTATTATGAGCACAGGTTTGGAATTGTATCCACATTTCGCTCAATAGAAGTGAATGTTGTTATATACATGTAATGTCACTGTGTGTTTTCATATTAATGTTTGTAGACATTTTAATACACAGTTACCTTGGTTTGGTGGAAATACTATTATATTTGTGTAGAATATTACTACATAATAATTTAGTGATAACATTATGATGTTTAATGTTTTGTACATACCAGAGTTTATTAATTTCTGTCACAGAATGTGTTGTTTCTCTTAGGGCTTAGCAAGGACCAGAGACAGTAAAGATGCATATAACCAATTGTTATTTAAAACATGTAAGTTCTTTCAGTGTTTAAATTTAATTTTTACATTTCAAATCGCTGAAAGATGTCAATGGCAGTTTCAATCATTTGTTTTCAATTTTCAATTTAATTTTATGTCTTAATGTGTTTTTTGGGTTGTTGTTTTTAATTTGCAGGGTGTCTGTTCTTTGGTTGAATAACTGGGAATATTGTTTACCTGTATTGGAACATAAATTGCACACTGAAAATTCAAAATTTTGGGAGATGCCTTCTTACTAAAATTTGTTCAACCTGGATTTTACATCTTGTAAAACCAATTTCACTCACTCAGTCACCTTAACACAGAATCTCCTGCTCATGAGCTTGAACTTGAACACTGTGTACTGGTGATATGGTTGTTTCTCTTCAAATCATTAGTCTGCCAGAATCTAGATGAATTAAAAAGGGAGACCTACTCAAGTGTAGAATTCTTTTACAAGCCAAGACTGCTTCCTTTTTAAACTTAAGGGTAATCATTGGCTCTGGGGTTAGAATTGTAAAGACGATAACTGTGTTTCTGGGACTGAATGTCAGTCCATTAAATCATGAAAGAACAGGGAAGTTTACTTGATGTATGTCTTTAGCCTTAACTCATACAGTCTAGACTTTAAGTGAAGCCCGGTGTCGAGGGCATGTCTCAGTAGAATGGATGGATTGCCTTGTATGATCCAGGATAGTCAGTATTGCATATGTATATAGACCTGGTTTCTGATGTGGCTGTGCAGAGCATTATGTGATGGTTTTATACAGAAATAAACTATTTTTATATGGTTAGTGTATATTCTTCTTATTCATTTACAATGAAAGGAAACTCAAAACTCTATAGTAGGGATGCCACGATACATCGATACTTTTTCTAAGACGATACAATTATCGATACATTTAAAACTGTATCGATATTTATTTCGAAAGTATGGATATCTTGATACGTACTGATTCATGGAACCTATGTATCGTGACATCCTTTCTCCATAGTTCGTGTAGTGCACGTGCTAAAGAGTATTCGCTTGTCATTTTTAAGTAAACACTGATCTGTAGTCTCTACCATTAAAGGTGTAGTGATGTCAGGTAGTGCTGGTCAAAGCGTTACTTCCCTTGGTTCCACCAAGATCCCTATATCTGGGGTTTTAATCACAAATTCGACCAAAGATGAAATTTGAGTCACTGTTCCAGTGTGTTTGTGTTGTACAATAAACATAACCTCTGCCGCCTTGTGTTTTAGTTATGTCCCTTGGTTGTAGTAGGATCACAGCTCAATTTCAACTCTCATGTTCCCTCCCTTTCGCAAAAGTGTAAAGATCTCCAACAAGTGATCATTTTAAATGTACATCTTAGAATCCAGCAGCTGATGATTGATGTTTTGTCTTATCAGAAATATTGGTTTGATAATAGTAACGGAGCGAGTAGGAGAGGTTTTGAAAGAGAGTTATTACACACATACGGCCTGAGCAAAATAACAAACACAAGTTAAACTTAAAACAACCTATGTTGATAAAGCACTGAGCATCCTTGCAGGAGAGTGTATTTCCAAGCTAGAGAATATAACCTTTACATCTTGCACACAGATTTCTGGCAAGGATTAAAAACCCTGTATACCCTTTGGACATCCTCGATAATCTCCAGGGTATACGTTACGATCACTCTCCACTATACCCTGGATGCATCCACCACTTCGGGCGATGATTTAGTAGTATACACAATGGGGCTACGGGAAATTTAGCCCTTGGGAAGTCCTTAATTAGCCCAGCGGATAAGTGCACTTTTTTCACTGAATTGTGCACTTTGTGTTACAAGCATGAAACTTGGCATGATTGTAGCTTATACCATTCTAACTGAATAAAGATCGAGAGGCCTCGCACATTTTTTATATTTTCCATAATTGTGGGGAAAAAAGTGAAAAAATATAATTTTTTTATCCTATTTTCGTCATAACCTTTTACAAAATTCTCCAATTCTCATAGGTCTTATATCAAATTGTAGGAAATCCATAGCTGGTCATTTTCCATCTATACATGTCTTTTTATCTTTAACGGTTAGGTCTACGGAAGTCAATTTATATCATGACTACCCGAAAATGCGAAAAGTGGCGGCCATTTTGAAAAATGGCCGCCAATTTTCGCACACCATTTTGCAAAATGGCCGCCATATAGAGTACATCAGTAAAATAAGTATGAGATCATCCCATGATCTAAAATATTATTTTCATTTCTTTGCAAATTCAATACGAGAAGCCTCACAGATTGTTGTAATTTTTTATATTTGGGGGGAAAAAATTGAATTTTCCAAAAAATGTTCCTTTAACTCAATTTTAAATCCTCATAAATTATCTAACTAGAATATTGTGAGAACAGACGAAAGTTTATTTTAAGGAATATATCATTAGATTTACTTACATGTATAATGTATGAGCTTGATTGGCTATAGATCACCTTTGAAAACTTATCAAAATCAACGCAAATATATTTCATTTCAACATCAATGTCAAAGTAGCTATCTCATTCATCTGTGGACGGTTACTCAATCATGTGTAATTGTATCTAGCTTGACTGGATCAGAAAAGTGCAGTGCACTTAAGAGCTGCTTTTAAACACTTGGACCAGTTTTAACATTTTATACACATGCATTTCAGCAATTCCTGGCAGCCCTTTCATGCCAACAGAAGAGTTGTCCATACAGGTCCAAGCTCTCCCCTAGAGTTATTGCCAACCCTATACAGAGGGCTTGGTAACTCCTGTGATTTCATCAGGGATTGCTCTGAAACATAACTCCCCTGATTTACAGCTCTCTTTATATGTTGGATCAAAGCTTATTCTGTTGGGGGAATATTGTCCAAAGTTCTCCCCATCGTGGTGAACAAATGCTTTCTTGCTTCATTCACTTTCATGAGGTTGCTTGCTCTGTCATACAGCAATGATGAATCAGCATTAGTGATTAGTGATTTCAAGTGGTGGACAGGTGAGGGAAATAGAGGTGCCTGTAAGTTCAGGAAAAGCAATCCATGCATTCCACGAGGTCTTTTCATATCAAAGGATGACACAATGTCACAGAATGTGAAGCTGCGAAACATTGGAAGGGATCTACTTTTCTCAGGACCCAGACCTGATGCAAGTTCATGAATTACAATATAGAGAAAGAGTTTTCCGGTACCAAACCCCACCCATACTTCAAAACCACATCAGTGTCAACCACATAGTACGGCTGTAAAACTTCTTCCATCCTTTATGTGAAGCATCAGTGAAGCAACTTTCTTTTATCTTTTTATCTCTTAATAGTTACAGGGTGCCAATTCCAAAAGGTCTTTTGGTTGATTGGACACCACATATTCGCCAATAGGGCTGATGACTTGTTTGATTCTATCAAGGCTATTTTCTGTACAAGGAAAGCAAAAGGATATTTCTTGCTGGTATCACACCTCAGGAATTCTTGCCAGTGCCTCAGAACTGGCTTCCACTCGTCGTCTTTTCCACTTCCTCTTTTTGTTCTTACACTGGATTTTTACGCTGTCCGTTTTGTATTCGTCCCAGACAATATCCACTCTCTGATTAGTGTCCAGAAGAGACTGCAAGTACTTCAAGAACACATTATCAGCATATTCATCAAATGCTATTGGAACTGCTGGTTTTAGCATGTTTATTACTGCAGATCCATCAAGGATTGATACGTCAACATTTGGTGTTGAGTCAGTTGGTGGTGAAATTTTCTTCAAAGCAATTGAGAAGAACTGATTTTGCGCATGGACGTAGAGAACCTTGATGAGATATAGTTGGATAGCAAGACTGATTTTCATGTCTGACAAACTCATCCAGGTTTCCATCCCTTGACTCGTCTGTGTATATCTTGTCGTCATGGAAGAAGTTCTACATCCGTATTGTTGACACAGACGTGGTTGTGTTGGCCATAGCTGCATCAAGCGTTCTCAGTGTTTCACAGCTTCACAGGCCATGACAGTATGTCATCCTTTGGTGGAATTGAAAAGAAGGCCTCGCGGAATACATGGAATACTTTTCCTGAACTTACAGGCACCTTTATTTCCCTGGCTTGTCCACCACTTGAAATCCTAATGCACAAAATTAATCAGCATGAGAGAGTTGTTGTACTGTTGTATGGCAGTGCAAGCAACCTCATGAAAGTGAATGAGCAAGAAAACATTTGTTTGCCACAAAGGGGAGAATACTGGACAATATTCCCCCAACAGAATCATTCCCCCCAACAGAATCAACTTTGATCCAACATACTAGTAACTATGGACAACTCTCACGAAGGCATGAAAGAGCAGCCGGGAATTGCTGAAACGCATGTGTATAAAATGTTCAAACCGGTCCAAGTGCGTTAAAGCATCTCTCAAGTGCTATGCACTTTTCTCATTCAGTCAAGCTAGATACAATTACACATGATTGAGTAACATTCCATAGAGTGATGAGATAGCTACTTTGACATTGATGTTGTGTTGATTTTGATATGTTTTTATAGGTGTTCTATAGCCAACCAAGCTCATACATAATACATGTAAGTAAATCTAATGATATATTCCTTAAAATAAACTTTCGTCTATTCTCACAATATTCTAGATACATAATTTATGAGGATTTAAAATTGACTTAAAGGAACATTTTGGAAAATTCAATTTTTTCCCCACTTTTCCCCCCAAATATAAAAAATTACAACAATCTGTGAGGCTTCTCGTATTGAATTTGCAAAGAAATGATAAAAATATTTTAGATCATGGGGTGATCTCATACTTATTTTACTGATGTACTCTATATGGCGGCCATTTTGCAAAATGGTGTGCGAAAATTGGCGGCCATTTTTCGCATTTTCGGGTAGTCATGATATAAATTGACTTCCTGAGACCTAACCGTTAAAGATAAAAAGACATGTATATATGGAAAATGACCAACTATGGATTTCCTACAATTTGATATATGACTTATGAGAATTGGAGAATTTTGTAAAAGGTTATGACGAAAATAGTATAAAAAATTATATTTTTTCACTTTTTTCCCCACAATTATGGAAAATATAAAAAATCTGCGAGGCTTTCCATGATCGTAGCGATTTCTGCCGGGTTTCGCTTTCGATCTTTTGGATCGTGCTGGCAATAGCTCCTGCACTCGTCTTTGCAGCGTGTGGAGAAGTGCCGCATACATTTTGGTGGCTTCGGTATGCTCTTTATAGGTGGTCCTTAAAGAGCTCAGAACAGACATTTATGGGCCGCTTCCTATAGTTTAGTTCACGCGAATCACTTCAATACACAGGGGATAGTCTCTGTCGATGCAGTAACCATATTTATCATTTAATGGAAGGTGTTATCGGTGCAATAAAGCAATCTGATAAACTTGGTATCCAAATCTGATAACTATGCAAATTACGTCAATCCACGAACTACTTTCTCAAAACTCCATACATGTCATGCGAATCCTAAAATGACAGCATAACATCCCTGCCACAGGCTAATTTGCATATCACGTGACCGGGCTTTTTCTCTTGTTTGTAAACAAACGCGCACATTCATAATAAGAAGAGACTGGCCTTACGCAAGCCTTTCGGCGCGCTGTTCATAATGTTTTACATTTTTACATATATATTCTTCCACAACTGCGGCAGTAAGGTTTATGACACTACATATATATATATGAAACTGGCTGCATCGTTTGCTCTCCGTCGGCTTCAATGAAAGCACGTGGAGCCGTACAACCTATGTAAACAAAGGATCGCTACGCAAATCGAAATAGTGTTACATGTTTTAGGATATTTTCTCAGTGAAACTAAACCATTCTATCAAAAGTGTATAATTAGATGTGTAGACTCGTAAAAAGTAAAACAGTTAAGAAATATGTACATTATACTGAATGGACGGTGCAAGATGTGACGAATCGTCACATCTTTGTGGCCTGTGGCAGAGGTACTATGCTGGCTGGCAGCATGGAACTCTGGGTAGGAGAGTGTAAAGCGTTATTTTACTTGCTATATAATATATACTCTCCCAAAAATGAAACGCATATAGGAATTTCAACTGTATTTTTATGTTTATTTTGAAACATCTTGTAGGCTTTATGAGTCAATGAAATATAGCGAAATTGCACACTGGGAATGCAGACTTATCCGTCTTTGGCACCAACTCGAGGAAAGTCAGTTTGAGTGTCACATGGAGACGTGTGGTGGCGCTGAAGTCAATACCTCGTGTGACCACCGTGGGCATCCAGAACTGCACCGCATTGCCTCGGCATCGAACGAAAAAGTCTCAGAATCTCGTGTTGCCCAATCGCAGCACACTCTGCCTGTAGTGCCTGTGCGAGTTGCTGAAGTGTCTGGGGCTGAGGGTTACGTCGTCGCACCCGTCTGTCCAGGGCATCCCACAGATGTTCGATCGGGTTTAAGTCCGGTGATCTTGAGGGCCAGGGGAGCACATTGATGTTGTGGTTCTGGAGGAAGTTTCTAGTGTGACGTGCTGCGTGGGGCCTGGCATTGTCCTGTTGAAACAACTCCCTCTGGCGATCAATGATTGGAAGGAGGTGTGGGCGTAGGATTTCGTCACAGTACCGTTGAGCTGTCAGGTTGCCCTGGATCATCACCAAATCACTTCTCCTATGGCGGGTGATCGCTCCCCACATCATAACACTGCCCCGGCCGAATCTGTCCACCTGGGGAACGCAAGCGTCGGCGAAACGTTCACGTCGACGTCTGTACACCCCCATTCTTCCATCGCGTCGTTCCAATAGAAATCGCGATTCATCACTGAACCAGATGCTACGCCAATTCGGTAGGTTCCAGGCCTGAACGTTGGTGCACCATTGAACTCGATGTCGACGATGTTGTTGACGAAGCACAGGGCCAAAATAAGGTCTTCTGCCACGTAAACCAGCCTCTCTCAACCTGTTCCTGACAGTCTGTGCAGAAAGCCTCCTCAATCCGGGTATTTGACGAGCGGTACTGGTCGCCGTAGCTGTTCGATGACGCAGGTGATGTACCCGGATGTAGCGATCCTGCGCCGCAGTGGTCGCTCGAGGTTGCCCACTACGAGGGGCATCTGGTACCGCATTCTGCCGGCGATATCTCTCCCAGAGCCGTGAAATGGTGCTTTGGTGAACATTCATGCGTCGGGCAACTGCACGTTGAGTCTGGCCAGCTTCAAGCAAACCAATGGCGATATGACGGTTGGCTTCACTTGGACGTGGCATTTTGCGACCGTCAACAATATTCCAAATACAGTGAATAATCGACAGACAGCGATCAACTTTTTATACCCATCATTGAGACTATCTGATCCCCAACTTTCACGTGCATTGCATGTGAATTGTGTATTCTGTGACACTACACGCCGAAATTGAAAATCATGCTGTTAAATACGGGTATTTTACGGATGGTGCGTTTTGTTGTGATGTTTCAAAACATAAACACCATAGGACTCATAAACAGAGCAAAACCTTTTGTAAAATGAATCACGTTTCAATTCATTCACGTAGAAATTGCTATTTTCATGATGCGTTTCGTTTTTTGGAGAGTATATATACAACAAATATGCTGACTTGTTAAATGTGCATGAAATGCTGTACCCAGATCAAAAAGAAATAAAGTGATAAAAAAACAAAACAATAATCTTTTCAGCATTACAAATTTGTTTTACAATACATCAGTTCATGTGTAAACAGTACCTTTAAACAGTATGGAATATTTTGCAAAAATTAGTTTAGAACAGTTGCCTGAAGTAAGTGGCTATATTTACACTAGTGAGTCTAAACTTTTGAAAGGAAGTTATATATCAGTGGGGTCACCCCTTGTGCTGTGCGTGAAAATCGACACCTCAAGTTATAATAATAGTAATAATAATAATAATGATAATAACAATATTCCATGTCTCATGCATATTGCTCCATGCACAATGCATTCTTGAAGCGCCCAAACAATCTGATTGTTATTACCCCGGATAACTGCCTGGGTTATAGTCACATGACTTTATCCCACCGGGTACCCATTTTCTGCTGGGTGAACAGAGGCAATTTTGAACAAAGTACTGCTTTGAGTGGCATTTTGAAGCTAATATGATGAACATGAACGATTTTCTTATGGATAGACAGCTCAAGTACTGGTTTTGACTCGATATTTGACATATTTTGTCAATATATTCTGAGACATACAGCCGTTATTTGTCGGGTTATTTCGGACATGTTGGTCTTCTTGCAGATTACGGAAAGCGGCGATTAGTGACGAATGTAACACGATGCAAGACTTTGGGATCAAACATTCTGGTCTTCCTCGTCCCTCAGGGTTTACAGCCCCAAGCAAAGGCGGTTGAGGTTCTTGCTATGAAGTCGACACTAAAGTACTCTAGACTTGCTTTGACAGACTTCACGGTGGGTTGAACCAGTTTCCAGACTAGAGTTGTTGGGGGCGGTGGGGCAGCTTCATGGTTAACGCGTCAGCTCGACACGCTGAAGATCCGGGTTCGATTCCCCACATTGGTACAATGTTTGAAGCACATTTCTGGTGTCCCCAGCCGTGATATTGCTGAATCATTGCTAGACGCGACGTAAAACCACACTCACTTACTAAATCTGCTGATTACCCCTGTGCATAAGAGACAGAAGAGACACTAGACACTGTCAGAGTAAACTTCAACTGGTAGTTTCATATGTATATACGAGCTATCAGCAAATCAAAACACTTGCTGTGAGTCACAGTTTGCCCGGCTCTTGTCTCCCTTCATGATACTGAGATAAGTTGTTAAATCCAGATGAGGAAAAACACAACACAAACGTGTTTGTTTTTCTTAAATTGTTGACACCCCGTCCGGACATGAGTTGCTAAAGGTGCCTTGCAACCGATATGCTTGTCACACGAACAAAACCCGTGAAGATCCGGATTAGAATCGGTCTTCAGTAACCCATGCTTGTCGTAAGAGGCGAGTAATGGGATTGGGTGGTCAGGCTTGCTGACTTGGTTGACACATGTCATTGTATCCCAATCGCGTAGATCGATGCTCATGCTGTTGATCACTGGATTGTCTGGTACAGACTCGTTTATGTACAGTCCGCCGCATTATAGCTGGAATATTGCTGAGTGAGGCAAACACCAAACAAACCAAAGCAATCATACGAACAAACTGAATGAGTCGGGTGGTCAGTTTGGTGACATGAATGACTTGAGGGTCATCGTGCCCTTAGGGCATGAGACTTGCTCATAACATCAGTCACTTGTTCTGTCTTGACAAGATTCAGTTTTTTACAGGCCGCCATAGTACAAATATTGCTTTGTGTGGCGTTAGCCCTACGACTTGAGCATGGGTGAGTGAGTGAGTTAGTTTTACGCCGTTTTTAGCAATATTCCAGCAATGGGCACGGGAAATGGGTTTGACACATTGTACCCATTTAAGGAATCGAACCCGGGTCTTCGGCGTGACGAGCGAACGCTTTAATCTCTTGGCTACCCCACCGCCCCTACTAAAGCACGGGAGTTACGATCACTTTGAGGAACGGGGCCCAGGTCGGTTAAGTTGATTTCTTCGCGTTTTTGAAAATCAGGAACACTTCCAAAGTATTTAGATCATTAAACACAGTGCAGTTGTTATTGCCATGTTTCCTCTTTTGAGCTTCTCGTAAATGCTTCCGTTATGAAATAAACAATGAACCTCGTGTTACGAATTGTGGATTTGAAATACGTTTACATAAAACGGAATACATTGTTCAGCCTATTTCTTAGCTTCAAAAACATCGCATGCAGATGCAGCAATTTTATAATTAAACTGTAATGACAGTGCGAAAGATTAAAAATTATTCACTTGTTACGTTTCCTGAAGATTTAAAAAAAAAAATACATTCTAAACACACGACTAAAAGCCAAATATTCATCGAAAATTCCGCAACCGCCGTACTGAAAAATACTTGAATGAAACTATATTTCAAGATTACGTTTAATTATCACTCGCTGTCTCCGTATGCCGGCTTGTATGTGGCGAGCGTTTGATGTACAGAGCTGTAAAAAACGTGTTGCCTTCAAAGAGTATATTTAAGTACCAACTGTTTATACCCTATTCAGTCATGAGAGAAATGAATGCTTTCAAGAAGATTATTCATTTGGAAGCGTTACTAAACGCGTACTTCGTTGATTGTTTTCAACTGGGTTTGGATTGTTCATAAAGACGTTATTGCTTTGTCAATATTATGGTGAACACCTGCAGGCACTGTGGGAGTGTTGCCGACCGAGGCGATCATCAACCTCAAATATCCGTATTCCCGGGACAGACAAAACCGGGTTTTGGAGTAGCAAGCAAGTGATAAATGAGTGAGTATGGTTTTAAGCCGCTTTTAGCAATATTCCAGAAATAGTGAGTGAGTGGGTATGGTTTTAGTGCAATATTCCAGAGTGAGTGAGTATGGTTTTACGCCGCTTTAGCAATAGCAATATTCCAGATATAGTTTTGACATGGTTTTACGCCGCTTTTAGCAATATTCCAGCAAAGGTAAGTGAGTGAGCGCCAAACTCCACACTAGTATAGTTTTACGAAGCTTATAGGCGCTAGAAGATTATAGTCATATGACTTTTTTTTCCAGCAATATTCCAGCAATATCACCAGATATGGCCTTCACATACTGTACCCATGATCTTCAGCGTGATGAGCGGACGCTTTAACCATTAAGCTACCCCACCGCCCTTATTCCAGCAACATCACGGCGGGGGACACCAGAAATGTGCTTCACACATTGTACCCATGTGGGCAATCGAACCCGAGTCTTCGGCGTGAGGAGTGGACGTTTTAAGCACTAGGCTATCTCAGATTCAAAGAATATCAGTTATTTAAAGGTCACGTGGTTAACTATTGGTTATAAAGACCTGCCCAGCCTTTGGAGTTCCTATTCTGACCCGGTATACCCACCATGCATAGGGGTTATGCGTTCGATCCTCGTCAATTAGTAAGGTTCCATTAAATTGTCAGCCACCTTTTGGCGTGCACTGTGCATAGTGCTCGATTGTCACAACCTCCTGTAGAGACAATGAACCGTTTTCAGTGAGTGAGTGAGTTTAGTTTTACGCCTCACTCCGCAATATTTGCCACCTTTTGGCGTGCACTGTGCATAGTGCTCGATTGTCACAACCTCCTGTAGAGACAATGAACCGTTTTCAGTGAGTGAGTGAGTTTAGTTTTACGCCTCACTCCGCAATATTCAAGCTATATATATATATATATGGCGGTAGTCTGTAAATAATCGAGTCTGGACCAGATAACCCAGTGATCAACAGCATGAGCATCGATCTACACAATTGAGATACGATGACATGTGTCAACCAAGCCTAACCACCCGATCCCATTAGTCGCCTCTTACGACAAGCATGGGTTACTGAAGATCACTTCAAACAAACAAACATCAGACGCGATTTTAACCGTCCAGTCTAAGCAAAGGGTGTCAGCTTTTTTAAACGATACATTTCTGTATAACTTCGATTAGATATTTAGATCTCATCTAACGAAAACGCCACCGAAAAAAACAACCTTGTTGGAACGCCCTTACGTGTAGATGCCATGACGCGCGGAAACAACAAGGGTGGGAAATTATACACGCCTATATAATAGCATGACTTTATGTTTTTGCATTCGGAACTCCCCATTTTCATTCACTTTCGAAATTTATTAACCAGACAGATACTCCGCTCCCTCGTACCGAAAATCTAGAAGCATTACCGGTAATTGATGATTGAGGTGTCGTCAGATCTACAAGAAGAGGGATATCGTATCGAAGTGAAAGATCTGATATGTATTAGATTGATTCCAAAGAGGCTATTGCCACCCATTGTTCTGCACAACGCTTTGCAGGTAAGGAACTGTGGGTACGCTATGACAGTCGCCCTATACCCGATTATATATGAAGTATATGTAATCTGTTTCTACCTTCAAAACACATTCGACCGCCTCCGTGGTGTAGTGGTTAGAGCGTCCGCCCGGAGAGCGGAAGGTCGCGGGTTCGATCCCCGACCGCGTCACACCAAAAGACGTTAAAATATGGTACTTGTTGGTCCCTGCCTGGCGCTCGGCATTAATGGGTACAACAAGGACTGGTCAGCTCGGAGTCAGTATAATGTGTCTGAGTGGGGTATTCATGCTTCACTGCGGCGTGGTATCTCAGTGGGCTAGGACTATAAAACCAGCTTCAGTCTGGGCTAGTAAAAGCAGCCGCACATACACATACACACGCATGTACGTCATCATATGAGCGAAATATTCTCAAGCACGACGTTATACCCAATTTCACCTCACCTTATAACACATTCCCTTTGTAAGAATCTGACGACGCCCTGGGCCATGACGATCATCAGAAATAATCTTATTCCACAAACAAACAAACAATGACAGGCTTTTGATAATCTGTAAACAAATATCATGCCAATATTTAGAACAAAATGTGCAAATACCTCAAAGGTACATGAGACATGTATGCAAATACGTGGAGACAATTATGGTTTGAATGTTACGAGAAAGCTATAGACTCATGTGCAAACGGTGCATTGGGTGAGGTTAATGTTATGATCATACATAGGTTCATTATATCTGAAACATCAATGATATATAATGATATTATATAAATAATAAGAAGAAACGATTAGTCGATGTTTTAAAACTTGGAGGTGGGGGAACATAACATAACCCAACATATTTTCTTTTCCTGGCTAGCTGTGATAAATTCCTTGTAATATCACCTTAGTTTGTGTAAAGAATGCAGTAATTTTGCTCAACCCCGGGTTTTTCAAAATTTGAATTTATGTCTATAATAATTTACAGACTACAACCCCATAGGTTTGTTTCTTCGGTATACGTCTAAATACCAATGCAAAACTTGTGCTAAGAATTAAGTTATTCTTATCTCATCAGTTTAATCTATTTTGAGTTTAAAAAATAACCCACAAAAATCTTAAAACCAATCCAGTTTACCTTCTTACTTTAAAAAAGAGAGCAGTTGTGCACGTAAAATATTCTTAATACTGAAAGCCATTAAAAATGCAATTCGACATTCATACTTTCTTTACTCACACTAATTTCAACATATATAAACCTAACTGGCAGATATGTTTGAAGTGAACATCTGTGAAGAATTTCATCTGAAAATGTCCAGTCAACAGCAACATCAGTGACGCAGCAACGACATCACACAAAAGATGGGTCACTTGCAGTCAATATCGTGTGTGTCCACCGTGCGCTGCAAGACATGCTCGCAGTCTTTGGGGCATTGAAAGACACACATTTCTCAGGAACAGCTGTTGGATGGTCTGCAGCCTCTGATGGTCTGTGGTCTGATCATGACGTCACCCCCCTCCAAAACGATCATGTTCAAGGACACAGTTTGGCGCAAGTCTTTTCCTTTACGTCGATAAATCTGTTGACGTCCATCTGCAAAGGATTAGTTAAACCTGGATTCATCTGAAAAAATGACATCTGGCCATGTCCTGTTGCCAAGATTGGCCCCATTTGCTGCCCATCGCTGTCTGGCAAGTCTGTGGCGATGCAATAAGGTTTGACCACGGTACGGGTGACGACACCGGATGTTGAAGGCAGCAAGGCGTCCTTGCACCTTTTGGACGCTGAAATGACGTTGACTTGTCCCAATTGTCCTCCTTGCCTAATCATCAGCTGTTTGGAACCGATTTCGCAAGTGTGAAACTCGGATATTGCGGTTTTGTCGAGCTGTTATCACAGGTGGTGCACCAGGTCGCGGACGATCAGCAACACTTCCGGTAGCCCGAAAACGTTGTCTGAGTCGACTTACAGTGGATGGATGCACATTTAAGTGCCTGGCAATCATCACATCTGAAGCACCTTGGCTGACCATACCGATAACCTGATTCCTTTCGTCTTGTGTCAAGTGTGCCTTTTTTCTCAAAGTGATTGAGCTCCACAATTCATTGTGCTTTTACAGGGCCTGGGTGCAGGTAATGCATGTGCACAACGTGTGGCATGAATGTGGTTGTGTTTACGACAAACGTTAAAGGTTCAGTTTTAAGTATCAAAGTTCATGTGAGAGGAATGCTCCGAGACTCGAACTCGAAATGGGCCAGAATAACAGCCTTTTATCCCTACATCCTCTGTATCGCAGGAAAAAATCTTCAATAGAACTTTTGTAAGCTTCAGGACAACAAATACCAATTGCGTTTTTAATGGCTTTCAGTATATAAACATTTGCCAGCCATCTTGGACTTTTCACGATTGACTTATATACAGTATATTTCAAACTAGATCCAATCGTTATACTCACATGTGGTATCTAATGGATATTAAAACACAAATGGCTTTCTTTCATGAAAACCTGTGATTTTGTTTTGACAGTTATATAAACGTTCAATTTAATTCACAGGATTCAATAAAGTTATTACGTCCACTAAGCATACTGAAGTCTTTTATTTGTTTCGATGAAAGCAAGTCATATGTGTTTATATGATACCATACGAACTACAGGTAAACATCAGATGTTTTAGATTTTTCTAGGCAAATGCTGATTTTGTGTTATTCTGTTGAGCTCTAGTCTTCTTTTCTGGCCTTCCACAATCAGTAAAATGGAAAAGATGGCCTCTGGTTCTTCTTGAATAAGATGCATACAGTACATCGGCTGTGGTGACGGAACAGAACGATATGATCGCCAGAAAACCGAAGAGCGGTGGACGGGGCAAAGCGACCACCAGGGCAAATTTCAACATGTCCATAAGCATGTTGATTGACGACTGTACTCCGTTAACCACGCCCCTTTCGGATTCTGCCACGGTTTCAAGAAACAGCTGGGTAATTGTTAAGTCCGCCATCCACACCCCTGTGGACAAAATGATTCACCTTTAAAAACACATACTTGGATAGATTTGTGTGGATGATGTTTGGGCAGTTATTCTTGCACTAGAAGGTTAATGGAAGCAAAGAAACAGCAAGAATTATATAATCATATCAGGTTTTGGAACCCATGGCCATAGCATTCTGGCACGACCAAGCGACTCAACTCTGCATACAACTCTGATCATTAGGGTGGCAGGTTAAGACTTGATTTGGATTTTACGCCACTTTCATTATTTTGTTCAATGTGAAGGCAGGGTACCCAGAAATTGGCCTCACAACATTGTACACATGTGCGGAATCGAACCCGGGTTTCGACGTGTCGAGAGAGCGCCTTAACAATAGGCTACCCTCCCACCCTGTCCGGATAAGAACATGGAACTGTACCCAAGAAAAACATTCGCCAATAGATTAGAGCGTACATCATCACAATTAAATCCATTAAAGGTGAGGTGAGGTGAAATTGGGTTTAACGTCGTGCTGGAGAATATTTCGCTCATATGACGACATGCATGCGTGTGTATGTGTATGTGCGGCTGCTTGTACTAGCCCAGACTGAAGCTGGTTTTATAGTGCTAGCTCACTGAGATACCACGCCGCAGTGAAGCATGAATACCCCACTCAGACACAGTATACTGACTCCGAGCCGACCAGTCCTTGTTGTATCCAATAATGCCGAGCGCCAGGCAGGGACCAACAAGTACCATATTTTAACGTCTTTTGGTATGACGCGGTCGGGGATCGAACCCGCGACCTTCCGCTCTCCGGGCGGACGCTCTAACCACTACACCACGGAGGCGGCCAAATCCATTAAAGAATTATCCGAGTCTTTAAGAACGAATTCTACTTTTACAAGCAGCTTTAACCAAATATATTCTCCTTTTTACAAAATTTTAAATAAACGGCTTACCAAATCTGTTTCCAATGATACCAGTCATAAACACACAGATGGAGATGATTGACATTGGCGCCGATTCCTTCCCTTGACAGACACCCTCCTGTCCATCACCGGTGACGTTGAACAACCCCGCCCCCAGCGGAACGGAAGTGTTGACGTAGGTGCAGTTGTCGATCTTGGTAAGGTCATCTGGGGACCTTGACCAGTAGTAAGGGTCAAAGGGACTACCGGGCAGCATGATAGAAAGTACACACAGTGTTAAGAAGATCCACTGAGCTCCTAGGGCAACGAGTCCAGTTCTAACGATGCCAATTCGACGTCTGATCACTGGGTAGGCCATGGTACCGAAGACGCCATTAAGGGCTGCCCCGCCCATCAGTAGCCCCAGGGTGGACTCGGACACGCCCTGTGTGTATATGTAACCTGCGGGATATTCAATTCAATTCTTTTATTTCAGTTTGTTAGCCATCGGCCCATGTACAATACATACACAAAAGAGTACAATTTTGTAGAATAGGAGAAACTTTACAAAGTAATGTATTTAAATGGCTAAAGATGTAACATTCTATTTCTATAAGCAAGAGCTTCTTTGATGTAATTCGAACAATTTACAAAGGTATGTCTACAATTATTAGTTAATATATTATAATTAGCGACAAAATTTAGCGACTATTTACAGGAATATATCTATCTCTAATTACATTGTTATCATTACATTCACACAAAAAATGTATAACATTTTCATTCACCCCATCTTCACACATTCTACGATACATATCTCCATTCACACCTCTTATATTACACCGTGAAGGGAGGAAACTTAATCTAAAAAAAGCAAATATTTCTTCTAACAGTGACTTGGTTGATAAAGTTTACACAGTATTCAACATTCAAAGGTCACTTAATTTGTGATATAAATACTGTTAAGTCAGAATCGGACATGGGGACATTGCTGTAATGTTGATGCCGCCACACCTATACTACCTTGTACACACGACCTTCCGCCATTACCTAAATACATACGGCATGTTGTAGTAGTGACGTTGCATAGTTTAAGTCAGCTAAGGAGAGGAAGCCTCAATGTGCATGAACTCTGTGATAGTGAGGCAATTTGTAAATGATCGCAAGGCTATGATTGGAACACGAGGAATAGTGAATATGTTATCTGGGCGCTCATTGGTCCCAGCTGATTGTCTAGGCCGGGTTTGATTCGTTGGTTAAAAATACAAACGCGGCGACACTTATTCACGGCATTCGTGACCAACTCGTGTTATTCCGGGACAAGCCGAATAGCTTCTTGGAGGTTACGGAAAGGGGCGAGTGGTGACGAATGTTATTCACGGGTAATTGAAGAACGTAGCGGTGACAAACCCACGACTGGTGGTGTAACGTCGTAACGTAAACAGTGATTAATCGAGCCATTTCATGTTAATTAACCAAACCTCAGAGAACGAACGCGTTTACGAGAAGTAGGCGGTGCACGGCAATGAGCAAGCCCATTTGGTTTGTGAAAGGTAGAACAGATGTAGGCTAGTGCACGTGCATTTCATGACGATGAAATTGATTCCACGCGTAGCTGCACACGCCTTGCGCCTTGCTTCACCCATCACACTGCACATGATCGCGGACAACCTCGGGCCCCTTCGCTAATAATGGCAAGCGCCAGTGGGCGGCACTCATACATGCTAATACGGGTCAATTGTCAGGTCGGTGCTCAACTTATCCTTGTTTGCCAGTAGCACCTCGGGAAACACTGAAATAGCCTTGAGATATTTCATGATTTTAGCTCTAGTCCGTGTAAACCCCGCCATAAAGTACAGAGACGTGCAAAAAGTATTCGGACACTGGACGTAATTCCCATAGACTTACATGTTAATTGAGTGTAGCATAAATATTTTTCTTGAATTTAATTTTCGTAAGATCCAAGTCAACTTTTGCACATTTGTGAGGAATCATCTTACCTACAATCACTTAATTTCTGTTTAATTTTCCACTGCTTATTTATCAAATGGCAGCAATGTAATCAACATGTGTATAGTGCCGTGAACTCCTTTAACATGGCGGCCTACGGGATTGTGCATCCTACCTACAATCACATAATTTCTGTTTAATTTTCCACTGCATATTTATCAAATGGCAACAATGTAATCAACATGTGTATAGTGCCGTGAACTCCTTTAACATGGCGGCCTATGGGATTGTGCATTGTGGAACCATACGTAAGTTGATAAATGTGATGTCATTAGTTAAATAGTGGTCGGAGAATAGAACTGAAATTATGTGCGCAGAGCAGAGATGATTTCAAATTTGCCTGTCAAATTTTACAAAGATCCATCCTAAACTCACTTCATAAAATGTATTTATGCTACACTGAAATAACATCCCAGATATCATTCGGACGTTGGCCCAATGTTGGCAATGTTGGCAAAACCTTTGCCAACGTTGGGCCAACGTCTGAATGCTATCTGGGATGTAAGTGTATGGAAATGACGTCAAGTGTCCAAAAACGTTTTGCACGACTCTGTAGTTCATATATCACGACGGCATTCGGCCCGTCTAAACCCAATACTATCTCGGTCTGCACTGGCAGGTATCCATGTTGGAACTGTGTACCTGTCTATTTTAGGACATAACCTGACAATTTTAGGACATCCTGTTAAGTTTATTTAAATAACTACCGTAGTGAGGGTGATTAAACGGCTTACACCGCGAGGGCATACTTATTTAATACGCGTGTAATGTATTAGGCATGATGAAGATTATCAAAATAAGTACACTTTTATTGTTTTTAAATAGAAATAATTGCCCTAGGGCAGTTAATCAGTTATGCTAATAAAACACTTCCAAGAACAATGGACATAACTTTCCCTAGTGGTTTAACCACAGGAAACGTCTCGAAAACTGCCATGAGAATGGCCACGGGATCCTCTGGGAGAAGCATCAGTTGCTGGGTCCTACTTCAGAGAACCAGTGAAGATTCGGACTAGAATTGGTCTTCAGCAATACATGCTTGTCGTGAGAGATGACTGGCGGGATATCCCAATTGCGTACATCGATACTGACTGACTGACTGACGAGTTGGTTTTACGCCGCTTTTAGCAATATTCCAGCAACATCACGGCGGGGGATACCAGAAATGGGCTTCACACAATGTACCCATGTGGGTATTCGAACTCGGGTCTTCGGCGTGACGAACCAACGCTTTAACCACTAGGCTACCCCACCGCCCTACATCGATACTCATGATGTTGATCACTGGATTGTCTGGTACAGACTCGATTATTTACAGACCGCCGCCATATTACTGGAATATTGTTGAGTGCGGCGTAAAACAACAAACAAACCAAAGCAAACATTCGAACAAACTTAATGAGTCGGGTGGTCAGACCTGAGGGTCATCGTGCCCTTATGGCATTACACTTGCTCATAGCATCAGTCACTGATTCTGCCTTGACAAGAATCGGGTATATGCAGGCCGCCATAGTACATCTGAAATATTGCAAGAAACAGTCAAAGCAGATCTTGCAACAGGACATGCTACGGTGTACCCTTGGATATGGAGTCTTGTATGGCGGAGATGTGTTGTCAAGAATATGAACATCGTACGGGTAGTTAATACGGGTACGCTGTGGGCTCATTACGAACTTTAGCGAAGTCAGAAAATCCTACCTACCTACTGTGACCCCGTCAAAGCCTAGAACAGTCAAATAGAGGAACCCCAGCGCCAAGCCGGCCCGGAAGACGTCGTATCTCTTGTAGGTCCGCATCCCTCTGTACATCACTATGAAGCTGTAGAAGAAGCGGCTTAAGCAGCTGGAGTCTCCATCATTAACGTCAATCTCCGCTTCAGCAAGTGGTGGCGTGGCTGGGTCATCCAACGCCTTTGAGTTTTCTGACACCAGAGGATCTTTACAGTTCAGTTGAGGGTAGGCTGTGACGTCGGCCAACCTTATATGGCTGTCTTCATGGATAGTTGTGGAACCGAGGCCTGACGATTGAAATTATTGTTTACATTTTTCTCTATATATGATTCAGTTACAATGATACCTCAACAGTACGGAATCCGTTAATATGGAAACATCGTATTCTGGCCACTAAATTCTGGAAACGCATAATAATAACTGTCTTACTTTGTCTTACTTTCCACAAACTCGTTCATCCGGAATAATTGTTTATAGGGACGATTTCATCTCAAACTGTACAGTCTGGCTTAACGATTGTCATTGCATATGACGTTCTAATTTGGAAACGTGGACAGAATTGAATTTTCCGAGGAGGAGCGAGACACCTGTTTTAACATAATTTGGGACTGAAAACCAATTGTCGACTGCAATTAAACTGTATTTTCTAAATACGTTAATCATGATTCGAAGGTAGTTCAGATGACACACGAACAGGTGTTACACTTAAAATGTGTATGTGAGTGTGTGTGCGTGTGTGTGCGCGTGCGTGCGCGCGCTTGTGTGTGTCTGAGTCTTTGTCGATAGATAGATAGGTTGATAGATAGATAGATAGATAGGTGGGTAGGTAGGTAGGTAGGTAGGCAGGCAGGCAGGCAGGCAGAGGCAGACAGAGAGACAGATAGATAGATAGATAGATAGATAGATAGATAGATAGGGTAGATAGGTAGGGGGTAGGTAGGCAGGCAGGCACCTGCAGGCAGGCAGGAGAGGATAGGTAGACAGACAGACAGACAGTGAGACAGATAGATAGATTACGTAAAGCATACACTTAATTATCCCATCAGACTATCGATTATACAACTAGACCAGTGGTCGAAAGTTCCAGGATATGCCTGAATATAGTTCGAATCCCGTCTTAGTTCCGATAATGAGCTCTGCTGCTTGTACTTTGTTCCGGGATATTCATCAAATGTGTAAACATTTCAACCTGCATGACTGAATCACAATCAAACTGTAACAAAACGACCATCACGACGTTCAGTAAAACTCTTTCCTGTCTACCTTTTCCTTTCCAGAGTTTCTTGTCCTTCCTGAGAGACGGCACAGTCTGGTACACCTTCCACATGAGATAGTAGCCGAAGAAGACGGAGACAGCATTCCACACCCCGATGAACACACCCGAGACCTTCAGTCCGAACTGAGTCATAATCTGACCCGTGACGATCGGAGCCAAGACCATAGTTCCTAGATCGATCCTTCTCAATGTTGCAGTCATACCTGAAATATACAAACATCAGATTTTATCGAAAATTGGAAATTTGTTCTATTAAGTGCTTGAACAAAATGACTATGCTTATTGCAATATGCTTTTATTTGTTTTATTTATTTTCACACATATTGAATTAAGAAAAATATCTGGTTTTGCATAAATCACAGATAATATCTAGTCTCCATATAGACTATCATCTAGTCACCGAAATGAACATATTTACAGAAAGAGTGGTTCCTAAATTATGTAAATAAAATATAATGAAAAGGAGCCTAGGGACTTCCTTCATTTTCTGAAACTATGGTAATCGGTTTTACTACATATTCTAGATTTGCGTGGGTTTTCTCGGATATATACTCATGCCAATAATGGTTGTCACCCCCCCCACCCCAACCCACACACATCTCACACGCCCACCTCCACACCCACTCTCCAATTAAAAAATTGAAGGGGGTGACAACCATTATTGGCATGAGTATATTTGTTTCGGGTCTGTATGACAGACTTGTCTCCATACAAAATTCCAATTATCGCCCCTTGCCGGAAGTACTTACAGCCATACACCTCTCTGGACATAATTACCAAAGGAAACCAACATTTTGACGTCGATGACCATGCAGACAATGTAGACAATGGGCTCATGGTATGTATAGAGTCATAATCAAACGGAGATGTGATTATTTAATACTGGTAACCGGCTGACGCTATTGCACTGATGATGTAAATACTTACTGGCCAACATGTCGCTGTCCCCACCACAGATCTCCACAACCCAGTCTCTCTCTATGGTAATCACACGTGCAACCTGGGCCAGATTACCCAGCACCGCGAACAGGATGATAACTCCGTAACAGAGATTCTGCTTCCAGCCCACCATTGGTTCGTCCGTTGAGTCTCTGTACCACAGATAGGCACAAACAGTCGCCACAGACAGGACAATGAACGTCTTCTGAAGGATCAGCGCTGTCTGGACGGCTGGGGAATATAGGACAGGCTGTTAGTGTATGAATGTTGTTTATCGCCGCATTCAGTAACATTCCAACTATATACATAACAGTGTTAAATATCGTTAGGTTGAGTTCGGATTCGATTTTAGAAGTGGCCCTAAGGCCATTGAATCGAGGTGCCTACACTCGGTGACCTGGTTGATTCCATGTCATTGTACCCCGACGACATAGCACGATGGTCATAATATTAATCACTGGATTGTCTGATTCAGAATCGGAATGTTCTCATGTAGCTGAGCCACGAACAAAATGATCGCGTCAAAATGATTATTGCTGTTTTTGTTGTGATTGATTATGATGATGATGATGATGATGATGATGATGATGATGATGATGTGGATTCTTTCGATATATCGATGGCTTGTTGTAGAGTTAAAATAAAAGTAAAGTATGACTCATTGGTATATCCCTTTGTTCGATGTCGAGACTAAATATAGCATTATATCCCAATGTGTCATGTCGAGTTACGACTGAGTATAACGTATTATCATATCGCAATGTGTGATGTCGAACTACGACTAAGTACAACGCGGTATTTAAATCCCACTGCGTGATGTCGAGTTACGACTGAGTTACGTATTTTTATATCGCAATGTGTTATGTCGAGTTACGATAGCGTATATTGCATTACTATATTGCACTGCGCGTATGATGTCGACTTAAGACATATATTATCACACAGCATTGTATAGTTTCGAGTTACGACAGAGCATTTATCCCAATGTGCGATGTCGAGTTACGACAGAGTTGTTAGCATCGCTGTGACCCTCTGTGTACTGTGTGTACCTCGAAGTCTCCCTGTCCTGTCCACCCAGTCTCCGATCAGCGCCCCTAGTAGTAGCACCGCTATGCCCACGCTCAGGCCGTAGATGGCCGTCAGTTGAAGGGACTCGGGCAGGATCTCCACCAGGAGCAGACCAGACCCGAATATCCACATATGATCTCCCTGAAAGTAGCAATAAAGTAATTGAGTGAATGAATATGATTTTACTCCACTTATAGCAATATTCCAGCAATATCATGGTGGGGGACCACATTGTAGCCATGTGGGGAATCGAACCCGGGTCTTCAGGGTGACGAGAGAACGCTTTAACCACTGGCAACCCCACCACCCTGGAACAACAGAGGACACTGGTAACATGTACCCACAAACAGTTTTAAAACGTTTCTCATCACCCTGTTGGTTTCTAATGAGAGATCCATTTGGGTTTTTTTTCTGATAAATCTATTTTCATGCCTGGAACCTTTTTCGGCGTCTGTCCTAAACCAGAAACGACAATAGTGAGTGAATATTGTTTTTCGCTGCTTTTAGCAATATTCCAAAATTGAGGCGGACAACAGAAATGGGATTTACACATGTGGCCATGTGGGGAACCGAACCCATTCCTTCGGTGTATCGAGCGAACGCATTAGCCACTAGGTTACCCCAATGCGACCGAGGATCGTACTTCCTCTTGAATAATTGTTTCTGTTTTTCAACGTAATAATTTCGTTGATAACTTGAACGCCGATTGAACAGTATATCAGTAATCCTACGGTCCGTCAGCTTGCAGAGAGGAGAAAATGTATGCAGGTCTCAGAGCTATATCACTCCAGCGCCTTCTTGACAAACCAAGAAACGTAATCATGGTGAATATGGGACTAGAACCCGCATCATAGGTTTCTGTCACGTCAAAGGGGCGTAACTCTGCACAGCGAATAACAGCACTTTTGACGACTGATCACCTGTGTCCAGACGTTTATACCTTGACTACAAACTAATTCAAAGATTAAGGTAAGCTCGTTTTAATCTACACTTCGCAAACTTATAGATGCCATGCGTGTATAACCATATAGACACTAAAATCTCACCCATGAAGACAGGAAATGGCTACTGTAGATATACATGTTAGTCGGGTGCACGCACCATCTCGGCCACCCTGAAAGAAATATAAAATGTATTGAACATCAAGGGAAGAAATTAACCAGTCTCGATTGTCCGCAGAAACATACTTGGCGTAAAAGGCAAAACACCGGATCACAGAAAATTAGTAATGGCTGTCCCGGAAAAGGGCCACCAGGGTACTTCATTATTGTGTTTGAACTTAACTGAAACAATTTGAGTTATGTAAGGTTCAGGGCGTGTTGTAATAATGTGTATAAAGATAGTTTTTGCATGGATTCCCCTGTATATTGGACTGAGCCGAGCATGTTTTTGACAGCAAAGCGATGACAAATTTTACTCATGAAGGTGAAAAGAACAAAAGAGAGCACGGGTACTTCGTCCTATCATTAGCTACAATATGCCATCACATCTTGCAGGAATACTCTGTCCCGTCTTAACCCACAATATACCATCTCAACTTGTACGAGTACTTTGTCCTATCATTAGCTACAATATACAATTTCCACTTGGAGAAATACTTCATCCCGTCTTAGTCCACAATATACCATATCCTTTTACAGGAATACTTCGTCCAATCATTAACCCACGATATACCGTCTCAACTTACACGAGTACTTTGTCCAATCATAAACTACAATACACCATCTCCTCTTACAGGAATATTTCGTCCTGATATTAATCCACAATATACCATCTCATCTTGTACAAGTACTTTGTCCTATCATTAGCTACAATCTACCATCTCCTCTTGCAGGAATAGTTCGTCCTGACATAAATCCGCAATATACCATCTCCTCGTTCAGGAATACTTTGTCCGGTCATTAATCCACAATATACCATCTCAACATGTACGAATACTTTGTCCTATCATTAATCCACAATATACCATCTCAACATGTACGAATACTTTGTCCTATCATTACTCCACAATACACCATCTCAACTTGTACGAGTATTTTGTCCTGTCATTAGCTACAATACACCATCTTAACTTGTACGAATACTTTGACCATCTCCTCTTGCAGGAATACGTCGTCCCGTCGTAATCCACAACATACCATCTCCTAAAACATATAACACTGCATCATTTATCTTTACCCCCAAATCAAGCTGACACATCGTGGTATAGCTGAAATATCTTTCAAGACCAAATTGACTCACTCACTTTCTATATAAGTTGACATGTGACGTCATGAAAACAAAGAAACTCTCATGGAACTTACAGCATTTGTTTGTGTCGGCCATACTTGCCCTCAGCTGTAACAGACTGCCAAATATTGCCCAATATTGCCAAAGGTTGCCACAAACGATGATACGCTGGCTGTTGTATCAGCGGATCTTGTCAACTGGCATAGTCGGTGTGAAGGGTTCTAGACAGAGTATGTTTTCACCCACACTGTATGAACGACGTCACAACTGTTTCTCTCAGGAACAAAACCAACCCGAATCAGTTGCTCTCTAATGTATTCATAACACATATTTATTACTGCCGATTCTGCATTCAGAATTTCTCCTGGAAACAGTACTCAATATCTATCCAACAATCATTTCAAACCATCTGTATAACACGGCAACTTTAACACACCAATATAAGTAATTATGATTTTATTTTCTTACAATCACATTGCTGCATAATTTTTACATATGATATTCATAGAAAATACATGATGTTATGATTGATATGTTATATGTTATGATATCAGTAAACAAAACGTGAATACAAATACCGATTGTTTACGATACGAAGCCAGGCTCTTTCAGCATAAAAAGGTTGATGATATTTTAACATATAGTTCTGTTTATGTTTAATATGTGGACCCTCGTACTGCAGGGGTCTTCCCATCCACCCAGCCCCGTTATGTGGACCCTCGTACTGCAGGGGTCTTCCCATCCACCCAGCCCGTTATGTGGACCCTCGTACTGCAGGGGTCTTCCCATCCACCCAGCCCCGTTATGTGGACCCTCGTACTGCAGGGGTCTTCCCATCCACCCAGCCCCGTTATGTGGACCCCTCGTACTGCAGGGGTCTTCCCATCCACCCAGCCCTGTTATGTGGGACCCTCGTACTGCAGGGGTCTTCCCATCCATCCACCAGCCCCGTTATGTGGACCCTCGTACTGCAGGGGTCTTCCCATCCACCCAGCCCCGTTATGTGGACCCTCGTACTGCAGGGGTCTTCCCATCCACCCAGCCCCGTTATGTGGACCCTCGTACTGCAGGGGTCTTCCCATCCACCCAGCCCCGTTATGTGGACCCTCGTACTGCAGGGGTCTTCCCATCCACCCAGCCCCGTTATGTGGACCCCTCGTACTGCAGGGGTCTTCCCATCCACCCAGCCCCGTTATGTGGACCCCTCGTACTGCAGGGGTCTTCCCATCCACCCAGCCCCGTTATGTGGACCCCTCGTACTGCAGGGGTCTTCCCATCCACCCAGCCCCGTTATGTGGACCCTCGTAGAGCAGGGGTCTTCCCATCCACCCAGCCCTTTGTATGGAGTTAATGAACCAGTCAAGCGTGATGAGCCCCTTAAACAACAGGTGTTGGGTCCAACTAGATTCCCATGAACAAGAGAATGCGTAGTTGATTGTAGCTCGACAATCTTTCTGGCAGCATCTTCAGTGAATAGACGTCGGTTTCTGGTTGTATCCTATATAATTCAAATATTGCCCTCCTCGTCCATTTGGAATGAAACGAGTTATGTTTGCAATCTGAGCATTCGCCATGGTTAAGTGACATTTCCTTCTATTGACATCATATAAGATGGTTTTGGTTTGTGTTCACTTTGGTAAATAAACAAAGTGATTTATGATTGCATGTGAACTGATACTCAAGATTGAAAGCAATCATACAAATATGATTAAGTGTTTTATTAACGAATGAGAACACACATGCTGTAATTTATTAGTGTTTCAATGCACAGATTGTTCCAAGTTCCAATGTATCCTGTATCAGATTTTAAATAATATCTTACCCACATATTCTCGCCATAAAATGGGATACTCTGAAAGCGATTTATGCAGCTATTGTCCTACAGAAAAGGAATATAAACTCTGTCAAAAAAGAAACGCAACCCCTGTATTTTAGAGATTTTGATCTGAAGTTTTAAGACAACACAGCATTTTTATTATTTAAGACAGAAGTCTGAAATTTGGCAGAATAATAACCAAGATGGGCATGTTTAAAATTGTCATTTCAAAAGTCATCTCACAGACACCAGTTTGTCACCAGGGGGGCGTCTTTCTCAGTATCTCGTATGAGCACCACGAGCTGCAATCACTGCACGGCATCTCCTGGACAAGAACGGATAAGACGCCGGATTCTTTCCTGGGGAATGGCTCTCCACTCCTCCTGCAGTGCAACGCCGAGCTGTTGCAGCGTCTGTGGCGGCGGCTGACGTTGACGTACGCGTCGACCCAGAGTATCCCACAGGTGTTCAATAGGGTTGAGGTCTGGTGATTTAGAGGGCTATGGCAAGACATTGACGTTGGAATTCTGCAGAAATTTCATTGTTGCACGTGCAGTATGAGGCCGGGCGTTGTCTGGTTGAAAAATCTGTGTCTGTTGGTCAATAATCGGGAGAAGGTGAGGCTGTAATACGTGGTTGATGTAACGTTGGGCTGTCAGGTTCCCTTCAACGATCACCAAGTCTGATTTCTGGTTGTATGAGATGGATCCCCAAACCATAACGCTTTCTCCGCCAAATCTGTCCCCTGTCGGACGCAGATGGGCGCAAAACGTTCATGACGTCTCCTATACACGTTTTCTTCCGTCGTGATGTTGCAAAAGAAAACGGGATTCATCAGAAAACCAGATGCGCCTCCAGTTTTGTAAAGTCCATATCCTTACGTTGTTGCACCACCTGAGTCGTCGGCGGAGATGTAGGGGGCGTAGTACAGGTCCAATAACTGGTCTACAGGCACGTAAACCCGCTTCTTTCAGACGGTTCCTAATCGTTTGAGCTGACACTCTCCTCAAACCTGGTATTTGTGTGGCAGTCACGGTTGGTAGGGCATGCCGATTACGCAGGTGATGGACCCGGATGTACCGATCTTGAAGGGGGGTCGTGATTCTTGGCCTTCCACTTCTCGGGCGATCGTTGGTCAAATTGAAGTTGTTGTAGCGGCTCCAAAGTCGGGATATCGTTGTTTTGTGAACATTTAGGTGCCGTGCAACAGTTCCAAAACTTTCTCCGGCTTGAACACGACCAATGGCGATATTTCGGTCGGCAGCACTCAATCGTGGCATTTTTAACACAGCTTTTGCGACAAATGAATGAATATAATACGAAAGCACATGGGCTTTTATACACCCCTACATTAACTGCCATTTTCATGATTTGCATGTGTTTTTTTTGTGCGAAGTCACCATGAGGGTCATTTCATGCGTTGTGACGGAATAAGCAATAAAATACACTTATGCGTACAAATGCAGTTGTTTGGATGGTAATCTTCATTAATTACGTGTATAATTTCAATACATTCGAATAAAATTTAGTTTGGAAGCAATAACTTCATTCAAACGAATTTTTCATATCTGAGGACAGGGGTTGCGTTTCTTTTTTTACAGACAGAGTTTATATTCCATTTGTTCTGGGAATGCCATTATATACGCTCTGTTTGGAATGATTTGAAAAAATGGCTGTTATCAGAAGGTCAGATAAATGTAAATATATCAAAAGATATAGTAACCCACTTAACATCATCACATAAATAACACAACATTATATATTCACCAGAAGATCACAAAAGAAAACGCCAGAATTCAAAGAAATCCAAAGAGAGCTAAAAATTATAACTGACTATATTATAGACTAACTAAATATTCATGTATCGACATGTTTTATAAGTACTGGTGAAGTTGCCATTTTTTTGTTAGTAATTATGAATTATAATGAGTATGCGCTACTGTGAAAATGCAACAAGAATAACAAAATTATATATTTAAAAAATGATTAAGTATTCACCAATCAAAACTAATTGTTGTTAATGTTCATTAATTGAACTGTTATCAGTGATCTCACCTGCTACAGTTTTACAGGCTTTCATTCATAAACTTGAGTACTAATTCTTACAAACAGTATATTAATAGTTAAGTGATAGGTCTAATTTGTTTAGTATACAGATGAAGTCCTTGTTGTGATCACTTTTTAACATCCTCAAAGTAGGGATTAAAGGTTTATGGATATAATTTCACAGGTAACTTACTACCCCTACACCGTGGCTGGCCAATCTAATCCTAATACCCAAAAGATAGGATTAATTAACATCGGGCTAAGTGAATAACCCATACTGCATAAAGGGCGGTGGGTACAGCAATCCTCGTCATGCCGAAGACACGGGTTCGATTCCCCTCATCAGTACAATGTGTGAAGCCATGTCTTGTTTTCCCAGCCGTGATATTGTTGGAATATTACTAAAATTGGCGTAAAACTCACTCACTCAGTCATGTATAAAACAATGTCTAGACACTAAGCAGCATGTAGTGTGTGTTATCTCCCATTTGACAGACACCCATTTGACAGACACCCAATTGGCAGACACTAAACTAGAAGGTTAATTGGAGTAACACCTACGGGTATAATGGAACAGTCCACTGTCCAGTGAGTAGAGCAGGGTGAGCCTGAAACAGGTTCGTTACTGAGAAGTTTGATTGTGGGTAAATAGAACTTTGTTGTGATTAAATGATAAATCATATCTCTTCTCAAAATTGATTTTACTATCAATTACTATCGAATATAAAAACAGGTTTGTCACTGAGAGGTTTGATTGTGTTTGTTGATAGAAAAGCCCCCCTCCCAATAATAGCATATGTAAAACAGAAGTTAATTGAGAAAACGTTTTGTTGGAGAGATATAGATATGTACATATTTGAAAACATTCTGATTTGTAGTAAATGAGACACCTGCATTGCCATGTAAGATACGATTAATACCAATCAGTGTTCTAATTTTAACAATACTTTCTAAAGATTGTAACAGTTTATGTCTTTGAGTAGTATACAATGGACATTCAAGGAATGCAAAACATTCTCACATCCATGGCCACATTGACATGATGCGTCATATTTTAAATATTTATTCTAAATAAATCGTAATTAAGTGCACTCGTCATATATCTTAATATTGTGTGCAAAACATATAACTTCTTTATTCCATATGAATAATATTTAGGTTCACATTTGTCTTTATTTGATTTATATGATACCACAGTGTTGCAATTTCTAATAGATAAGCTAATGTTTTCAACATAATGATGCCGACTCCCTTTAGACTAGAAATATTTATGAAAATAAACTTTTCAAATTACTGTCTTTTCATCCATCTTTCAAAATAAATAATATAGCTTCAGTTTGTTCTTGTGTTTTTATTTGGACTATTCCATTATAATGTGTAGGTAACAGGTAGTAGATAATCTGTTCACTGAACCGTAAATGTTGTTGTTTTAAGGTGTCTGCGAACTGGCTGTCTGCGTAATGGCTGTCACAACTCGACAAGTTGGGAGGGTCAGGCTCACTTGCCTTGGTTGATCCAACATGTGTACCAAGAGAGCCCGGGACGTTGCTCAGAGTAAGTGTAGTCAATTTGTTTGTCTAGTACATATTAAATCATTTACAGATGGACGTCATATAATGTATATGAATATCGAATATTACAGAGAGTGGCAGAAAGCAACAAATATAATGTTTACTCTCTCTCTCTCTCTCTCTCTCTCTCTCTCTCTCTCTCTCTCTCTCTCTCTCTCTCTCTCTCTCTCTCTCTCTCTCTCTCTCTCTCTGTCTCTCTCTCTCTGTATCTCTCTCTCTCTCTCTCTCTCTCTCTCTCGATCGATCGATCGATCGATCGATCGAACTAGAACTAGAACTAGTAATTTAATCTAAAACAGTTTAACTATAGAAGACGATACAATATAAAACCTGGCTGTAGATCGCCAACAACTGAAGGTAGGGCCCTGGGACTTACAGTACTTTTGCTACATGCATGGACCCCAGCAGGATTTACACCATCCCTTCTGCCGCAGGAAAATTTAGCCTATCAAAATAGGCGTATCACAGCTGTGTTTGTTGGTGATCACTCTCTGTGTGGTATTACAATGGATATGTAATGAAGTGAACTTTCCGTGTAATGGGGCGCAACGAGCGTATAATTACCTACCTTGTCTAACTATAAAACCATTACTGACTGTATATACTGTGGTATCAATAATAATAATGAATATATCCTCATCATGATACAGTTTCACTCTAAGTTGGTTGATACAGATGTGTTATAACAGAACGTGGGTGGTACATGCGCACAAAATCATAATGCACATAAAGCGGCATTTATTCGAGTAGCCACGCGTGACTTTATCAAATAACTACGTAGAACCCTAGGGTAACTGCGTAAAGTTCAAAGATGAGAAACATGCTATTTTACCTAGGTACAAAACACTCATATTACTCTCCGCTTGAGGGGTGGTGGGGTAGCCTAGTGGTTCGCTCGTCACGCCGAAGACCCGGGTTCAATTCCCCACATGGGTGCAATGCGTGAAGCCCATTTCTGGTGTCCCCTGCCGTGATATTGCTGGAATAATGCTAAAAGCAGAGTAAATGCAAACTCACTCACTCTCAGCTTGCCTTATTGTAATTAAAGTGGTCCCTGTCTGTGTTTTTCCGATAACTTTGTGCATTATAATCTTCAAATGTTTTTTGATATAATTTCGAACATCCCCTAAATTTCGTGAATGGTATATAATGTGACTAGATATGATATCGCCTCGCTGGGATTCCAGTTTGAACAGCTCCCACGCACATTATGCTGGTCACGAGATGCGACTTACAATTAATGTTTCACGTGATTACATTCGGTAACATGATTGGTTGCGTGTCAAATTACCCTGCGGCGTGTTTCGTTGTTTATGTTATCAGTCACTGGATTATCTGACCGGATTCGATCATTTATTGGTCTGCATCATACTTGGAATACTGTAGATCATCCCCCGAACAAAGGGGATATTCTATATGCTTACATGTCTTGACGTGAAAGAGTGAGTGAGTGAGTATGTTTTCGCAATATTCCAGCAATATCACGGCGGGGGACACCAGAAATGGGCTTCACACATTGTATCCATATGGGGAGTCGAACCCGGTTCTTCGGCGTGACGAGCGAACGCTTTAACCACTAACTATCGCGCCTGGGGTGAACGATATATTTGAACGAACAATAAAGGATAGACCGATGCTTACACAATAACCGGTCAGCCATTGGTAAGTAGATGAGGCCATCTTACAACAAACACTAGATCAGATGTCCGGGGTTGGGGGGGGTTATCTGAAAAGGGCGACAACTCTTACTCGCACATATGTGTGGCCATCAAGTGATTATCCCACAAGTCATACTTGAAGAAACATACAATCGCTGTACCCAGCTAAAATTTCAAGTTGTCACAACGATGTCACAACATTATACTTTCGTCGTTACAACGTTATTCTGTGGACTCCCATTTACGTTGTCACATCGTCGTGGCCTGACGTTGTGATACGTCATTTTTACGTCACCACAAGGTTAAAGTAATTGAATGCTAACGTATTTTACGTTGTCTTATCGTCCTATGTAACGTTAATAGTTTTCCTAGTAGTTCATTCGTCAATTTGCATGTTGTTTTGTCCGTGTGTTTTCTGAAGTTGTTGCTGAATAGTGAAGAGAGACTCTCAAAGTGAAAAGTTTTACAGAAACCACCAACTTATAAGAAACGTTGTCATTACGTTGTGACATAAAAATGACGTTATACTAACGTTGTGACAAAGTTGTGTCATGACGTTACCTATTGCCGATGTGACGTTAAATATTAACTCACTCACTCACTCATGACGTTACCAATCTACAACCTTCCCACATCGCTGCGAAAACATGGTGTGCTGGGTAGGTGCCTATCGAGTGAAAACACAATTGGAGGTAAGGCAGGCTTAATTTACAATTGGTTTACCATGAAGACGCCCGTCTTACATGACCTTCATTGATGGAGTTGTTAAGCTGTCCTGAACAATGTCTCGTATCGTTCTTCTTGAATGTGCAAATGGTTTCGAAGGAGGATATCAAGCTATCAAAATGACACACATGACGCTCTGAAGAACTGGTTTCGATCCCCGGGCATTCCCTCGCTGAATGAGTGAGTGAGTGAGTTTGGTCTTAGGCCGCATTTAGCAATATTCCAGCAATATCACGGCGGGGACACCAGAATGTGGGCTTCACACATTGTACCCATATGGGGAATCGAACCCGGTTCTTTGGCGTGACGAGCGGACGCTTTAACTACTCTGGGGTGAACGATATATTTGAACGAACAATTAAGGATAGACCGATGCTTACACAATAACCGGTCAGCCATTGGTAAGTAGATGAGGCCATCTTACAACAAACACTAGATCAGATGTCCGGGGTGGGGGGGGAAGGTTATCTGAAAGGGCGACAACTCTTACTCGCACATATGTGTGGCCATCAAGTGATTATCCCACAAGTCATACTTGAAGAAACATACAATCGCTGTACCCAGCTAAAATTTCAAGTTGTCACAACGATGTCACAACATTATACTTTCGTCGTTACAACGTTATTCTGTGGACTCCCATTTACGTTGTCACATCGTCGTGGCCTGACGTTGTGATACGTCATTTTTTACGTCACCACAAGGTTAAAGTAATTGAATGCTAACGTATTTTACGTTGTCTTATCGTCCCATGTAACGTTAATAGTTTTCCTAGTAGTTCATTCGTCAATTTGCATGTTGTTTTGTCCGTGTGTTTTCTGACGAGAGTTGTTGCTGAATAGTGAAGAGAGACTCTCAAAGTGAAAAGTTTTACAGAAACCACCAACTTATAAGAAACGCTGTCATTACGTTGTGACATAAAAATGACGTTATACTAACGTTGTGACAAAGTTGTGTCATGACGTTACCTATTGCCGATGTGACGTTAAATATTAACTCACTCACTCACTCATGACGTTACCAATCTACAACCTTCCCACATCGCTGCGAAAACATGGTGTGCTGGGTAGGTGCCTATCGAGTGAAAACACAATTGGAGGTAAGGCAGGCTTAATTTACAATTGGTTTACCATGAAGACGCCCGTCTTACATGACCTTCATTGATGGAGTTGTTAAGCTGTCCTGAACAATGTCTCGTATCGTTCTTCTTGAATGTGCAAATGGTTTCGAAGGAGGATATCAAGCTATCAAAATGACACACATGACGCTCTGAAGAACTGGTTTCGATCCCCGGGCATTCCCTCGCTGAATGAGTGAGTGAGTGAGTTTGGTCTTAGGCCGCATTAAGCAATATTCCAGCAATATCACGACGGGGGACACAAGATGTGGGCTTCACACATTGTACCCATGTGGGGAATCGAACCCGGGTCTTTGGCGTGACGAGCGGACGCTTTAACTACTGGGCTACCCCGCCGCCCCCACTCCCTGAATGCACAGAATTAAGGCATTGTAAACAAGAGAAATAGGTTACGGCTGCTTTAACCGCCACACTGACCAATTAATGTGAACTGGTCGGCAACAAACGTCCAATAATGACCTTTGCCCATTGTCACACGTCGAGCTTAGCGCAAGGACTATCGTACGTGTAAACATACGGTTACCTCCCTTTGTGTTCCTTGTTTCTGTTTATTCTTCATTATAGCGAGTGTGAGAGTGAGTTTTGTTTTACGCCGCTTTTAGCAATATTTCAGCAATATCACGGCGGGTGATAATAGAAATGGGCTTCACACATTGTACCCATGTGGGGAATCAAACCCAGGTCTTCGGCGTGAAGAGCGAACGCTTTAACCACTAGGCTACACCACCGCCCCATTCTTCCTTATAACACGATATACCAAATATACGCAATCTCTTTATTTGTTTGTACACACATGCAATTTGAAATCAGTCAAATCTTGGAACAATATCTGGTTGAACTTAAAAAATACAGTTTGTATAAAAATCATATATACATGTCTCATTCAACATAACAAATTGTCCAACAACTGACTTAATTTAAATCAACATTCTTTGGCATCACGGAGATGCGGACCTTAGCCTTTCGTCCTTAACTTTATTTCTACGAAACAAGTTATGGAATGGGAACAGGTGCCCCCTTGCCTGCTTCGAGTAAGCCATGTACATGATGTCACCGATCAACACACAGATGAATGATATTATCACCAGGTAACCGAACACCTCGGTCTGAGGGAAGCTCACGACCAGGGCGAACTTCAGCATGTCTGCGAGTCTGTTGAGTGAGTTCTGAACGCCATTCACGATGCCACGTTCATTCTCAGCCACGTGCTCAAGAAACAGCTGCGTGATCGTCAAATCAGCTATCCACAAACCTGGAAATATTTAACAGGATATTGTACATCGGTTCATTAAGTTCAAGGACAGTAAAATAACCAAAAGGAATGTGTTATCGCGCAGTTAGGTAAACTATGTCACGTGAAAGATATTGAATTTAGTATTATGAATAGCTTCGGATTGAATGACGTTTTTGCATATAACCACGAGCTAATATTACTAAAATGTATCCTATGCCTCGTTTTGTGAAAATCCGATCTTAATACACGTAATCTTTTTATACCGTTGCTTTGCATTATTGTTTTAAACATAATATTATAAAATTTATTGCACAAAAATCAGTATGCATGTTATAATTAAGTTCTTTCTTACCCTCACAAGGTTGGGACGTTTTATAGGATGATGGTAAACATGAATGGAAGACGTTGATGTTTTATACTCAACTAATGGATTTGTCAAACGCAAGTGTAATATCCCTTTGCTAATACATTTTCCGCCCGTGAAGATCCGGGTTAGAATTTATCTTCAGTAACCCATGCTTGTCGTAAGAGGCGACTAACGGGATCGGGTGGTCAGGCTCGTTGACTTGGATGACACATGTCATTGTATCCCAATTGCGTAGATCGATGCTCATGATGTTGATCACTGGATTGTCTGCTGCAGACTCGATTTGTTTACAGACCGCCGATATATGGCTGGTATATAGCTGATATGAGTGCGGCGTAAAGCTAAACTTACTGACTCTTTCTTATTCGTTTTATAGGATGATGGTAAACATGAATGGAAGACGTTGATGTTTTATACTCTGCTAATGGATTTGTCAAAAGTAAATATCCCTTTGCTAATACATTATCCTTTAGCTGACAAAGTCGAAAAGCCATACATTCGCACCACAATTTCAGTTGTCTTACCAAATCTTGCTGTGACAATTCCCGCCATCAACAACGTGACAGAAACGACGTCTGCAGTTATGGGTGGATCTCCTCCACCCGATGCAGCCTTTGGGGTCACAGTGGATTCACTGACGTTACTGGTGATGTGAAACGTCCAGTTGACCCCTGTGGCGTTAGGTGAAGCTGGACGATCCCAGAAGTACCAGGGCTCAAAGGGACTTCCGGGTGTCCATACTGACACAACACACATCATCAAGCAGGCGATCTGGGAACTCATAGCAAACAGACCCGTCCTCTCAAGCCCAATGCGACGTCGCATAACGGGGTAGATGAGCGTGCCGATGATGCCGACCGCAGCCCCTGTTGCCGTTGCGAGACCAAGGGCACCTTCAGATACCCCTTGCGTGTATGCGTAACCTGTAAAATGGGATATGAGGGACCAATGAAATTTTCTGAGAAATGTGTCTCTTCATCATATATATCACATAGATAATTATTATTTGGTTTACTGTAGTATAAACACGCGTTTGGACATGAATATATTTCCTAATCCCTGACCGATGCCCAGCGGGTTCGCTAAACGAGAAAAAACACGGAGCTTGTTTAACAATACGATCTAACACATATGGTGTCCTATAATTGCCATCGCGTGGCGCGTAAAAAAAGAACTACGTCGTGGGCGACTGTCAAAAGCAACTTAAACCTCACACATGTATCTTGAAATGTGTTTAAATCCATAGATCAGTATTATATCTACCTAAATGCCACATTGTGATGTTAAAAAGAAAACTGGGTCTATAAAGTGGTATTTAGATAGATATAACTACATGTATATTCATTGGATGTAAACAGAATCTAAGATTCATCTGTGAGACTTCAAGATACATGTGCGAGGTTTAAGTTGCTTTTGACAGCTCCGGCCAAGTGGGCCAACAGAAACTTAACACTTTTGATTGAGGCTATGTTGAAAATAGAGAGTGAGTGAGTGAGTGAGTTTAGTTTTACGCCGCACTCAGCAATATTCCAGCTATATGGCGGCGGTCTGTAAATAATCGAGTATGAACCAGACAATCCAGTGATCAACAGCATGAACATCGATCTGCGCATTTCGGAACCGATGACATATGTCAACCAAGTCAGCGAGTCTGACCACCCGCTCCCGTTACGACAAGCATGGGTTACTGAAGGCACTTTCTAATCCGGACCTTCACGGGTGAAAATGGAGAGAGAAAGGGTCTGACCACCCGCTCCCGTTACGACAAGCATGGGTTACTGAAGGCACTTTCTAATCCGGACCTTCACGGGTGAAAATGGAGAGAGAAAGGGGCTGGAAAAGTGATATATAGGTAGATGTAATACTAATCTGTGAATTAAAACGCAATTCAAGATACATGTGTGAGGTTTAAGCTGCTTTTGACGGCCCGAGGTATGCCGGACCGAACAATAGTGGCGGTGATTATGTTTAGAGTGTGGGGAAGAGATCGTTTCATTTGCAGATGGGTATGCCTTACATACAATGAACAGTGGCCTTCTAGGGTGGTATTTGATTGGATACAGGTGTAAAAACATTTTCGGGTGGACAGAAATGTTTATCGGGAGGACTGAAGCATTTTTTGCGTTTTAAATCCTGTTTCGTTTAACGATTCTTCTTTTAGACGTAACCTTGGTCAGCCACGTTCAGAGGCCGATAACCACTCGATATAGTCCGACGTCGCCTGCGACGTCGACCACGACGTCGCTCACGAGGTCGCCCATGACGTCGTCCACGACGTCGTTCACGACGTCGACCACGACGTCGTTCACGACGTCGACCACGACGTCGCCCGTTATTTTGTAGCCAAAATATATTTTACAAAGCGCGACGTCGTCTTTTTTATGCGACGTCGTGGGTCGTGTTCTATGGGCCGAACAGACTGCACACTTTTGATTGAGGCTATTTTGAGGGTGGGCAGACAAGGGCTTCACTTTAACGGAGCAGTTACCTTTACATGTGGCATTTTGTAACATTTCAATGTGATATGTAGGTAGATATAATACTAATCTATGGATTTAAGCACAATTAATGATACACCTTTGAGGTGTTAGGTGCTTTTGACGACTCGAGCCAATCCGGACCGAACGCTTGTGACACAGTGTGTTTGTTGAGAATATATAGAAATGAAGGCTTCACTTCGAGCAACGTGTTTGCTTAAAATACTACGCTTTGCGACTCTATAAAGAAGTATTTAGGTACTAGTAGATATAATACCATTTTGCCTTTCAAGTGTACTAGCAAATTTAAGCATATGCATGCGCGCTGGCTATCGGATTTGGGATGGTATTGTTTACGGTTTAGAATAAGAATGTGTGTGTGTGTAAATGTATACTTTCTTTGATCCTTTATAACATATTACAAAAGGTTGTGATTTAGTATATTTCTTTTAACATATATAATCATGTCACAATTTCCCATATAATATGGGGAGCAAATTATTTCGAAGCCATTGAAAATGTCCATGCATCTTATTTTAAAAGATTTCTTACAGAAGGTATATTTGCTTCCAATAAAGCCATACTTGGCGAAACAGGATGCTATAACATGCATATTGAGAGTCAAATGAGAGTTATTAGATACTGGATTAAACTTATAAGAATGCCTGATTATCGCTACCCCCATCAAAGCTGTCAAATATTGTTATCACTGGATAAATGTGGAAAGTATTCATGGGCTTCAGATGTGAGAAATATGTTATTTTCAAGCGAGTTTTCTCATGTTTGATTTAAGCAAAATGTTGGTGATATAAAAACGTTTTGTCAACATTTAAACAACGAATAAAATATATATATTCAGAGTTGGTACGCATCAGTCAATTCATCCAGTTTTCTTAGTCATTATTCACAATGTAAATCGATGTTCGGACCTGCAAAATATGTCAGTGTTCTTAAAGTCCCTTTTAAGAATTTTTTTGCAAATTTAAAATCTCTCTTCATGCCTTAAAAATACAAAGTTTTAGAAAATATAATAATATATTGGAAGATTTATCATGTTCTTATTGTTCTTCTAGTAAAACTGAAGACGAACGACACTTATTATTAGTCTGTAAGACTTTCTCTGCCTGCCGAAAGAAGTATTTAAAATGCACTAATGATGCCCCACAAACGATATTCAATGTACTTAATTCTAAAAATGCTGATATTATTAAATCTGTTGACATTTTCATTAAACATTTGATGTCCATCCGTAAATCACATGTAAAATCATAATTTAATGTCACGTGACCAATAGTTGTAATTGAGTAACTTCAATTGTACTCTGGGCCACTGGGCCTTAACTACTAAATAAAGCCTGTGTGACTGTCTGTCTGTCATTGTCCAGGTACTCCATCAATGTCGGGTGGTTATTTGCAAGCCTGAACTTCAAGGTATCTAGTCGTTCCTCCAAATCTCTGTACTTCTATTTGGGGACAGTCTTTGGCCGGCATTGTACTGAAGCATCTTTGCCTCGTTCAGTCCTTGTTCATCTTCCAGGAACTTGGCCATCTCGAATAGGGTGGGATGTTGTTTTACCACAACCTTCATGAGACGGCCATGCCAATTGCAACCCCGGAGGTTGTTGTTTGTGCGGGGGCCGTCAGTATTTTTGGTACAGTCGAAAAGATTCCCTTTGACTTCGCTGTGTACAGGTCCGTGGTTGTGGTCTCCAGGTATTTGGGAAATTATGTCGTTCACTGTTAAGACTGATATGCAGTCGTTCTGAATGCATCTCCACGAGATCCATTTTCCCCTTTTCTTCTTGTTCACAATAAACATATAACCATTTACATATATGTATGTTCCACCACGAGAAGTATAAAGAAACCTATTGTGCATTTTTCATATCTGAATTTCTGGAAATGATGATGAAAACTGTCAATTCCAACATTCTTATAGCTTGCACGTTTATGTAAGAAATTGAATAATTCACTTCTAATGAACTGAGTGAACTAAACTCACTCACTAAACCCGCTGGTTCACATGTCAACCCGCTGGTACAAAAGTCATATTTCGTTTCCTGAGTGGAGACATTTTACATTTTGTAGAAAAACAGTGTATTGATCCCTTAAAACAACACCGTTTTCACAACATCAAACATCAACTAAATTTGAAAGATTTTTTACTTAAGGTGTTCTGGCGCTAACCCCTCGATTGGTTTACTTAAATAAGTAGTAATGTTGAACATGAAATCAGTGATTAGAGATCAATAGCAGTACAACTGCACCACAAAAGGTTATTCCCCGATTTTCCAATATAACAATTTCTAAACACGACGTCGCCCGCGACGTCGTAGGCGACGTCGGCTTCGACGTCGTGGGCGACGTCGCCTTCGACGTCGTGGACGACGTCGATTTTGTATTTTTGTCGTAGATCATTCTTGTGTATTTCTGCACGACGTCGTGGACGACGTCTTACACGACGTCGTGGTCGACGTAGTCTTTTTTATGCGACGTCGTGGGCGACGTCGCCCACGACGTAGTTCTTTTTTTACGCGCCACGCGATGGCAATTATAGGACACCATAAACACAGACTGATGACGATTTAGAGGATCGTGGCAGTAGTGACTTTGTTTTTTCATAAAATAAGCTTCAGGCGAGAAACATTTTTGTTTCAGAATCTCCGCTCAGCTATTTACCAATGCATCTGAGTCATTGAGTATTCAAGTGAACAGAGGGTATAGTAATTAATCATTTTATTGAAATGCATTCAAGTATGTGTACGTTGCCTCCAGGCAACCTTAAGGTATATTATGCTTTATTATCTTGCCATGTTGGATGAATAAGAAACACCAGGGATACTCTACAACAGAGTCTCCCTGGAAACACAAATGAAAAGCTTACAAGTGTTGGACCTTGAGAATTTTATTGAAATGCATTCAAGTATGTGTACGTTGCCTCCAGGCAACCTTAAGGTATATTATGCTTTATTATCTTGACAGGTTGGATGAATAAGAAACACAAATGGAAAGCTTACAAGTGTTGCACCTTGAGAAAATAGTGTTGGTAATATTGCCGTACGTGAAAACTACACAAACTCGATCACCAATCCAAGGACTCTCCGCCCAACGTTGCTTACTTGATTTGTGACTCGAGCTCTATGCTCTATGCACAGGACCACAGCACCAAAAACCGGATAGTAAACCATTGAAATAAACGTAAATACAGTAGGAAATACATGACATGACCGGATTTACGTATGTTTTCAGATATTTCCTAACTTCGGGCATATATTTCATATGAATCTATACCTTTGAAACATATGCTCATCGTACATTTTCGTATGCACAAGCACCTCGTTCATGTATGCCCTGACCGGATTGTCGGGGATTTCCAAATATGAATTGCAAAACAGATACCCCGGTAAATACATGATCATACAGTATTTCCAATGCATTCCTTTGAATTTCAATGGGTGCTGAAATTTCCGATTTTGTTCTAAGTTTACTCGGCTTGGAAACATGTGAATTTACTTAGGTGGGGAAACACATGGAAATTTGCAAATTTGCAAATGTTTACACACCTTAGATATTTATGTATCATACCGGATTTCAGGGGTATGTATATGAACGGTTCATACACCATCATGTTACCTGTACTCAAGCAAGATGATCATATGTTTCCATCATGTGAATTACTTGGCTCATGTAATTTCACTTTCACACATTTTAGTACGTTTGAAATCAACGTTCACATGACCTCAATATTCTTATCACCAAAGAGCCTGACAAAGAAAGCGGTATTACGCAAGCTAACACGCCTTATTAAGCTGCACTCGCTCTTGCTACCAGTATCAGTTACGCCTTGTCTGTGGTGTTGGCAAATCTTGTGAGGTGCATGTTTCGAGGGATTGAAAGGTTCAGTGGTGAACAAAGGGCGATGCGTTGCCCCTTGTCCTCGCAAGTGTCCCAAGCTGCCCCAAAGAATAGCACTTTGTCTCTCTCTTGGAGCACAGCCAAATATGCTACACGAACCCACTCGTAATTTCTTAAGTCTGTTCAGCTCGCGCATCTACTGTAAAATATGTTGTGGCGGTACATAATTGGAATATTATTGCACTGCATGTGACCTTCTTAATAGTCTCACAGTGCCTGAACCAACTTGTTTTGTTATTTTCAATATATTTGCATGCATATATTTGGCATTTTATTATATAATCGAATAAGATTTCCTTTCGTACCCATCACCTGATTTGAATTTTGCAAATATACATTTTCAAATAATCAATGAAGAACATCAATATAAGGAACCGTTCATAATTAAATATATGGCTGCGGGTGGGGGTGTTGATTGTAATAAGGGTTGGAGGGTGGGGTGTCACCCATTTTGTTCAGGGGAGCTAAGGGGTCAGCATTTTTGTACAGACGCACTATGTTTAGAAATTATGGGAAGAGGAGAGGGCGTCATAGATAATGTACATGACATGCAGGGTGGGTCGTCTCTTATTCTGTACATACTCATACACTTTAGGGGTGGGGTGGGGGTGTAATTCACATTGTGCATAAAAATCAACATCACCCCAAAGCCATACATTATGAACGATCCCTAAGGGCAGCTATACAAAATCGGATAGGATTAATCAACATTTTATATTGCATCCCATTATTATGAACATTTGTTCGTTTGAATAGATCTATCAGTAAATGATGCATTGAGCACGCCCTGAACCCTGTCAACATGTGTATATTATTGGGGGGAGGGGGTGGTGGAGAATGGCGTAAGGAAATGCAACGAAAATTTTCACTTTAAAATGTCTTGTGAAAGTCTTTGTTAAGGATGAAATTGTATATAGTTTATTTGAACTTTTATTTATTTACAAAATGTGTAACTTCACTAATGATTCTTTGATGGGACAATTAACAAAACTGCACCCACAGACTTTCATTCTTACACTTGTTTGGAAGGGATATGATAATTCATGTCTCTTAAAGGTTAAAATCTTACATACAAAAGAAGTAATTTTAATGTAAGGAACATTAAATTATGAAATAAGATTATTTTAATGGAATTTGCAGAAATCGAAGACTCTTCGAAGACTGGGTGGCAGCAATTTTGTGGATCACATAAAAGGAGCAAGGCTAAGGTAACAGGTTTTTAACATTTCACTTGTTTCCAGTATATCCACCACAAAGTTTAAGAGAAAGATCATAATGCTCTTTCATTACCACCTGTTTTGAATATTTGTGATAATGTTTGGTCTTTTTTTTGGTGATAATAGTTGGTCTTTATTTTCATTTATATATTAAGGTTGATCATTTAAGAGAAAAAAATTACAATTATTTCTCCCGGAGATGTTTAGTTTAATGAGCACTCCCTTGCTTGGCGCCATATTGTTTTTCGCCGTAAACAGCTGGATGCAAGATAGCACGCGAGAGGACAGAAGTCATACATTTATAGATATATAGAGATGTTTATTGCTGGGAAACACACTCTTCAGGTATTTGGTCAGCTGTAGAATTTGAATATGATGTATTTTATTATTGTCAAAGGGTAGGTTTTTTCATTATTTGCTCTCTAATATGTGTGCAGTGAAACATACTGAGATTTGGAAGAGTCCTTTATTTAAAGTACAGGTGTTGTTAGATATCAGCATTTTATGTACATGTTCCCTTGTTAAGATCATCTATCGAGTATATTAGAGAGAAGGTGTATATTTGTAGTGTTTTAAATCAGAGTTATTTTGAGTGTATGACCTACATTTCAATATGATTTGGGCACCTGTCACCCCTTTGGTCAAATAGAGTAGGACTTCCATTTCTTGGAATTGAGAGTCAGAGATGCACTGTTTCCAAGAATTTGCGTGTGCCAGCGATGTTTGTTTACGAGTACATTTAAGTCTTTTTGGTAAGAGATGTTATTCAATGTCTTATTATTCATGGTATGATAGATTATTTCTGGCAATGTAGAGTTTAGTCTCATTATTTTATTGTTCATGATTCATTCAGAGAAGCATAGTTATGACGTCGCAGATAATACGCACACATAATTCATTATATGAGAGATTTTCTAAGCGTTCCTATAAGAGATTAAGTGTAAACATTTATGAATTATAAAAAAGTTATTTATCTGAGTTTTATGGAGTGTACAAATGACAAAGAGAGAGAGAGAGTAGATAATAGAGAATATATTGTATACTTATGAGAGCTCATTGTTGTTTTCAGAACTCCATGATCCATACTTCCTTGTGTTTGGGAACAAATGGTGTTGGGAGACCTCCACAAATAGACTTTTGTTTTCCCATTTTGTTTTCTTATCATTTAATGTAAAATGGCTTTGTTTACAATTTATGACTCCTGGTAGCAAACTTGCTACATCAGTTCAACTCCTATTAATTTGAAATAATCATTTCCGAGAATCTCTAAAGAAAACTAAATCTGACAGAATAACAACAATCTTCCATTGTTTTGCAGGACAATGTCAAACAATTTGATGTCAAGAATGAATGTTGATGGGCAAAACGGCAAGTTTTCTTTTAAGAATACAAGGTTGTATTCAATCATCTCTGGTAAGTTAATTACCAAGTGCAGCATTTTCATCATGACCATAGCAAATAATATATGACAGTAAAGCATCGTCTAATTCATCCTACCGGTAATTCATAGTCTAATTAAATAATCAACTTGCAATTGAGGATTTTCTTTGAAAATGTTTAAGAAAACTTCCATTCCTTCGGTTGAAAATATAAATTGTTTACACTTTTCGTCATATTTTGTATTGATGCTGTTCATATGTTCACATGCCAAGTTACAGCAGTGAAATGAACCTTTCAGGTGATTGATTAAACAAATACTTGAATCGTATAAGACAATATATCTTCCATATAACTTATTCATGTATTTAAATATAAAATTTCAGAATGTCTCCTATCTCAAGGGAATGAGATGGGAATGCATCCGAAGCAAATTTCAAGAAAGAGTTAGGAACGTTTCTGAAGTATCCACCTGACCGCCAGGCAGGGAGTGGCAGAAAGAAGAGGAGCTGATAATTGTGTTTTTGGAGTTGTAATTGTGTTGAAAAATCTGAACTGTGGTATTGAAATTGGTGGCGTAAATGTCACTTTGATGCTATATGCAGACGATATTGTGTTATTAGCACAACAGAGATCACCTACAGACTATGTCATGTGTGATGTTTTACATTATGCATTAAACCACGTTTTCTGTGTACGTGTGTGTTCATAAAGATTTCATGAAAAGTGACTTGTTTTATGTGCTGTCTTCAGGTATAGTTCCTGGTCATCTTGGATCCCTTTCATGGTGAAAATAATTGCATTGTGTTTAATCAGGGGTCTGTCTAAGAGCTGAAATTCAGACAAAATGTCTTCTCGGGACAATTTTCACCTTTTCAAGGTAACAATACAACAGTAAATAGTTTTTCTTAATTTGGAATACTCTTTTCTTCTTACTGGAATTATACGTCCAACTGACATAAAACTTAAATGAACATTATATTGAATGTGGAATTTTAACCAAGTATTTTATCAGGTAAATATTTTTACTGCAATTTTCTGTTTGAACACTGTTTATTGCAGGTAGCTTTTTGGGTATTTTAGCTGGATGCAGGAGTTTGGTGCTACTTTATTGTAGTTTAAAGATGAAGTGCGAGTCTATTTACAGGAAAGCGTAATACCTCCCAGACACAACCACGGAACAACCCATTTTCAACGTTAATAATATGTCAGACTTCAACATTGATTCCACGTCGGATATCTACGTCAAAAAAACTTTCATATACAACCTATTTTCAATCTATTTTCAACGTTGAGGATCAACCTATTCTCAACGTTGATAATCGGTCAAACTTCAACGTTGATTCCACGTCAGATATCTACGTCAAAAAAACTTTCATATACAACCAATTTTCAATCTATTTTCAACGTTGAGGATCAACCTTTTTTCAACGTTGATAATCGGTCAAACTTCAACGTTGATTCCACGTCGGATATCTACGTCAAAAAAACTTTCATATACAACCTATTTTCAATCTATTTTCAACGTTGAGGATCAACCTATTCTCAACGTTGAAACAACGTTGATGTGCCTGCTGGGATGTTATTTTCCATTCGCTCAGCCTTTGTTTCACTAACGCAAAAGTATACAATAAGAAACAATGCCATATCAAATTATATATTCTGTGAGACATGAAATGAAAAATTGTTTTTATCGAGTAGCGATTATGACCGGATAGCACAGGCGGGTGCGTTCTCTGAGGATATAATAGACATGTTGGATCTCCGTGCCTTTTGTGAAATTCGTCTATATTGTCCTGTTTAAACTGACGATCCATAACTCAGATTGCGAGTAAATATCACGTAAGTAATTGTGATGTCGCATTGCTGTAAATTTCCCTGTCGAAAAAGTCATTCTCACAAGATGTATATTCCCTTGTTTGGAGAAGATCTATGGCTATTACGCCCCATTGTTGCTAAACATTTCATAGGCCTTTAGTCTGACACAGACGCGGACATCGCATGTTCAAGTTCTGATCTGACAGGGGCTGAAAATATCATTCCGACATGAATACAATATCTCAGTGTTTTCCTAAGTTAGTGGAGATCTTTCTACAACATTGGAAATAACTGTATCGTTGTCCTTCTGATATTCCCCCGAACGAAAGCTCTACCTATTTAGGGTACAATGTGTAAGTTACAGAATTGTAGGGAATAGTCTTAAGACTTTTCTACTTTGACCAGGATTCTTCGAACTTGAAACAGTCGTTTGAGAAGATCAAAAGAGAAAAGGGTAGTGCGCGATGTATATGACGGACGTATATGGAGAACGTTCGAAGAACTTTATAAATACAATAATAGAAATACCGGTTATTTTTAAAACGTACCTTCAATCTGATAGCCAGAGGGATTATTGTGAAAGATCGCAGTATGTATCATCATAAACGGGCCAAGATAAAAGTACATGTCATTCATCTCCACATTATATCCCTTTTATAGACACGGGACATCGTTGTTACAGGTAGGGCAAACACTTTCTTCTAAAGTATCTGCCGGTTTCACGCTACATACATGTGTTCAGATTATCGAGAAAACTAGCGACGCAAGTTCTCCTCCATCACACCAGAGACCACATAATCTATCATATGGCCTTTGATCACACATATAATTGTATAGATACCCAGTGTTCATTGATAGCAAAGAAGCAACTTATCAAAATTTACAGCCGACAGTATCATCTGCATTACTCTTTTACATAAGGTGAAATATCACAGGGTTGTCATGGTAACGATAATTTGGCATACTATTTATTGTGTTATTCTTTAATCTGTGATTAGAATTTAAATCAGTTTTGACGTGAGCATTTTAAGAAAGGAGAAGCTGTAAAACGAAATGTATTGTGATCGAACCTATAGGCCTTTGTAAAAGCGAGTTTCAAGCCACCTACATAAAAACCTGTTTTCATGATAAGTATCTGCTAATCCGTGGCACGATTCCGACCATATCATGGGCATGTGTTTGTGAATCATAATCAAATAGTGATGTTACAAGGAGTCCATGCCGCGTCAACAACACATGCAAACAGGGGCGTAGTTACCATTATAAAAAAACAGTTCGAGCATACACATGATCTTTACTAAAAAATAATTTTTCTTCTAATTCTTGCCAAAAATACCTACACACACGTTCCATTTAAAAAGTGGAAATCCCTCTATGTATCATACTGACTACAATATTCTTTGATTAAAGCATTACCATTTACAGTAAACAGGTTATTATTCATATCATAACTTTCAGTGATGATTGTTTTTCCATCGTCATGTATGAGGATGTTTCGTTACAGTCATGATTATATGTGAATCATCACTGAAATGCAGTTGTTTATTTATCATTTGTTTATCAATTATTTTAGAAAAAAACACCAAAAATGCTCGATGTATGGTATTGTATCAATGCAGCTGACATGTATAAAATATGTCCAAACATATTTGTATAAGAGGAAATCACACTCGAATTTCCATGGTGGTAAGACTTCCGTCCGTACACACACACACACACACACACACACACACACACACACACACACACACACACACACACACACACACACACACACACACACACACCACCCCCTTAAATTTTAACGATGAGGAAAACTTTCTTTGAGTGGCATTTATATGTCTATCAGTATGTTCAGATTAAATAAACAAAACACGTTAAAACTCATCCTTATCGGATGAGGAATATATATTCAGGTGATATGATTTGACTAGAATGAAATTTAAGGGGGGATACAGGCGGAAGTCTTTCCACAATATTTTGAAGCTATTGAAATCATCAAACGTCAAACGATAACTCTTCAGGTCTCATAAAAAATGAAAGTTGGGCAAGCCCTCAATACCACCTAAATATAACGCTTTGCAGCCCATAGGGCTTACACGAAAAAATTGGCTTGCTACGTGCCTGGCAAACGCACGAGAATTGCAATACGGGCCTCTAACCACTGATTCTCCGTGACCTGGAGACACATGTGACTGAGCGTGTGTTGGGACGTCGTCTGTCATACAGACCCTGAAGCAAATATATCCAAGCCCACGCAAGTCTACAAAATGTGGCAAGTCTAGATTTTCACAGCTTCAGGAGAAAGTCTCAGGGCTCCTTTTCCTTATATAATATTCTTTTTTTACTATCAATTTTTTTTCTGTAAAATATGTTCATATCAGAGACTAGTTGTTAATCTAGTTCTGACGGGTAGAAGACAAAAGACAAAATGGATACTAGTGCTGTTACATTTTTAATTATATATAAACATTCGTCCTTGGCTCGGGATAAATGTATATTTTCAACCAAATGTGCATTCGGAGGATATCGAAATCTAGGTTAAGCTATTTGAATCATATTTACAATTAAAAGACCCAAACAATGGTGTGTTGTCCACATTTTGGATTTCCATAGTCACAGAACGATATTTTCTCCCTTTCCGTCTCTAGGAAAACTCACTGCAGGGTTCGGGTTATGGAGAGCCATACCAAACACCCACAGCTGGCGGGACCAACATCTCCAGTAACATTTACATCTGCCAACGCTTAATTCGCAAGTGGTGAGGCAATAAGCTAATGAGGCTAAGGGTCCTGTACCATGTTTGTGAAATATCTGTGATGCCTTATATGAAGTCTATCATCTAAGCAATTCTAGCTATGTATGGCGTTAAGTCACTGCTTGAAGAAAGGCTCCTTTAGAATTTTATCTGGTCAATATTAGTATTTCCATCATATCGGAAAATACATAGACTAACGCTTAGTGTCTGAATATATATAATTTTGATAGAAACAAACAAGCCCATTTAAATTGAGCCACAGGGAGACACGAGATTCAGTCCGGCGAGCCATGGCAGTTAGCTATAGATTTGTTTACTTTGTAACCCGACCCCCAAAGTGAGTTAGGGTTCTTGCAGATGTTAACAGACCCTGGACCTGAGGAGATCTAGACTTGCTTTATTTAAGGCTTTAGCATTGCACAGAGGGCTTGGCAGTAGGGGAAATAATGTGGTTCAGGGACTGTGAGACAGACTAAACAGTAAGGAAAATAATGTGGTTCAGGGACTGTGAGACTGAATATAAAATGCATGGCAACCTACACTTCATTGTGACTATCACTTTAAAACACAAGGGTTATTTCCTTTGCGTTAACTGACAGGCTTTCGGTGTCAAATTATTTGGAACTCCAGCCAAAGGTGATGTTATGCTGTCTGGAAATATGGCCTTTTTGTAATGCCATAATGATAAGTGATTGTTGTACATATGATGTTTTTGAAGGATAATTTCAGCGTACTAATACTTTGCACGTGTTTCCCCCCACTCTGTCCATACCCGTAAAAGTTAACTTTCCATATATATGCCTGTAAGAAAATACTGTAAAGTAATGGGATTGCTGAATTTGGCCACCGGAGGATGTGACCACAGCACTCTGGTTATACTGCATTGAGAGAGGACAGAGCTTGGCAAGATACCAATAAATATGCTTGTCATTTAAACCTTTATCTGATATTTGTGGAATGTGATTTTATAATTGAAGATGCTTCCTGCACCTGTAGCCCCAATATAGATGTTGTTAGTCTGTGAATCTTCCAAATTACTTCGTCTCTTGTTTTCAATTGAAATTAAGATCTTTGCCTTTTATCAAAATAATATATTTCCAGTCTTAATGTGCCTTTGTCGGGAATCAAACTCCGGTTTTTGACCTGACAGGCGAACGCTTTAACCACGAGCGTACCCCATCATTCCTTGATACTGTTGGTACATTTATTATACATTCAAGATTGAACCCAGCTTTGTCACCATATATCCTTCAGTTTGTATGTTAGTGACATGATCTGCACACTGATAATTTAAAAAGTGGAATATAAATAATGATTGTTTGCGATCTTTATCCAATTTAGTTTTCCACTGATTCTGTTTCTCTTTCCACGAAATTCTGTACGAAGGTACTTTTAACAGTTTCACCCAATAACAGTAAAGCATACAGATAATACGTTTCGGTACTTTGATAGATTAATAAGTACATATTATATTCCCATGATATTGAGATGCCAAAATGATTAACATAATTATATAATGTATAACAAATTAGACAGCAATAAGCAAAAGCAAGAAAGAAAACGCATGAGCAACATAATGCTGTCAGGTAGTAAGCTTTCAACAATTATCGAAACTGCTTAGTTATGAGCTAATTGCAATCACTACAATTTCCTATTGTCTGCCCAACAGATGGAAACAAAATAGGTCTTAAATGAAAATTATGAGCTAATTGCAATCACTACAATTTTCTTTAGTCTACCCAAGAGGTGGAAACAAAATATGTCTACAGTATATTCCGTCGGGTAACTGAAATTTGAGAAAACGTCCGTATGGAATAATACCTGTATTCCGATTCAAAAAGAGGTCATACCAAATATGTGCATGTTCACACATTTACAACAGTAATTTACACCGGGAATCATTAAAACATTGTAATCATCTTTTATGAAAGTATAGATAATGAAATTTGTTCAGTTATGATCAGTCGGATAACTCATACAAGTGAGCACTAAAATTAAGGACCTACCGGTTCATGTCTGTGTGAACACATTCGTCTGTGTTTTATTGTAATTAGCAGTGTCTCCTTGTATAGCATATATAAGAAGTGTACCTAAGGTCAGATATTTAAACTGTTATGTAAATTCCATTACAAAATGTATAAATGATATTACCTATTGGTCAGAAAGACTTATCAGTACCCAAACACCGACCACTGCCACACCCTCTCCCTCGCACACACACACTCCCTAACATACATATCGCTCTGGCCCATAGACCCGATATTTGAACCTTTTAAACAGACACCATGTGTATGTCAAGAAAGACACGCACGTTATTAGTGGTGCTCAGTCATGGGTATCACTTCAACATGTGTTTCTAATTATCTCAGTACATCATGGCGCGGTCGGACGCGCTAACGAACCCTATGTGACAGTTACATTACAGCACCATTGAAATACATGTTAAAGTAGTGCTAATCTTGTAACACTATACTTACTCATTTCCAACCATTTACGCATGTACAAAATATATGACAAACCTAACCCTGGTCATACGAGATTTCAAGGGTATTGAAATGCATGTCCTACAATCACAGCATTTACATCTGTTACACATGTTAGGAAACACATGGAAACAATGGCCAGATTTACACACCTTTGAAATACATGTAAATGCAGAGCCGACTGTTCGTTTATTTTAACACCCCTTTAAACGTGTGTAAATCTGACGGCCAGATGATACGTAGATTTCAAACGTTGTTCATATGGCCGCCGGATGAAACGAGTATTTCCTGACGTTAGTAAATTTGAGTAATACAGTCATTTTGTGTGGTGTAACTGACAAGACCAGGTGGTCACCCTTCGTCATGCATTGCATACGAATTGATTAGATCGATGCTTATGGTGACTCACTGGATTGTCTGGTCCAGGCTTACTTATTTACAGGTAATCGTCAATTAGCGTTCTGCTGAGGAATATAAGTGAGTGAGTTTAGTTTTACGCCGCTTTTAGCAATATTCCATCAATATGACGGCGGGGTACACCAGAAAAGGGCTTCACACATTGTACCCATGTGGGGAATCGAACCCGACGAGCAAACGAGCAACACTTTAACCACTAGGCTACCCCACCGCTCCCGAGGAACACGATGTCGCGACTTACCCGTTGTGATATTGTCGAACCCCAGCACTGTCAGATACAACATGGCCAACCCAAGTCCGGCGCTCGCAACGTCATACTGCATGAACGTCCTCCACCCAGTGTAGAGGGTGATGAAAGGACCAAACGCACCCCAAAGACACGAGGATGTCTCTTCAACCTCTTCCTGTCCTTGTCTCTTAAGTTCACACTGAACAGCCGTGCCATTAGGTTCTTTCTCCAAGAGTCCAATAGTGCCATTTTGCTTAGGTTCTTTGTCCAGCAGTCCTTCACGAACGACCGTGCCATTTTGCATAGGCTTCGATAGATCTGCTAATGGCACCATCTCCGAATCTTTCCCAGTAGAGTAACCCTTTTCTGCATCATTGTCCACACCTTAAACAGATATGAAAGCTAGGTGGCTGTGGCGTTTATTTAATAATGATACAATACGGGCAGTTAAGGTTAGTCGTTGTAATATATTCTGGGATTCTCTACCGGGGCCTTTTTCGGAAACAGCATAATTTTCGGTCACTGCATCAAGTCTATGAACTTTTTTCAAGGCATCCAAAATGTCCCGTGAAAGAGTATTTGGGTTTTCATCAATCTTTACCAAAGTTGTTGTGATGAGTATTTTATGGAACTACTTTAACATTTATCACAAAACAGCCCTCATAACCTAACAAGCCTATAACCCAATATCTCCCACCAAGTTCATCGACCATGATCAATAAGAAACATATTTCCGCATCTGAAATCTCCTAAACATAGCTGGTATATATAACAAAGATGGCACAGTTTCCCTTTCTCGTTTAAAAGAGAAAATCTCATCACCTCGAACAGCTGCAGGTGTTTGTTTTGAAAAGGAAACGAAAGCAAATAAATAGATATAAAGATGAACCTTTGCTTCTGATTTTGGCCTTCTGTAGTGCCGGCACCGTGACGTACACCTTCCACAGCAGGTAGTACTCCAAGAACACGGTGCTAAGGTTCCAGGAGGCCATGAAGATGGCGCCGTTCCTCAACTGGGTGAAGTACATGATTTCCCCCGTCACCACCGGGGCCAGTATCGTCGCACCAAGGTCAATCCGTCTCATGGTTGCTGTCATTTCTGATAGAACCAAGGATACACGTGTACATGCCATTTACCAGCTAATGATACCTACACCGTGAATTATATATACGTTTTCACATTTATTTACCAGGAATTACTTTTAAATTCCCATTCCACCTGAATCTAATTGTTATTTCCATTCCTCTTTCATTTTTAATCTCGTTTCCCATTCAGATCTTACTTTTTCCCCCACTTTCAATCTATTTACCTTTCAAATGTGTACAATTAGTCATCACCCAACGTTTTGTTCAGTCATTAGAAGTTATTTCATCCGTGACATTATCATATTTTTTTATTTCCTTGTTATTTATATCTAAGTCGCAGTTAAAATGATAAAATCCCATATCATGAAATATTTATGAAGATTGTGATCGTGTACCCTCCACATCACCAACACAAGATCGTTACCACAAAAATAATATTTTTTACAGAAATTGATACATATGGCTGTGACTCTTCTAAACATGTTGTTGGCACCAGAAATGGGCTCTACACATTGCACAAATGTAAGGAACTGAAACGGGCTTTCGGCGTGACAAGCGTACGCTTTAACATCTTCGCTACCCAACAAGGGAGCTTACAGACCCGTGGTTATAAAACAGGGATTCGAACCAGGGCTCTGCAGACCCTCCATGTATTAAACGTGATCAGCCTATCCTTAACAAAAGTTGAGTAGAATGAGTTTAAATCTCACCTGCTAACCTGTCCACGTCGTTGCCACATATTTCCACAATCCAGTCCCTTTCAATCACAATCATACGGGCTGTGCTGCTAAGGTCTGCGAGGATGGCGAAGAGAATGATTGTAACGAAAGATAGTTGTTTGAGCCAACCGTTCCATAAAGTGGTGATCTGGTCAATGTAGGACAGGTGGACACACACTGCTATAGCACACAGGGCAACGAACAGGTTCTGGAGAACGAGGGACACCTGAGCAGCTGGAACGGTAGACACAATAGCAAGGTGATGAACCTCGATGAGTAGGTGAGTATGGTTTTACGCCGCTTTTAGCAATATTCCACGGCGGGGGACACCAGAAATGGTCTTCACAAACTGTGCCCATGTGGAAAATCGAACCATGGTGGTTGGCGTGACGAACGAGCGCTTTAACCACTAGGCTACCCCATCGTGACGAGCTAATTCGACCAAGGTCACTGCATTAACTTGGGACAGTGCCATTAGAGCCAAAAAATGCAGCCTAGAAATGACACATCACTATCAGATTTCAACACAACTGTCATTGTGCCTTTTCTATGTTAAGCATGAAAAACACTGAAAAGTTGTTACAATATTTTAATTATATAAACTAGGTGTATTGAAACTTGTATATATGCCGTTGTGTTTGTACCATGCCAAAATATAAGTATATAAAAAACATGAAACTTGCTGACCCATTTTGTTTTTGGTTTAACCTTCCTTTTTATGCATCCATGAAAATAGCTTGTTCAATTTTATAATTACCTTTGGCGGGACTGGCCACTGCGCAGAGGCTCTCGTCAAATGAGTTTCAGAAATCAAAAAGGGAGGTGTTTACCGCATTCATTACAAAGTCATCACTGTGTTAGCTGGGTCATTCCGACCTGGGTCATACTGACCTTTCAGCCTTGCCGTCTTGTCCACCCAATCTCCGATCAGGGCACCTAGCAGCAGGATGGACAGGCCTGTTGACAAGCCGTACGAAGCGGTGAGCTGCAGGGAGTTCGGCGACAGCTCGATGAGAAACAAACCAGTACCGAACCACCACATCTGGTCGCCCTGGTTACAAAGACATGACACTGATGCTATGAGACCATTTTCATTTAACCAGTGTATACATGCGTTCGATTCAGGAAGACCATTCCCCAATATAGCTTGGCTTTAAAACTTAAATGAATATATTTGCAAACATAGTAAGCTACGATTATAACGAACTTAAAGGGACCACTAATTTTAGTTCGTAATAACCGTAGTTCGTTACCGTGGTTCGTTATAACCGTAATTCGGTATAACCGTAGTTCGTTATAAGCATTTAGACTACAATACACAGCATGTGGACAGGGCCAGCACTTTGTTATACCCGTCAAATCGTTATATGTGTTATGTGGTCACTATATTCGTGACATATATTCACGATAACCGTTCCAGTATTTATTTCCCACAGTAGACACGCACGCACGCACACGTACGCAGGCACACATCTTACCCATGTAGACAGAAAGTGGCTGAAATATACCAGGAAACTGGTGCTGGTCAGGACGCTTTTCACGCGGCCTTCAAGAAGAAACATACATGGGTAGCAACGATGCAGTGAATACAGGATGTAGTGGTTGGGTGTGTTTAGCTTGATACCGCTTTTAGCAATATTCCAACAATATCACGGTGGGGGTCACCAGAAATGGGCTTCACACATTATACCCATATTGGGAATCGAACACGGGTCTTTGGCGTGACGAGCGAACGCTTTAACCACTAGGCTACCCCACCGCCCCGAATTCCGGATGTAGGGGATGGCGATGGGAATACACGAACTGACATACACGAACTGAGTACACTAAGTCCTTATTGAAGAAAGTCCGACGTTATGTGTATTCAACATATAAGTAAATTACGGTTATAACGAACTCAGAGAGGCCACTAATTTTAGTTCGTTTTGACCGTAGTTCATCATACGCATTTAGATAAACATAAAAACCATGTGACTGGGTCCAAAGGAGCAGTTCGTTATAACCGCCAGTTTGTTATAACCGTCAGTTCGTTAAAACCGTCAGTTCGTTATAACCGTCAGTTCGTTATAAGCGTGTGCATTATTAGTGTAGTTTCCTCTTATGTATATTTTTCAATATGTACTCATGCCAATAATGGTTGTCACGCCCTTCAATTTTTTTTATTCGAGAGGGGTGTGGGGTGTGTGGAGGTTGGGGGGTTGGGGTGGGGAGGGGGGTGACAACCATTATTGGCATGAGTATATTTAGTTTACAATGTTCCAATGTATAATTATTCAAAGTATCAGTGTATAACATTCCAGTGACCTACATTTCTACCTTAAAATACTTTAATATGTTCTTTGTATTTCAGATAATGAATTAAGTTTTCAAAACACTTATGGGTATATCTTAACACAGATTAAACGCAAGTTCTCATAAATTCTTCAAAGGCGATCATGGGAGTTTTGATAAACATTGAAAAACATCAAATTGTAATAAAAATGATTCATATCAACTTTGGCGTTTAAGAATATGTCATCTCCGATTTCGTTACAGCCGACTGTGCCATATACAGTTTGATCGTATACGACTTTGTTGTATCCGATTTGGTGACTTACATCCTTCAATGTATAAAGCGGGTTGTTTAGTCTGAGATATGACCATCTTGAGCTTCACAGCGTGTAATCAATGGAACACAACTGTCTTTGGTCATTCATAACGTTCATTCCGGACCATTTGTCTCGGTGTTCGATTCACGTAGTGTTCTCAGCAACGTTTCATTCAGAACAAAAAACTTGTTTCTGAAGATAGTAAAGACTTGGTATTCTTTTACACTGACGCCTTGTATATACTGTATAATAGGGGCGGTGGGGTAGCCTTGTGGTTAAAGCTTCGCTCGTCACGCCGAAGGCCTGGGCTCAATTCCCTACATGGGTACAATGTGTGAAGCCCATTTCTGGTGATATTTCCGTGATATTGCTGGAATATTGCTAAAAGCGGCGTAAAACCCAACTCACTCACTCACTGTAAAAGTGCAAACGTCAAGACCCTTCAATGCATTTTTAAGAAGTAATACCCCGTGCAATGTAACTAGAGGGTAATGACACAAAGGAAATCATAATCCGAGAATATGTTACATTGGTTCTTGGATATAGTTTATCTTGAATATAGTTTAAGAATGATGAATAAACACTTTGCCTACCTGTCACGAGTCCCGTCTCTTCCGACACTTTCCGCAAATCTTTTTCATTCGACATGATTTAGACAAATGGCTGCCTTAGTTGTACAATGTCTAGTGAAAAACACTGATACTTGTCTCCTTGAATTCTATATTGTTTCGTGACTAACAACATATCAATGCTAATTGTGATGATCTCAGCTGTGAATAATGATATGTTGGTGTAGCTGTCGCCTATCACAGAAAACTAATGCATCTATAACAAGTCTCATTGCGCTTCATTTAAACAATTTCATTATTACGCTTACTGGCAGGAAATATAACTGTTTTCACTATAAATACATTTATGGAAAACAATTATCGTATGTTTTTGTGATTGTTCTCAAGCAGGTATCCATTCTGAATATTGAGTAACGCAACATTACAGGCGAGATATTGTATAGATGAAACATTGATTGCACAACAGTCTCGTTTCCTGCTGACTGGGTTTCGTCCTATTGCGTAACATAGTACAATAACCAGTCCAGAGTTTTGGGACCAATTAATTCAACTGGATACATAAATATTAATCGGTATTATTTGATACATCTAAGCACTTGAATTGTATATTGCAACACTACGCTCCTTCTAATCCTTACAAACACATCGTGCAGCGTGCTCTGTCGTACAGAGTGCTCTGACAGACGGAAATCTGGAAATCGTGGAAATCTCAAAACGAGGCTCTGCCGCTAGAAAAGTTTGGCGGTCTGGTACGGATTTGATATTAGATCAATCACATTGTGCGTTACAATACTACACTAAATAAGCCCAAAGAACGCATAACGGGTGTAACCAATAAGCCAGATGAATTGTGAATCATTTTACGACCTCATCAAACTGGGGCAGTCTGTGACGTCTTAGTTAAAGAACCACTAAACTTTGTTTTTTGTTACTCTTTTAACCATTACATATGAAAGATTTGTGGTTAGTCTTATGCGGAACACCAAATTTATTCTTTAAAAACTTGTGGTTAATTAATACCGAGCGATTAAAAGTGGCCAAAAAGTCGCCTGCTTCTCTCTCGCCCGCCAACGAAACCACAGACAGGTTACGTAACTCTGTCGCCAGAGCACTGCAGTGACGTCATATGAGGAATGATTTTCAGTTAGTTGTATAGAAAGTGTGTAGCATGCTCATCATTTTGATGATTTCTCGACATCAACGACGACATGTCGTTGCTTTGTCGTCAATTGCTCCTAGGGTGTGTGTCACCATGCGATGGTGTCACCATGCACAGATTTCCACAGGACCCCGCAGTTCGTGCTAAATGGGTTATGTTTGTGAGTGCGAAGCGAGCGTTGTGGAAGCCTGAAACGATATCTTACTTGTGTTCAGATCGCTTCACGGAAGTTAAAGAATCAAAACTATTTACTAGTTGTAGTAAAATATGTATATGATTGATGACCATAAAGATTTTCCATGACACAACTTGTAACATAACGATTTCTTCCTCGGAAGTGAGGTTGTGGTCGAAGTAACAATAATATTGTAAGTAGTATTATATTGACACCCACCTCGCTGCCAGGAGAAATTGTTATGTTATATATATATCATGCAAAATCCTATCCTATCAATAAAATAAATATTTTACTACCAGTAGAAAGTAGTTTTGATTTTGTAACTCGGTGAAAACAAATCTAAATAGCATTTATCCTCAGACTGGCGGATGTTCCCGACAGGGTGCCACCATTTTGAAAATCGTAAAGTCTGTTAGAATTAATGAGATTATAGTTTGTTTTCATCAAGTTAGAAAATCAAAACTACTTTCTACTCGTAGTTAAATATGTATTGGAATCATAACCAAACGGATTTTGCATGACACAACTTATAACATAACGATTTCTTCCACGGAAGCGAGGTGGGGGTCGAAGTTACAATACTGCGCGATAAATTTCTTGCTACATTCACATGGTTAATGTCCACTCACCAGTATGTAGATACTAGTCAGTGTGCGTCTTTATATTTTGCCTTATAATCCTAATTAGTTTGTGATCATACTTGTATGCATTTTGAAACTAAATAAAAAGCAGACGATCTGCTGATACTTATAGTGAATTTATAACAGAACTGTAATAGCTAGACATTTTATAGTTTGCCAATGTGAATCACAATCCGCGCACACAACCTAGTGTATGTTGTCTGTCTCATTACAATTCACGGCGAAAACAATGATTCTGTTGAATGCTACGACAAATGAATAAAAACAAAATGCAAATATTAAAATTAAAACAGATTAAAGTTATAGGAACAATATCAGGCCATTACCTTGTTCGAGGAATGTATCCATCAATATCCACAAAACTGTTCCAAATGATGTGTCTTTTAACAGTTTAATATACGAAAAAGTGATCAATCTTTTCAGGTATTGGTGTATAGTCTCATTGGTCACCCAAGATAGCACACCTGGCAACTAATTGCATAATGTCCGCCTTTCTTTAAAAACAGTAATTTAGTTAGCCAATAATGGGCAATCAATCAATGTATTGCCGGTTAATCCTTTGAACGGAGCACGTTGTTTTGACGCAGACACCGACACGACAGAGTGTATTCAGTACAGATTAGTAAATCTACATACATAAACACTACCTTTGACAATTCCGCTGTGTAAGATAAAAGTAATTAATCAATCAGCGTGTTATCGGTTAATCCTTTGATCGATGTTTATAATGTTGAATATTTACTCCAGACACAAGAAATGCCAAATGGGAACCTTTGTCGGGTAATCTAAGTGTGTTACCACTAATTATACCTGTTATAAATTCATTAACTGACCATCAAGTGAATGATGACAAATAACATGTGTAGGTTTATACCACCTAACACGGGTTACAACAAGGGAGTATTAATTGCTGTATTGCATGTGAAAACTTATGGGCCGACACTGTTTTGAGAATACAAACAGATTTTTACATGACATGATTAAATATCGAGGTAAAAAACACAGAAATGGGATCAATTTAGATCAGTCATTATACAAATAGGGCCTAACGACACCAATCGATTTTGACAGAATCGTCTATGAAAACAAGTTGTAACTCGGAAACTAGGCAAAGCAGGAGACAAAATTAAATGACAGTAGATTGTGAGAACATATAGCTTTCATTTTCCACAACAATTGTCACGATTTCAGGTTTATACAAGCCTGTAAACAAGATAATTTACCCCCTAAAATGTAGATGAATTCTGCATCAGCCCTCAAAGCTATTCCTCATATGACGTCACAGAGACGCGCCGCTCTGATTGGTTGAAATTTCGTTCGCGGGTGAGAATTGTGCACTGTTGTCAAAAAGGTCGATTTAAGTCAATTAAAGGTCGAAATGAGTAGTTTTAATGACGGGGTTTCATTTATAACGATGCCAGTTAGTGATTTATGTATTTGTACCCCCTAGGGTTTATGTGACCTTTAAGGTAATGCTGCCTACACCTCGCCATAAAATATAGAAATACGATGTTATTAAAGTTTAAGATTAAAATTAACTTGTAAATACTATTTCTTAGGAAACAAGGAATTTGAATTAAGTGTAACCATAGTTGTTTGTAGTGTCTTTTTTCACTTTCACACGAGAAATTTCGGATCGCCTGAAAAGTAGGTCATTGTCTGAATAGGTTAATGAGACTCATGTTTCAGTTTGTCCGTTCCATTATAATGCGACGTTTCGGGTAGAGATCCTTATACCGTTATGATGAAACAGGACAGGGGGTTGGAAGGAGGACTGTAAGGGGGGATTTAGGCAAATGGCTGCCTTAGTTGTACAATGTCCAGTGTGAAAAACACTGAATTCTTTATTGTTCCATTCACTAATTTTATACATATATAAATACAATAAGAAATTATGCTGAACAATTATGGGAAAGGGGGGTCATTGAATTTGTACATGACATGCAGCATAAATTGTACATAAATTTTAGGAGGGGGGGAGGGTCATTCACATTGTACATGCTTCTCCATAAAAATCATCATCACCTCACACACACCACACATTATTTACCTTCTGAAGTCTCACTCTGCAAGGCGAAAAGGTCATTTGCTTATTATTATTCGCTAAACATCTGTTTTCAAATCAAATTCAGGAAAATATTACCAACTTTCACTACTGCCAAATATCTTTACATTCACGTAATGCATAATGGAGTGAGGAACTGACTGTTAAAACCTGGCATTCATTTTGTGTCACCTAACTGTATTAGGAAAGAACCTTGATAGAGGAAGGGCCACACTTTGTATGAATGTTATGGAAATTGACGTTCGTACAGTTTGGCCTTAAGTCTATAAAGGACCACCCGTGAAGGTCCGGGTTAGAACTGATCTTCAGCAACCCATGCTTGTCGTAAGAGGCGTCAAACTGGATCGGACGGTCAGCCTCGCTGACACATGTCATCGGTTCCTAATTGCGTAGATCTATACTCATTCTGATTATCACTGGATTGCCTGGTACAGACTCGATTATTTACAGACCGCCGTCGTGCAGCTGGTATATTGCTGAGTGCGGCGTAAAACAACACATAACAATAACAAACTACAAAGGGTCATACAGCGGGAGCATTGTGCTGTGACTGCGCTTTGAAAGAAAGACCCACTCTTTCCTTCGATTCTCAGGGTAGTGAAAAGCAGTTATAAGGCGTCAAGTGCTTGTCTGAATTCTTTAGATTTACATTCCGAGATAATCAATCGCTTATTGTGGAACACGGGAAGGACCTACACAAAAGGTATTTGTGTGGACGTTATCAGACTGACGTATGTACACGAACCAATTGTTAACACCCTTTTGTTTCTACTTCAAAACAAAATTGCAAACTGATGTTGACGTACTCATGAGTAATGGGGTGGTCTGGTGGCTTGAGTGTTCTGTCGTAAATCCCACGTAAGATGGATCTGTATATGCTTAGGCTCTGGAATGAGAGAATCAATGACTAGATACTAAACAAACCTAATCCTTATCTTTTGGAATCTGATAATTGATACTATCATTCAAGTCGCCTATCGCCTACGCATATACAGTCAACTCTCGTTAATCCGACACTCATTAATCCGACAATCATTAATCCGAAAATCACGTTAATTCGACAAAAAAATTACGGAACCATTTAAAACAGTGATAATTACTCTCGTTAATCCGACATTCTCGCATTCCGACTCCGACACAGCAATCTAGCAACTGATTATTGTAAATACATTGTAAAAACATTCGTTAATCCGAGAATCAACACAGCCGGTCGGATGATCCGACTGTATACAAACAATCACACGTGAGTGGTAATTAGCGTGTGCCTCACTGGCTATAGATCCATCTAAAGTTAAAAACACTGAAATAGAAAACTCCGAAAGTCAAGTACATGTAGACGTTTTTATTGACATGAACAACAGAACATTTAAACTGATGTGATCATTTCTCGTCAATTTAAGTTTTGGTCCAGATGTAGGACTCGGGGATGAGGCTCCATGGCGTGTGGGTGATGTGTCATTGTTTCACGATGGCGATGGATACTGCAATCACTGGTTCGTTTTCACTTGATAACTTAACTGACCGCTGGTACATTGCTGGAGGATTCAGCCGTGAACTTCCGGGTTGAGCCTGGCCTCCAGCAACCCATGCTTGTCGTAAGAGGCGACAAACGGATCGGGTGGCCAGACTCGGTAGACACATATCGTATAAGAATTGCGTAGATAAATGCTCATTATGTTGATTACTGGATTGTCTGGTCCAGACCCGATTATTTTCAGACCGCCGCCATGTAGCGTGAATATTGCTGAGTGCGAAGTTAAGCAGCGAACACAAAAATAAACAAAATACCTTATCTTAAACAGTTTGCACTCTGAACAAATCAATAACATAATTTAACATTTTAGGAACAAAATACAACATTCTAATGTGCATGTGTGCATTCCTAATCTTGTGTCCAGCACAGATCAGTTCCTCAAGGCTAATCTTCAGATCTTCCACACTTAGAATGGCACGGAAGCAGGTGACCTCTGGCTGACCTTGTATAGGTCATATACAACACGTCCCCGATACATATACACACAAACGATATTATCACCAGATATCCAAACTCGTCCGTCTTGGGCAGGGCTACCACCAAGGCAAATTTCAACATGTCCATCATTCTGTTCAGCGACGTTTGAACTCCATTCACGACCCCGCGTTCACTTTCTGCCACGTGTTCAAGAAACAGCTGAGTGATTGACAGGTCTGCAATCCACAATCCTGGAACACAAGAGTGTCATTAGGACAACAAATGTTATGAGTGAGTGAGTGAGCATAGTTTTACTCCGCTTTTAACAATATTCCAGCAACATCACGGCGGGGGACACCAGAAATGGGCATCACACATCATAACCATGTAGGGAATCGAACCCGGGTCTTCGGCATGACGAACGAACGCTTTAGCCACTAGGCTACCCCACCTCCCGATCGTGCTTGTATTGTGTACCAGCTATAGAGGAGATAAATCAATTTATCACTCTAGTGATCAATGATGTACATCTTACAAGTGTTTAAACGGCAGTTATTACTGAACCAACCATCACTAGACGGTAAACAATATACAGGTACAGTAAGTACATCACATTGATTTGTATAGAAACCAATTAAGCTGCACTCCTATGCTTATTGTTTGGCGTTTTAAGACATCACAAGCGACAATGCAACAATGGTAAGCTTTAATCTACGTAACCTTGCGCATATCACATAAGAATAACTGTCTCCAAAAAACATAGTTTACTAGATAAGTACTCATTATATTAAGAAACGTGAGGGTAGAGTTGAATGTGTTGTTTACATTAAAACACTCCTACATCTACTATTTATAAGTAGAATATGTGTAAGGTTACTGTGCAATAGTTAAACATTTTCATGGGTGTTCTTGTCTGGTGGTGATGACAAGGCGAACGCTAGTTAGCTACTGAGCACTGTACTGGTTTAGCGAACGACTGCAAGTCAAACTGTCCACCATGACGTCGGGTCAAGGTATAGCAACTATGCTCATTAACTCTCGGTAGTTTACGGAATACGATTAGTATTTTTACGTTTTGGAAAGAAATGTTAACTTTATTAAAAATATAATCATTCTTCGTGATACTTGTTTTTATATGCTTTACAAATGATTTGATTTCAGATTTTTACTCTATATCTAGTATAAACAATGTCCCAGAAATGGGATTCAAACAATGTCTAAATATATCCAGAAATGTGCTTGTGGGAATCAAACCGGAGCTTTTGACATTATACTGTAATGCTACACCATCGAACTGTTATCTCCGAAGATGCCGTAATTGGTTTCGACCCGATTCATGAGGCGTGTCAGATACTCAAAATGTATCGGGGCGGTAGGGTAGCCTTGTGGTAAAAGGGTTTGCTCGTTTCGCCTAAGTGAGTGAGTGAGTTTAGTTTTACGCCGCACACAGCAATATTCCAGCTTTATGGCGGCGCTCTGTAAATAATCGAGTCTGGACCAGACAATCCAGTGATCAGCAGCATGAGCATCAATCTGCGCAATTGGGAACCGATGACATGTGTCAACCAAGTCAGCGAGTCTGACCACCCGATCCCGTTAGTCGCTTCTTACGACAAGCATGGGTTACTGAAGACCAATATTCTAACCCAGACCTTCACGGGTCGTTACGCCTAAGACTCGGGTTTGATTCCCCACATGGGTACAATGTGTGAAGCCTATTTCTGGTATCCCTCGCCGTGATATTGCTGGAATATTGCTAAAAGCGGCGTAAAAGTATAATTCACTCACTCACTCAAATTGTAGCATGTGGCGCAGGACTGTCTGTAAGAGACATACGATTTATTAATCTTGGGACATTCCAGAAAATGTGTTTGAGAAATAACATCCTTTCAGACAGTGCTTAGTTTGCTGAGAAATGAGGATTGGTTTGGTGTAAAACGGATAATAACATTGCCTCAGCCCATGGACTGATGGAAGTTTTAGCCAAAAACATACTGCTCGTCACGTGATCTTAACCTCTTAACGGTTTCGTCATATAATCATGACCTGAGAATACCAGTTTTAAATCTCACCAAATCTAGCTGTGATGATCCCCGTTATCAGAAGAGCAATGGAAACGTAAGACTTCAGCACCAAAGGGGTTGTTGTTGTCATGGCACCAGAAGATCCTGAAGCCGTCAAGTTAGTCAAGGAAGTACAGTTGTCGACTGTCACATCAGAATGTCCGGAAATGTTTCTGGATGCTGTTGTCAAGTATAATGGCGACGTACAGTTGTCACTAGTCACATTGGAGGGGGGAATCATGGTGTAAGAAGAAAAAGGGGTCAAATGGACTTCCAGGTGACCAAACGGACAAAACACACAAGAACAGACAGGCAATCTGTAGTGTCATGGCAATCAGACCCGTTCTCTCTAACCCAATGCGATGTCTCAAAACTGGATAGACCAAAGTCCCAAGAATCCCAATGGCGGCGCCAGATCCCATTGCAAGACCAAGCAGTCCTTCAGATATTCCTTGGGTAAACGCATAGCCACTGGTGACGCTGTCAAACCCCAAGACCGTCAGGTACATCATCGCTAGACCAAGACCGGCGTTGGCAACGTCGTACTGCATGAACGTCTTCCAGCCAGTGTAGATTATGACGACGGGCGAGCATAAGATCCGGAAACACCCACAGCTGGTTCCTTGCTTTGTGTTGTTCTTGGTTTCGTTGACGGTTCCCTGTTCCTTGTTTTCAATGAGGGTAGTTGTTACTGGGTATCCCGATTCTGTCAGCGCTATATACTCACTGTTCTTCCCAGCACAGGTTTTGAATTTCTCTCCTGTTTTGAGAGCATCCAGTGATGGTTTGTGACTGGACTTGTCAGTTGTATCATCTAAAGTAGGAAAATGAGAAAACAGTTTCAATATTCATTTTTGTTTTCATAAGAAGCTGCGTAATGTTATTTTACCAATAAAGTACCCGTGAAGATTCGGATTAAATTTGGTCTTCCTTTGATTCGCGTGACATCAGGATTTGGTGGTCAAGCTCACTCACTTGGATGACACATGTCATCGTATCTCAATCGCGTAGATCGATGCTCATGATGTTAATCACTGGATTGTCTGGACGTAGTTACCAGCGTTTGACTGATTTTCTTCACTTTGACATTCAAAGCACTAGGCAGAAATCACACAAATCAGAGATGTGTTTGAATCCAACTTTCGTAAATATGTAGCACGCGAAAGGTAGAGGTAATGTGTACACGACCTGGAGTGTAATACATTCCAAGAGTATATCATTTTCAAAAACGGTAAAAATTGAACAAAAGGATTTCAGTGGAGACATCGTGTGTTCGCGAAAAGGGTAAGCATGTCTTGCAATGACTGCAGCACCCGTCACACACCCATTTTGTAGAAGTAAGGTAAGTAAGAGACCCGGTAAAATGCATCCTTACCTTTTTGCCAGTATTTCTCCTTCTGTAAAGCTGGAACCTGATTGTAGACCTTCCACAGAAGATAGTACTCGATGAACATCGAGACTACGTTCCAGGCTGCCATGATTAAAGCCCCGTTCCTGACCTTGAAGAAGTACACAATCTCCCCCGAAGCAATGGGGGCGAGGATCTGGGCGGCCAGGTCCATCCTCCGCAGCGTAGCGGTCATATCTGGAGGCCAACAAACGAGATAATGTTGAAGTGGGGTTTACAATAATATTTGTCCAGAAAAAAATGTAGGTTTCTTTCTTCCTACTTTATAGCGACCGAATATGCTCTTACGCTGCTTTTAGCAATATTCCAACAATATCTTGGCGGGGGACACCAGAAATGGGCTTCACATATTGCGAGTGAGCACTCAGCAATATTCCAGCTATATGGCGGCGGTCTGTAAATGATCCAGTCTTGACCAGACTCAACATCATAACCATCGACCTACGCAACTGGGAACCGATGACATGTGTCTGCCATGCATATGTCAGCGAGCCTGACCACACGTGGGTTACTGAAGACAAATTCTAACCCGGATCTTCACGGGTTCACACATTGTACCCATGTAGGGAATCCAACAAGTGGGCGCTTTAACCACCAGGCTACTCCAACGCCCCTACTATTTCATATTTTTTAAAAGAATATTTAAAAAAAGAGTGAACAATTCAGCATTGTTATTTCTGTTCATCGACAATTCCGAAAAACTGTCGAAGAGACCAGTGAACTGTACCGGATAATGTCATTTTACGTCGAAGTGGATAAAGGGAGTGATTTTCTTAAGGGATAAAGGGAGTGATGCTCGGGGACCGTGTATCATACTCGGGAGTCTTTACACCGATGATGATAACCTTAGAAATCAGTGGGGAACTTCCATAACGTGAAAAATACGCGGGTTACGTGAACAAGACTGATCATTAAAAGTTTACTAGGTGTTCGGGCAACTAGGCCCATTTACACCTAGTTGCCGGAACACTATTCAACTTTTAATGATCAATCTTGTTCACGTGGACAAGCTTTTTTCAAGATGATAAACAATGTTTGGATTTGTCCGGAAAACAACATCCGGTTTTCTTCACCTGCAAGCCTGTTGTTGTCGTCTCCGCATATTTCTACAACCCAGTCTCTTTCAATAATCCCGTTAGTCGCTTCTTACGACAAGCATGGGTTACTGAAGACCAATATTCTAACCCAGACCTTCACGGGTCGTTACGCCTAAGACTCGGGTTTGATTTCCCACATGGGTACAATGTGTGAAGCCTATTTCTGGTATCCCTCGCCGTGATATTGCTGGAATATTGCTAAAAGCGGCGTAAAAGTATAATTCACTCACTCACTCAAATTGTAGCATGTGGCGCAGGACTGTCTGTAAGAGACATACGATTTATTAATCTTGGGAAATTCCAGAAAATGTGTTTGAGAAATAACATCCTTTCAGACAGTGCTTAGTTTGCTGAGAAATGAGGATTGGTTTGGTGTAAAACGGATAATAACATTGCCTCAGCCCATGGACTGATGGAAGTTTTAGCCAAAAACATACTGCTCGTCACGTGATCTTAACCTCTTAACGGTTTCGTCATATAATCATGACCTGAGAATACCAGTTTTAAATCTCACCAAATCTAGCTGTGATGATCCCCGTTATCAGAAGAGCAATGGAAACGTAAGACTTCAGCACCAAAGGGGTTGTTGTTGTCATGGCACCAGAAGATCCTGAAGCCGTCAAGTTAGTCAAGGAAGTACAGTTGTCGACTGTCACATCAGAATGTCCGGAAATGTTTCTGGATGCTGTTGTCAAGTATAATGGCGACGTACAGTTGTCACTAGTCACATTGGAGGGGGAATCATGGTGTAAGAAGAAAAAGGGGTCAAATGGACTTCCAGGTGACCAAACGGACAAAACACACAAGAACAGACAGGCAATCTGTAGTGTCATGGCAATCAGACCCGTTCTCTCTAACCCAATGCGATGTCTCAAAACTGGATAGACCAAAGTCCCAAGAATCCCAATGGCGGCGCCAGATCCCATTGCAAGACCAAGCAGTCCTTCAGATATTCCTTGGGTAAACGCATAGCCACTGGTGACGCTGTCAAACCCCAAGACCGTCAGGTACATCATCGCTAGACCAAGACCGGCGTTGGCAACGTCGTACTGCATGAACGTCTTCCAGCCAGTGTAGATTATGACGACGGGCGAGCATAAGATCCGGAAACACCCACAGCTGGTTCCTTGCTTTGTGTTGTTCTTGGTTTCGTTGACGGTTCCCTGTTCCTTGTTTTCAATGAGGGTAGTTGTTACTGGGTATCCCGATTCTGTCAGCGCTATATACTCACTGTTCTTCCCAGCACAGGTTTTGAATTTCTCTCCTGTTTTGAGAGCATCCAGTGATGGTTTGTGACTGGACTTGTCAGTTGTATCATCTAAAGTAGGAAAATGAGAAAACAGTTTCAATATTCATTTTTGTTTTCATAAGAAGCTGCGTAATGTTATTTTACCAATAAAGTACCCGTGAAGATTCGGATTAAATTTGGTCTTCCTTTGATTCGCGTGACATCAGGATTTGGTGGTCAAGCTCACTCCTTGGATGACACATGTCATCGTATCTCAATCGCGTAGATCGATGCTCATGATGTTAATCACTGGATTGTCTGGACGTAGTTACCAGCGTTTGACTGATTTTCTTCACTTTGACATTCAAAGCACTAGGCAGAAATCACACAAATCAGAGATGTGTTTGAATCCAACTTTCGTAAATATGTAGCACGCGAAAGGTAGAGGTAATGTGTACACGACCTGGAGTGTAATACATTCCAAGAGTATATCATTTTCAAAAACGGTAAAAATTGAACAAAAGGATTTCAGTGGAGACATCGTGTGTTCGCGAAAAGGGTAAGCATGTCTTGCAATGACTGCAGCACCCGTCACACACCCATTTTGTAGAAGTAAGGTAAGTAAGAGACCCGGTAAAATGCATCCTTACCTTTTTGCCAGTATTTCTCCTTCTGTAAAGCTGGAACCTGATTGTAGACCTTCCACAGAAGATAGTACTCGATGAACATCGAGACTACGTTCCAGGCTGCCATGATTAAAGCCCCGTTCCTGACCTTGAAGAAGTACACAATCTCCCCCGAAGCAATGGGGGCGAGGATCTGGGCGGCCAGGTCCATCCTCCGCAGCGTAGCGGTCATATCTGGAGGCCAACAAACGAGATAATGTTGAAGTGGGGTTTACAATAATATTTGTCCAGAAAAAAATGTAGGTTTCTTTCTTCCTACTTTATAGCGACCGAATATGCTCTTACGCTGCTTTTTAGCAATATTCCAACAATATCTTGGCGGGGGACACCAGAAATGGGCTTCACATATTGCGAGTGAGCACTCAGCAATATTCCAGCTATATGGCGGCGGTCTGTAAATGATCCAGTCTTGACCAGACTCAACATCATAACCATCGACCTACGCAACTGGGAACCGATGACATGTGTCTGCCATGCATATGTCAGCGAGCCTGACCACACGTGGGTTACTGAAGACAAATTCTAACCCGGATCTTCACGGGTTCACACATTGTACCCATGTAGGGAATCCAACAAGTGGGCGCTTTAACCACCAGGCTACTCCAACGCCCCTACTATTTCATATTTTTTAAAAGAATATTTAAAAAAAGAGTGAACAATTCAGCATTGTTATTTCTGTTCATCGACAATTCCGAAAAACTGTCGAAGAGACCAGTGAACTGTACCGGATAATGTCATTTTACGTCGAAGTGGATAAAGGGAGTGATTTTCTTAAGGGATAAAGGGAGATGCTCGGGGACCGTGTATCATACTCGGGAGTCTTTACACCGATGATGATAACCTTAGAAATCAGTGGGGAACTTCCATAACGTGAAAAATACGCGGGTTACGTGAACAAGACTGATCATTAAAAGTTTACTAGGTGTTCGGGCAACTAGGCCCATTTACACCTAGTTGCCGGAACACTATTCAACTTTTAATGATCAATCTTGTTCACGTGGACAAGCTTTTTTCAAGATGATAAACAATGTTTGGATTTGTCCGGAAAACAACATCCGGTTTTCTTCACCTGCAAGCCTGTTGTTGTCGTCTCCGCATATTTCTACAACCCAGTCTCTTTCAATAATGAGAATCCGGGCAGCACTGCTCAGGTCAGCCAAAACAGCGAAGAATATGATTGAGGCGTAGGAGAGCGTCAGCAGCCTGCCGTTCCACAGAGAAACGATAAGTTCATGGCACGAGAGATGTATGCACAGTGCGCATGCGCAAAGTGCCACAAATGTGTTCTGTAAGGCCAAGGATACTTGCGCTGCTACAATAGATAACATTGTATCATTACCGACGTGTTTATTTCATGGGAAAAACTAATACCGAAAAATCGATGTTTTATATAATAAATCTCATTCTGTAAATAAGTAAAATGTTGAGTTCGAACAAACAGTGCACACCTTGGATCAATGTGAAGTGCGACTTGAGACTGGGATGCCTCGGTCGTATCTACAGTCATCTTTAATTTGAGGATTAAACGACGATTGAGATTGTCTCGGCGAAAATATCAATAACGATTGTGTCAGTATACATAATAATGTTGATGAAATTTCAGTTACTGAAAATGATGACCATCACACAAAATAACCCCCTTTAGAGACCGTTCATTATGTATAGCTAAGGGGGGTGGGGTAATGATAATTTTAATGGAGAAGCATGTACAGATTTATGTACAAGAAAGGGACCCACCTGCATGTCATGTAAAAAATCAATGACCACCCCCTTGTACATGTGTACAAAACTGATGATATATCTCACACACACACACACACACACACACACATCCACTAGACGTTGTGGTTATCTGCTAACCTATGTCCTCTAGACAATAAAACCCGTTAGTCCATGCTTACTAGACTTTGGATCTACCTGTTAGTCTGTGGGTGCGGTCCACCCAGGCGCCCACCAGAGCCCCCGCCAGGAGAATAGTCACCCCCGTTGCCAGCCCATTGACGGCAGTGAGGAGCAGCGACGTCGGTGACAGCTCGATGAGGAACAGGCCGACGCCAAAACACCACATCTGATCCCCCTACATCAATGAATATTTAAGAGTGAGTTTAGTTTTACGCCGTTTTTAGCAATATTCCAGCAATATCACGGCGGGGGACAAATATTTTAGAAGTCAGAAGATGTCCTTAGACATTTTGAGTTACACCAGTGTCAACGTAATATTCCTGAAGTCAAGGCAGGTTTGCGGGTATGGGATTCCAAGTATTGTAAAAAAAACTCAATTTATTTCATAGAATTTTGTGTCATTTTATAAAATATGGTAATTTTGCATTATGTGTTTTCAGGTTTGAGTATCACAACCCGAAAATGTATTCATGTCGCCACATTCCACAAAAAGTGTGGTCATTTAGAAATCGTCATTTAAGTTACTAAATGTATTCATGTGTGAATGTGATTATAAGCTTTGTTTTAAAACGTCTTCTTCAAGTTTGTTACACTTACACGGTAGTGTAGGACATGAAGATGTGAGTTGCTCGTACCAGTCCTGACTAATTCCTGTTTATCGTGCAAGCCAACTAAGTTACTATGCCTCAGTTTGTTATGGAGACCCGATAAGACACTTCCAACAGGTGAGGTGAGTGAGTGAGTCAAGTTTTACGCCGCTTTTAGCAATATTCCAGCAATATCACATCAGGGGACACCAGAAATGGGCTTCACACATTCTACCCATGTGGGGAATCGAACCCGGTCTTCAGCGTGACGAGTGGACGCTTTAACCACAAGGCTACCCCACCGCTCAAGGTGAGGTGGAATGGGGTTTAACAGGGGCTCAAGATTATTGCACTCACATGACGAGGTGTACAATGTTTTTTAGTGCGAGCTCGCCGAGAAACTGTGCCGAAGTGTAACATGGATACATTATAGTGATTCTGAGCCAATCAGTCTTTGTTATATTCCCTTAATGTTGAACGACAGGCAAAGTAATAACAAATACCATGTTTCCTAAGTGCCATTTGGGAGCTGGCAGGATAAAGAGGAGCACATTTTAAGGATTGACAACTTATTTATTGCAATATATGCGACGTTTAAGTGTAGATGGGGGCGGTGGGGTAGCCTAGTGGTTAAAGCGTTGGCTCGTCACGCCGAAGACCCGGGTTCGAATCCCCACATGGGTACAATGTGTGAAGCCCATATCTGGTGTCCCCCGCCGTGATATTTCTGGAATATTGCTAAAAGCGGCGTAAAACCAAACACAGTCAGTCAGTTAAGTGTAGATGCTAGCGGTCACTTGTTTTATAAAGGAGTCAGCATCTACACCAAAACGTCTCATCTCTTGCTATAAACAAGACTTTAGTTAAATCCATAACATTGATTACTTATCAAAAGAACCACCGTCTTTTCGCTCTCGATCTGACTAATTGTTTGATCCATAAAGTTGCATGCTTCATTTCTGTCTCGATCAGACGTTCTGTTCAGAAAACATCTGGAGCTGATCGCAGGTGTAGGAACCAAACAACCAATTGACACCTGAATTAGTCATTTTCATGGAATTTTACATTTCAAGGAGACAATATTTTTAACCAATCACATTTTCATCACTTTCCGCGTCGCTTCCGTTTCATATTGATGTCGTGTTTCAACTCACCCACGTGGACAGGAAGTGGCTGCAGTACACCCGGAAGGTGATGTTTCTCGATGTGTTCGGTTTTTCACCTTCAATGATAATTGAAAAAACCAACTTTTTATTGTTAATCATCCACATACATTTTGAACATCACGTGAATGATTCAGGACTGAGTAAATATCTCATAACATATACTGGGCTTAAAGGAGAATACTTAAGCCAAATGTTTTTCATAGGGGTAAAAGCATTCTAAAAGTCACCTTCCAGATTAAAACAAAAACCTTGAAAAATCGCAATAAACACGTAAAAAGTACTCGTATTTCCGCCTATTACGGAAACACCCGACAGTTAATGAACAGAAGCAGGTATCACGTGACATGACGTCATATGTGCCTTTCGCTGATGGCTTCCTCTTTGATTTTACTGCACAATTTGACAGTGACCATGGATTCTGAAGCAGTAAAAGATGTTCCTGATGTCGTTTTAGAAATGGATGTTAAACTGTTTTCGCGATTAAAATATATTTTAAATAAAAATACTTGAAAAATCCTATCGCCGCGGTTACATGGTTGACTACTACTACTACTAATACTATTACTACTACCACCGCCAGTAGTAGTAGTAGTAGTAGTGAGTGAGTGAGTTTAGTTTTACGCTGCACTCAGCAATATTCCAGCTATAGGGCGGCGGTCTGTAAATAATCGAGTCTGGACCAGTCTGCGCAATTGGTAACTGATGAAATATGTCAACCAAGCTGGCGAGCCTGACCACCCGATCCCGTTAGTCGTCTCTTACGACAAGCATGGGTTACTGATGGTTCAGTCTAACCCGGACCTTCACGGGTCAGTAGTAGTAGTAGTAGTAGTAGTAGTAGTAGTAGTAGTAGTAGTAGAAGTAGTAGTAGTAGTAGTAGTAGTAGTAGTAGTAGTAGTAGTTGTAGTAGTAGAAGGGAATGCTTAGGCTTACTTACCTTTGATAAGTCCGGTATCTTCTGATAATTTGTACCATCTATGTTCGCCTTTTTCAGAAACCATATTAACTTCTCAACACTTAGGAATATCCAGCAAAAGGGTTGATTCCAGCAAATACAAGCACGCCGTTTCACGATCGACGTTGTCAATATTCATTGACCAATACCATCATGCATTGTATTTTCATTTCCGGTTTAATGCTGTGTGTTATGAAAATCACGCCGAAGCTAATAGCAAAGCACAGGAACACAACTACGATATGAATTGTTTAGCATTTCATAAAACATTCAGTTACAATGTGTTTCTTTTATAAATATATATGTTGTCATTAATCACATGATTGATCAAATGCTTAATGAACAGTCAAATCAGTATGTTTCCGTTGTTATACTTGATAAGGCTCATATCATATTGCAGCTGTCATATTGTGTTTACTTTGTTCTTTTATTACTTAGTAAGGTTTGTTTATTGTAATTCAATAAGGCTGAACAACTTGGACATAAGATTCTACATACAATCTCTGCCTCCCAATTAATGCTTATAGTTATATTTAAGGTGAAACATTTCGATGCACTCTACGTGCTTGATATCTTGTATGTTTGTTGTATTCACTCGTTCATACATTCATTTACACACTCATTCATTCATTCACTCAATCATTCATTTGTTCATTATATATTTATTTATTCACTTATTTATTATCTGATTTTTTTTCTATTTTAGTTATATTTACTATTCATTTAATTTTATTTAATTTAAGTTTTATTTTAATTGATTAAATTTTGGGTTTTTTTATTTGCAATATTCCAGCTATATGCCGGCTGTAAGAAGTCCGATCTGCACCAAAAAAACAAGCAATAAACACAATGAGTGTTGATCTACATAACTGGGATACGATGCCACCCATACATTTTGTCAGTGGGTTTGAACAGTCGAACCATTCAAGTCATACCACAGTGTTGATGTAACAGACCATTTTGAGATTCGACGTTTATTCCTTGATGAGGAAGGCTACTGATGAGGCTCCGTGATGATCACGGTTTGAATGACTCGGAGGATGGGGATCTGGGGTGCGGCGTTAAACAACAAAGCGTCCATCCAACTGCGGCTGCGTGAACATCTATGTAGTTTTGTGGTATAGTCAGCCATAATGGAGCTACAAGACGATGGCTTGTAAGGTTTGCTTGTTGTATATTGCCCGTATTTAGGACTATTCCAACAATATGACGATGATCTTTAAATATTTGAACAGACAGACCAGTGAAAGATATGAGCATCTAGACATTTGACAGACGCTGACATGGGTCAAGTCTGACCACCCGATCACGTTATCGACTCTTACGACAAGCACAGCCACCTTTCACTACAAATAAGTTGCTGAAGAACAAATCTAACCCGAAAAGGCCTGTGGCGAATCATGGCAATATAGTTGCTCAAAACACGAGCATTTTCTGCATCAATATATACTGAGTCAAAAAAGAAACTTCACATTCTTTCTTCAGGGCACTATAAAAGAACAAGAGATGGTGAGATGGTTAAATTGTTATTATTTCATTGCTGAGATCTGTGTGATGTACTCGATACACTGACAGTGCCATAATCAGTTCCATTAGGCTACACCGCCGTTCCAAAACATGGGTATACAGAATGTCAAGTCACAAGAATAAAAATGCGAAATTTCTCAGTTCAATATCGTGTATGGCCACCCCGCGCATTCACCACTGCCAAACACCGTCTCCTCATCGACTGCCTGATGCTTGTGAACATGTGGTTGGGGATTCTGCGCCATTGCTCTTGCAAGGCAGCGCCAAGTTCCTGCAAATTCTGAGGTTGGTTCCTAAGACCACGAAGCCTTCTCCCAAGTGCATCCCAAACGTGCTCTATTGGATTAAGGTCAGGGGACCTCGATGGCCAGTCCATGACGTTGATTCCAGCGTTTTGAAGGAAATGTCGTGTCAACATCGCGGTATGCGGCCGAGCATTATCATGCTGGAACTGTAGACCTGGGCCATGAGCCACCATGAAAGGAACGAGTTCAGGGGTGAGCACCTGGTCGCGGTAAGCAGCAGCTGTGAGGTTTCCACGGATGACCAAAAGTCGGGAACGGTTGTTCCCACAGAAAGCGCCCCACACCATGCAACTTCCGCCCCCGAATCTGTCGACTTCCAGTACACAACATTGGGCATACCGTTCACGACGTCGTCTCCAGACTCTATGCCTGCCGTCCGTGAATCTGAGGGTAAACCTGGATTCATCGCTAAAGACGACTCGATTCCAGTCTCTCTGGGTCCATCGGAGGTGACGTTGGGCCCACAGCAGACGTTGACGTTGATGAAACGGCGTCAATATTGGCCCACGATATGGACGTCAAGAATGGAGATTGGCATCCCGCAACCGATTTCGAATGGTCTGTGAGGACAGTCGACCTCTAAACATCTCAGCCCTGGTTCGTGTAGCCGGCAGAAATCTGTCACGTAGATGACGTAGAACGATATGACGGTCTTCTGCTCGTGACGTCACACGTGGACGACCCGACCTTGGGCGATCAGAAGTGGTGCCAGTTTGTTGTAGACGACCTGGCAAGTCATACACAGTACGACGGCTGCATCCCATTGCTCTTGCGACGTCAATATCTGATCTTCCCGCTTGCAACATGCCAACGGCACGTTCACGTTGCACATTTGACAATCGTGGCATTTCAAGTACCGTTAGAACTGTGGTTTCAAAGTGTTTTTTCAATTCTTGAGGCCAATGCAAACACGTGCATATGAAGAAAACTTCGATGCGAAGATCACGTGATCGACTGCACGTGCAAAACCTGATTTGGCACTAACGTCATTTGCACGACGAATGGATGGGTTTGAGTGGGTTTTGCTAACGTTTTTCTAGAGTCGAAAGATAGGGATCCCATTTCGGATACATAGATGTATCATCAGAGAAAAATTATTCATTATTTTTCAAATTACATTTTGTGAAGTTTCTTTTTTGACTCAGTTATAATAATTCTGTTAGTCGTTTACCTGCTCAAGAGATCACCAGCAACAAAGGCTAGACCACATAGGAGTTAGAAAGTCATACCTCGACGCCAACAGGTTCATGAGACAGCTGATCTGGCCTCGATATGCTGTAAATCATTAACACTCAACACATTAATACGAGTCTTAAATTCATCATGGCATTAAAACCAGTAGCCCAACCTTTCAAAATTTAAGAAAGACGCTCGATGGAGAGATCTGGGTAATCGGCATACGATCGATACTGTGGATTCAGAATACCATGAGATAGACTGGTGCATTAGTTGATTGCTATACATTGTCAGTACTTCACGGGTGCGTCTTATACACGTCGATATGTCTTGAATGTCCGCTTTGTGGTGTCGCAGCGAATCAGATGAAGACTGGCGAAAGCAATTAGTACTTAGACAAATGATTACTTAAGTTTGTTTACGTGGGAAACCTGTCTCGGTTGACGTTGTAAACATCATGAGTATTCTGAGCGGTATCTACGCGTTACTTCGGGGTAGGGAATGGTAGGACTTGGGTATATACGGTCGTCTCAACATGGCGACAGGTCACCATCACACCACACCCAATGTAGGTCATTTACAGGTGATTGTTTTGTTTGTTTGTTGTTTAACGCCGCACTCAGCAATATTCCAGTGGTCTGAAAATAATCGAGTCTGGACCAGACAATCCAGTGATCAGCAGTATGAGCATCAATCTACACAATTGGGATCGATGGCATGTGTCAACCAAGTCAGCGAGCCTGACCACCCGATCATGGGCTGCAGGTGATTGAGAAACGTCTAGAATAATACATATATAATGCTAAATATACTTATTTTTCATTTTGTTTCTCTCCCCCATGAAATAGCAGATTATGCAATATAACCATATACAGATGAGAAAGGTCACGTGAACTAAAAAACATAAAGGCTGTCAGAACACCTGTACTCATTAGCCGGGTCTTTCAGCGTTACTTATTCATTAACGGTTGTTGGGTTTGGTTTGAAGACAAGAACATTTTCTAAAACCTTACGAAACAATGTGGCTACATTCTTTGTTAAATAATGGTTGCTCTGCGGATGTTGTTGACATTCCTAAAAGAGGGCTTCTCGTAAGTGTTTTACTCTTTGGTCCAAACCTATTGTGTTTTTTCGTAAAGAATGTTCCAACAAAGTTTTACACTGTATTAAGAATTGTCAATTACATTACGTATTGGCTAAAATCGATAATGGGCTTTTTCTTTTGAGTTAGGTAATTAGTTGAAGTGACGGCAATGTGTTTTAAATTGAGTGGATAGCGATGAGAAAAGAAAATGTGAACTCGAAAAGGTCAACGTTTCCACCTGTTGAGAAAAATCTAACTGTGAGTGAGTTCGTGATGATATTTGCCTGCCTCAACTTCCTTCCATACCAATAAACTTGGCCTGAAATCTTGATCCTGTTCAAAACTTTGATCAACCTGTTTATATGAACGTATAACCAATCTACATTAACAAGTTCATTCCACCACTGTATGTCTTACACACCTATCGTAGCCTATCATACAGATCCTGAAACAAGTATATCCAAGAAAGCCGATGAAGTCTAAATTATGGAGCAAGTGTAGGTTACCATAGTTTCAGAAATTTAAAGAACGTGTCTGGACTCCTTTGAAATATATTTTATTATAAACTTTAGGGACCGTTATTTCTGTAAAATATGTTCATTTATGACACTAGATTCTTGTCAAACACCTATGGGTGAGAAACCCCAGTGTGATAACTGGTATAAAATATAATTTTCAAGTCGATTTCCTGGTCCGTGATTGGTTACTCTCTGGTGATGACGTCAAGTCAGGTTAAAATAGACTGCTTTCCTGACTGTAATCTACTGATATGTTAGTCCGTGGTGAGTGAATTTAATTTTACGCCGCACTCAGCAATATTCCAGCTATATTGCAACGGTCTGTAGTGAGTGAGTGAGTGAGTTTAGTTTTACGCCGCACTCAGCAATATTCCAGCTATGTGGCGGCAGTCTGTAAATAATCGAGTCTGGACCAGACGATCCAGTGATCAACACCATGAACATCGATCTGCGCAATTGGGAAACCGATGACATGTGTCAACCAAGTCGGCGAGACTGACCATCCGATCCCGTGAGTCGCCTCTGACGACAGGCATGGGTTACTAAAAGTTCATTCTAACCCGGACCTTCACAGATGCGCGACGGTCTGTAAATAATCAAGTCTGGACCAGACAATCCAGTGATCATCACCATGAACCTCGATCTGCGCAATTGGAATACGATGACATGTGTCAACATCCGATCCGTTTGTCGCCTCTTACGACAAGCATGGGTTGCTGAAGATCAGTTCTAACCCGGATGATGGCCGTAAGAAGAAATTTTGTAGTTTCATCTATAGACATGTATTTGTTTAGTTTATTGTTAGCGGTCCCATAGACCGTCCCATATTATTCTGTTGGTCATGAAGTATACGATCCCCAGTCAAAGAACACGGACGATTTGAAAACACCGGACCTCAGCTGAATACCATGCTTTTAGAAATAAGAAGGACATTTGTCGCAGTATTGAATATTTGATTGCGAATTCATCACTGATCACTTTTTCATTGGTTGACGTCGGTACGAAACTACCGGCTTGATGTTTAACGCCGCTCTCAGCAATATTCCTGCTGTGTAACGGAGGTACTTAACTTTAAAGTGCCAATATTTACCCTTTGTGGACAAGCTTATCTTGTCGCTTCTATTTTGTCAAAAGTGAATTAATATATTAAAGATGCACTGGCGTATCATTTCTCCATTTATTTATGAAAGGGGGCGGTGGGGGTAGTCTAGTGGTTAAAGCGTCCACCCGTCACGCTGAAAACGCGGTTCGATTTCCATATGGGTACAATGTGTGAAGGCCATTACTGGAGCCCTCCGCTGTGATATTGCCGGAATGTTATTAAATGGGTCGTAACACCACACTCACTCACTAACCCTTTATGAATATATGTATATCGTACAGGAATTGAGACATTATGGTGTCGAGTATGTCTGGTATGATCTCCAGGGAGTTGAAAAGTATCGGAAAGATACCCAAGCAGAAAACATTCGCCAAAACGCACCTTCTCCTATATCAACGCAGCTGTTTATGCAACGAGACAGGGCGATCGGTATGGCCAATAGCACAGGCCCCTGTGTCTTTGCGAGGATTAAAGATTATTTTTTTAGATGACCCCAACTCGAAGTGATTCACAGTACAATAAGTCATGACCTTGTATTGTACTGTGAATCATTTCGAGTCGGGGTCATCTAAAAAAACATATATCTTTAATTCTCGCAAAGACACGAGGACCTGTGGCCAATATGAGAGCTTCACACGGCCACCAGGCAAGAACGATCAACTCCAAATAGGCCACCATCAGCAAATTGATAAACCGCTACCAGTAACCAGGCCAGAAACAAAGACCGCCCAAGATCGGGAAGACCGAAACTCACAACACCGGCCAAAGATAGCTACATCCGGAACAGATCCACCTCCGGAACAGATTCGTACGGGCGGGACCCGTGAAGGTCTGGGTTAGAATATTGGCCTTCAGCAACCCATGCTTGTCGTAAGAGGCGACTGACGGGATCGGGTGGTCAGGCTCGCTGACTTGGTTGACACATGTCATCGTGTCCCAATTGCGCAGATCGATGCTCATGCTGTTGATCACTGGATTGTCTGGTCCAGACTCGATTATGTACAGAGCGCCGTCATACAGCTAGAATATTTCTGGGTGCGGCGTAAAACTAAACTCACTCACTCGCGTAACGGAGGCGACAGCGCTAGGTAACGCCATCAGCAGGCGAAGAGTCTTTCGACGACTTGGTATGAGTGGTACTGCAATTAATTTTCAGCCAAATCATTCGAAAATGATTTCTGTTTGTAACCTAATTATCATTGGTCTCACATATGTCTTTGCTTCGATTTGTTGGTCAAGTGAAATCAGTGATGACTTTCTTTTGCCCGGTAGTGAATGACCATACCTTTATCCACCCAACAGTTTCTTTTGGTATCAATGCTGGTATGTTCGGGGGAACTTGAGAATATTTAAATTTATTAATACACAATGCCATTTGGAAAGCGGCCGAATGTAACATATGTATGGTGGCTGATTAGGGCCATCGCTTTCTCGTCTCGTGTTATCGCTTTCTCGTCTCGCGTTATCGCTTTCTCGTCTCGCGTTATCGCTTTCTCGTCTTGCTATCGCTTTCTCGTCTCGTGCTATCGCTTTCTCGTCCCGTGTTATCGCTTTCTCGCCTCCGAATTTTAAGACGAGAAAGCGATGGCCCTAATCAGCCACCATACATATGTTATATTTGGGATAACACTTTCTCAGTAAAGAACAGATTCTAGTACCTTTGTTGGGTTGAGTCCCATCCGGGATTCGAAACGACACATCGCCAGCACAGCCGTGGAAGCCGCGGTGGCTGAGCGGACTAAGCGCTAAGTCAAATTTTGGAATCGCATCGGACATAAATTTGGTCAATGATGCGTTTAATTTGGAAATGTTCTTTGGAAAATGCCTTTAATTGTTTGACTTTGACCAAACAACCACATCGTGAAATGAACATGCTTGATAGTGTCTCGAAAGTTGTGAAATGTAGATATCACAAGTTGGAGCTTCGGGAGTACTGTTCGACGTGAACGGAAAATGTTATAAAGCAACATTGACGTTAAAACAATTCTAAACTTTGAGAAAATATAAACGACATTTAATAATGAGACTTAATGTTCTATAGATGAACCGGATTTATATTTTCTTACAAACTCACATTAACATTTGATGATTTTGTAAACACGCGAGGTTTAGACGAACATGACTGAGTTGCGCTAATGACGAAGTATCATAGAAGTTCTGGCATGCCTGTCTCACGCCGTGAAGTTGTAAGGCGAATGTCTCACATACAAACAAGCCTGGTGCTGTGGCGTGACTCTCACAAAAATCAGAGACGAGAGAGTCTCCATGACGACTGCAATCGATTTAAAGCACATGTTCATGTATTTCTCAGAAGTTACAAAAACACTTGTGCTCTCTTTAGGGACCGTTCATAATTTATGGCCAGTTGGGGTGATGATTTTTTATTGAGAAGCATGTACAATGTGAATAACACCCCCTCCCCTAAACTTTATGTACAAAGTAAGTGAACCCCCTGCATGTCATGTACAAAATCAACGACCCCCCTCCCCCTTCCAATATTTTAAAGCAAAATATTTAATATTTTTATGTACAACATTGCTGACCCTCTAGAAACATGTGTACAAAATTGATGACCCCCACCCCCCACCCACCCTAGCAATAAATTATGAACGGTCCCTTATCGAGTTAGTTACTTTGTTAAGTTGATTACATACAACCACTTGTATTCCCGTGTTATAATGAAGTAGACGTACAGTTACTAAACCATCTCTTTGGAAGTTGCTGTTCAACTGCAGCTGTTTCAACAAATGCGTGAACAGTAATGTCAAAAGTAACCAGGTGCTTCACACCTGTGAAGGCCCGGGGATAGAACTGGTCTTCAGCAAACCCATGCTTGTCGTAAGAAGCGACTAACGGGGTCCGGTGGTCAGGCTCGCTGATTTGTTGACACATGTCATCGTAACCCACTTGCGTGGATCGAAGCTCATGATGCTGGTCAGTGGATTGACTTGTCCTGACTCGATTGCTTATAGAATGCAACTAGCTGGAATAGTGCTGAGTGCACTAACAACAGACAAACAAACAATGCCTTGTCCATCAACATTCTAAGAAAAGCATTTCATCATTCTCAGGTAAATTTCCCCTACCATTTTCCCAAGGCAGGGGAGATAACTGTTCACATCCAGTATGGTCCCATGTCGAACAAGGCTGGCATTCGGTGGCTCGAACATTGCGCCACCGATGAGTATTACGAGTTATGTCCTTTCTGTTTCAGTTCACCAATCCTGATTTCATCTTTCATATCGCTTGGATTTGCTTCATATAAAACCGCAGAGCCCTAATCAATCGATCAGAGATCCAATGTTAATCGTAATACAACTGGTCTAAAATCACGAAGTTCATTTGATCGCCTTGATTGAAAACATGAAACATGAAACCTGCTTTTGAAAATATATCTCAGCCATATCGTGACTAAAACAAGTTAATGAGAAATAAAGTTAAATTATGAAGACCTGTCGACAAAGGACTGTAAAAACAACTTGAATATCACAGAAACAGAATTTAAAACTGGCATATTTACAATTTGATTTCTATGCATAACAATACAACATAAAGTATTTGTAGAATTCAGTGAGTGAGTAAGTTTTTATGCAATATTCTAGCAATATTACGACGGAGGTCACCAGAAATGGGCTTCACACATTGTACCCATGAGGGGATTCGAACCAGAGTCTTCGGCTTGACAAGCCAACGCTTTAACCACGAGGCTAGTCATCCGCCCCTGCTTATGTTTGGATTGTTTATTATATACTTTCGTAATAATAAATGGCATTTGCTTCAGCTGTAAATATGGAGCAGTTATCTGATAATCTGGATGATATAATCCTGGATCCATTGAGTTCGTTTTATCACCTCCCCATCGGGAATTTGAAATTTTATTAAATCCAGTGGTTTAGGCATTAATTCATTGAACAATGTATGTGCAGTTAAGTGATGGTAAATATAGTATCAAGAATCTTGGTTTCTGTTACAACTTTAATAAGAGCTCCATGTAATACTAACTCAGGTCCTTTGTGGTTTATGTTTTCTACTATAGTCCGTTTGACTTCTTTTGAGACCGATGAATTGCTAACTAGCACAAAATCTAATGAATGCAACAAGATCAAACTTTGCACAGTCACATGAAATCGACAGACCAACTCTGATGACTTGTCTCATTTGGACACCCGAATAAAAAAGTTGTTTAAGAAACGGTCATTATTTTGTTGTCACTTTTTGCTATTCCGAGGACCACTTGCTGGTAGAACAGTTGGTCTGTCGATTTCATGTTCACCACTTCACTGATATACATAAAGAAAACTCTAGCATGGGTATGTTCACCACTTCATTGATATACATAAAGAAAACTCTAGCATGGGTATGTTCACCACTTCATTGATATACATAAAGAAAACTCTAGCATGGGTATGTTCACCACTTCATTGATATACATAAAGAAAACTCTAGCATGGGTATGTTCACCACTTCACTGATATACATAAAGAAAACTCTAGCATGGGTATGTTCACCACTTCACTGATATACATAAAGAATACTAGGCATGGGTAAGAAACATCTCTAGCATGGGTATGTTCACCATTTCACTGATATACATAAAGAAAACTCTAGCATGGGTATGTTCACCACTTCACTGATATACCGCAAAGATATACATAAAGAATAAATGCAAATCCATACAATTAAGTTTATATGTGTGACCATTTTGTTCAGTAATTCTACATTGTTTTCTGCCATGTTCATCTTTCCCTCCAGGATGGCATATATATGATATTGTACTTTAACCACTTGTTTGCAAGTATGTTGCACATTCATAACTTAATAGTGTGTCAAAGTATGAGGACTGCATGAATGCACTCTTACATTCTCGTTTGTGTCAATAATATCGCATCAACTTGAAGACGAAATGAAATGTTGGTGCATTTTTAAGAGTTGTAGGGGTATCTGGCCACCTCCCTCTTCCAGATGTTGGATCATACACCAACACAGGTCCGCAGTTGGAGTCGTACCACCAGCCTGCCCCGTAGAGAGCCGCACACCCATACGGATCCTTGTCGTACGTGCTGAAAGGAACACCCACAAGGCTCCCTGATCCAATAGAAGGGTTGGCAGCAAAACCATCAATTAAGTTACTCAGGTCTGCTCGGAAGGTACCGTAATTGAAAGAGTATCCTTCAGACTCGCTACTCACGTTGAAGTCATCATAAACAACCTGTAAGCCGGTGATACTGTTTGGTTTAATCGTCAGCCTGTACTCCCCTTGGCTTGTAAGAGCATGCATTGTCTCCAACCCCATCCATGAGGCGAATTTAACGAAAAAGCCAGTTTTGTATTCTTCATATGTTTTGTTCAGATCACCTGGATTTATTCTTGAGACAAAATATCCAACAAGGAGATTCTGCTGTTGCTGACAAACAACAAGAAGGGCTTTGTCGTAGTTCTTCGGTTGAATTCCCATGACGATAGATCCAGAACCTTCAAGTTCTATACAATCTGGAACGGAAAAAGCTTTTAAATCCTAAATGCGAAATACTCTATTTGGGTTTCTTTCGTATATCCTTTAAATTTCGTTGTTTAATCACATTGGCCAAACAAAATCAAGGGCGTGTAATTTGTATTGTTTAGACAAAGACTAATGACTCACCTGTTTAAATTCACACGCAAATAACAAACAATATCTTTAAAAATTGACTTCATTATTTATTGAAATAACAAAAATCTTTCAAAACGTATGTCATAAACGAACTAGTGAGAGGTTTGTTCTCATTCTCTGATTTTAAGACATTTTTTTATCGTTTCATTTCCGTAGTGTAACAACGGTAGATGTATCATAGAGTAATGTTAGGTTGACTTACCATAGCGGTGTCTCTGACAGAATGTATCGTACCAGACTGAAGGGCAGGTGCAGTTGTACCCATCGGGAGTCAGAGAGCCACCATTTTCACACGGGTTCACCTTTTTCAAAATCACAAAAGTAACTTCATCTAGTTTAACACCCGCAACAAATGATATGAATATTGTTTAATTGTCGCAGGTAATGTGGGTCACTATTTTACCTGGCATCACAGAACCAAAGGTTCACTTTTGACACAAACGCAGGGTATTCTTACAATGACCTGATGTGGCTATGCAGACAGTATTAAACATTCAGTGATGCCTTCAAATTTCACCTCTGTTATGATTTGATGATTTATTGCAATGTAAGAATCAGTTGATGAAAAGTTTAGTGATATAATTGTTATCATTCTTGATACTGCTCCAAGGGTAGGAGTTTCAATCCTTCTTTACGTTAATTGGAATATTTCTATCACACCACATATATTCACTCAGACAAACGCTAACACCACAAAACAGTGTAATATGGACCATCGCCTTTATATGAAGGGGCTGTTGAAAAGTATGATAAACTTACGATTTTAAAAGAAGAACACTTTGCACTGATTGGTAAAACATCACAACCTCCAAAGGGCCAATCAGATCCCAGAGAACACAACTTTGTACCATCATCTTCCTGGCAAAAGTGTCCTGATTTGCACTGAGAATGTTTCAAGCACTTGGCTCCGCACTGGATTCGGCTGATGATGGGGACGGTGAGCATCGTGGTGTTCAACGACTCTCTCTTAGAACATGCGAAGAAGTTCTCCTGGGTAATCTGTTGACTCCTCACAAAGAGCACTAAGGCCAGGTTGAACAACTTAACTAGAAACATCACAACTGCTGGCAAACCAATATTGTTGTGCCCAATATCTAATAAAGTGTCCGTTAAATGGTAAAGTATCTATTGTCAGTCAATATGGAAGTATCCAGTAAACAATAAGAGTGTAATTTCACTAATACGGTTTCCTTTCAACATGAGTATGTCCGATCAATACACATGTGTCTAATTAATACAAACGTAACTGTATGTAACTGTTCAATCAATAGGTATGCATGCAGCTGAAAAGCACGTGTCCAATCATAATGCACATGTCGACTCAGTAATGTACATAAACTATTCATGTGTTCAATATAGCTTTGGACGATCAATATGCACGTAGCTATGTTCAATCCATAGGCTTTGTTCACTCAACAGGTCTCAACTCAATCCCGAGGCCTGACTTCAGTAAAAATTCGTGTCTGCAATCATCATTAGTGTTCACTGACATCCAGCATCAACACTGCTTGTATCCTGTGGCAGGTCTCCACATGGCTCCACTTGGACTTAAGAAAAAATGCTGCCGATATAAACAAATAATTTTATATTCAACTAGAATAAGTATGCACAGTTATTTCTGTAATAAATAGATGAATCTAATCAGTTAAATGAGAAACAGATTTCTTTTAAGCTGACCTTACTAAGACAGCTTCTTTATGAAAGTATTCACCAGAAATTCGAGAGAGATCCGGTCTTTATAGGATCTTCATTTTACTGTGAATGTATTTGTGTCTCTCTTTAAAGAATTACCATTCCCTGGGCATCTGCTTGATGAGATTGAACATTCCTTGTTTTGTTTCCTATCGCCATGGCCACAAGAATACCCGAGGATCACGTCACGTATCTTTATTTTCTATTAGTGAGTATGGTTTAAAGCCCCTTGCAGCAATATTCCAGCAATAGCACGGCGGGGGACACTAGAAATGGGCTTCACACATTGTACCCATGTTGGGAATGGAACCCGGGTCTTCAGCGTGTCAAGCGAACGCTTTAACCACTATACTAAACCCCACCCACCCCACCTTCACCTCTTCCTTCAGTTTGTATGATAAATATGTACACCCTAAAGGGATTGGCATAGTCAACTGTGTAAAATGTCATGTTGACAACACACTTATTCAGTAAATCTCGTCTTTGTATTCCTATTCAATCATTCTGAGTGCACACGTTATGGTATGACAAATTTGAAGGGATTGGATGAAAAAGTACGCGTGTTTTGAAAGCAGAAACGGCAGTAATGGTTCGGAAACGGAAGGGAAACTCTTTCGATGTAATGTGGCATTAACAGGAAACTCTTGACAAACGTTATTGATAACCGTTAAACCTAATCTTTCTGGTAACAAAAACACAAATTTCAAAGTATATCTTAAGAGAAGAAAGCTTTCTATTGCTTCGATCCCGAAGGTCCAGTTGTTTGTTTGAGCCTTTTCTATTCAACTACTTTCTTCGATGAAACTTTGTACATTGATGTATGGCACTAAATGAAATCTTCAACGTAACGTTATATGTTGAATGACATTCAAAACAAAATGTTGATTAAAGAAAAAAGAAAAATTTATTGATAACAACTTCTTTTATTTCGTGATGAAGATGTTATCGATAACTGTTGTTAATGATGTACTTAAACTAGCCTACTCGAAGTCTGTATCAAGCTATGTAATATTGCAATATTGCAGAGAGTCAGATTTAGTGTAAACCTTGTAGCGTCCCAACCTTTATCACATGTTGTTCGCAAACACGAAGGTTGTTGTTTTAACACAGTGTCAGGATATTCAGGAGACACACAGTCAGTGTTTGCAATGTAAATCCAAGTTACCTGTAGCTCTAAATAAGCTAAACTAAATTTGGAAAAGCACTGTTATTTGAAGAAGCAAATCATACGGAAATATTATTTTCATCGTTACTTTTAAAACTGGAAATGTCTCCCAGTTCATGCAAACTCTTGGCTTCTGTCACCGTTAATATTGCTGCTTTGCTTGGTATTTTCGGCACTACATAAAACCATTCTAACTTATAAACGAAAATTCAGTTTTAAGTTAAGTTGAGTTGAACTGGGCTTTACGTCACATCGGCATTATTCCAGCCATATAGTGACGAGATCAAGTCTGCATTCATAAACATTTTAAGTACAAAGTCCGAATGAGTTTTTCAAAAGATATACATTGTATCTTCATAATGTTAAGACGAGTGTTCTAAATGTTATCTCTACAGGACACAGTATCTGATACTTCTACCTACACACTCACCTTGACATCTGAGGAATAAGTAAGAATTGGACGATCGTTGTCAGCGCGGCGAACAAATGCGCGTATAATGAATGGTTGTAGTAGTTGAGTTGTGACTGTTTAGCACTCAAACAAGCTGACTCGTTGTACCTTCATTGTCGTCTTACATTTAAAGAAAAACTGAAGTTTTCACCTAATTGTCTCACTAAACAGCGCTGAAGCGTGATGTCTCGAAACATCAGAGCTCCCCAATTGGCGCATTCAGTGTCTTCTGCAAGATGGCGGTTGTCGACACAATGCGTTGATTTAAATCTCAGGAGCAACAAAACTCTTCTGATTTTTTTTTTATTGATTGGTCGCAAAGTTAGAGTGGGACACCCTGCTGCTTTGATTTTGATACTGTTGAGGGAAACAACATTAAAGCTGCAATCACACAATACTTTAGGACCTTCATCAATCTTTAGTCGTCCACAAAAGAAGAGCCGAGGGCCATATTTTGACTATTATGATGCTGTTTATTAACTTTGTAAGGAAAACAGTTTGAGATAAGTTTACTATTCTTGGGGCATGTCTTTTCACTTTCACTTAGATGTTTATTTCCTTCTTTGTCGTGCAGGAGGTTTACTCAAATTTTCGCCATTCTGTTATCATTTAATTGATTTAGAAACAGGTAAAGACATTATTGCAAGCCTTGGGTATTTTCTTACATTTTGGAAAAGTGATTGCCTAAATATGAAAGAGAAGATAAAAACGAAACAAATGACGATTATTATGTTTGCAGTTTGTTTTTCTGTTTAAAAAACATTTCCCTTACTGGAAGTAAGCATGTAGGTGTATCATCTGGTTGTTTGGGGAAACAATAAGGGTTGTTGTCACATTTTTCTCATTCTTGTTTTAGCATTGTGTTGCATGGTCTTTACATAAACTATATACAGTCGATGTTTGCCAGTGGTCCAGATGCAAACTTAGTCGTTAGACGAGCTTCCGACTTGGGTATGTTCACCACTTCATGGGATATACATAAAGAAAACTCTAACATGGGTATGTTCACCACTTCATGGGATATACATAAAGAAAACTCTAACATGGGTATGTTCACCACTTCATGGGATATACATAAAGAAAACTCTAACATGGGTATGTTCACCACTTCATTGATATACATAAAGAAAACTCTAACATGGGTATGTTCATATTGGATATACATAAAGAAAACTCTAACATGGGTATGTTCACCACTTCATGGGATATACATAAAGAAAACTCTAACATGGGTATGTTCACCACTTCATGGGATATACATAAAAGAAAACTCTAACATGGGTATGTTCACCTCTTCATGGGATATACATAAAAGAAAACTCTAACATGGGTATGTTCACCACTTCATGGGATATACATAAAGAAAACTCTAACATGGGTATGTTCACCACTTCATGGGATATACATAAAGAAAACTCTAACATGGGTATGTTCACCACTTCATGGGATATACATAAAGAAAACTCTAACATGGGTATGTTCACCACTTCATTGATATACATAAAGAAAACTCTGACATGGGTATGTTCACCACTTCATGATATACACTTAACATGGGTATGTTCACCACTTCATGGGATATACATCTAACATGGGTATGTTCACCACTTCATGGGATATACTAGAAATGGGTATGTTCACCACTTCATGGGATATACATCTAACATGGGTATGTTCACCTCTTCATGGGATATACATAAAGAAAACTCTAACATGGGTATGTTCACCTCTTCATTGATATACATAAAGAAAACTCTGACATGGGTATGTTGAACACTTCATGGGATATACATAAAGAAAACTCTAACAAGGGTATGTTCACCACTTCATGGGATATACATGAAGAAAACTCTGACATGGGTATGTTCACCACTTCATGGGATATACATAAAAAAGAAAACTCTGACATGGGTATGTTCACCACTTCATGGGATCTACACAAAGACAACTCTAACATTGGTATGTTCACCACTTCATGGGATCTACACAAAGACAACTCTAACATAGGTATGTTCACCACTTCATGGGATCTACAAAAGAAAACTCTAACATGGGTATGTTCACCACTTCATGGGATATACATAAAGACAACTCTAACATGGGTATGTTCACCACTTCATGGGATATACTTAAAGAAAACTCTAACATGGGTATGTTCACCACTTCATGGGATACCACTTCACATAAAGACAACTCTAACATGGGTATGTTCACCACTTCATGGGATATACATACAAAAAAACTCTAACATGGGTATGTTCACCACTTCATGGGATATACACAAAGACAACTTAAAACATAGAAACTCTCTAACACATGGGTATTTTCACAGCATTCATACACGCTACGTACTGATATACATACGCAATCAGAGATATACTTAAAGACAACTCAATGAAAACAAAGAGAAAGAGTTCGTGATAAAATGTAGTCCCTACAATTAATTTTATTTGGGTGACCATTGTGTTTAGTGCTTCTGCATTGATTTCTGCCATGTTCAGTGAAATAATCTTTCCCTCCACCATGGCATACCTGAAATAGATATTGCACTTTAACCACTTGTTTGCAGATATGTTGCACAATCATAACTTGATAGACCAACTGGGGGACTGCATGGGTGCATTTCAGCATTCTCGTTTGTGTCAATAATATCGCATCAACTTGAAGACGAAATGAAATGTTGGTGCATTTTAAGAGTTGTAGGGGTATCTGGCCACCTCCCTCTTCCAGATGTTGGATCATACACCAACACAGGTCCGCAGTTGGAGTCGTACCACCAGCCTGCCCCGTAGAGAGCCGCACACCCATACGGATCCTTGTCGTACGTGCTGAAAGGAACACCCACAAGGCTCCCTGATCCAATAGAAGGGTTGGCAGCAAAACCATCAATTAAGTTACTCAGGTCTGCTCGGAAGGTACCGTAATTGAAAGAGTATCCTTCAGCCTCGCTACTCACGTTGAAGTCATCATAGACAACCTGTAAGCCAGTGAAACTGTTTAGTTTAATCGTCAGCCTGTACTCTCCTTGGCTTGTAAGGGCATGCATTGTCTCCAGTCCCATCCAATTGGATGCAAAGTCATTTACAAAGCCAACTTTGTATTCTTCATATGTTTTGTTCAGATCACCTGGTTTTATTACTGAAACAAAATATCCAACAAGGGTGTTCTGCTGTTGCTGACAGACAACAACAAGGGCTTTGTCGTAGTACTTTGGTTGTATTACCGTGACGATAGATCCAGAACCTTCACGTTCTATACAATCTGGAATGGAAAAAGCTTTTAAATCCTAAATGCGAAATACTCTATTGGGATTCTTTCGTATATCTTTTAAATTTCGTTGTTTTCATGTCCGTGTTAGTACTTTTTTCAAAGTTGAATTTCTCGCAACCCCAATCGAACTCAGTGAGACCGGCCGGAATAGCGACGTTAATCACATTGGCCAAACAAAATCAAGGGAGTGTAATTTGTATTGTTTAGACAAAGACTAATGACTCACCTGTTTAAATTCACACGCAAATAACAAACAATATCTTTAAAAATTGACTTCATTATTTATTGAAATAACAAAAATCTTTCAAAACGTATGTCATAAACAGGTTTGTTCTCATTCTCTGATTTAAAGACATTTTTATCGTTTCATGTCCGTAGTGTAACAACGGTAGATGTACGATAGAGTAATGTTAGGTTGACTTACCATAGCGGCGTCTCTGACAGAATGTATCGTACCAGACTGAAGGGCAGGTGCAGTTGTACCCATCGGGAGTCAGAGAGCCACCATTTTCACACGGGTTCACCTTTTTCAAAATCACAAAAGTAACTTCATCTAGTTTAACACCCGCAACAAATGATATGAATATTGTTTAATTGTCGCAGGTAATGTGGGTCACTATTTACTGGCATCACAGAACCAAAGGTTCACTTTTAAAACAAACGTAGGATTTTCTTACAATGACCTGATGTGGCTATGCAGACAGTATTAAACATTCAGTGATGCCTTCAAATTTCACTGTTGTTATGATTTGATGATTTATTGCAATGTAAGAATCAGTTGATGAAAAGTGTAGTGATATAATTGTTATCATTCTTGATACTGCTCCATGAGTAGGAGTTTCAATCCTTCTTTACGTTAATTGGAATATATCTGTAATACCACATATATTCACTCAGACAAAACTTAACACCACAAAACAGTGTAATATGGACCATCGCCTTTATACGAAGGGGCTGTTGAAAAGTATGAATATATTTTGATAAACTTACGATTTTAAAAGAAGAACACTTTCCATTGGTTGGTAAAACATCACAACCTCCAAAGAGCCAATCAGATCCCAGAGAACACAACTTTGTACCATCATCTTCCTGGCAAAAGTGTCCTGATTTGCACTGAGAATGTTTCAAGCACTTGGCTCCGCACTGGATTCGGCTGATGATGGGGACGGTGAGCATCGTGGTGTTCAACGACTCTCTCTTAGAACATGCGAAGAAGTTCTCCTGGGTAATCTGTTGACTCCTCACAAAGAGCACTAAGGCCAGGTTGAACAACTTAACTAGAAACATCACAACTGCTGGCAAACCAATATTGTTGTGCCCAATATCTAATAAAGTGTCCGTTTAATGGTAAAGTATCTATTGTCAGTCAATATGGAATAATCCAGTAAACAATAAGAGTGTAATTTCACAAATAATTTCCTTTCAACATGAGTGTGTCCGATCAATACACATGTGTCTAATTAATACAAACGTAACTGTCTGTAACTGTTCAATCAATAGGTATGCATGCAGCTGAAAAGCACGTGTCCAATCATAATGCACATGTCGACTCAGTAATGTGCATAAACTATTCATGTGTTCAATATAGCTTTGGACGATCAATATGCACGTAGCTATGTTCAATCCATAGGCTTTGTTCACTCAACAGGTCTCAACTCAATCCCGAGGCCTGACTTCAGTAAAAATTCGTGTCTGCAATCATCATTAGTGTTCACTGACATCCAGCATCAACACTGCTTGTATCCTGTGGCAGGTCTCCACATGGCTCCACTTGGACTTAAGAAAAAATGCTGCCGATATAAACAAATAATTTTATATTCAACTAGAATAAGTATGCACAGTTATTTCTGTAATAAATAGATGAATCTAATCAGTTAAATGAGAAACAGATTTCTTTTAAGCTGACCTTACTAAGACAGCTTCTTTATGAAAGTATTCACCAGAAATCCGAGAGAGATCCGGTCTTTATAGGATCTTCATTTTACTGTGAATGTATTTGTGTCTCTCTTTAAAGAATTACCATTCCCTGGGCATCTGTTTGATGAGATTGAACATTCCTTGTTTTGTTTCCTATCGCCATGGCCACAAGAATACCCGAGGATTAACCGTTACAAAGGGTTTTCAATTGACTGTCCATCAATAACCCTTTTCAGTCTCTCGTGAGGAAAATATAGAGACGTCACGATTACAAAACAACCAAAAAAACATCGGTTTGAAGAACTGGTTCTTGGTTAAGTGGCATGAAGGAAGATATAAAGAACGTTTTACGTCTTAACAGTTGTTTACTTGCGAATTCAAACTTTTCAGCCTTTTACGCATTTCGATTGTAAAAATCACTGCTAAATTCTAAAAAATTTCGTACAGTTATAATTTTTGTCATCTGCAAACTGTAATGAATGAGGCACCATCGGTTAGCCAGCCTATCAGTCACGTATCTTTATCCCTTATGAGTGAGTATGCTTTAAGACCCCTTGCAGCAATATTCCAGCAATAGCACGGCGGTGGACATCAGAAATGGTCTTCACACATTGTACCCATTTCTTCGAAAGCTTTAACCACTATACTAAACCCCACCCACCCCCACCTTCACCTTTCCCTTCAGTTGCTATAATAAATATGTACATCGTAAAGGGATTGGCATAGTCAACTGTGTAAAATGTCATGTTGACAACACACTTATTCAGTAAATCTCATCTTTATATTCCTATTCATTCATACAGACTGCACAGACGATGGCATAACAAATGTGTAGGGATTGAATCAAAAAGTACGCATGTTTTGAAAGCAGAAACGGCAGTAATGGTTCGGAAACGGAAGGCAAACTCTTCCGATGTAATATGGCGTTAACTATAAACTCTTTAAACCTTATTGACAACCGTTAAACGTAATCTGTCTTGAAACAAAAAAACACAATTTTCAAGAAATATCAAAGAAAGCTTTCCTTTGCTTTGATCCCGAAAGAGTTAATAGATTACTATAACATAACTAAAGCCATAGCTTACTCCAACTGTGACTACAAAACAAGTTGTCAAATTCTGGTCCAGTTGCCATGAGTTGTTCGTTTGAACTTTGAACTTTCGTTTGAACTACCTTCTTCAATGAAACTTTGTATATTGATGTATGGCACTATATGAATTCTTTAATGTAACGGGGCGGTGGGGTAGCCTAATGGTTAAAGCGTTGGTTCGGCACGCCGAAGACCCGGGTTCGAATCCCCATATGGGTACAATGTGTGAAACCCATTTCTTGTGTCCCCCCGACGTGATGTTGCTGGAATATTGCTAAAAGCGCCGTAAAACCAAACTCAGTCAGTCAGTCTTTAATGTAACGTTACAAGTTGAATGACATTACATAATTTGCTGTACAACAAAAAAAGTAGAAAAAAACAATATTTTAAAGATTATTGATAACAACGTATTTTATTTCGTGAAGAAAATGTCATCGATAAGGTTTGTCAATGTTGTACTTAAACTAGCCCACTCGAAGTTTGTATCGAGCTATGTAATATTGCAATATTGCAGAGATGTAGATTCAGTGTAAACCCTGTAGCGTCCCAACCTTTATCACATGCCGTTCGTATAACAAGATTTCGTTGTTTTAACACAGTGTCGGGATATTTAGGAGACACACAGTCAGTGTTTGCAATGTATAACCTATTTACCTGTAGCTCTAACTAAGCTCAACTGAATTTGGAAAAGCACTGTTATCTGAAGAAGAAAACAATACGGAAATATTATTTTAATCGTTACTGTTACAACTAGAAATGTCTCCCAGTTCATGCAAACCCTCGACAGCTGTCACCGTTAATACTGCTGCTTCACCTGGTAATTTTCGGCACACAGATATATCTACATAAAACCATTCTAAACTTATAAACGAAAATTCAGTTTTAAGTTGAGTTGAATTGGGCTTTACGTCACATCGGCAGTATTCCAACCATACAGTGACGAGATCAAGTCTACATTCATAAACATTTTAAGTACAAAGTCCAAATGAGGGTTTTTTCAAAACATATATATTCATAATGTTAATGTGTACATGACACAATATCTGATACTTAAACCTACACACTCACCTTGTCATTTGAGGAATAAGTAAGAATTGGACGATCGTGGTCAGCGCACAAATGCGCTTATGATGAATGGTTACTGTAGCCGTGTTGTAACTGTTTAGCTCTCAAACCAGCCGACTCGTTGTACCTTCATTGCGTCTTACATTCAAGAAGCACTAAAGCTTTCACCTAATTGTCTCATTAAACAGCGCAGAAGCTGATATCTCCATACATCAGAGCTCCTGAACTGGTGCATTCAGGCGGTTGTCGACATAATGCGTTGATATAAATCCCAGAAGCAACAAAACTCTTCTATTTCGTTTTATCGATTTATCGCAAAGTTATAGTGGAATACGTACATCCCGCCGCTTTGATTCTGATGCTGTTGATGCTGTTCTCAAGCAGAGCTTTATTGGGTGAAAACAACATTAAAGCTGCAATCACACAATACTTTAGGACATTCATCAATCTTTTGTCGTCTACAGAAGAAAAGCCGCGGGCCATATTTTGACTATTGTAATGCTGTTTATCAACATTGTAAAGAAAACAGTTTCAGATAAGCTTACTCTTCTTGGGACATGTCTCCACACTGTCACTTTCCTTCTTTGCCGTGCAGGAGGTTTACTCAAGTTATTCGCCATTCTGTTGAAACAGGTAAAACATTGTGCCAATCCTTAGTTATTTCCTTACAAATTGGAAAAGTGATTATCTAAAAATGAAAGAGAAGATAAAAACGAAAAAAAAGTCGATGATTATATTGGTTGTTTGTGTTTCTGTTCCGATGTTCAATATACATTTCCCTGACTGGAAGTAAGCATGTAGGTGTATTACATGTGTTTGCAGGTTTCGCCCACGTGTTTCTCGTGCTACTTTCACGAGGGATAAACATGCTCGAATATTTTTATCTGGTTGTTTCGGGAAACAATAAGGGTTGTTGTCGCATGTTTCTCATTCTTGTTTTAGCATTGTGTTGCATGGTGTGTATATACAGTCAATGTTTACCAATGATCCAGATGTGAACTCAGTTGTAAGACGAGCTTCTGCCACGAAGGGTGGCTTCTTGTCCTTGAACAATCGGACCTTGCAGATCCAGCGGTGCTTAGTTTTACGGAATATGTAGCCGAACAATGGGGTGCAAGTGATGGCAGATCAACATCAAACCAATTCAACACCAAAGGTGCCAGAACTACCAACTATGTAGAAGGTTAGCACAACAAGAATGGATTTTCTCTTATCATCCCGCAGTTCCTCATCATACCCGCAGAGGGAACAAGTTCAGTCTGAAATTACCATCACCCAGATCCGGTCAGAAGGACGAAAGCCTCCTCGAAGGAGGAAATAACTATCAAACCACTTTCATCAAAAGAAAAACCACCTCCTGGCCAACATCAAGACTCCATTAGACTATGCAGACTGCATATCAGTGAGTGAGTGAGTTTAGTTTTACGCCTCTTTTAGCAATAGTCCAGCAATATTACGGCAAGGGACCCCAGAAATGGGCTTCACACATTGGAATCGAACCCGGATCTTAGTCGTGACGAGCGGCCATTTAACCACCAGGCTACTCCTTTAAGATTAAAGAGTTTTGCAAGTCGTCCAGTATATTTTAAGTTACACCCCCCATATTTGTCATTTGATACCTTGTTTGTTTTAGTGTTTAAGCTTGACGGGGTCTTAAAACTTACATAAACAAAGGGGTGTAACTAGACTTGCACAAGTATATAAGATAAATAGTTTAAATGATAATTTCTAAAAAGAAATATAAATATCCCGCAAACAGACTGGCGTCCTGTATTATGCGCTTATGTGGACTTGCCTCTTTAAAGTAGAGAATTACTATACAATATACATACATGGACTTAGCCTTCAGTACAGCTTTGGAGCAAGGCTAGGGTGTAACCATCAGTAAGAACTCAACAATCTCACTGAATACACCCCGATTTACTTTATTTAGCAGATGTACTTTTAGCAGATTTCAATTACATTACAGAGAAGGTTACTCCTCACATTCATAATAGGTTTTGGAAGGAGGTACTCTCCTCATGGTCAACATATTTGTATTGCTGTGATAAGGGTGAAAATAGAAGTGATGAAGAGAAATTGTCAAAATCTATTTGGTATAGCAATGCTAATAGAATTGGGAGTGAAACTATTTATCTACAGCAATGGCATAAAAAAGGGTATAACAAGGGGGAGACATGATCGATGATGATGGAAAAATATAATACAATATCAAAACAGACATTTTGACTTATGAGGGAGTCAAGAAATCAGTGTCATCCTTTTTATGCAACACCAATCCTTGTATTGAACCTAATTCTAGACCCATTCTGCCTTATAACATGTCAAAAATAAGATTATTTACAAAAAGAGTATACTGATACAGAGTGGGAAAATGATAATCTTATGTCAAAACGATGTACACAAAGTAGTGAATTAAGATGGTTTCAATTTAAAATCATTCATAACATAATGAATACCAATAACTTGTTATTTAAGATTGGATATGTTGAATCCCCAACTTGTTCTCTGTGTAACGACTCACTTGAAACCACTGTTATGTTTTATATACCTGTCAATATGCTGAAATCATATGCAGACAACTTTCAGAATGAATTGCAAAATATACTGAAACATCGAATTCAACGAAGAGAATATATTATTTGGATTTAAGGGTATGAATAATAACCCTTTGAATGCAATTATTCTTAGAACAAAATCTATGCTTTACAGATATACTATTAAGAAAATCAAACCAAATTTCAAACCTTTACAACAAGAAATATATAGATATTATCAAACAACAAAATTCACAGCATTCTCAAACTGTAAACAAGCAAGCTTTCATGCCTTTTGGTCGTCTCTACTTATGCTTTTCAGAAAACCCCGTGTAATGTTTTAGATATAGCATTTAAATGAAAACACAATCTTATGTACAACTATATGCACATATATGTACATATGTATGTATTGTTGTTTTGAAATGGATGGAAATGTAACCAAGAAGTGGAAATAAAAAATTTAAAAAAAGGTGTCTTCAACTGTTTGAACAATGGATGAGTCAAAACGCAAGGGGAACCGGATCTAGATGCGAACAGGACACCAGACGACCCGAGTCAACAACTGTTAAATAATCACCATATTACCGTGATTTCTATTACATATAGAACGTGAAACTTTCTTTGGCCTGAAGGAGTAAGTCCTTGATACAAACGTTTAATCGGGGTCCCCTGGAAAAACAAATGAATCATATTCACATAAGTATTTTCAAATGTTCAACCAGAGATTCAACCAAGAGTTATTTTGAATAAGGACACAAAGGATGTAACTATGGTCTAGAAGCCAGACCCTCAAAATGGTGAAAATGTGGTGCAGTTCTGGCGACCGAATGGGATGCGATTTTTCACAATCAGGAATGATTAAGCTTTGATTTTAAGCCGGTTGTCATCAACTATCATGCGTGACTACCGCGCAGGGGCCCTTTAAGGTGCAACATTTCATTTCAGTTACGGTAATATTTCAAACGATAACTGGATCCTTTAATTCAATAACTTTGGTTTGGTAAAACCGATTTCCATCAAATAAATAGTTTTGGAATGCTCAGATCATGATTTATAATTGTGGACAATAATAATTATATATTCGTGGTTGCAAAAATATTTTGGTAAGGTCAAAGGTCAGTTTTATGGAAAATGCATTTGATGAGAATAATATGAGATAAACTTGACAAATTATAAGTAATTTTACTACAAATATGGTTTTCTAGATTCATCATATATCATTTGAAGATCATATAAACGTTTGGTTGGCAAAGTATGCATGATAAATCATTACAAGGAAACAAAAGTTGGTACTTTCTATTCAGACCAGCAAAGTCTTTACGCAATAATACCTGTGTTCAACAGTAACAGCTCCATGCTTTACAAAGCATTAACAATATCAAATATGTCGAAGATACTGTTGGACTATCTAAAATTGTCCGTTTATTGACAGTCTGGCAGAAAAATCAATTCAGCTGATGTCAGATGGAGATGTTTTGATAAGTGTCAAGATTGTTTATACTTGTGTCACTTCACGGTCCACCTGCACTGCACTGACATGCTGTAAAACCCTTAAAAGTGGTGGGTAACAATATTATATATCCATTTAGAAGGTTTATAGCTGACATTATTTTATTATGGTGCTCCAATTTCGTAGTGTTTACAGTGTGAAATATTACGACTTTGGTTTTCTTGATTTATTAGAGCATAAGTCTAAGCCTCAGGAGACTGGAGTACTGTTTGTCTGTGTGACGTAAACTCAATTATTGGAGATTTTTAAAGAGTGTAGTACCTATTGTCTTTTTGTTGTCGTCACAACAATGGCAGAACATAATTGTTCGGATGTCAGTCCATCCAAAAAATCCCCAAACTATGCACAGATTACACCAAATGTATATTTTGTCAAACCACGAAAGAGTGTACCTTTATGCACTGGGAGCGAAGCAGGTATATAAAAATTGCTGGTGTGCTGCGACTTGACCTGAGGGATGACATCAGCGTACGAATCAGCAAAAACATTGAAAACTTGATTCAGCTCTCAATCCCAAAATGGCATAAATCATGCTTCTCTCTGTTTGTCTGTGTGACGTAAACTCAATTATTGGAGATTTTTAAAGAGTGTAGTACCTATTGTCTTTTTGTTGTTGTCGCAACAATGGCAGAACATAATTGTTCGGATGTCAGTCCATCCAAATTCCCCAAACTATGCACAGATTACACCAAATGTATATTTTGTCAAACCACGAAGAGTGAACCTTTATGCACTGGGAGCCCGAAGCAGGTATATAAAAATTGCTGGTGTGCTGCGACTTGACCTGAGGGATGACATCAGCGTACGAATCAGCAAAAACATTGAAAACTTGATTCAGCTCAATCCCAAAATGGCATAAATCATGCTATGCAAGTTTCACTAGTAAACACAATCTCAAACGACATACGAGTTCAGCATCTGAAGAATCATGTGGTTCCTTCATTCCCATGACTCAGGTCAATTCATTCTTCATCAAAACCAAGAGAATGTATTATATGCTCCTCTGCTGTTGGCAACTTGGAAGAAAGTTCATCACTTCAAGCTTCTGAAAGCACTAAAGCTTGTGGCCTCACTTCGAAATGATAACCATGTGTTAAGGAATTTACAAGAATGTCAAATTTTGAGGAAAGCATTAACATTTCATAAATCCTGTCGAAAAAATACATATCCGCAGAGCACATCGCTCGTTTAGACAAAAAGAAGATGCCGAAAGTGCCATAGCACAGGCTTTCCAAACATTGACTGACTTTCTGGACAATGAACTTTTTCTTTCGCAACAAAATTGTACAACTTACTGATTTGAGGGACAAGTTTAGATCTTTCCTTCAAGACATGAACGCTGATTGTCAAGGCTGCCAATCTGGTCGTTTAAAACAGCGCCTACTACATCACTATGGGAACAAAATATCATTTCACACGCGAAAGGATCCAACAAAAAGTGAACTTGTCTTCGCTGAGTCAGAACCAGGCTTAATTGCAGAACATAGCTTGACAGATTCTGTAAAGGAGGACCAGAGAATTCAAAGTGGAATGTCTGATGACATTATCCTCACAAAAGCTGCCAGTCTTCTCAGAGAGAAGCTGTTAAATACGCAGGGAAATGTTGCATGAAAAGTAATGAAGAACGCATTTACTCAAAAAAGACAGATAAGTATCGAAGCCCAACGGTTCGTTTCTCTAACGATGTTCTATGTATTTGTTTGTGTCACAGGAAGGATTCTTACAGAGGTTCTAAGGGTAGATCACCGAAGCGGTCTTGTGATATTTGAATGCAGTTATTATTGACACTGGTATTGATCATGTATGACGATATGACGCTTATGAATAATATTTAGAGAGTGAGTGAGTGAGTTTAGTTTTAGCAATATTCCAGCAATATCCCGGCGGGGACACCAGAAATGGGCTTAACACATTGCATTCATGTGGGAAATCGAAACCGTGTCCTCGGCGTGACGAGCGAATGCCTTAACCGCTAGGCTACTCAACCGCCCAATATTTAGAGAAGTTTTCTCTATGGGTGGAGGCCATGCAACAATTCCCTGTGTATTTAACAGCTTCTCTCTGAGAAGACTGGCAGCTTTTGTGAGGATAATGTCATCAGACATTCCACTTTGAATTCTTTGGTCCTCTTTTACAGAATCTGTCAAGCTATGATCTGCAATTAAGCCTGATTCTGACTCAGCAAAGACAAGTTCACTTTTTGTTGGATCCTTTCGTATGTGAAATGATATTTTGTTCCCATAGTGATGTAGTAGGCGCTGTTTTAAACGACCAGATTGGTAGCCTTGACAATCAACGTTCATGTCTTGAAGGAAAGATCTAAACTTGTCCCTCAAATCAGTAAGTTGTACAATCTTATTGCGAAAGAAAAGTTCATTGTCCAGAAAGTCGGTCAATGTTTGGAAAGCCTGTACTATGGCACTTTCGGCATCTTCTTTTTTGTCTAAACGGGCGATGTGCTCTGCGCATGTGTATGTTTTTCGACAGGATTTATGAAATGTTAATGCTTTCCTCAAAATTTGACATTCTTGTAAATTCCTTAACACATGGTAATCATTTCGAGGTGAGGCCACACGCTTTAGTGTTTCAGAAGCTTGAAGTGATCTTCCAAGTTGCCATCAGCAGAAGAGCATATAATACATTCTCTTGGTTTTGATGAAGAATGAATTGTGCGAGTCATAGGAATGTAGGAACCACATGATTCTTCAGATGCTGAACTCGTATGTCGTTTGAGATTGTGTTTACTAGTGAAACTTGCATAGCATGATTTATGCCATTTGGGATTGAGCTGAATCAAGTTTTCAATGTTTTTGCTGATTCGTACGCTGATGTAATCCCTCAGGTCAAGTCGCAGCACACCAGCAATTTTTGATATACCTGCTTCGCTCCCAGTGCATAAAGGTACACTCTTCGTGGTTTGACAAAATATACATTTGGTGTAATCTGTGCATAGTTTGGGGATTTTGGATGGACTGACATCCGAACAATTATGTTCTGCCATTGTTGCGACGACAACAAAAAAAAGACAATAGGTACTACACTCTTTAAAATCTCCAATAATTGAGTTTACGTCACACAGACAAACAGTACTCAGTCTCCCGAGGCTTAGACTTATGCTCTAATAAATCAAGAAAACCAAAGTCGTAATATTTCACACTGTAAACACTACGAAATTGGAGCACCATAATAAAATAATGTCAGCTATAAACCTTCTAAATGGATATAATATTGTTACCCACCACTTTTAAGGGTTTTACAGCATGTCAGTGCAGTGCAGGTGGACCGTGAAGTGACACAAGTATAAACAATCTTGACACTTATCAAAACATCTCCCTCTGACATCAGCTGAATTGATTTTTCTACCAGACTGTCAATAAACGGACAATTTTAGATAGTCCAACAGTATCTTCGACATATTTGATATTGTTAATGCTTTGTAAAGCATGGAGCTGTTACTGTTGAACACAGGTATTATTGCGTAAGACTTTGCTGGTCTGAATAGAAAGTACCAACTTTTGTTTCCTTGTAATGATTTATCATGCATACTTTGCCAACCAAACGTTTATATGATCTTCAAATGATATATGATGAATCTAGAAAACCATATTTGTAGTAAAATTACCTATAATTTGTCAAGTTTATCTCATATTATTCTCATCAAATGCATTTTCCATAAAACTGACCTTTGACCTTACCAAAATATTTTTGCAACCACGAATATATAATTATTATTGTCCACAATTATAAATCATGATCTGAGCATTCCAAAACTATTTATTTGATGGAAATCGGTTATACCAAACCAAAGTTATTGAATTAAAGGATCCAGTTATCGGTTAAAATATTACCGTAACTGAAATGAAATGTTGCACCTTAAAAGGGCCCCTGCGCGGTAGTCACGCATGATAGTTGATGACAACCGGCTTAAAATCAAAGCTTAATCATTCCTGATTGTGAAAAATCGCATCCCATTCGGTCGCCAGAACTGCACCACATTTTCACCATTTTGGGGGCCAAGTTATAACCTACACTGTAACACTACGCCGTTCGATCGATTAATTGTCTTGCATTTGCAATACAGCTTGGCATCCACCAAAGTTTGACAATAAACTCCATTATCAATCAAATATAATTAGATTTACCAACCTCACGAACCAGTATATTTTTATTAAACAAAACTTGACAGGCATTATTAAAGGCATAATGTCACACATGTTCGACAATATGTTTCCTATATTACATATATTATGCACTCACTTTAGCTTCCTGCTGATGCAATAAAAGAAGTTGGTATTCCTTTCGACTTGCCTGAAATCGATAATTGAAACTTCGAGGCGAACAGCTTCCAAACAGAGAACACTTGCCATACATGGAATGTGAGCAACAGAAACAGTCGCACGCGGTGTTGTCGGTGTTTGCTGTTTTCAATCACAAGTTGTGCGTACGATATTCGTAAAGAGCGTCCCAAAGGACATGACTATATGGGGTTCGCTTGAAATAAAGTTCAGCCTGTAGAGGGCGCGAGAGTCGATTTAATACCGTGACGTGTTGCATTAATTCATTACAAGGTTTGCTTAGTATTGTAATCTAAATACGTTATTTTTTGTTTGTTGTTTCGTTGGGTTTGTTTTTTTGTTTGGTTTGTTTCTTCTTTCCTTTTTTTAAAATAAAACATATGGTAACTTCCCTAAGGGTTCATAGTTACTATTATTGAGAGAAATGCATTTAGAGATGTGTGGTATGAAATAGTGCCTTTAAATATGATGAAACAAATTTTAAGAACTGTTTCATAAAACCAATTACAAACTTTCAAAGATTGAGTTGCTGGCCTGCATCAGCATATATTGTTAATCAAAATCAGCGTGAAAAATTTATCTCAGGAAAAAATTCAGCCTTCAGTTAGGGCAAAGTTGGGTATAAACAAAGTTGGGTATAAACATTCAAATGACTTCTTTGAGAGGCATTTAGAAGTTGAGCAGTAAGGAAGGATAACAATATATGGACGAAAAACTTCTTTATTGCAGTGAGAGCGACGTTTCGATGTAGGTGCTAACACCGTTTGGGATGGTGGGGTAACCTGGTGGTTTAAGCGTCCGCTCGTCACGCCGAAGACCCGGGTTCGATTCCCCGCATGGGTACAATGTGTGAAGCCCATTTCTGGTGTGCCCCGCCGTGATATTGCGGGAATGTTGCTAAAAGCAACGTGAAATCATACTCACTTCCTCACTCTAACATCGTTATCAAACAAGTGATGGAGACTATGAGGATAGAGAAGTATACATGTATGTACAATGAGGAGATATTTGTATAGTGCAATAGGGAATTAGGACTGCAATAGCATAGGGAAGCCAGTAACAATTAAAACACATAGCCTGGGTAGAAAGAAGCGTTAATAAGTGAAGCCTGCGGTATAAACAAAGGTGAGTGAATGAGTTTAGTTTTACGCCGCACTCAGCAATATTCCAGCTTTATGGCGGCGGTCTGTAAATAATCAAGTCTGGACCAGACAATCCAGTGATCAACAGCATGAGCATCGATCTGCGCAATTGGGAACCGATGACATGTGTCAACCAAGTCAGCGAGCCTGACCACCAGATCCCGTTAGTCGCCTCTTACGACGAGCATGGCATATGGGTTACTGAAGATCAATATTCTAACCCAGACCTTCACGGGTAATAAACAAAGGGATAGATTGTTGTTTTCTCTAAGGGATATGTACGTAAAAAAATACATCTTTCTTTATTTTGTAAAACATTGGAAGTAGTTAAAGAATATGTTTATCTTGGTGTACTATTTTGTGGTAACGGAAGATTTTGTAAAGCTATAAAAAGATTGTCAGACCAAGCTTCTAAGGCAATGTTTTCATTTTTTAGACTTATTCGCCAGTTAGATATCCCCATTGATTGTCAGCGTAAATTGTTTGACCAGCTTGTTCAACCAGTCTTTTTATATTGTGCTGAGGTCTGGGGTTATGAAAATGTTAAACTTTTGGAACGTGTACATCTTCGCTTTTGTAAATATATTTTAAATGTTAAACAATCAACACCAGACTTAATGGTTTATGGAGAATTGGGGCGTTTCCCCCTGTCGATTAATGTTAAAGTTGAAGTGATTTCCTATTGGGCTAAATTATTACAGCCTAGTCATAAGTTATCTCATATCATCTACAACCTTATGCACAATTTGACACATAATGGAAACAATTCTAATTTCGTTTTATTAAATAATGTTAAAGCTATTTCAGATAAGACTGGAAGGTCTTATGTATGGGTCTCTCAATATGTTAATAACGTTACTTAAATTGTTTAGGAATGATATAAAGAGGACCCTTTTGGATCAGTTTTTACAATCTTGGAATTCAAGTATTACTCAATCATCAAAAGGATTTTATTATTCAATGTATAAAAATGCACTTATTCCTGAATCATATCTTAAATTACCATTTCAAAATAGAATTTGGTTAACAAAATGTAAGACAACAAATCATAGGTTACCAATAGAAACAGGGTCGCTGGCTAAATATTTTGAAAGAAAACCGACTTTGTAATGTTTGTAATCAAGCTATATGTGACGAATTCCATTTTTTACTCATATGTCCATCGCTTGTTGAACAACGATAAACCTTTTTACCAAAATATTTCTGTGAGAATTCCTACAATCTGTAAATTTATTTTTCTCATGAAATGTGACTATCAACCACTCATCCTCAAAATATCCAAATATACAAAACACTGTTTGTGCCTCTTCAAATGATATTATGTGAAAATATTTTATTTATATTTATATATACCTGTATGTTCTCTATATCGGTTTTTTTGTGACTTTTGAGAATAATATTCTGTTCTGTTCTGTTCTGTTCTGTTCTGTTCTGCTAATGAAATAGCACCGACCGTCCAAGCGATGCTATCCACACATTCCGACAATGTATTATAGCAGTGCACGAAACAGAAATTCCTTGCCGTTCGATTGAATCTTTCGATGTTGACTCATTCGCGTGTTCCAACTAAAAACTTAAGTTTAATACATATTGACTATAACGATCGTCCGAAAGCGAATTGTTAGTCTGTCGATCCTCGGTCAGTTCACACTGAGCGACGTTGAGAGAATTTACTTCTTGTTAACGTGCCTCAACGGGACAAATAATAAACGGGCATGACTCCGAACTAGTAAAATCAACCACACACGCGCGCAGACAGACGTGCTTGCACGCGTGCACGCACGCACAGTAAAACAGTACAACATATACTCACAAAGAGACCCCGGGACAACCTTCATTTTAAGATTAAAGTGAGTGAGTTTTACGCCGCTTTTAGCAATATTCCAGCAATATGACGACAAGGGACACTAGAAATGGGCTTCACACAGTGTACCCATGTGGGGAATCAAACCCGGGTCTTCGGTGTGATGAGCGGCCCTTTAACCACCAGGCTACTCCACCGCCCCTTTGAGATTAAATAGTTTTGCAATTAGTCCAGAATGTTTTAAGTTACACACCCTATTTTTGTCATTTAATAGCACGTTTGTTTTAGCTGTTGGCATATATATTATTCATAGGAGACATATATACATGGGTTTGTAACGCAAACATAACTGGCCTCAAGGGGATATACGGGGTCTTAGCACTATATATAAACAAAGGGGTGTAACTAGACTTGCACAAGTCTCTAAGGTAATAATTAATAGTTTAATGATAATTTCTAAAAATATATATAAATATCCAATTAACAGACTAACGCCCTGTTGGATCCGCTTGCCCTAGACTTACCTCTTTAAAGGATAGAATTACTATACAACATACATACATGGGCTTAGCCTACAGTACAGACTTGCAGCAAGGCTAGGGTGTAACCATCAGTACGAATTCAACAATGCTCACTGAGTGCATCCCCTATGAAACTCTATGCGATTCGATTTCTGTGATCTATGTCTCATTTCGAAGGTAAATCTATGGGCTTGAAATGGGTGTGTAGTTGTTTTCATAAACCACGAGAAGATGCGATCCATCATCAGAACGCGATGGCGGTACTGTAGCTTTGCGCTTCGTATTTACATTGGTATAGTCAGCCATGATAAACAAGATGGCAGTCGTTAGTAGTTTCACAAGCACCGCGACTGAGCGTTGATGAACCTCATTATCTTGACGCTGTCCTACAAACAGAAGAATACATTGTTATGAATAAATTACTGTGCCCGGTAGGTATTAAAATGTTTTAGCATCACTCCGTCCGTAGGGCTTCATTGCAACTTTTTGCTATTTGATATGTAAGTCGATAACCTGATAACTCGCCATTTGATAAGGTCGGACCTGATTTGATAAGGTCGGACATGATTTGATGAGATCGGACATGATTTGATAAGGTCCGACATCATTTGATGAGATCGGACATGATTTGATGAGATCGGACATGAATAAAGCATAACTAACGTCTTGTCGTGTAATATTTCAGTTTATCATCCAGATCTGTGTTCCACGGGAGATATTGCTTGTGTGAGATCATGCAATATCTCCTAGAAGATATCGTTTTGATAGATGATTTTCTACAATGCCCTGACAATGCTATGACGTCATGAACTTGATGACGTCACAATGTTATGACATCGCTGCACTGCAAGTCTAATGACAATACCGTGTTCAGAGATGCACACTTCTCGTTGAAAGCTAATGAAGATGATAAATAGAATCTCACCCTCGTGTCTACTGATATCAATTATATCAACACGCGTCGGTAAAAGTAAATATATACTGAACATCATTGAAAACGCACCAGTCTAAACTTGTCCATATTTTCATCAAGATAGATCTCAACATGACAATGGTCAATGAATATAACTAACATGAAGTCGAAGGGCATGTCCAGTTGAAAATATGCTTTAGAAACATATTCCTGTCCACAGTATGGCTCTTAATTCCAAAATGCATCAACACGCAGCCACGCCATGAAAAAAGCGCGAATTTCATTCTGAAATCATACTGACTGTGACATTAAAAGCGGGTGTATGAGAACCGCTTCTCATTGCTTCACTAATGATTGTGAAACGAGGACAGAGATGCCGAGGTTAACACCTCACGAAAGAGAACGTGCACTAGGCATGATTCAGGTTGGCACCAGCAGCAGGGATATTGCTCGACAACTTGGACTTGGCCACACTTGGCCACACTTGGCTTCATAGACGACATCAGTAGACAGGCAGCACCCGTGACTTTCAATGACCTTGGCAACAACGTGTTACGACGCTCCATCAGGATCGCCATATTGACCTCGTGCATATCAGTGATTGAACACTGCCAACTGCCAGGACTGCTGCACTAGTTCAAGGTTGACGTGGGGGTCATCAGCGCTGACTCCATGCGACGCGGTCTACACGCTACAGGGCTCCATGCTCGACGTCCTTACGTTGGACCAATTCTGACTGACAGACACCGTAATGAGCGTATACAATGGGCAGTAAAGGTTACAACAATGGCATGGTGTGGTAGTCACTGACGAGTCACGTATTCATCTACGTAATGCTGACGGCCGATTACGTGTTTGGCATAGACGTGGTGAACGTTATGCTGATGAGTGTGTGGTTCAGACAGACCTTTGGGTGGTGGGAGTGTCATGGTCTGGGATGGAATAAATTACAATCACAGGACTGCCTTCATGTCTGTCAAGGGAGAGTTAATGCCCGTTATTACCGTGAGCAGATTCTTCAGAATCACATCTTATCTGTCTTCAATGACCACCAAGATGTCCATACTTTTCAACAGGACAACGCACGGGCACACACAACAAGACTTTCCATGCATTATCTAGCCCAGCAACACATCCAGTTATTCATTGGCCAGCACAGTCGCCAGATGTATTCCCCATGGAGCGTCTTTTCTGTGTTGTTGTTTTTGTCAGTCGCCCATCTGTTATTATCCACTCCAAAAATATCAATTCCTTACACGTGCTTTTAATAATCTGAACTTTTATAAGTGGTGCGTTTTCAATTATGTTCAGTATACATCCACGGCAAGCCTCGGATATTTGTAACTTTATCAACTCGTGTTGATATGATTGATATCAGTGGACACATGGGTGAGATACTCTATGCATTAATTAAGATGCATCCATCGGGCGAGTCGTTGCAAGTCTACCTTGTACATAAAGTAAACGTGAAAAAACACGATGAAGTATACGCATGCGTTGTTTATATTATCGAAGAGCAAGAGTGAGTGAGTTTGTTTTTACGCCGCTTTTAGCAATATTCCGGCAATATTGACAATGGGGACACCAGAAATGGGTTTCCCACATTGTACCCATGTGGGGAATCGAGCTCGGTGGGGTAGCCTAGTGGTAAACGTGTTCGCTCGTCACGCCAAAGACCCAGGTTCGATTCCCCACATGGGTGCAATGTGTGAAGCCCATTTCTGGTGTCCCCCGCCGTGATATTGCTACAAAGCGGCGTAAAACTAAACTCACTCACTCACTCAATATCACGGCCGGGAACACCAGAAACTCCCAGTACTCATGTGTACTAAATGGGTATTTTAGAGACGCTTCAAATAGATCATGCTTTTGAATATTGTTTTCCAAAGGGCTATGTGTTTATATTTCAAGTAATTTCAAGAAGTATTTTATTTCCAAAAGTAATATAGGCCATAAGCCCAGGTTTGTAGCTTACACATGAAGAATTACAGAGTGCGAACGAATGTTATAATGAGGACTGTCTCAGTAACATAGATTGATATACATAAACTTATAAATGTTTAAGATGCTTGCATTTGATGATTGCCCGAGCATATTGAACTTGTGGAACGTACAAACGTCGCAATGCTTGATATTTATTACAAATAAGTAATAAGTGATATTCATCTTCTATATATGTCAGTTTACAGATATTACATAATCTGTCTTTTCTAGCCTCTCTAATATACCTTCCAGTTTCTATTCGTAGTTTATGAGACCCCGATCTAAACTGAGCAAGAGCACGTCTATGTTTAACATAGTTGATTGTGAGGATATATTATTCAACACCGACTATGGGTTTAAACAACGAGTATCCAAATGTTTTGTCCCTCTCACTAGTGCAGAATGTCAGTCTTGTTGATACGAAACTTTGAGTCTACCTAAGACTTCATCTAAAAATAGACTGCCTCCGTGGTGTAGTGGTTAGAGCGTCCGCCTGGTGAGCGGAAGGTCGCGGGTTTGATCCCCGACCGCGTCATACCAAAAGACATTAAAATATGGTACGTGTTGGTCCCTGCCTGACGCTCGGCATTAATGGGTACAACAAGGACTGGTCGGCTCGGAGTCAATATAATGTGTCTGAATGAGGTACCGGTATTCATGCTTAACTGCGGCATTTTATCTCTAGCAATGTAAAACCAGCTTAAGACTGGGCTAGTACAAGCAGCCATACATACACACGTATGCACTTCGTCATATGAGCGAAATGTTCTCAAGTACGACGTTAAACCCATTTCACCTCACCTCATCTAAAAAATAACGTGTCATTTCAGTTCTTGCCAAACAAATCCAAATCCATAGACTTGTCATGTATGCTTTATGTATTTGTACAAGCATATTATAACATTTCTTTTCATAACGCTCGTTTGACATTTTCAATATTTTACACCAATATTTGATAGACCTTTTGATGGTATTCGCCTCGTATAAGAGGATTTAATTCTAGAATCGTTACAAGCTGTTACACATACAAGTACTATTTCGTTATGAAGCATTCAGCCCCAATATTTCTGCACCGTCTGATAAAATTGGACAAACTATACGAGTGAGTATTTATAGATTCAGGAAGGTGTAACTTCTTTGTTATATACAATATTTGCGGTTGAAGAACAATGTAATGGCGAATGTATACACACACATGTACTGATACGTGCCATGAAGCATGCTTTTATTTTTATAACATCCGAATCCGAGATATCCTGACAATGGTTTGTTGTTTTGTTTGGGTGTTTTTGTTTGCTTGTTGCCTTCTGTTGTTACACTATTAGATCACAATGCCTGACTTATTTGACCTTTGTAAATATTTTGTCGGATTTAACTTTGTATAGAAATACACACACGCAACTTTCCCGGAAAAATTGAAATTATACCTTATTCTACGTACAAGAACCATTGAAAGCAGAGACTCCACATAGAACCTGTCATCGTGTGTCCACTGCCCGTGATTCATTGTATGCTTAGCCACTGTGGCGAGTGCTTGAGTACAAATGATCACCTGAGCTCGATAAGATAAGGTAAGCATTTGACCTCCTCGTACACTAAGCACTATAGCTCCATCTGGTAAGTACTGGAGCTCCATAAGGTAAGCACTTGGCCACCGATATACACTCAGCACTTGAGCTCCATCTGGTAAATACTGGACCTCCATAAGGTAAGCGCTTCACCTCCGGTTTATACTAAGCACTATAGCTCCATCTAGTAATTACCTGAGCTCCATGGGGTAAGCACTTGACCACTAGTATACACTCAGCACTATAGCTCCATCTGGTAAATACTGGAGCTCCATAAGGTAAGCGCTTCACCTCCGGTTTATACTAAGCACTATAGCTCCATCTGGTAATTACTGGAGCTCCATGGGGTAAGCACTTGACCACTAGTATACACTCAGCACTATAGCTCCATCTGGTAAGTACTGGAGCTCCATAAGGTAAGCACATGACCTCCGGTTTACACTAAGCACTTGAGCTCCATCTGGTAATTACTGGAGCTCCATAAGCCCTTGACCACTAGTATACACTCAGCACTTGAGCTCCATCTGGTAATTACTGAAGCTCCATAAGGTAAGCACATAAACCTCCGGTTTACACTAAGCACTTTAGCTCCATCTAGTAATTACTGGAGCTCCATGGGGTAAGCGCTTGACCTCCGGTTTACACTAAGCACTAGGGCTCCATCTAGTAATTACTGGAGCTCCATGGGGTAAGCGCTTGACCTCCGGTTTACACTAAGCACTTGAGCTCCATCTGGTAATTACTGGAGCTCCATAAGCCCTTGACCACTAGAATACACTCAGCACTTGAGCTCCATCTGGTAATTACTGGAGCTCCATAAGGTAAGCGCTTCACCTCCGGTTTACACTAAGCACTAGGGCTCCATCTGGTAATTACTGGAGCTCCACGGGGTAAGCACTTGACCTCCTCTTACAATAAGCACTAGAGTTCCATCTTGTAATTACTGAAGCTCCATTAGGTACCAACATGAGCTCCATAAGTTCCCCGTCAACCATGAGCATAAGCACAGACACGGCAACATGTATCTGTATGTTGACTGAGCAAGACACTAAACAACACATGTGTTGGCGCATTACGCCGATTCAAAACCCTCCAAAATCTTTATTCAAGGAGGGTAACACACGGTTAATAAACGAGCTTACTCTAGAATAGTGCATGGACATATCGTATCGTATTGTTGGTTTTCGGAAGCTTAAGAAACTTTTGCTGTCATCTCGCTAATCCCACCGTCTTTACAACGTCCGGCTGACGCAACACACCTGGGTGCCGTTCCACTAAACCGATCTTATCTAAGATCAATCTTAGCAAGTTACGCCAATTTTACAATCGTCTTAGCTAAAAGTTACACCCGTTCCACTAATCGATCTTAGGCCGATCGTAGCCGGTCCCGATCTTACGAACCGATCCAAGCTTAGATTGAGACTCTTTCGTGCGAGAGATAGAGGAATGCGAGGTACGAGTTATTTCCCTTTGCATAGACTAGCAAATGATGGAAGTAGTTTACGAACCAACTGAGTGAGTGAGTGAGTTTAGATTTACGCCGCACTCAGCAATAGTCAAGCTATATCGCGGCGGTCTGTAAAGAATCTAGCTAAGATGCATAGCGTTCACAAACATGAGCGTCCATGTTAACTAGTGAACGCTATGTATCTTAGCTTTAAATAATCGAGTCTGGACCAGACAATCCAGTGATCAACAGCATGAGCATCGATCTGCGCAGTTGGGAACCGATGACATGTGTCAACCAAGTCAGCGAGCCTGACCACCCGATCCCGTTAGTGGCCTCTAAAGACAAGCATGGGTTATTGAAGTTCAATATTCTAATCCGGGCCTTCATAGGTATTTTTCCAACCAAGTGTAAGCGTGGAGAAAAAACCTAGAGCAAAATATTAGGGTAGTGAGCACCTTAGTTTCAGGTGCAAGTGCGTGTGAACGCTGGGTATCAGGGATAATATAATAATAATAAAAGTAGTATATACAATGATAGTCCTGGACCAAGTCCAACAAAAAGCCTCTGCAAAGCCTTATTTCACAAATAAGGCTTTTGTCGGGCCCTTAGATCTTGCTACCATTGCATCTACTACTTTTGAGCCCCCGTTGATTTCCCGCCCACACGTGGCACTATTGTGCCGCACGTGGCATTATGCCACGTTGACATTGATGAAACAGTTTAATGTGAATCGCCTAGGATCTCTTTGGTGTTCGTAATAAAGGCTTGCCGGGCTTTTTGTATCCCCTGTTCTATGTACTTTTTTTTTTCTCGTCCTCGCTGATAGCAGACTTACGAGACTTGGATCGAATCTCTTGTTTCATTTTGTTATATTTTGTGAGATCAGAGAGGATTGAAAGAAACTCCTCCTCGGAGATCTTACTGTCAGTGAGTGCTGTGGAAATACACTCACTTACTGTGTTCAGCTTTGCTTTGGCCAGAACCCTGATCTCATCGTGTTTCAACGCCTTACGATGCAGGCTGCGTGATGCAAACTTAAGCACCAACCCTAACACCCCTGTCACCCCAGCTGTTATTTCAATACCTAGCACTATAGGTGCAGCCACAATGGTAGCTAACAACCCAACACCTGCCGCCCCTAGGCCCATGCTGGTTGCCATAAGGGCAGTATCAGTCCCGTCCACGGCATTGAAAGCTCTATGGTACTTAATGGTAGTTGGCGTTTTACATCACATAACTGTCTCAAGTGGAACCCGTCTACGGTTTCCAGTGTCTTCGCGACTTCTTCTACTACTGGGTACAGACCCATTCTGTGTGCCTATAATATGTGCCTGAAATATTTTTTAATTGGGTATCAGTTAATAGCTGATCAACGTACTTGAGTCTTATAAGGCCTATGTTCTCGGGTAGGTGAATAGCGGAAAGGTCAATAGGTAACCTTTGGTAACTTACCCTAAATATATAGGAGCTTATTAAGGGGAGCAGCAACCCCTCACCGGGACCCGAGTCCCATCGTATGACGATACTACAATGGCGGTCTCTAGGGGAATCAGCAGATGCTCTTATTTCCACCCCAGATAAAAGGTCCCATGAGGCCCCACGGGCGTTGTTTAAAAAGAGTTTTATGATTAATGTGGAGCCTGGAGGCATAAACCCAGAAAATGGTGGTAGGCCAGGGTACATCTTAAATGATAACTGTGCATTCCCGGTTGTATCTAATATGTAACCCGGGTGATTTGGGGTTTGGGAAATTCTCATATTTTGAGGGCCGTCGGATTTAAACACCCTGAGCAAGATACCGCTGTTCTTAATTTCATCGATATCCCTAGTGATATATCCATCATTACGAAAAGAAACGTAAGGTGTGGTGAGGGTTATGTTGAGCAACCATTTGGGATCTATAAAGCGGTCGTGCAGACGGTTCCGCATGTACACACCACCTCTTAAGTGTAGGACGTACGAGATGTCTTCCCCACCAGGCTGATCGAATCCCTCCGTGTCTCCTAGACCCCCGAGTGTGGGTTTGGGTAGATGATCGGCTATTGCCGCCCGCCTATACACGTTGTCTTTCAAGTGTAGGATGTATGAGCCACCTTCCTCACCAGGCTGATCGAATCCCTCCGTGTCCCCTAGGTCGTTAAGTGTAGCGTTGGGGCGATGACAGGTCATTGCTATAATACTTTTACGATATAGTTTCCAACTGGTTTTCTGATAATAGTTCAGGGGTGCACTTCACCCCCATGAAGTGTAGGAAGATCTTCGCTACTTCCTCTACGACTGGGTATAGCCCCATCCTATAATATATATTTAAATTGGGTTTCATTTAACCTTCGAGTAATGAACTTAAAGCTGATAATACTTAGATTAACTTGCGTGTAAACAATCGTGGACTCAGCTCTACTTCCATTAAGGACGCGAACTCCATCAAGGCTTGCTAAAGGCTTGTTTCCCGATACCTTAATAATACGACAACGTTGGTTATTACACCTGTCTTCCCAACCTAACAGAAGACCATCTAAAAGGCGAATAAAATTACGAGTCAAACTTATATCCCCAAGATAGACGTCTATGATAAATGTGAAGTCTCTGGAGTAATCTCTAAAATCCTCTTGGTAATCGAGTAATTTGATCTCTATCTTTACCTTCCCACTGGAAGCTAACATGTTGCCCGAGTGGCCTGGTATTCGTATGACTTGTACACTAGATTCCGGAATGAACGATCCTAGAATGATGCCGTTGTTCCTAATCTCGGAGATAGTATTATTTTGTTTCAAGGAGATATAAGGTGAGGTGAGGGTTAAGTTGACTAACCATTAACGACACCCGCCTATACACGTTATCTTTAAAGTGTAGGACGTACAAGGTGTCTTCCTCACCAGGCTGATCGAATCCCTCCGTGTCTCCTAGATCGTTAAGTGTGGCGTTGGGGTGATGACTGGTCATTGCTATAATACTATTACGAGATAATTTCCAACTGTTTTTCTGATAATAGTTCAGGGGTGCACTTCACCCCCATGAAGTGTATGTTGTTGGGTAGGAAGATCTTGGTAGGTGATATCGTGTCTTCCACAATCACCGTGACTCCCTGCAGACTGGTTTTGGAGTCGACACCCACCCGCATGTAAACGGTGCAAACGTGATACTGGTGTCGTTTCGCCCACCCGAGTTTGATCCACTTCACGATTTCGACATCATCCCGAGATGGCTCCCCTAGGTAGACTTTGATGATCAGAGTGGCGTTATCTGGTAGGCTCGTCAGGTTGTTGACCACGCTTTCGAATTCAGACACCAACTGCAATGTCACGTCTTGCACTCCCGGTTTACTCGATAGCATGTGGGCTGCCATACTGGCGACTGGGCTGATGACTACGCTACGCCTCTGAGCCAGGACGTAAGCCACGAGCAGGGTTCCGTTGTTCACGACTTTGTTTAGGTAGTTGTCTTTGTTCTCCGTGAACACTTAGGGGGAGCCGAGCCTAATATTGAGAAACCAGTCGCCTTTAGCGGGTAACAACACCCACTTGTCATCGTCGATGAAGACGAGGGAATACTGCTTATTTTTGGTGATGGCCGCCACGTTGCTCTCAACATCTTCTAAGTCGAACAGTTTGCCTCCAAAAGATGGGTATATCATCCATTTATCATCACCGGTGCGGACTAGGGTGTACCGAGTGTTGACGACCGCTCTTGAGGTATCTACTATATCACTTAGGTTGCTAGTACCACCGATGGAGGGGACTTCAACGCCGTTGTAATTGTTGTTTTTCAGTTGCAAGCCGTACAATTTACTATCTACTCCGGTGTCGTCGAATCCGCGTGTGTCCCCGAGGTCGGAGATCCCCACATTGATGCATTTTTTCAACTTCATTCCGGGGCCTTGTGCGCTGGTCATTTTATGTGCAGCGTTATGCTGAGGTATCCTATATTCACGGGATTATGATTTATATCTAACACCGATATTATCAGCTCAGGGATGTTGCCCTGGGTTAACCTCTTATACTGCCGAGGTGAAAACGACTCGGTTCTACCGTCGTTGTATTTCTCCGTTTTCACCGGTATGGCTCTCAGTATCGTGGAAGGGTGACCCCCTTGAATGTTGTCCGTTGTGCTCAGCTGACCGAGATGAATGCACAGCTCTCGGTGCGGTACTAGGTCGGGTAACTTCGTGCCTGTGACGGTAGTTGTTGGTTTTATCTCGTCAGGCGGCATACCGAGTGTCCTCGCCAATGGTCGAGCGAGCCTCAAGGAGTTTCTTCCGTTGTTGATTAACACCACTGTGCCGTTTGAGTCGTTCATCTTGAGTTCGGCTCCCAGGGGCTTGAAGACCTCGTCGCTTAGAGAGCACACGCTGTAGTAGCCGTCAGTTATCTGGTTGCGGATGCCACTGACGAACAGCTTATTGTTGCTGGCGTTGAGGTTAGTCCATCGCGGTATGTAGGTGATATTGCACAGTGCGACTTCGAGTTGACCCGACGTGTTATCGATCGCGTGCATCAGCTGAACGGCCTGGCCGCTCGTTATTCCTGGAAGTGTTATGTACATGTTAGAGTATATAAACTCATTATATAATAGTTTTAAAATGTACTCCCCGGGAGTGTTTTACCCTAAACTGGACATAGATTTCCCCCACATGAAGATCGTGGTCGCTGATGGGATGTATTTCGAAGCCCAGTTAATAGATGTGTTCGGCCGGTATAAGCTTTCTGTGGCTAACGTCAAGGCAGTCCACGCTTGGTTCAACAACCCCATGCAGTTCTGGCAGAATCAACTCAACTTCGCCGTGTGGTGTGCTACAACGGGCTGTGGTGTGGCATTAACTGACACTCAGCGTGGACCGCTGAGTCAGTCTGTGTTCATGTTTCACGTGTACTACCAGGTCAGACGTATCCTCAAAGAGATCAGCGCCCCGCTCCCACAGGACAAGGCGTGGGACGCAGTAAACAACCAGTACGATAGACGGGCCTACGAACGTATTTGTAACGAATTCGAACTAAACCCGAAGACGGATTGGCGTTTGCCGGGGCCGAACCATGGGTTGGGTATTCCATATAATGGGGGGCGACCCGTGAAAGAAGTCAGTGATGATTTACTGAAACGAGATGTACTACGCCAGGACTTTGCTTTGTCGAGTAATGAATGGAGGGATGACCGCATGAACTTTAAAGGTGGTGTTGCTTTCACCGTCCAGAAAGTGGAGCAGTCAACCGCAGACGGTTGGAAAATGTTCATGCTGGACACGTCGAAAGGGTTTACTCGTGCCGGTGTCACCAGATTGAACGACTCGATTCGAACGTACGTGTGGGCGCTGTTGGGTGCACAGGCGCAAACACGTTCCAACATCCTCGGTAAGGGGACGTTGTTAACGTTGAGGATGCTATCAATGCTCCAGTTGATCTCCCGAGTGCCATCAAACGCTACCAAGACGTGTTGGAATACGCCAAGTCAAAAGTCGACTACGTCTTCGACGTGGGGCTGTACATGGCTCCGAGTGATATGCAACTGAGGGTAAAAAAAAGTTGTGGGCTACAACCAGGAAATAGTCATAGCCACGGCAGACCAAAAGTTGTGAGTCAATTTTGATGTCAACGTCCCCCACGTCCCACCACCCACGACCGATGAAACGGGTATAGTGGCGCCACCCCCGGAGCCTAGGGTTCAACCAACACCCCCTGTGGGCTCACCCCCACAGCCTGCACAGCAGCACATCGATCGTAAAACAGCCCTGGTGGTTGGCGGGGTCGCGGTCGGGTTGGGGCTCATTTGGTTAAACATTCCTTAGCCGCTACGTACACCAAACCCACCACGGCGACGATGGCTGCCCACAGGTTTTGACTGAGGGCTCAGCAGCCACGAGACGATGCTACCCAGGATGCCGGGCAGGGCTTCGGCGGCCTTACCAGCCAGTTTAGCCAGGGCCTCCCCTAGGGATTCCAGGTGTTTTTTTATCCAGTCTTTGGCACCCCCACCACTTGGTGGTGTGCCGCCGGCAGCCGTGGGGGTACCCCCACTCAATGACACCACCAGGGTTGATATGATGAAGCCCAATGCAGTCAGAATGCTGGCGATGGTTATGCCTTGCTCTCGGAAGAGGATTCGGATCCTGTCAGCTAGCGTGGTGTCTTCATTTAGGACTCGATCGATGGTTTCCCGTACACGACTGATCTGGGATCGGAGGGCTTCCCGGTTCGAGGAAGCGGATTCCAACTGAGTCCGCCTCTCGTCTTCCAAGTTTTTTATTCTCTCCTTGATACGACGTTTCATATCATCGTCCTCCGTTTCGGTGAGTTTCATTTTCTTGCGAGCGATGTGCTCGTCGACTTCGTTCAGTTTCCCCATGTTGTTAACGAGTTCTCCGCGTTCATGTTTCAAGGCTTCGTCTAGGCCTCGCAGTTCCCTCAGGGGAAATTCGAGCCCCGGCAAGGGTTTGTCATGGTATGTGGTCAATATTTTTTCGATACTGTCCGACGTTTCTTTAGCACGTTGGGGTATATCCCCTTCACCGCTGAGTTCGGGCCTGGCTGCTTGCAGATCTTGGACGACCTTCGGGGGAAGTCTAGGCCGTGCGCCACCGTAATCTATGAAGCCTAGTTCCGCACGGATCAGTTGACTCCCACCAGGGCGACTGGTGAGTGTTGACAAAGCATATGGCTTCCCATCTTTTTCATGATAATCGCAGCGTGCCCTTCTTATCGACGGTAAACTTGGCATAGTCTCGTACCAACGGCTTGATGTTGTCTTTATTTTCAACTGCGTCGTAATAATCGTCGACGGCCGGCTGTACAAGTTAAGCACTTAAGGGGTTGTTCGTGAATGTGGTGTCATCCTCCCCGAATGCCTGGACACTATCATCCCACATATCATCCATAGGGATGTACTCAGCCATTATTTAGTATTAAAACTTATATATTTCATTTATATAACAATGTATGGTAGAAAACTAGATCCTTTTCGAAGATCAAGAGAGCTTCTAGGCGTCAGAGCCGTGCGCCAGTCGGTGACCATCACCAACAATCCCAGCAAGATAGACCAGAACCAAACGTTGCTGGTTAGATTCCCAAACCTTGGCGAGAATGACCTCATTGTACCAGGCACGGTTCGACTGGCGTTCAACCTCACGCTTACCTCCAACAACGACAAACGCGAGCTAGTGCGGAACGTAGGAGAACGAGGGAGAACGCGTCAATGACGTGTACCAGGGCATCAGCAAATCGACCCGGTCGCACGTGGGATACGACTTCACGCAAGACCAGTTAGACAAGATCACGGACGGTGAAAAGGCCATCGCCCAAGCATACGGGAACAGGTTCTGCGTGCCGCTCGACTTCGAGTTGCTCACGGGACACGCGCCGTTTTACCAGGCAGCGCTGGGTGATAGGCTTGAATACGAGCTCACGTTTAACGACTACAGCAAAGTAGTGCGTACGCCGAACGGTGTTGAGGCCAGTTACACCATAGACAAGATCTCTCTGGAGTTCGACATGGTCACTAGCCCAGAGCTGGCCAGGCAGGTTCGAAGCCAGTACTCGGGGAAGGTAGCCATCCTGTACGATAGGGTCCTGAGGCATAGAGCGATCAATCGAGATAAGAGAGACACGCTGTGGAACATAAACCTTAACGTGCCGGCGCGATCGATGAAAGGCATCCTGGTCGTCCCCGTGGAGGATTACGAGCCGTTCCGAAGGGACAGCGAGAAGTTTTTCAACCCCGAGATTGAAAAGGTGGAAGTGACCATCGAGGGCGTGCCCAATCAGCTGTTCAGCGCCGGTATGAGGGCGCACCAGCAGTGGGATGAGATAATGAAACTACCGACCCGGCACCAACACGTCATCAAGGACCTGGACCTATCCGCCGTGCAGATTGGCGAGTACCTGACCACCAAGTACGCGCTGTGGTTGGACATGCGATCCACGGATGACGATAAACTGCACGGTAGCGGTCGCCGCATAGACAACGGCAGCGAGGGGATAACAATCCAGATCACTAAGAAGGCTCAGCCAGCTGGCAAGTTGAAATTATATCTGTACGTGATTATGGACGCGCAACTTAATATAGACAATGGGAGATTCGTGCAGGCCATCCACTGATGGTGGCAAGCCATCTAATGGGTGTAGGCCACTGCCTACTGATTTGCCCCGCGACCCACACTGCGCCATAGTGTGCGGGCAGACGGGCTGTGGGAAGACCGTTTTCGTGCTGGATATGTTGGAGGGGTACTACAGGGATGTGTTCGACAACATCGTTATCATGTGCCCTACTCTGCAAATGAATAAAACGTACACGGAAAGACCTTGGGTGATGACGGACCCGGACGTACACAGAGTCGACCCGGGGACTGCAGGACTGGTTGAAAGCTTATCACGAGAAATTTAAAGAGGAGTCGACGCTGTTTATACTGGACGACTGCAGCGCTAATCGCGAGATAACAAAAAAGAGAGACATGCTATCGTACCTGGCCTTCTCTGGCCGGCACGCAAACCACAGCGTCTGGGTGCTAACGCAGAAGTTCAACTCGGTGTTGAAAGACCTCAGGGAGCAGATGCGATGGGTGGCCTTATTTCACTGCAAGGACAGAGATTCGTTCGAGGAGTGTTTGAGAGAGAACGATGTGATGAGCAAATTAGAACGGGAACGGGTGAAGAAACAGCTCGCTGAAACTAAACATGCTAAACTCGTGCTCAAGACCGACCAACCCGTGGCCTATAGGGTGTTTTAGCTTAGCAATGCTAAGTAAATGCTTAGCAAATGCTTAGCAAAGCTTAGCAATGCTTAGCAAATGCTTAGCGTTTAGCACTTATCAGTTATAGTTATAGTTATGGTTGCTTTTGAAGTGTTCATCGTGTGCAACTTAACCTTCATTTCTCTGTGTTTCGTCTATACCGTATATTATATAGTTAAAACTAAAACTTGCTTGTTACATTATAAGATGGAGTGTGATGAACTGCTCGAACAACTGTTGGTGCCACAATCACCACAGGTGAGTGACGACAAGCAAGAGAGACTGGTGGCGTTGGCTGTCGGTGGCAAAGCCAAACATCACTTTGGAGACTGCACTCTCGATAAAAATTCATAAAATGTCAGCCGAAGAAATCGATAAGCTGTACGCTAGATACGAGTCTAGACTCGGGGCAGAGATGACGAAAACTATAGGATCGGCTATGACCCAGATATACACTGCTATTGCGTAGTACTTCCTTCCCATCCCCCCGGAGCGCCGACTTTACCTGTGGGAGGCCCTTGAAAAAGACCCTTTTATTGAACACGCCTTGAGCTCTAACAGCTGCATGTTGTACCACAAATACGGTATGTTGTTAGCCCCGGTGACGGCGGCGATTATCACGGCAAAGCATTGCCAATTTAAGGAGGGGAAAAATAATAATAATAGTATAGATGGATACTGCACAGGAGGAGATCCCACAACTGGGGGAACCCCAGACCCCTTCAGAGGAGACCCCACAACTGGGGGAGACAACCACGTTGGGGAAACCCCCCAGGGATCCCGAGGTGAACCCACCCCAACCCCCTACAGTCACCAGGCAGAAGAACCCTAAGAGAGTAGCTGCTGGTAAAAAAAAGTGGTGTCACCAACATAAAAGTATCACGGTGAACCCGACTCGACTCTTGTTGGTTGCAGGCGTAACTGCTGCTGTGGCTATCTCATGGTTATATAACAAACAACCTCCCTGGGAGAAACCCCTGCAATTAGAGGTCAACCCACATATCATGTTATAAAATATATATTTTTATATCATATACATTATGTCTGAGGGGAAAACGTTCGTCAACGACGCATACCACGCCACCGTGGTCGCCAGTCTAGCCGTAGGGTACGCTCGGTTGACCAAAATGGTGCTTAAACAACCGACTATCAAGCTAGATTTCAACCTGCAGGATATGGGTATGCTCATGATAAACCTTGGTATGGCGATGGCCACAAAGGACATCCTAGTAAAACAAGGGATACTACCTGAAAATATTATGAAGTAAATATGGAATGGCTACGATCGCCATGATGGTTAGTGGGGCGTTAGTAAATGCCCTGGCATTTTCCGGGAGTAATTTCCTCTTCTCGAAACTACGAGAGTCACACGTGGCTGAGATAGAACGGAAGAGGCATGACCTCGCTGTGGAACGATTACAGGCGGCACAATCCGAGTACGCGAAAAAACGTGTTCAGAGGATCGATTACATTAACGAACAACTCAGGCGTGAGAACCATGCCGTTAAAACATTCCATGATGTCGACGACGCAGCGAGAGAATACTACCTACTAACAGGTAAACAGCTGGAACCACTACATAAGCCCACACTCTCTCAGTACTACACACCATCCAAGGGGCAAATGGACCGGGAACTGGTCTTCATCACGCTGGGTCTAGCAGCGACTGCGTTGGTTGCAAAACAATTAGACTAAGTACTCATATAAGTATACCAAAGACCTGCTCCGTACCGATGCGAATACATACTTATGGGGAAGAAAGAACCCTGTGGTAGGAGATGCAGGACTGAGGGGTACTGTTGTTTCCACATGGGAAGCCCTAACTACACGTGTTCTGTGTGTGGTATAGGGGTTAAAGGGCACTACTGCCTATGCAAAGCTCACGGGGCGAACGTAGTCAGACATCATCTCATCTACGAGAATAAAAAGGCCTACATAAAAGAACGTAGGCGCCTCCTCAGGATAGCAGTGTAAGGCTGGTCCCTTTGCCAGTGGCCCAATTAGAGACTGCACACCTAGGTATAACTATGTTTGTGGATATTGAGCCAAGGGAAAGTTGCCTGAGAAGCTGGCAGATGTATGTGGGGGAAAGTATAGATATCAGTGTTCTCAAACCCATGATTGTTAGCAAACTATATAAGGGGTGCTCGTTTACAATCATGGTGAAAGTAGGGTTTGATGTGCCATGGGCTGGGCACACTTGGAATTACTTTGATGGGGGACGAGTAGATGCGCATGGGGAGATAGATATACTTGTTGACGACTCACTGCAAGTAATACAAAACACCCTACTATGCTGTGCATGTTCCGGGTGGGTTGAGGGAATAATCGATAAGGTGTATCTAGATATTTACTAAAGGATTTTATGGACGCCTCACTATATTTTTTATCAAGGTTGGCCCTTGCCGGCGGCCCAATTAGAGATTGACATACCTAGGTGTGTACGCAACTATGACTACTGTTAGTGAGCTCAAGCAGATCGCGAGGCAGAGGGGTGTGATTGGTTATTCTTGAATGACCAAATCAGCCTTGTTGAGATTACTTAACATACAAGCACCTCCCACAGTAAAACGATTAAAAGCCCAAGCAAAAGAGCTTGGGTTCACGGGTTATTCCCACCTGGGGAGAGCCGGGTTAGTCGCATTGTTATCACATGACCCCATAGCAAAACCTCCCACTGTAAAACAATTAAAAGCCGAGAAACGCAATTTGGGTTTAGGTTGATATTCCCGTATGAGGAAACCACAGCTTGTAGAACTATTACGGCAGAATAGAGCTATTGACCTTCAGTTCATACCCACTGAGCGCGCCGTAGGCAACTATTTGAGAGGCTGGCGCATGCATGTTGATAGGAACATAGACATCACAGATATCAAGCCTCTGGTAGCTGATAAATTCAACCAGGAACTAAACAATCTGGGAAGTATCAAATTTCAGATCACAGTGAAAATGTCACTCGATAAGCAGGCGGGGAATGGGGTCACTGAGTACGTTCAGCCTTACTTCCGAGGTAAACAAGAAATCATCACTCACACAGAGACCATAGACGCATCAATCGATACCAGTTTTCAGCAGATACGACAATACCTAGAACGCTACACACACTTGTGGTCCGGGTGGGTTGTTGATAAAATCGATAATGTCGTTATCTAGACATAGCTAACTACGTGCCGTTCAGAGGTGGGTCATACCTAGACTTGCCCCCCTACTATAAGAAAAAACATGCTATGGTCAACGTCAAGAATAGAGGAGACGATTGCCTGAGGGTAGCTATCAGGGCAGACTTGTATCCAGTTGACACTCATTCAGACAGGCTTTCTAGCTATCCCCAAGACGATGGGCTCAACTGGGATGGTATAGATGAACTAACCCCCATATCCCAGATCACTCAAGTAGAAAAACAGAATAATATAGCCATACACGTCTTTGGACACGAAGGTAACACAACAATAGTGCACAGGGTCAGTCCAGTGTTGGGGGAGGAGGGTCGCCACGTTACCAATATATTCATGACCCAGCGAGGTGAAAAGTATCACTACATGCGGATAAAACATCTCAGCAGGCTATTGCACGACCAGTCGAAACACGTTGGGAAAAAACACTTTTGTGTGCGATGCCTGCACGGTTAGAGTCGAGCTGATTTATTAGAATCCAACCGGGAGGATTGCCAAGGTGTGGGGCAGACAGCCATACGAGTTGACATGCCTAAGGAATATCCTAAAATTCGACAACCACAAGAACCAAATGTCTGTGCCTTATATCATCTACGCCGACTTTGAAGCCTTGGTCAAACCAGTTGAGGTTGCCGGGGATACGGCTGTTGGGGGGACCACAACTACACAGAAAACACAAGAGCATGAGGCTTGTGGGTTTGGATACGTTGTTGTCCGGTGTGATGGGAAAACGAAAGCTCCCGTAGTGTACAGGGGTCCCGATGCGCCTGAAAAGTTTCTAAAGTGTTTGCAGGAGGAAGAAAAAATTATCAGGAATGCACTGTATACAGTCGCTCCAAGGCGTATGACCCAAGCCGACAGGCTAGCTCACGCCTGCAGCACTCTATGCCATGTGTGTGACTCACCACTGAATGGTGATTCGGTGAGAGATCACTGCCACGTCACCGGCAAGTATAGAGGCGCCGCTCACAGCGCGTGTAACCTCAAGCTTAGAATCAACCCCAAGACAATAAACATCCCCGTGGTCTTTCACAACTTGAGAGGGTACGACTCTCACTTGATTATGCAGGCCATCGCTAGGGTTGATGGCAACCTGACGTGCATCCCCAACAACATGGAGAGATACATTTCCTTCAGCTTGAATGGCTTGAGGTTCATCGACTCCGTTCAGTTCCTCCTGTCGTCACTCGACAGTCTTGTCAAGGCCAACGATACCTTCCCCATCACCGATCGATACACCGACGCCGAGACTTGACCCCTGCTGATGAGGAAGGGTGTGTACCCCTATGAGTACATGGATGGCTGGGCCAAGTTCGCCGAGACCAGACTACCCCCCATCAGAGAATTTTACGGCAATCTGACCGACTCGGTAATATCCCAAGACGATTACTCGCACGCTATTAACGTATGGAATAAACTAGGCTGTAAGAATCTGGGTGACTATCACGACCTGTACTTGAGGACAGATGTACTGCTGTTAGCCGATGTGTTTGAGACGTTTAGGCGGACATGTTTCAAGCAGTATAAACTCGACCCCGCATGGAATTACACCAGCCCAGGTCTGTCGTGGGATGCCTTGCTGAAAAAGACCGGAGTTAATTTGGAATTGCTCACAGATTACGACATGCACCTATTCATTGAGAAAGGCTTGCGAGGTGGAATTTCCATGGCAACCAAATGATACGCGAAAGCAAATAATCAATACATGAAGGGCTACGACCCTAGCAAGCCAACCAATCATATTCTCTACCTCAACGCCAACAACCTGTACGGGTGGGCCATGAGCCAGTATCTACCCACAGGGGGATTCGAATGGTCATCGCACGAGGTTGATGTTATGAGCATCGCACCAGATTCGAACAAAGGTTATATCCTCGAGGTTGACTTGGAATACCCCAAAGCATTGCACACATCGCACAACAGCTACCCCCTGGCCCCCGAACGTATGAGGGTTAACCCAGACTGGATGTCTGACTACCAACATAACTTGTTAGGTGGGCGGGTGGCAGACGTTGAAAAACTCGTGCCCAACTTAATGAATAAGACCAAGTACATCGTTCACTATCGCAACCTACAGCTGTACCTGTCGTTGGGTATGATGCTGACCAAAATACACAGGGTGCTAGTGTTCAACCAGAGCCGCTGGACGGAGCCATACATCAGAATGAACACGGACCTCCGAAAGGTTGCCACCAGTGACTTTGAAAAAACCTCTACAAACTCATGAACAACTCGGTGTTTGGTAAGACTATGGAGAACCTGAGGAAACGCGTGACCGTGAAACTGGTTCGGTCGAATGAGGAAGACAAGCTCAGGAGGCTGATAGCCAGTCCGGCATTCAACCGTAGCAAGATATTCACCGACGACCTGGTTGCCCTACACATGAAGAAAAGCCACATAAAATTCAACCGGCCTGTTTACGTGGGGATGAGCATCCTCGATTTATCCAAACACCTGATTTACACCGACTTTTACTACAACGAGCTGAAGAAACAGTACGGCGACAGGTGTGAAGTGCTGTACACTGATACGGATTCCCTGCTGATGGAGATTCGAACCGAGGACGTGTACGAGGACATGAAAAAACGCCTCGATTTGTATGACACCAGCGACTACCCCAAGGACCATGCCATACACACCACGGTAAATAAAAAGGTCCTAGGTAAGATGAAGGACGAGTGTGCTGGCACGCCCATAGCTGAGTACATAGGTTTGAGGCCTAAGATGTACTCCATCCTGAAGGCTGACAATGGTGAGATCCGGAAGGCGAAGGGTGTTAAGAAGTATGTGGTTAAACAACACATCAAACACGCCAGATTCAAGGAAGCCCTGTTCAAGACCCGTACCTTTAGACATAAAATGAACACACTTAGAAGTGATGGACATAGGATATACGGACTGACTATAAACAAGACGTCCCTGTCGCCGATGGACACTAAGCGTTGGATAGCTATTGATGGGATAAACACGTACGCGTACGAGCATGAGAAAATTGAACCAAGACATGTCACGGAACCAGAGAAAGTTTGAGGCTATTTACTACAGCCCGCGTGGGTACTGGAAAGGAGCTAGTGCTGTACATAAGCTGGCTAAAATGGCGCGAGTACCCCCGGAGGAGGCCAAAACGTGGCTTGAAAGACAAGCCCTGTGGCAGATCTATTTACCGGCACCACGCTACGTGCCTAGAAGGAAATTCGGCATTAACATACCCAATATCGTTCACCAGGCCGACCTCCTATTCCTACCCCACGATAAGAGGTACAAGTATGCCCTTACCGTAGTGGATGTTGCCAGTCGCTACAAGGAAGCCGAACCCTTAACCATGAAAGATTCGGCCCAGGTAGCCCGCGGATTCGAACGCATATACAAACGCAGTCTGCTGACGTGGCCAACAGAGCTGCAAGTTGACCCCGGGTGGGAGTTCATGGGTGTCGTGTCACAACTGCTGGATAAACACGATACCAAGGTCAGGCGTGGCACGGCCGGAGCCCATCGCAGCCAAGCCATAGTTGAGAGATTCAATAGGACTTTGGCTGAGCGCTTATTCGGGCATAAGTATGCGAGAGAGAGATGGCCAACCCGGGAAAACGATCGACTGAATGGGTAGCTCGGTTACCTCAGGTGGTGTCGGCCATAAACCATGAAATCACCCGTCTCACTGGTAAGAAGCCGGCAGACGCTATCAAACTAAAATCAATAGTGGCAGAGTCGGCTGCACCATTGCGTGGGAAAGAGAAACAGATACCAGATAGGGCCCTAGTGAGGTACCTATACCAGCCAGGGGAACACGAGGGTGATAGCCGTAAGCGAGCCACTGACCCAATATGGTCAGTCAAAACTTACAACATAGATAAAGTGGACATGAAAGCCAACGAGCCGAACTTGTACTACTTGAGAGATGGGCCAGGGAGAGGGTTTGTTAGAGTAGAATTATTGATCGTACCGTACGGCACAATATTACCTCCTGCCAACGTGGCATAGCGGCACAGTAGTGCCACGTGTGGGCAGGAAATCAACGGGGGCTCAAAAGTAGTAGATGCAATGGTAGCAAGATCTAAGGGCCCGACAAAAGCCTTATTTGTGAAATAAGGCTTTGCAGAGGCTTTTGTTGGACTTGGTCCAGGACTATCATTGTATATACTACTATAAATGCATATTTACAGTACGCCTATTCCACATCCTGGGGCATGCACAAAGCCCTATGTACAGATAATTTACACGAGAGCATTTACAGCCGAGATTATAAGTAATATACTGAGAACAGGTTTTAAGTCAGGACTTAAAAAATGTCAATTGTGTCAGAGCTTTTAATATGTGCCTGAACCTTGTCAATCAGAATAAACAAGGCGTGACGAGGCATCCTCTATAACGTATGTAGAATCTGTGAGTGGTCTTGAATAACACGCGGCCTGCCTTTAGAATTCCCAACCAAATAAGCGCACGTGAAATCAAACATTTTTGTATCTTTTTGTTTCAGAACATTGTTCACTTCATGGCTGTCCCTATTCTTGACCATGACGTTGCAATATTGTTGTACAAATGTGTTACACCGACTCGCTCGGTTGTGTTCCCATGACGACAGTGGTCAGACTGGCCTGACATTTGTAAGGCTTCAGTGCAGTGTTTGTTTACACCACAGAAATATACAAATTCATTTCATGGGGGATTTTAGGGGACGCTTACGGTGAAATGCTCGCTCTTATTTTTCACATAGAATAGGAAAGCCACCATTTTGGTTTCTCTGCGATTGATTTTAGCTATCCTAAGTTGGTCATGAGCAACTTAGACTTTGAATCTTAACTTTACGATTGACTTGGGTAAGATTGGTTAGTGGAACGGTATGCCGATCGTAACGTCACGCTAAGATTGGGATTTTAGGGGTTTACGATTGGCATAGGGCTAAGACCGGTTAGTGGAACGGCACCCTGAACTCGTAATCAAACACAAACTATTAAAAACGCTAGGGGATATTCCATTTTGGAGTCACCCAGTTATATGATTGTATATGGATATGATTATGGAATTCACAACGTGTTATGAATTTCGAGCGCGCGTTCTTAATTATATAATTTCGTGCTTTCAAGTTTACACAGATTCCCGAACGTTGGTTGGTTGAGAGCGCGGTCATGTGATCTAAATTTCAAGGTTCATTACTCTTGAACCCCTCTAATCGTTCATACTTGTGTAAACACCGTTCATACGTGTGTGAACGTTTTTCGCTTCGGTTTCAAGGACCCCCAATAATTGGTGATACCAATTTCACGAACGAACCTGTTTCAAGTCACCCCAAGTTTGGCAATGTCACTACCAAACGGATTGCCGAACATTGTTCCTTTTCACAGGAGTTTAATGTCTCGCAGTTTGCGGGTTCATCCGGCGGTTTTCTGCCCCGAGGTCTGTTTAACAACTGCTCAATAAATTTCACAATAAACAATCACAAATAAATAGAATACAACAAGACCTGTTTCCTATTCGCCACGCCGCACAACTTCGAAGTCGGTCAGTGTATTATTACGCGGTCAAACAAGGTATTTACAAGTGAAAAGGTACAATGCCAGTTTGTTAAAATGGTATTGTTATTGCTTCTGATATTTGTTTCTGTTTGATACTGTTATTGATTATACTTATTAAAGCAGTTTCAAACCTCATAACGAATTTGTTGTTATGTTTTAAAGATCGAATACTTTGAGAACTATTTCTTCAAGGGTTGGGATACATGTGTAAAAAAGAATCGCTGTGTATACAAACATCGCTGCAATACGTACGTTCTTGAACCGAATGGCATTACAACATTTTACAGGTATTAAAACACACTAAACAATGATCATCTACAAGTGGGTGGAAAACGTATGTGTAAACTTCAAAGTGCGAAATTATAAGAATTGAATGTCAGTTTATTGTGTTTGCACTGAAAATGAACGATGTCAAAGCGTTGTTCAAACTCTCGCGTGAACTCGCTCGTAAACTCGCTCGTTCACACGAGTTTAACACCGCTTTGACATCGTTCATTTTTCAGTGCAAACACACAAACTGACATTCAATTCTTAAGTGAACGTGGTTGGGGTAAAATCGATATTTACCGTGAAACTTGTCAGTGTGTTGCTGTACATTGTAGCGATAAACTTTAGACTAGAAATTGTTCTGATATTGTTATAAACTCAATTAACCGTGTTTTCATATGAGACATCTGTAACGTCAGGAGCGGCTATCCTCAGACAAATAACCTTGATGACAGACGTCGATCTGGTCGATCAAGGACGACACCTGGCGCACAAGACTTTTTCATCAGACTGAGTTACGAAACAGTGCTCAAAGGTTTCCACTTCCAGCTGTAGGATTGAGACTAGTCCATTATCAAAACAGGTGCATGTGTTACGATCCTCCTAACTTACTGTCTGGAAACTTGAAATCAGGTTTGACTGGTTTGTAAGTTCAATATTTTAGTTTAGAATTAGTATATAATTATAGAATTGCATCCTTGTTTTATATTTTATCTTCATCTTTCTCTATTTAAGAATCTAAAATATGTCACTTAACACAAGAGTTAAAGGAAATAAACTATTTGTAGAAATGAAAAACCTGCATTGAGAAGACGTTCGCCAGTCGTATCCACATGCTGTTTACTGCGGGCCTTTAAATACTAGAAATGAGGAAATTGAGGATGTTCATCTTTTTCAGCTTCTATGACCATTTTAAATCATCGTGTGCATCTATATTTGATAGATGGGCAATATGTCCGTTTTACATAGTTGACTTGAGTTCTGCATCTTCTTAACTTGGTAAATTGATACCTTCCAAAATGATGTTCAGAGTTTTAAAAATAGGTTATCAAGATATATTGGGCATCTCTTTAGGTTTCTTAGAAATTCACAATTTGACATGGGAACTACCATCTTGATATATTCTGTACATTGGATTACAGTTTATAATAATTATGCTCCTGTGCCACAGCTGTTGGTTTGATTTTGTAAAAAGGTAAGTGGCAGACACAGCAGTGCAAGGAAAGGATTCGTGTCTTTTTAGAAACATATCTAGTTCTAGGCTAACTCATTCGTTGACGGAGGACCAGAGCACTAAAGTCTCAGTTATCGTCCAGTCCAACTGCATCTCATGTCTTTGAAGTCTGCCCGAGACCTCCTAGAAACGTCAAGCAAGCGTCTCTCTGAGACCTCCTAGAAACAAACGTTTCTCTGAGACCTTCTAGAAATGTTCAGGGAGCGTCTGTCTGAGACCTTCTAGAAACGTCCAGGGAGCGTCTCTCTGAGACCTTCTGGAAACGTCCAGGAAGCGTCTGTCTGAGACCTTCTAGAAACGTCAAGGGACTCTCTCTATGAGGCCTAGAAACGTCCATAGGGGGTCTTCCTGATAAGGAGCATCTCCCCGTTTCACTATATCACTTCGTCATTTGTTCAGAAACGTTTATTTATTTAAACTTTTAACCCTATAAGGACTGTTTAGTTAATCATTTTCATTATTGGCTGATCTAACCAAACGTCAATTTCTTAAGCAAATGGCATGTTTAAACAGTACGGTGGCCAGAGAAATAAAGTTGTATCATTAACGGTATTTCAATTTGTGTAGTCAACAAATTGTGATCACCTCTTGGCCCTGGGTAGCGATACAGAGGCTGTGTTACAATTTGAGGGGAAAAAAAGGGACTGGGTTGGTTCAAAGTAATGCACGTTAATATATTTCTTTATTTGGGAGTGTACAGTCTGCTTCCACTCGGCGGGTTATATCGCCAACAGTGTTTTGACAAATTGATCCATGATCATAAATGAAGGGACTCTCCAAATAACACTCAGGTCGAAAGCAACTGTATAACGAGGAATACAACAAATACCTGGTCAGAACATGCGTCTTTTTTCAAGTCTAATACAAATAAGTCTAATATGTATAGAACAGACCCGTGAAGGTCCGGGTTAGAAAATTGATCTTCAGTAACCCATGCTTGTCGGAAGAGGCGACTAACGGGATCGGGTGGTCATCGGTTCCCAATTGCGCAGATCGATGCTCATGCTGTTGATCACTGGATTGTCTGGTTCAGACATGAGTATTTACAGACCGCCGCCATATAGCTGGAATATTGCTGAGTGCGGCATAAAATTAAACTCACTCACTCACTGTATAGAACATAAAGGTCAAAGAGGCGTATGTCATTATGCAACATCCACGAATAGAACCGATATACTGGACAAAAATAGTTAGGGATATACGTAAATTTTGAAATTATGAATAATGATCTATTTATTCATTGACACACCAATATCCCTAACTTATTTTGTCCAGTATTAACTGATAAAGTAGACTCGTTGGTTGAGTATTTAACTCAATGGTACCAGACGTGGAACGTTCTGGTACTCAGATGATATACTGAACATTAGAGTATGCCATGAATACACAATGTCATTTTGTCATTTACAAAGTGGTCAAATGTACCACATGTTATATTGGGATTACACGTTCACAGTTACCAGGGGGGTACACAACGTCCCTGGTTTAGACTACCAGTTGTAAGACTTCCATTATGTGGAAGCCGCGGTCACTGAGTGGGTTAGACGGCTGACTTTGTGTGCTGGCGATTAGGTGCCGACCCTGAGGGTGTGGGGTCTCGCCCGGGTAGAACTCAACCCAACATAAGTACTAGAATCTGTACTTTACTAAGAAAGTGTAATAATAAATATTACACGTGTTATATCATTTATGCCCCATAGGATCTATGTCATTCAATATCTTGAACCTGCATGTGAGAGCACTGTGCCACTGTGGTTTGATAGCATACTGTTTACTTTGATTAGTACTGTTCGTTTGGATTAGTGCTGTTCGCTGGGATTAGAACTGTTCGTTTGTTTTAGAACTGTTCACTTGGATTAATATTAAGGTTTTCTCAGTGCAATAAACGCCACTGAGACGAGGAGCTTTAAGCAGGTTTTGTGTCTTGAGAAATTGTTAGTCATATAAATAAGGAAATATATCACATAATTTGCATTAAATATTTGAGATACGTCACAACTATCAATATAATCTTAACATGTCACAGACAATTTCTTGTTCTGAAATGTGTCTATTTAAAAATATTAGGCTTCGTATTCTTCTTGTTAATAATTTGTATTTGCAACATTTGTATTTATCATTTAATAGGGGTGGTGGGGTAGCCTAGTGGTTAAAGCGTTCGTTTGTCACGCCGAAGGCCCGGGTTCGATTCCCCACATGGGTCCTATGTGTGAAGCCCATTTCTGGTGTCCCCCGCCTTGATGTTGCTGGAATATTACTAAAAGCGGTGTAAAACCATACTCACTCACTCACTATTATTCAATACATTTACAGTCATAACTTGTTTTAAGCTGAGTTCAACCTGATTTCAGTATAATACACTCTTCAAAAAAAGAAACGTAAAGTGAAATTTGAAAATAATGATCGCATGTGTACACATGTGTCAAATTTAATATGTTTTGAGGGTTGAATATTTTTGTTGGTATTGTTTAGAACAGAGAACGCAACTATAAAGTATTTTGAATGGTTTTATCGATCATCATTGTCATGATGAGCTTGACTGTCATGGAACACAACCAAAAGCCGTAATTATTGCTTTTCATGTGCAAACATGAGTATAATCAATGACAGTAAAAGACCTAAGCGCATCTATGCAAATATTGGATAAAAAATATGGGACGTCTCAACGCTGCCGACCGAAATATTACCATTGGACGATTTCAAGCTGGCGAATCAAAAAGTGCCGTGGCGAGGACCTTCAACGTTCACCCCAGCACAATAACTCGTTTGTTGGATCGTTTTGTGCATTCCAATTCGATAAATGACCATCCAAGATCAGGAAAACCGCGAGTCACCACACCAGCCCAAGATCGCTACATCCCGGTAACCCACGTACGTGACCGCAATCGTTCCGTCCGGGACACATCACAAGAACGCTTTGGAGCCCGGAGAGTGTCCGACCAGACAATCAGGAACCGTCTCCGAGAGGCAGGTATGCGTGCCAGACGTTCAAAAAATGCCCCCTCTCTGACACGACTACATCAACGTCCGGGAGTGTAACACGGTGTAGCCATGGAACCTTGGAAACTGGAGGCGCATATGGGTCAGTGATGAATCACGTTATCTTCTCAAGCGACGTGACGGAAGACAACGTGTCTACAGACGACGCAATGAACGTTTCGCACCCAACTGATTCAGGCAAGTGGACAGATTTGGTGGAGATAGTGTGATGATGTGGGGAAACATCTCGTACACCCGCAGATCGGAATTGGTGCTCGTCCAAGGCAATCTGACAGCCGCTCGATATATCGACCAGATTCTCCATCCTCACGTGCATCGCCTTGTCGACCACCAGAGGCAGCTGTACCAACAGGACAACCGCCAGACCTCACACAACAGGTGCTACAGTGGACTCCCTGGTCAATAGCAGCATCAATGTGCTCCCCTAGCCCTCCAGATCCCCGGATCTGAACCCAGTTGAACATCTGTGGGATCAGATCGATAAACATGTACATCGACGTCGTAATCCACCATTGACCCTCAACAGTTTTCAACATGCTGCAGGAGGAATGGAGAAGGATTCCACAACTAAACATTCAACAACTGATTCGATCTGTGCCAAGGTGTCGTGAAGTGCAAGCAGTCAGAGGTGGTCATACGAGGTACTAACGTCAACGCCACTTCCTGGACAGCACTGATGACTATGATGACTGTCATTCTGGTGAAATGTGTACGGGAAACCAATGTATTGCTCCACAAACGTTCAGTGTTGTACCATTGAATTTCATTGATTTACATGTAATTGAATAAGACCAAATTTGTCAATGATATTTTGCTTTTGCGTTTCTTTTATTTTTTTTATTTTTTCCTTTTCCCTTTTTATTGGGAGAATGTATAAGGTGCCCAAGAGCATGTTAGTACTCACACAGCAACATACGTACAAACCGTCAGCTCGGCACAAGTCGGTGATTATCATATAGATGTCACCCCCAGTGGAATCACAACTTTATGGAGTCGGTCCGGTACATAGACAAACCAAATTCCATAAGTTGCACCATGTAGACAGATTGTTGTGGTGATGTGACAAGTAATTAACCTCGTTAAGGTATAGCCTTTGATCCTAAGTTTTATTCAAATTCACATTTGGAAGAGAAACTTCATCTTTATTCGGGAAATTCCTCTATGAAACAGGTAAGAATGTTTGTTAATTTACTTCATTATAGTGATATTGTTCCACAATATTTCAAAACTGTTGTTCTGCTGTTGAGAATTTCTTCGGAAGAAGCATTTGAAAATATATGTGGGTATCGTTAGTCATCATTTCAAAAGACTGATAGAAGTTGAATTTCATGAAGCTTGCATCAATTCTGTTAACACGACTGAACTTTGTGAATATCTCCCGTTAATGTGTTATGCAGTCATCAAAAAGAAAAGTCACGCAGGTTACAACGATCGTGTTGGGTGGTGTTGCATGAGTAATATAAAGACAATCAGGAAGCAATTGATGTATCAAAATATTTAAACTGTTAATGTACAGATTTATGTTGCTATTATTGACTGCAATCACAAACCTCTTAAAAATAAAACGATTTCAATTCAAACTTACTAATGATGGAGCTATACTGAACCAAATTAAGACTTATGTCCACAATGGGAGTGGTATGTGCGTTATCACGAAAACAACTGAGTATCATCCAGGCGACAATACAGACAGTGAAAACGGATAAATGCATAATAATAATGCGCACATATCCACGCTCGTTACTATGCTCTTGGCGCTATATTAAAATACAAATACCATATATACAGAATTAAGAAAAGCGACAATGGAATAGATGCATAATTCATAATAGTTTAGAAAAGCTGTTCATGATAATACTGAGCAAAGAGGTAGGTTTTGAGATCTGATTTAAAAGAGTCCAGAGATTCAGAGTGTCTCATGTCAAGGAGGAGAGATTTCCACAAGACAGGGGAAATGTAGGAGAAGGTTCTGTAGCCAAAGGTTTTAAGTTTGTAGTTAGACATTGTGAGAAGTTTGTGTGCTGTGAGCGAAGTTCGTGGGCTGGACTGTAGAGGATGATCAGATCTGCAATATAAGGTGGAGTCTTGCCATGAAGGGACTTGTATGGGTCTTTAGTTGAATCCTGGCTCTCACGGGTAAACAGTGGAACTGCTGTAGAACTGGGCAAATGTGGCTGTGTTTTGCAGTGCGACTGACGATGCCGGCGGCTGTAGTTTGAACGTTTTGAAATCTATATTCTTCATTCAAATTCGAAGGAAGTACATCTTTTAACTCAGACATAAATGTTAGTTTTAGGATTGAAAATTGTGCCATGTTACCTGTAGACACTCTTGTATTTTTTGAGTTTTTGAACAAGGTAAGGTATACCCAGCGGAGATATTATTTTATTTTTTCAGTTTTCGCAAGAAAGGGGCTTCATCCTTACCATATGGCCATCAATATAGCACGATGAATTTTGTCAAATATTTTGTCTGACAATGGCCACAGTGCATCACAAATGGGTTTGCAGAATTTAATTGGGCCATGTTTAGACAGACATACATACCGTTTTATTCAATATAAAGACCACTGGCCCAAGTGGTCATTTGTTATTGAATAATTAAAGCGCACATAAGATATGTAACCAATGAATATAGGATTTCCTTATTTTGCTGACACATTTCAAACAGTTACAGTATTTTACTTTGGAAACCTTCAATAATCTTGCCATAAGAAGTTTCCAACACTTCAGATCCACAGCACAGAATAGTTAAAATAGCTGCATCAAACAATTTAGTAAGATCATTCGCTGTCATATGGCCACAGTTTCTTTGGAAGGAATGACATGAGTGCTTTATTTTATTACCTTTATTTTATTACCTTAAACAATTCATAATCTTCTAAAGGGCCAGAAATGCAAAAAACAATGAGTTTAGTTTTAGCAAAATTAATTTTCATACCAATATGTTTACAAAACAACTCTAGGGCATTTAACCTCTTCTGTAATTGATGTGCAGTGTCAGCATTTCCTGACTCATCATCTGCAAGCATTTTAATGCATAAAGATTATCCACATTAATATTGATATTTACACCTTTTCCATCAAATGTTTCAAAAACTGAAAAGAGTTTGTTTATGAAAATAATGAACAACTGGGGGCTTAATATACAGCTTTTTCGGGTGCCTTGATTACATTTTAAAATGTTGGTGAGACCACTGGGTGTTCTGACAAAAACTGAGAGCTTAGAAACCAACAACAACAAAATGATTATAAAACCTGCCACTTATCCCAATATCTTTGTCCCGTGAAACTCCTGGTTAGAATTGATCTTCAGTAAACCATGCTTGTCGTAAGAGGCGACTAACGGGATCGGGTGGTCATGCTCGCTGGCTTGGTTGACACGTGTCATCGGTTCCCAATTGCGCAAATCGATGCTCATGCTGTTGATCACTGGATTGTCTGGTTCAGACCGCCGCCATATAGCTGGAATATTGCTGAGTGCGGCGTAAAACTAACCTCAATCACACACTCTCACTCACTCACTCCCAACCTCTTTCAAACAGTCAAATAAAACTTTATGGTCGATTGTATCAAATGCTTTTGAAAAAGCTACGAATATACAATAAAATTCCACCCTTTTCCTCTATGTGAATATTTTGTACAACAGCATTCAATAAAAAAAATGTGATCCACAGTGCAGAATTTTGCTCTAAAGCCAGCTTGCCCTTCACTTATAATATTATTAGCATCACACCATCTCTTCAGCCTGGAAGTTAAAATACAGGTGAACAGTTTACAAATAGCGTCAATCAGTGATATCCCCTACAATTGCTGGGGTCTTTGGTGGCACCGGCCTTGACATGGGACAAATTATACTTGTAGAGGATTTCATTAAAAAGCAATGGAAAAAGTTTAAGAGTATATTGTCTAGATGATTTAATAAATTCAGCTGCTATCCCATCTGGTCCAGGAGATTTCTTGTTTTTCAGTATATCAAGGTTAAAGTTCACTTCTTGTTCAGTTATGATATCATTTAAAGTATCTACACACACATTGTTATGTACAGAGTCTGGTATATCACAGGTAGATGGCAGAGCGATGATCAGTAGTCAGTTGAGATGAGAAATGGTTGACCCAGACCCTGGCAATGTCTTCTGGCTTCCACAAGTTGATTTCTCTTGTTTTATATGTTTATGTCAGATATCAACACCTTCTATTTACTTATGTCTGTTTGTTTCTTACACTTCACAGCTCTGAAGAAAAATAGTTCAGGATCCTCTGTCACCAGTCACGGGGTACGTGTTGTCATTTTCTTAGGCGTCCTTTCATGAGGTAGTCGGATTTTACGCCGCCTTTATGCACATTAAATGAAACACCGACAACAAGTACGGCTGGTCTAAGTTAAAGCTCATCACGTACCGCACGTGCATTTGTTTCACTGTTCCAACTAATTCGCTTACCAACTTGTCGACGCCAAACCCGCAGGCGACCAACACACAGAGAACACCACACAATGCCACTGTTGTAATCCCCAATAACGATGCCTATTTACCCAACGCAGACGTTCATTTCCATGTCGATCAGTCAGTGTGACAGCGGAAACGAAGACGTACAGTGTTAGCGCTGGTCAAACCCCTTCGGCCTTGTACGGTTGCTGCAAGCCTGGCAGCCGGAAGAGTACGATCACGAAGTACGATCTTGGCAAACTGTCGTTACACAACGTTGATCAGGACGTGGCCAATCTCTGATAATAATAATAATAAGAATAATAATAATAATAATAATAATAATAATATTGTCCAACACCTTGTCAGTGGATGCCCTTCCTTGGCACAAACAGCATATCTTAAACGACATGATGGCATGGCTCGTTGCTTTTACTACCGTCTCCGCCATGCCTGTGGCTTTGACTCCGAGGTCCATCCATGGTACGACCCTGAACATGTCCAGGGCGTCATGGAAAATGATGCTTTCAAACTTCTCTGGAATAGGCCCATATACAGCCTCAGAAGAATTCCTGCCAACAAACCTGATCTTGTCCTTTTTGATAAAGCCAATGAATTTATTTATGTCATTGAATTTTCTGTCCCTTTTGACAGGAATGTGATTGACAAGATTAAGGAAAAGCATGATAAATATGCGGACCTCGCCTTTGAAATGTCTCGCTTGCATCCTAAGTACACTGTCGTCAGGCTCCCCGTTGTTCTCGGTGCCCTTGGTTTGGTACCTCCTGATCTCTTGGCGCAGATCAGGAGAGTGCCCGGGTTCTCCACCGGGAGTACAGCCCTTCTGACACTCTGGGTAATGCAGAAGGCTGCAGTGTTGGGGAGCCTTCATATTCTCCGGAAAGTTCTTGGTGGGTTCGACTAGGCAGCGTTTCCTGGGAGAAGTCCCATTCGCTGTCTGGGCTGTGTGTAGTGGGGGCAAGGGCCCTGAGCTGATGATGAGCCTTACCAGCCTGACTGTGCCAGGATCACCCGAACCCCTCTCTGCTGCATACAATCTTTAATCTGTAAAACATAATAATAATAATATGGATTCTTATATTGCGCTAAACTCCACACCAAAGTGTGCTCAAAGCGCTAAATGTTTGTATATTCTCTGAGTTAAGTTAAAGTTGTGTTATCTAAATCTAAATCACAGTGCTGACAATATAAATGAAATAACAGCAGCTTATTATCATGACCATCAGCACAGTTATGTACTGGTCAGCTGCCTGCGTGTAATTACCCTTAATGAACCGAGTATGGCCGGTTGGCCACGGAATTTTAACATTGTTGATGAGGTGCTGGATACAGCAGGCTGACCATACATGTATAGTAGTAAGATACGGGGCTGTTACATATATAGATTGCATTCTGGTTGTTAGAGAACTGGACCCTCGGACAGCGGCTAGGCAGGTGGGCTGACGATCGCCTCCGTGATGTTGCCTGCCCGTTGCTGCATTATCATGTAATTGTATATTTAGGCGTCGAGTAAAGTGTTGTGGACCCACTGATGGACTTCTGTGTTTGAAGAGACAATATCCCCAAACCATAACCAACCCGGGATAGTAGTAATGTTGCAGGAACAGCCTCAAGGTGGGAAGCACGTGCAATTGTGACGTCACATCAAGCGTAGCCAATCGAATTATTGACACGGTACATGAGATAATGAAATTCACCTTTGACATCAAGACCATTATTATCCCACCGGCATGTAATGCGGTGGGATATAGTCGTCGCCTCGTCCGTCTGTCCGTCCGTCCGTCCGTAATCATTTTGTTTCCGGAGCATAACTCAAAGACCGTTCGATATTTTTCAACCAAAATTGGTAGATATGTCAAACGTAACCTAAAGTGGTGCCTTTTGCTATTCACAGATTTTTGTCATTTTTATTTTTCCCGGTTTCCATGGAAACGATTCGGACTTAGTCCCAAAAGTGAGGGGTGGGCTTCGTTTCCGGAGCATAACTCAAGAACCGTTCAATATTTTTCAACAAAACTTGGTAGATGTATGAAACAGAACCTTAAGTGGTGCCTTTTGCTATTTGCAGATTTTTGTCATTTTTATTTTTCCCGGTTTCCATGGAAACATTTTGGACTTAGTCTCAAAAAGTAAGGATTGCTTTCGTTTCCGGAGCATAACTCAAGAACCGTTCAATATTTTTCAACAAAACTTGGTAGATATATCAAACAGATCCTAAAGTTGTGCCTTTTGCTATTTGCAGATTTTGGGCATTTCCAAAAGTGAGGGGTGGGCTTCGTTTCCGGAGCACAACTCAAAAACTTCTCAATATCTTTCAGCAAAACTTGGCAGATATGTGAGGCAGATCGCAAAGTGGTGCCTTTTGCTATTTGCAGATATTTGTGATTTATTATTTTTTTGGTTTCCATGGAAATGATTCGGACTTAGTCTCAAAAGGAAGGGGTGGGTTTCGTTTCCGGAGCATAACTCAAGAACCGTTCAGTATTTTTCAACAAGACTTGGTAAATATATCAAACAGAACCTTCAGTGGTGCCTTTTGCTATTCACAGATTTTTAGCATTTTTACCTTTCCCGGTTTCCATGGAAACGATTCGGACTTAGTCCCAAAAGTGAGGGATGGGCTTCGTTTCCGGGAGCATAACTCAAGAACCGTTTAATATTTTTCAACAAAACTTGGTAGATGTATGAAACAGAACCTTAAGTGGTGCCTTTTGCTATGTGCAGATTTTTGGCATTTTTATTTTTTCCGTTTTCCATGGAAACATTTTGGACTTAATCTCAAAAAGTAAGGATTGCTTTCCTTTCCGGAGCACAACTCAAAAACCGTATAATATTTTTCAACAAAACTTGGTAGATATATCAAACACATCCTAAAGTGGTGCCTTTTGCTATTTGCAGATTTTGGCATTTTATTTTTCCCGGTTTCCATGGAAACGATTCGGACTTAGTCCCAAAAGTGAGGGGTGGGCTTCGTTTCCGGAGCACAACTCAAAAACGTCTCTATATCTTTCAGCAAAACTTGGCAGATATGTGAGGCAGATGCCAAAGTGGTGCCTTTTGCTATTTGCAGATATTTGTGATTTATTATTTTCTCAGTTTCCATGGAAACAATTTGGACTTAGTCTCAAAAGGGAGGGGTAGGTTTTGTTTCCGGAGCACAACGCGAAAACTTCTTAATATCTTTCAGCAAAACTTGGCAGATATGTGAGGCAGATCCCAAAGTGGTGCCTTTTGCTATTTGCAGATTTTTGTCATTATTTTTGTCATGATTTCCATGGAAACGATTTGCACTAAGTCTAAAATCAAGGTGGACTTTAAGTAATTACTGTCAGATGATTTGTTCTTTCAAAGATGTGGGGGCCGGGGGGATATGTCATCTTCTGATGACTCTTGTTTTCAAAGTTTATGACTTTTTTAAGGGTGTCGCCTTAAATATGCCCTGAGGAAATTTGTTAAACGCACTGCATGTGCAGTTCTGTTGTCTGAAAGACAATTGAAATAATTATTTAGGCAACGTGCAACCGAGTCAGGCATAACTGAGGGGGTCGTATCAAAATCTCCACTTTTGAAAGCTGACAAACTTGACTGTTTACAGAAAGAGTTATAGTAAGAAATGATATTGGAAGACTCTAGAGCAAAAATATATTCCTTTCCTCACGCATTTTGCGAAAACATGGATACAGAACATTCGTTGACTATATCTAAATATACCTCTTGCTTGAACTGAGAGTCGCCTGACTTGCAACTGCTTGATTGACTGTCATGCTTCACCGAGATCATGGATCATTCCCTCACTGGCTGGCTTGTCCGATTTGACTCCTATAAATCGCCTTGAAATAGCAGGAAAGTTGCATCGTTTAATAGTACTCACTCACTCACTCATTCAGTCAGTCACTCACAAAGGAAAGGAAACATTGTGTTATATATTAGTAAATCATCAGCCTGGAAAATGTGTTGATACTCCGTCATTTCATTTCAGAAAAACACCCTGTCTGAAAAACAATTTCTCTTGAAGCAAACTTACACGCCAATACCTCAACCTGCAGTCAAATCCACGACGCCAACTCAACTCAACGAACACGATCTGGTGCGAAATGTACAGGATTTGCGACGTCACCAGCTTGAGAGCACATGTTCTGATGACATCACTGGTTCTGTAGACCGGGTAATTCTGTATCACAATATATCCTACTGCGTCACGCATAAGGTAGCGTCTACCTACTGGGTCCGGATTTTTAGATTTCTCTTCAACGACACGCAGAGAGGGCATGTGAATAGTCCCTTTGAAATTAGCAAATATGACACTCATTTGCTGAAGTACAAACACATTAAGGAGATTCCTCTCAATCCAGCAACGGAAAACGCCATAATGAGCACTTTCCGCTTCATGTTTGCTCGTGAACATAATCATGAATCAAGAATTAAAGAGGAAATAAGCATGTTGGTTCAGTTTAACTATAAGGTCCATCGCCTGCTGTCATCGTGTGTATCATATAGCGATTTAGCTGCAAGACTATGGAAGGCTTTTCAAATCAATGGCTATATCCCAGCCAATGCTGAAATGACTTTAACAGGCGAGACATCAAAAAGGGAAGCCGTTTTTCTGCGCATGTGTATATATTACCCGAGTGAACAGTCATGCACGATATACAGTATACATAGCCATAATACATATTCAAAACAGTATATATAAATTGTTTGGCAGCGTGATGGTCGTATATGTATATCTGGCCTTTTCTATGTTTTTGCAACTTGCTGAAATCATTTTTACCAACGTTGAAATAAAAAACAACAACCTCAAATTCATTTCACAAAATTTTGACACATTCAAATGAAGTGTTACATTGTTGAATGTTCCGATAGTACCTCAACAAAGACACGTCAACAGTGAGAGTCAAACGACACAGCACATTAACACAGTGATTATATATAGCATAAACTATGGAAGCGTATTGCTGCCAGCAGTGAGAAAATATATGGAATTTATAATTAGATGATAGTTTCTTCTAATTATATGATAGTTTCATCTCATAATGTGATAGTTTCATCTCATTGTATGATAGTTTCATCTCATTATGTGATAGTTTCATCTAATTATTTGATAGTTTCATCTCATTATGTGATAGTTTCATCTCATTATGTGATAGTTTCATCTCATTATGTGATAGTTTCATCTCATTATGTGATAGTTTCATCTCATTATGTGATAGTTTCATCTAATTATATGATAGTTTCATCTCATTATGTGATAGTTTCATCTAATTATATGATAGTTTCATCTAATTATATGATAGTTTCATCTATATATAAGATAGTTTCATCTCATTATGTGATAGTTTCATCTCATTATGTGATAGTTTCATCTAATTATATGATAGTTTCATCTCATTATGTGATAGTTTCATCTCATTATGTGATAGTTTCATCTCATTATGTGATAGTTTCATCTCATTATGTGATAGTTTCATCTAATTATATGATAGTTTCATCTCATTATGTGATAGTTTCATCTAATTATATGATAGTTTCATCTAATTATATGATAGTTTCATCTATATATAAGATAGTTTCATCTAATTATATGATAGTTTCATCTAATTATATGATAGTTTCATCTAATTATATGATAGTTTCATCTATATATGAGATAGTTTCATCTAATTATATGATAGTTTCATCTAACTATATGATAGTTTCATCTAATTATGTGATAGTTTCATCTCATTATATGATGGTTTCATCTAATTATATGATATTTTCATCTATATATAAGATAGTTTCATCTAATTATATGATAGTTTCATCTAATTAAATGATGATTTAATGAAATCGTATACAACATATTTCATCTAACTAGATCTTATTTTCATCTAATTAGATATTTCCATCTAAATAGATGATATTTCCTCTAATCAGATGATATATTCATATAATTAGGGCTCCTTTGCCTTTAGGCAGGAGACCTATTGTAATCGTTTGTGTTTTTATTATTATTATTATTATTATTATTATTATTATTATTTATTCTTCCGCCGTATTTTGTAACAGAGCTACAGAGAGCACCGCTGGACAGAATGCCTTGACAAAAATCACCCAGATGCCCACCGAGGTGTAGATATCGCGCTTTAAAATCTCTAGGCTGTAGGCCCAATAGCAAAGGGCAGATAATTCAAAATTAATTCAAAAATTTCAATTTCAAATGCAAATATCTCCGTAACTAATGCTCCAATGTGTGCCAAAGTTCTTGAGCAGATGCGCAATCAAAATGCCTACAATTTTGACTGTATGGGCCAAGTCGCTAAAATGCACCGTTTGGACGCTATGTTGGATTGAAGTTTTTGTTGATGTTTTTTAAGCAAAATGCTGACTACTTTCCTCCCAAAATGTGCTGCACTGAAACTACAAGATCTACGGCTTTCAAACGTTGCATACTTTGTGTCTATGCATGTTCCTACACAGTAGCATCGTCAAATGTGCCTATGTTTATATGATGGCCGCCATATTGGACGCTACTTTGGGGCAAAAGTTGTCTTCAAAAACTTTCACGGGCTTCTTTGCCATTTTGTGCCAAACTAAAATTAGCACATACAACACTTTAAACGCTTGTTCTGAAGTGGCCTTTGGTTGTTGAACATTTTCTGTTCTTGGTCACATGATAAAAGTCACGTGATGCGGCGGTCATATTGGATTGAAGATGTTTATCGGAAATGTGCAGGTTTTGTGGGGTAGGCATTTTTCGCAAGCCATAACTCTGAATGTATGAAATGCAGAATGCTGTAAATGTGCAGATATACATAAAATACTTCAAATATTAATGCTTATAAGCTATGTTGCGATATGTTGATTAGTTACGGATATCTAGATGTTTGCTTCTGTTGTTTACTTTGTACTTAAATGTATTTTCAAAAAATCGCAGCGTCATCACTATTTCAACAATGCAGCTAGAATCTGGCAGTACGTAGTAACTAAGTGTGTTGAATATGTTTTGTTCTTGGGTGCATGTCAAAATGTGCATTGCTTGGCGGCCATATTGGATTTCGTCAGATTCTGATGATACTACATTCTAAACAGCATAGCTGCTCAAGTTCTGCACAGAAGGCAGTAAAACTTGGCAGTATGCATCAACAGAAGATGCTTAACATTTCGTGTTCTTACATGCATATCAAAAGTTTGATCGTTTGTCGGCCATATGGCATTGAAAATTGCACAAATGCAGGGAAAAGGGAAAAAAACTGTTTGAGACGTGCCCCAAATGAAAGAAAAAGAGTACCAAACAAACTCACCCACAACTCCAGGCTGAACACGCTAAATATGACGCAAACAGACTTTCAACAACGTACCAGTCATCATAAATAATGCTTACATTCAAAAACCCAAAGTTTGGGCAGATTTAACGAAATAGGGACTTCTTTATATCACCGACGGCCCAGGGATACATTGCCGAATGTATCATAAGTTTCATCGACATTTACAGCACGAGCACGGCAGATTACCCGTGCAAAACATGCGACAGTCTGAAGGAAGGCGCAAGGACGATATCTCCTATAGAGAGACTACCACTGCAAAGCGTGGACCACGTGCAGATATGGGAGACGATGTCAATTTCAATTGACAATGACGAACGCTGTCCAGCGTTGATATGCGGCCAACGTGGTGTTATTGTCGATTACACAAATATAATCTTTCTTGTATTTAACAAGAAGACATTTACAGTGCAGTAGAGGTGTGATATCTTCATTGTAATTCAATCTTTTGTAAGGGGTACGTCTTTAGGCAGCTTTTAAAGATTGTCAATGAATGAGCGTGCCGGGTCATAGTAAATGTTGTAGCTGTGGTCTAAGGGGAGTAACTCTGGTCTAGCTGAAGTAAGCGCTAGTAAAGTCGTTCATCAACGACCAGGCGCCGACTTTGCAATGCCCGAAGAGTAATACGCTTTTGCTAACAATTCGGTGCTGTTTGCATCGATTTTAAAACTTCATAGGTGACCTGTATCGTGGTGTTACGTGTATTTCCAGTATATATACCTGCTCTCGATTCACAAATTCAGTTGCAACAGCCCGAGTGTAACAGTGTAATGGATACTGATACAAACTACTGAACTACTGAATTATGCTATGAAATCACACGTGTTCACTTGCATTAGCGTGAGAGAAACAGCTTTATGAATATGGATACACGCTACAGCAAAACAGAGCAGGAATGTTTTATGTCAACAATTCAGTTTGGTTGCTGTTTATATGTAAATGGAAATGGTGTCTACCAGCAGTGCAACAACATTCTGTATTCCAGCCCTGAAGTACACTTTACAAACCCGTAACCTAACCCTTCTATATTTGACGAAATTTTAAAAGAATTAGATTTTGAAGAATATAACTGTGACTGTTCCCACAGACGTTTGAATACTCAAAGCTAAGGCATTACCACCAATATCCTAAACTGCCAGTGAGGCGCACTCACTGGAGGAGCTGGGTGAACCAGGGATAATCTACAGTTTTCTACTCTCCCTGGGTAAACAGAGGCAATTTTGTACAAACTCACTTGCATAATCCAAAGATCATATAAAAGTATATGGCATCTGCCTTAGCTAAGACTACATGTTTCACATGAATTTGGTTGTAGGGCAGCAATGAGGTGATAAAAATCTGGAGAATCAAGCTGCCAAACACAGTCACTCTCCGCGCTCATCGTTGCTCAACTTCGACTGAATGAATACGAGAGATTTATGCTCAGGACCACACACCACCACTCAGTTCCGTTCAAAGATGGCGATATGTATCATTCAGTACTGTATGCAGAAATTTTGTGTGTTTAGTAGCAATTTTGTCAGATAAATTATTTTAGTTTCAACTAAAATTTAATGCAGTTAATTTGTTAAAGGAAACATTCCACGTATATGTATCAATAAAGGCAAAAATGTAAAAGACTGTTGTGTATTCTGTAGTGTATACGAGATTAATAAAAATAAAACTGATCAAGAAGTAAACGCTGTAATGGGCAAGCACTTGGGAATAGCCCCTAAAGATACAAGTTAGCAGACTAATTATTATCGGCATTGCTTATAAAACGTAACAGTTACGTCCCTTAGCCGGTAAGTCGAGCTCTAGACTGGTTTGTGTGCCGTACAGTGTTTGCGCTCCTCGTCGCGCTGCGTTGGGATTGTGGGGACTGCATACCAGTCAAAACCCGGTCGCCTCAAGCTGTAGCTGTGAGGAGAACACCAATACTTCCGGTTCAAGCGAAACCATACATGGATACGATATGGAAGTTACACAACTGCACGAGGTAAGTACTTTCAAATTTGGAATTATAGTGGTGTAGACTGCCGAGATTTCTGACGGATAGATAAAGTAACTGTATGTGTATCAGTCGTGCTTATCTCCCACTTCGTGCTGCTCAGTGCAAACCTTGCGTGGAAAAATTTGAATATGTAAGTGTCCCTGTTTTGAATTTTCGATGCTCCAAATTGCTCACTGCATGTTATAGTACATATGTACATTTCTGATTCACATTTTCATTTGACTAATTGATTTAAAAAATGCCCCGAGACGCCAGTTCACAGCTAAATAATCTGTATAAAGTGTGAAATTATAATTAGTTATTGACAATATGCTGAGATACAGTTTATATATATGTTGATGATGCAAGAGGGTAGAGATAACAGCCACCATGCGTCTTATTATACAAAACAAATTAAGACTGTTCATTTTATAAATTTATTGTATTTCATAGTATATCAGCATGTAACATATTTTGGGTTGAAAGTATATTTTCACAACATTATGAGAAAACTTTAAAGGCCAAGGTTTAAATCTATACACAGATGGGTTTTGCCAAGCTCTGCAGGGTTTGGTCTGTACACTTATATGATGCTAACATCACCTTCTTGAAAATTTTATTTTCAAAAAAATAAGAACAATTTAGAAATTCATATATATGCTAATCAAATAAATCTCTTTAGTCATCAAAATATAATATTTACTACATGGCACGTCTTTATGCGAGTAGTAAATTCCAAATCATCTTCAAGGCTCTTGCTAGGCACCCATGGCTGTTGCAATACTGTAACTCATGGGTACATAACATCTAAACTGCTGAAAAGTAGCAATGGGAGAGGAATTGGAAACCAATGGGTTTTTGGGAGGTTTGCACCCTGGCCTTAAACTGCTGTTTTACTTCAGCCTCTACATTATTTTTACACTGAACAGGGGTGGAAATAACCCATTGCCCGACGCCCAAGTCCAGTGGGTTTTTGTGTCGGGCAAGCAACATTGTATTTCACACTGTACCGCTGTCCAGTTGACTTTCCAATATTTATTATGTGGTTTATTTGAAAAATCAACAAGAAAAACGGCCGGGTATAGTGGAAAATTATCAGGGCAAGTGATCTTACATGTGCCACTGTACCGAGTACACTAGCAATTTGAAAGTTATTTCCACCCCTGCTGTATGAAAGTGGTTTCTAAATATAAACAAATCCCAATCACTGATTATGAGGGTACATTGAAAGTTATGAAACATTGTTAAACATATTTATTTGTGAGGGTGAAGTTGATATTCAAGTGAAAAATGTGACCACAGATATATTCACAACAGTTCAGGTTTTCAATCACATCCAGTCTCTGTAAATTTAGACAATATGAATTCGGTGGTGATTTTGATGCATTTACATATTTACATAATGGTACTACAAGGTACCGATATTTCTACAATGGAGTGAGTCCCTAAAGGGGTATGAATGACTAATGCATTTGTATCTTTCAACTCAATGATGGATGTTATTCTGAAGAATTATGTCTTTGATTTATCTAATAATATCTATTCATTCTGTATCAAAAACATCATTCAGAGATTATTGAACACATGCTTATGATACTTTCAAAAAGAAATGGATAGCCCTTTTAAAATAAATCTCATCATTATGAAATTCATTTTGTTCAAGTTGTTACGCTTAACACATTTAAAGCAAGTATCATCTCAAGCGCTTTTGACATTGTAATTTTGACAGAGGAGATTAGTTCCAGTCATTGTCATTCATAGTCATTCATATTACTCCCTTTAGGATCTTCCCTTCACTGTAAATTTTCAGAGTGAAGGGTTCCCCGAGGTAATTTCTGTCATTGTCATTCATAGTCGCTCACTATTACCCTTTTTAGGATCGCTGCTCACCGGCCGAATTCCAGTGTGAAGGGTTCCTGGGTAATTCCTGCTCATTGTCATTCATAGTCGCTCATCTTACCCTCTTTAGAATCTCCCAATCAACCGAGAGAAATTTTCATGTGAAGGGTTCCCCGGGTAATTGCTGTCATTGTCATTCATAAGTCGTCGCTCATATTACCCTTTTAGGATCTCCTTTCACCGCTGAATTCCAGTGTGAAAAGTTCCCGGTAATGCCTGTCATTGTCATTCATAGTCGATCCATATCCCTCTGTCGCTTATGGGACTCGCCTTCCACTGTCAATATATTATATAATGTCGAATGTATCTCAGGGTCATACTAGATTTAAAATGTGTTTAATGTAAAACATGGATAAAATGAATCTACATGAGAAATTTAATTTAAAAGGCAGTCCATTTGTTTCTTTTGAAAGTATCATAAGCATGTGTTTCCATAATCACTATAAAAAGGTTATATCAATTGAAGCACATTCTTTCCTAGCTGAAGAAGTCATCAGACCAGCTGGATACATGACATCAATGATATTTGAATACAGAATGAATAAATAAATCAACACACATCTTTAGGAACAATTTGCATCCATCATTGAGTTGGAAAGATATAGATATATTAGTTAATTGTGACATTACTTACAAGATAAATGTACTGTGTGTGGCAAATTTGGGATGTATACTCCGTGGTTATTAGTCACAAATTTACTTCTATAGCGTATGAATGAAGTTGGCTCCACGTGATGGAGCCACTGATATAACTAAATTTGTGACTAAGTAAGTGGTGGTGTGTGTCCCAATTCATCAAAAACACAATACAGTTATCCCCATTCAACTCATTACATTATTATCAAAATTCATTATTTAAACCATGATTAAATTGCTATCAGTCAAAGGTATTCAAACCATAAGGAAAAATATTTCACAATGACATGCAGATTATTTTTTTTAAATTGTGACCGTGATATGCTGATCAGTTAGAAATTTATAGTAATAAATACCAATCAGAACTGGTGTATTATTACATGATACTATGGTAATAAGATCAACATCCTCAGTAACTTCAACCTCCAAGTAAGTCATTTCATTCTACATTCATTCCAACAAATCCATACAATTGACATAATGTATAACACAGAGTAATTATGAATGAGCCCTAAATTGACTTGAAGTTCCTTTTCCAGATCTGTTAAAATCTGTATGTGATAAATAATATATAATTCATAAATACAGATTATCTTACACAGACAAGATACAGTACATAGAATAAAATTCAATGAAATACTTAAAATATATAAACACATTACTAGGGGTGTCACGATACACCAATCTCACGATACGATACGTATCACGATTTTATGGTCACGATACGATACGTATCGCGATACTTAATTTTCGCGCCTTTTCATAGCATTACCTTACAGGCAACGTACGCGCTCGCTGATTGGTCCATCAAAATAGTCTAACCAATCACAAAAGCTGTTAGTTTCCAGCTTATTTTTTAAGTAAAAGCTAGCTACATCTATTTTTATCGGAGCGATCTCAGATAATTTTACTATCAAGACTTCGGGTTGAGATGGATATAGCATAAAAATTTGAATCGATGAGTGTTTTAAAATAGGAATCGATACAAAGCAAGCATGTATCGCCAGATCGAGATCGTTAGTAAAAATGTATCGATGATCGATACATTCGTGCATCGCGTTGACCCCTACACATTACACATAAATTAGTAAGCCACACTATTGCTTCCCAGTTCAATGATACCATTACCAGGGCAGCAATCTGGTGACAAGGAACACATCCCATGCACACACACCCAACCACACACCAGCCCACCAACCCCTCCCATCCTCAGTTAGTGAATGTACAGCATATATGTTATATGTACAAATTGTAATATTTACACAAAATACAAGGATGTGTAGTTGTGTAACATATCCAGTTGTACAAACAAGAAGGTTGAATCTATCAAAAGAACATGCCTATTATTGTTCATAAGACAGGGTCGGTAACTTCAACATGTTACCAGCCCAAAGCGGATTTAACTGCATCCAGACAATCGCTGTGCCATCATTACTGGAACATGTTTTCTTAAACCTTGTTCAGACCATCGGACTGCCCAGCTGTAATTTAGACTGTATGTCGTAGAAATTTAGCCCTGCCTCGGTGGTGGTCTTTGACAGGCCAATTGCCAATAGAATCAACTACATTACATTTTCATGAACATACTTTGTGTAATTTAACAAGTTGATGTTTTTAACGTTGGCCAGATGCATATCAGCTCATGAAGGGCCATATACATGCATATTGCCATTGCCACATACATACATACATACATACATACATACATACATACATACATGCCATTGCCATACATATTTTGTAAAGCTAACTTCTCAATGTTAAAAAGTCACATCGAAAATAGATAGGCATATTAATAATAGAGGTCTGTGCCGCTCACAAAATCAGACATACAAAAATGGCTTTGAAATCAGCACTTTCAGATCTATACAAAAGCAGGTAGAATAAATACACATAATACGGCAGTGCATATGCAAATAGAAATGCGGCAAATAATTGAAAACGTATTTAACAGTGATTTAACTCTGGAACTCTGAAATGCAAGTCGCAAGCAGTATCTTTTAAATATCAATAAAATTCCAAACGTATATGAAATCATTATTTTATATTCAATGGAACAAATGAGGAGCAGTGCCACGATATACATCATTCATGTAAATTAATCTTCTGGCATTTTGTTGCTCTTAAGCGTATATTAAATATTTGGAGCTAAAATACATCCACACTGGCTGTACCAATGCTGCTTTGCAACACAAGGCACTATATTTTGTAACTAAGCGTCATTTCATTCTGCATATATTAAAAACAAATTTATAGTAAATAGCTTGCAGGGCATGTATATTTCAACACAGAATAGACCCATGAAGATCCAAAGCAATAGGTCTTCTGCAACTTATGCTTCCCAAATAAAAGATGTACTATTTTTGTAAAGAGACGATCAACAGGATTCAGTGGTCAGGCTCACTAACTTGGTTACATGTATGTCATCATATCCCAATTCGTACAGATCAATGCTCATGCTAAGTTGATCTCTGGATTGTCTTGACTAGACTTTGATTTATTTTATAGGCCAAGTGCAATAAAGCTTGAAATATTGTTGAGGTGTATGCAGAAACTAAACTATTAATTCAATTTCACTATACCACCAGCATCATCAATGAGTCATAAACGATACAGCTCTTTTTTCGAGGTCGCCATGTAGCAATCCGCTATGCTACAAATACATAATACTGGGAAGACAAAATATCTTATGTAGGCAGTTGGAATGCACAAAGAAAATTCAATGAAAATGCAATAAATATATATACAAGGCACATTCACTCACTCATTCATTCACCTACCTCTTCTGAAAATACCGCTGGACTATTGCTTCCTTGAGCACTATGACACCATCACCAGTGAACAGTCTGCGATGGCGTAATACATCCCATCCTCAAGCATTTCACCTAACAATCATGATACGATAATAATCACGATTTCACCAAATCAACACCAACACCAACAATAGGTTGCTTTATATGTAGCATATACAACCAAAATATGCGCATCATGGGCGAGATGCATGGGATGCAGCAGTGGAAATATATGGCGTTGAGTCATCTGTAGAAATGTCTTAGCGATTATTCACAAACATATCCAGTAGGAATCGTCATATTACATCTATGACAAAGATTCTCATTGCACACATACAAATTGATATTTTGAATATTGGGGCCTGATGCATATAATCCAAAAATATATAAGGCTGGTTCATCCGATATTTTATAAAGCCATTTCGTCATCGGGCTGAAAAAGAGAAAAGCAATGAGGCCTCGTATTTTTGATGGAAATGATAGCAAATGGTTGGAATTACAACTTTACATTCCATATACTACAGGCAGAATAGGGCACATATAGGTGTGATATGCTTATAGAAATAAGACAATTAATTGAAAAATGTAGATTTAAAGCCAGTTTCAAACAAAAACACATTACCTGCAAATAAATACAGTTACACAAAGTCAGTGATATACAAACGCTAAAATTAGCAACTTATTAGATCTATACAAGGTAGGTAGAATATATACATAATAATAAGAAGTATATGTTATAGGTTCTGGTGAATGTAACAATTGAAAATGGTAGATTTAAAAGCTTCGCTAGTTTTACAAATGTTCACATTGATCAAAAATAAAATACAGTTTGCCAATAACAAAATATACAAATACATTGGGTTCAGCACCCCGAGTAGATTCATGCAGAATAAGGCTAATGATATCATTATTGTGGGTGATATGTTATAGAAATGGTGTGACAATTAATTGAAATGTAGATTTAAAAGCTAGTTTTGCTTAATAAAACACATTGGACTTGAAATAAAAAAACATGGGTTACAATACCAAAGTCAGATATTATACAAACAAGTTAAAATTAGCACTTTTAGGATCTATACAAAAGCAGGTAGAATATACATAACATTAGGTGATATATGCTATAGAAATGGTGACAATTAATTCTTGAAAATGTAGATTTAAAGCCAGTTTTGGCTTAATAAAACACATTGACTTGAAATAAAATCACAGTTACAATAAAGTCAGATATACAAAATGGATACTATTAGCACTTTTACAGCTATGCAACGTGAGGGGTAGAATATACATAATACAAAGGTGTGATATGCCATAGAAATGTTGACAAATGCAAAGTAAAATGTAAAAACTACTGCTTCGACTCTTTTACTCTAAAGTGATTGACTGTAAATAGATGTAAAGGCACAATAGAAGCATGCCTTTGACAGTGTCACATATACGACGCACACTTTTGCATTCATGCAATTATACAAGCGAAAAGACATATGCTTATAAAATAAGACAATAATTGAAAATGTAAATTTAAAAGCCAGTTTTGCCACAAAACACCGGACTGGGTAAATAGACATAGGCACACAATAAAGGTCTGTATCAAGCATTTAAATCTCAGATTTTACAAAATGGTTAAAACCGTACTAGAATGTATGCACAATAATGCGTATCGTGAGGGTGCTTGATAGGCTATACAAATAGCAAGTTATAGTAATTGACAATATATTTTACAAAGTGAATTGATCTAAATTGGAAATATGACAACATCTTCCATCTCTAAAATTATATCACATTTTATTATATGCCAGTTGATTGTATGGAAGCACATACAAATTTGATAAATTTGGTAGTTTTTCTGTAGATTGGCGCCTTGGTTAATAATTACATCACTTTCAGGAGCTGTTTCACAAATGATCTCTATTGCTTCATGATATCCAAAGTATGTCGGAATAATGGACAGATACATTTTCAAGTCCCCAACATAGACATCAATAAGTGTTCCTCCTTCCAGCAGGCGGTTCAACCATTTGTAAAACCTTCTGATTCCACTTCATTGTCTGTATTGAAGAAGATGACAAGATATTTTCATTGAAATCCCATACGAACATGGCCCAGAATGTGGTTGTCAAGCTCCTTAATGTTTGCGTGGCAAACATGGTCCGAAGATATCAGCTGCATGAGCTCGGCCCGTAGATAATAATAGCAACATGTTTTTGTAGTTCCATGACATTACAAAAAGCAGAGGTACTCTAAATTGGATGCGTCGGTATCTGAACAGTTTGACACGCTTAAAGCATCTCTTGAATAGACCCGGTTAATCGCCATGAATTTGATTCTTTAATCTCCAGCAGTAGTGGTTCACATTCATGTGACTGGATCTGGTTTTATGATGCAGCCGTGAATCCGATCAAGTTTGTCTTCACCAAACAGCTAAAATGATGGGTGTCCACTGCTTTTATCATGATGTTGTACGTATTTTGAAGCCGTTCACAAAGCAGTGTTGTAGCTGTATGATGTGTATAATCTATGAAACCGATTTCTGATGTTCACCGCCCAGTATTACTGTACATTGGCAAAAGTGGCAAAACACATACTAATTTCACATGTAGTAACACTATATTCACCACCCTCATCTATGTTCAGATTCCCACATGGATACAATGGGAAGCACATTGTTGGTAAGCATACTCCACCGGGATTTTACAAAATGCCGCCGGAAAGCGGTAAACCATTCTCACCTAATTCAAAGTCATCATATTCATATCTCTATTTTTCAGTGTACATTTGTTTTAGTGCTCCAAGACTAGTTCAATTTCATGAGTGGGTACAAGGTCTGAAGCCTACTTTTCCGCATGCAATATTGTTGTCCAAATTCACCTACTCTTTAATGTGTAGTGTAGAGCTATGGACAAATAACTCCAATAGATATAATTATCATACATATGTCTCATGGTGCTTTGAGATGGACTACCTCCATTACTTCTGGGTGTCCCTCGTGAAGGTGAAAACACACCAGTATTGTTTGTCATTGACACCTGTTCAGTTTTGCATTAAATAGTGAATTCGTGCACAATTTATTTTTATTTATCATTACAATTTTGTCCAGATTTTCTCGTAAAATGTCATTAATAACTTTAACAATCATGATATATTAATTTTGCTCCAGTTTTATCTTTACTAATCTTCCTAAATATATGAAATTACAAACTTCAAATATATGTTGGATATATGAAACCAGCAAAATTACTTCCAAGACCCTACAATCTGATCATTTTAAACCTGTATTTATTTCAGAACATATTTGTTTCCCCATCCACAACAATATTTCACCGCAACAACAATAGATTTACGAAGATATGCATAACCTTAGATGCTATCATAAGTAAATGTCCATTTATGAGGGCAGTGGGTAGCCTAGGTGAAGAAAAGCCGCTGGTCGCCACTAAGATCCAGATCTGGATTCCCCACTACGGGCACAAATTGCGTGTTTGAAATTATTTCGCGTCCCCGCCTTATTGGTTAAAGCGGCATAAAATCTAAACCAGTCAGTCCATTTTATAAATTCAGTCTGCCCATTTACTATTTGGTATCGAATACTGACCTTATGGCTATAATGCTAAATTTTGTATATCATCAAACGTAACCATTATCTGATTCCCCAAATTTTGAGTTAATTGCATTTCGACTAAAAATCCGGTTTGTTTTTATTAAACAAAATTTGCTTACACTCTATCATCATGACGTAAGTCTTATGTACAATTCATGTATTCAAAACGGTATTTTGTATGTTGAGTATGTGAAGACTGGAGAACTAATAAAGGCATGGAACTAATGTTATATGTCCCAGTTATGTTCCACATGACCAGCAAGGGTGAAGTAGCCCGCGGGGTGCTGCCTCGCCACGAAGACCCGGATTCGAACCCTCCCACATGCTGCGTACAATGTGTGTAGTCCATTCCGGTGTCCTTGGTCGATGCTGCTTAATATTGCTAAAAGCAGCTGCAGCCTCCCAAACAATTTACGAAACATCACAGTACATATTGACAATAACAATATTTTGTTCTATCTTTATTAAACAGCATTGGTTGGAGTATCTCATAAATCGCAGGACACTTAAAAATCATTGTCAATTGCCACATACAGCAATACCGTACGTATTTACGGTAAGCAAATAACGTCCCTGCGACACAGTGACATAAATTCGACACAACACATTGCTTTCATACCTTTATTAAATAGCTAATGATTATTTTAATTTACGCTTACTACCTAGCAGTATTATGCAGTGCCATGGCTCACTACGATGTACGCATTACAAGAGTATAATAATCCAGATTGTTACCTCTATTCTTGTACCATGGCAAAACTATTGTTACTTCCAGCACTGTTGCAGCTCTATGACAGCAACCACTCATGATTAAAAATCAGCTGTGATGATAGTCTGTGTTGCAAAACGCTATCCACTTTTGAACAATCCTGGCGGTTTAGAAGTTGGTGAATGACATTCAGCAATATCACAGCTATATATGATAGTACATAAATAATTCTGGATGTCACTAATGGATACTATGTAGCCAATTCAGTATAATTGCAACCATATGATGACAGTTTGTAAAATGATAAGCTGAGGACCGTAAATAATCCGCGGAATGGAATTATGAAAATCAATTCAAATTGAGTTGTTGGCTGTGATGACTACAAATATTGCATGATAGAAGATATTATATCAATCTGTTTTGTTTAATATCACATTCAGCAATATTGCAGCTCTTGGGTGATAACGGTCAGCAAATCCAGAATTCATCCACTTCCGTATGTTGAACAATCCATATCCTGTTAAGGTCTTCATTGTTACCGTAGTGATTGCGCGCTGGACCAAATTTCTTGTATTTTGAATTAATCTTTTAAAAAATTCATTGCTGGTTAATTTCATATCTGTTATCACAGCTACAGGATGACAGGTAAAACATAAATAAATCTGGTGCAGTCAGTCTTATGATGAGTACTCGTGACCAATTCAGTATTATTCAAACCATATGATGAGTCTACTAAAATGGATCAACTCAAGAATCAGATAATATTATGAAGGAATTTATGTCCTGATTACAAATGTTGCATGATAGGTCTAGAAGATATGGCATGCTATTCTGCTTTTTGTTGTTGTTTATTACATCAAATATTTCAGCTAGAAAATCAATGCGCGTAAGATTTGTTAACAACCACCATTGGGGTATGATGACAATGCATGAATTTTAGTCATGTTGTGGAGCTAGCCCAGACCAGTTTTGTGAACAATATTGATTTAAAATGAGTGAAGCCAGCTGTTATGAGATACAGTATGTAAATCAAGTTTAAACCAGCATGTAATCCATAGACTGGTATGTTGACAACATGATGATTTTCATAAAGTGTAGTGCCACTGAGCAATTGCAGCCTATGGTGGCAGCCAGTAAATAATACTATATATGGTTTCTAGTAACATTACAAATAACATGCTTCTTTTACTTACGATAGTGTGGTCCAAATAACCGCCCTTCCACACCTCCTAAATTCCATATTCCCACTGCTAGCAGCCGGTACATGCGTCCAATTTGTTTCTTTATCATGATGTTGTATGTATTTTGAAGCCAAAAGTTCACAGCAGTGATGCGGCACCATTAAAACTGATTTCCTTAGTCACTGCCCAGGCGTATTACTGAAATTGGCAAAAGTGGCAAAATACATACTACTCAATGTAGTGTAACACTATATTCACTCAATCTCCTCATCTATGTTCAGATTCTCCCACATGGATACAATGGGAAGGACATTGTTGGTGTTACCCAATTCGATTTTCTAAAATATTGCTGGCATGTGTAAAAACCATTCTCACCAATCCAAAGTCATCATATTCATATCTCATATTTTTCAGTGTACATTTTAATGTGTGTATGTCACCCAAGACTTAGGGTTCAATTTCATTACACAAGGTCTGAAGCCCATTTTCCTTCTTCCCCTCAAATACATATTATTGCTGCAATATTATTACATATATTCACTCACTCACTTTAATGTGCAGTGTAGAGCTATGAATGTAAATAACTAATATACTATCATACATATGCCTTCATATGTTTTGAGATGGACGAGCCCATTTCTGGTGTCCCGCATGTAGAGCATATGGAATATTGCTAAAGCAATAAAAACTAAACTCTCCCTCTCTTGAAGTGGACTTTTTCACACATCATGCCAAGCATTCCATGTTTGATTTCCACCTCTTGTACAATGTGTGAGGCAATTCAAAATATTAATTTCTCCTACATGTGAAGTTCATTTCTGGTGGTTCCCACCCTGATATTGCTAGAGTATTGCTGAAACCAGGTGAACTGCTCACACATGTAAATTGGTAAGAAAAAAACTATACACACTCAATTCAAAGTGATCATATGTATATATATATATTTCTTTTACTTTGGGTTTAGAGTTTTTTTATATTTAACTAGCTATTAATTCTGAAATTTTGAGCAATGTACTTCTGTGGCTGGATTCAAATATTGCAGCATTATTTTAAATTTTGTAGTGAAGTCCATGGACAGATAATCACCTAATGTGTACTATTACACATTAGCCTTCAGAATATTCGGGCAGTGTGCCTTGTGGTTAATGTGTTTGTTTATCTAACAAACCTACATGTGAATTTAAATGTATCACATTTGTATGGTCTTCTACAGTAAATTTTAAAAGCGTAGGCTATTCAACAATAGGAATTTGTCTCAAAATATGAAACATAAGTAATGTTTAAGAGTGCGTTTCGAAGCTAAATCAGATGTATACCAGTATTTTAGGATATATACAGCTAATTTCAATATATTTGTTCATTATTGTTTGGGGCAGCAAACAGCCTTAGTGGTTAAAGCATTTCCTCATCTCATGAAAGACATTTGATTCCCAATATGGGTACAGTGTGCGGTGCACATTTAATTCAAATATTTTAGATAACACAAGCAATAAGCTGAATTACAGTTTTTGGCAATAGTTTAGATTGTCAGATATTCATTGTGATAAGCACAATGTATGATTAGAGTCATCATTTTGACAAATACATCTGATGGCTGATATATTGGTAAAATAGTTTCAATTTCTTATGTTATTATGAACCTTGTGACTATGTTGTATTCCATGTTAATCATCAATGGCAATATTCAATTTCAACCCAGCAATATTGTCCCACAGAATTAATCCTTTATAGCACTAGATCAACTCCTCAAGTATTGACTTCAAATTTTAGGATCACCTTAATGTATTTTAAAAATTAAAGTTGGTAAATCTGAAGATAGTCTGTGCCTGTAAAAATTCAAAGCTTCTTCACAATCAATTAATTACCCACCATATCCTTCTAATTTCCAAACTGCAAAAGCAGACCAACAAAAAATGTTAATATCAATTGGTAATCATCATCATATAACAGAGTAAAATCTCATGAAACCATTTACACTATGTGACTATAATAAAATGCAAATATGAACTGTGTGTATTATGTCTGTCAATTATTGCAACAGCCTAAATAAATAATCATCAAATATTAGTGAACATAACCTGTGCTATCGTAAAATATAACCTCTACATCGTTATAAGATACCACCTATGTCTTTACAGGTTTGAAAGATTGATATCTGTATCGGTTGTACAAAATATAACTCCTACATCAACACATACCACCTATGTTATAAAAATATAACCTCTACATCAACACATACCACCTTATGTCATACAAAAATATAACCTCTACACTAACACATACCACCTATGTCTCTTGAAGACATATTGGTAGTTGACAGATCTGTATCGGTTATTTAAATATAACTCTACATCAACACATACCACCTATAAGCTGCACATAACCCTACATCAACAAATATCACCTATGTTATAGCCAATAATATAACCTGTACATCAACACATACCACTATGTCTTCAGTACCACATATATTGGTAAAGACATATATGTATCAGTTATACAAAATATAACCTTTACATCAACACATACCACCTATATGTCTTCAGTACCACATATTGATCAAGACATATATGTATCGGTGCCAGTACATAATAATATAACCTCTACATCAGCACATACCACACCTATGTCTCCCAGTACCACATATTGGTAGCTATATATCTGTATCGGTTATACAAAATAGCAACCCCATGCTTTGGTCTTTTAATCACAATTGTGTATGGTTTCAAATCATGGGTACTGAAGTATTGTCAGCAAAACAAATCAACAATAAGCCTACATAATGCCTATTTTTCCCCCGCCTAACTTCGCCTTCTTCTACATTACATTAATCTCACTTCACATGAGTTGTTCTACTGGACTATTAAATGTGAATCAATGACTTGTCAGCTGGCTACATGTGACGAGACATTTAGATTCACATAATGTCAGTCACAGTGAACCTTTCAAATTATTTAGTTGAGGCCACAAAATTCTGTTTCTTTGACCGCCAGAACAAAGGGTTCTTCTGTTTTGATATTCATGATACCTATAATATTATAGCGAAAATAGGTTTTGTGATGAGTTTATCTAAACTTAATGACTCCTACTTCCAGTCGAAGAGCATTCGAATAGCAGTAGATATGAATCATATTAACTACCATTACTACATTCATATGAGATATGTGAGATGCAAAAGGCTCCAGCAAGCAAACTAAGGAGCCTCCCTATCGTTGCCTGCAACTATATTTCTATATGGATATTTTCATCTAATTAGATCATATTACTCATCAAATTGATAATACCATTATCTAATTAGTGGTGGTTATATCTAATTAGATGATAGTTTTGTCCTTTAATTAGATGATAGTTTTAATTTTGCCGATGATTATTTCATCTAATTAGAGAGAATGTTATAGATATAAGACTCGACTGACTGAAGTCATCAGTTCAGATGAGGATGGATCATCTCTTGTCAAGTTTTACTTTGGCCTTTGGACTTTCTAGACTTGATATACTGACAGCATTTTATGTATCATGGCATTTCCAAGCAGACGTACACTTTGGCATACCAGTTCAGAGGATGTGTAATTATTACAGAAGAAAGCATACATCAAAAGGATTTGCTTGATGCGCGGCATTATACATTGTGAAGCAAATGGATTCATCGAGCCGACTGCTAGATACAAAATGATGCATTTGTGTACAACAGGGATTTGTGATCAGTCAAATACTCATCACTTATTTAATAAGTAGGTTCTCCAAACGGCATGGAGGCTAGAGGTAGAGCACCGTTTATATACATGAACCAAGTGTCCTAACTATGTGATAGTTTTTGATAACCGCACTGTATGGTGTATGTAATATGACAAGTGATAGATGGATTCTCCAGGTTTGCTATTGTATAAAATAATACGTAACTAACTGCAGCTACCTGAT